>NC_135185.1:24552778-25289028 GCF_041146795.1 Maylandia zebra
TAGCTAAATAATTTTTGATCCCACCTGTGACACCAAAACAAAACTTGTATGTCAGATTATTATTATCATTTGAG
This sequence comes from Maylandia zebra, assembly GCF_041146795.1. Lineage (NCBI taxonomy): Eukaryota > Metazoa > Chordata > Actinopteri > Cichliformes > Cichlidae > Maylandia > Maylandia zebra. The sequence continues at coordinate 24,552,853 of NC_135185.1, forward strand.
TGTCACACAATACAAAAAGCTTTGAGCATATGGACTAACAGCAATGTGCTGGCAGGTATTGCTATTCCATCTCCATCTCTTCCCAACTTTTGCTCGGTGGTCAATAAATCACACCTGCTCCAGTGAAGATTGAGCACACAAAAGGGGATGAGGAACCATTGCTCTTTCTCCTGACCATATTTTACCTTAAGGCTTCTTTCCTAAAAGGGCAGAGATTCATGATCAGGGAAAAACAAGGGGAACTGGACTCCAGTATGCAGTAAAAATGCTGGTTTGTTTTGAAATGTTGCTGTTCTGAAATGATTGAAATGTTAGTTACTGCATCTGCAGTAGATGGGCTGTGTTCAAGCATCCTTTCTCGTTAAATTTAGAGCTCAGCAGAATTTAAGGCACTATTCATCCATCCATTTTCATCCACTCCTTCCAATTTAGGCTCACAGGGGGATTGGAGCTAGCATCCTCTAATTAACCATGTGTAGCCACAGAGATTTCTGCAGGCACTGCTTGCTTAACAAATGCTACATACTCCTGGTTTAGATTTCCAAAGGCTAAAGTCACTAACAAAAATATATAGTTTCATAACATTAGCTTTCATCCAAGAAAGAAATACTACACCTGTTGATAACTTCACTGCAGTGAGCTCTTACTAATCAAGACAGACTTAGTGAATAGATATTTTTATTATTTTTTTATTTTTATTGGACAAATACATTACTACAGATGTACTGGTCGTACCACTGGGTGGAGGTGCTTTACTGTTGCCTAGTTTAAAGAATTCTACAAGAAGGCAGTTTCATGCTTCATTCCAAGAATAATGAGAGCCAAAAACAGAGATTTGCAATTTCCTGTTAGTCAGGAACTTGATGGTCCCATTTGCATGCTTTCTTTTAATATCATTTTGGCACTTTTATGGCTTTATTTGATATTTGATAAAGACGGTGGAGATAAAGAGAGAGAGCGAGCGAGCAGGGGAATGAACATACAACAAAGTGCCAGCCAGGTGGGAAATGAATTGGAAACTCGTGGCATTTTTGCTAGTGTGGTTTATGCCCAAATCAGAGAAAGAGGAAGGGTGGGAACCTGGAGCTGGCCATTTAACCACCTGCTGCAGCATTACTGACTTTTCAGCATTTTCTGTCTTCGATATGAGATAATTAATGTATCTATCTGATTCTAGGAAAGACTGCATAAAAAGCAGTTGACAACACCAACCCACAGTACTACTGTATGCTCGTCTCCCCCCGCTATTCTGTATTACATGCATCCATCAAGTGGGAGTAAACTACGAAGTGGCCCTGCATTGAAGAGCACGACCTCTCCTTCAACCCATCTGTTAATGGAGACGTGTCAAGCAGGGCAACATCTCTTAAGGGTTTGTATAAGAGTTTGTCATTAGCAACTTTTTAATGTTGGTTACTGCCTTTTCACTCTCTCTGTGTCCTTGAATTTATCAAATTTTTATACCCAGAGACATGAGAAAAGACTGCATGTACAGACAATAAAGGAAAATAAATCAGTGACCTGCCTTCAAATTGCATTTCTTGATAAGCTACCAGAATAGAAAACATACCTATCAAAGCACGATTACCTGCTTTTCATCTATTTAAAGCACTGATTGTTTTCCCCCCCCCCCCATGCAAACAGCTCCGTGTAATTTGCTTGAGCTGACTGTTTGCATTCAACCTGTGTGCCTCTAAATATGAAGACACATGAAAATCTGGGTCTGTTGCAAGTTTTCACTATCTCAGGACTACAGCTTTCATGTAAAAGCAATTGCTGAAAAAGCAGACAAAAGAAGACCAGAGGGGAAATAAATTCTTCAAGATGAAAAGGCTGCCGTGACATTATTACACTCTTCAAATTAGCCACGACTATAGAAAGCAGGAGATTTTTAATAGGGGCAGTCAGTTCGTGGAGAATTCACAGTGAGATAATATCATTATGTAACTCGACTTTTTTTATGAAGTTGGGTTTAAAAAAAAGGAAAAGAGAAAAAATGGCCTAGATTTACACTTTGTGTCTATTTCCAAAATTGTGTTTAGTGAAAAATAATCTAGTTTGCGAATAAGTCAACTTGAATTTCTATATCTGACTCAATATCCAGGGGTGGTGGTGCGCAAACATATCTTGCTATATCTCCAGCATGTCTTTCTAATTCTAAATTATCAGCTTGTGCTCATTTTTAAACACTTGCTTTTTATGTCATCTGGCAAATAAACTAAAGTGGTTTTGTGTCTATATACATAGGTCTGCTTGTTGCTGCTGTCAACAACGCTTTACTTCATCATCCTGTCACTCTCATCTGTACTCTTTAACACAAGAAGAGATGCACAAAGCCTGTCAGGTAGAATGACTTGGGGCTATAATTTCACGAGAAATCATGATGGCTTGCCATGAAGAGACAAATCAGCCTAAGAGAGAATGTGGAAACAAACCAGTACTCATCCTTAGCTATGAATTTGGCCAGGTAATGAAAATATTTTAAAGCGAAAGAAATAGACATGACAGGGGATTAAATATAACCCTATATGTCAGAGGTGGTTATAGTGCATGTATGAAGAGCTAAAAAATGAGTAAAAGGCAAAGGCCACTGGGACACCCTCCACTGGATAGGCAGACCCTTAAGGGTTTTGCTGCCCTGTGTGGCAGATCTGTCAGCTGAAGCACGTTTGAGACTGGCAGAATGCCCAGGATGTTTGCGAAGCTTGACTTGGGCTGACCTCAACATCAGTTACTAACACAATGATTCATTTTCTTATGCCTTAACATCTGCCAGTTAAATAACCTCACAGTGACAGCCTCAACAAGATGCTAAGATATACACAATATAATTAACATCAAAGTAGCAGGATTGGGGAAAAAAAGAAATTCATAAGTATGTGGATGTCAAAAATTAATCTTGATATCCACAGGGATCTAAGGGAAGCTGTGTGAAACATTTCTCAGTTCAGTCTAATTGAATAGATAAAACGCAAACTGCCGAATCGCACTCAGCTTAGCATTCAAAAGCTTTGCCGTGATTGTCGCCTATTAATCCATGTTTCACAATGCTCGAGGATGCCACCACTTTAAAGCTAATGCTGTATACCCTTTTTCCATTTCAAACCAGCGAAGCATTGCTGCCAAATGCAAATCATTCACCAAACGCAAGAGTGCACACATTGTTCTGTCAAGAGCTATTTAGAAATGTTTCTCGGATAACATACAAAACCATTTTAACAAAAACAGGAGTGAGAAATGCTGAAAAACAATAGCCAGTAATGCTACCAGTTTCTGTGTAATGGTACACACCGTGCATGTTATTGGTTCTTCTGAATGACAAGCAAGCTACTCAGTTTCTATGGTCAATTTCCTCTTTTCAAATACTACAACAATAATGACCAGTGCATCTTCAAACCCACCAATTTTCTACATAGAGAAAATCAGAAACCTGCTCATCTGAGTTAAAGTTCTTTAAAAAAATTTCCAATCTTTAGGCCAGAACAGCTTTAGCAGCATCCGTCATCTTTTAGAGACAAAGTGGTGGTGAAGGTCCAGTGATTTGCAGGCAGCAGAGCTACACTGAGATGGATGGGCAAAAAATCATCCATTGTGAAGTCAGTCTTCAAAACTCCAGGGACATTTGCCTGACTTCATTCACAGTCACCATTACAGAGTGACTCAGGGCACAGGAATGAATTTCACTTCAGTTAAATTAGCCATTACTGATCTGAGAAAGCTGCATTCTTTGGGGGGAAGGTACGTGAATGTTGAAAAAGGTGAACTTCAAAAATGGCAAGTGTGAGGTAAAGAGTCAAGAGGGAGTGGTAAGCCACCTTTCTAGTACCAAATACAAAATTCCCTTTAAAGCATTTGTTTACTGTTGTTTTAGGACTGAAATTAGTTAAAGGGGAATCGTCTGGTGTGGGGCTAGTAATACACAGCAGTCTTAACTACCAAGATTTTTCACCATTTCATTTCATTCAATTCATTCATTCAAAATGAAATAAACACACAAGTGCCGAAAACTGCAGTTCCTTTATCGGCCATTTGAAGCTGATGCTCACATGTTAATTGAACTGAAGGTGTTACAGACACATATGGCAGATGTGCGATCAAGCAAATGTTGAAAAACAAGTTTTATCTACTTACCAAACATCCTTGGAGCATTATCTACTGGTGCGCTGTAAAAGCTATTTTGCTAACTGAGTTTAGGTCGCTATAAATACATATAATAAAACATATTAACATTCTGTTGGTCTTTTGTTGGATTCATTGCTTTGCCTACAGTGTAAGTATTTCACACTTTTGTCCTTTACTCTTTAAAAACATGTTTCCTTTGTCCATAATATATTACTAACATACAATAGGACAAAGGGCAATATACACTCACTTCCCACTTACTTAGATAAACCCGTTCAACTGCTCATTAAAGCAAGTATCTAATCAGCCAATCATATGGCAGCAGCTCAGTGTATGTAGCCATGGTTAAATGACGTGTGGAAGTTCAAACCAAGAACAGGATGGGGAAAGAGGGTGATTTAACTTGGTGTGGTTGTTGGTGCCAGACATCGGTAGTATGAGTATTTCACAAATGCTGATCTACTGGGAACTTCACACTCAGTCATCTCTAGGAGTTACAGAAAATGGTCTGAAAAGGAGAAAATATCCTGTGAGCAGCAGTTCTCTGTGCTTTGTTGATTCCAAAGGACAGAGGAGAATGGCCAGACTGCTTCAAGCTGATAGGAAGGCAACAATAACTCAAATAACCACCCATTACAGCCAAAGTATAGAAAGAGCATCTCTGAATGCATAAAATACTGAATCTTAAAGAAGATGGAACAGCAGCAGAGTCTGTAGTTTACGTGGGCTCATCAAAATTAAACAACAGAAGATTCATGTTGTCGTCTCAGAATTTGGCTTAGACAACATGAATCCTGCTTTGTATGCAGAGTTCAGCCTGGTGGTGGTGCTGTGATGGTGTGGGGGATCTTTTCCTGGTTAATTTTGGCTCCTACTTTCCAACAAAACATTTTTTTAATGCCACAGCCTAGCTGAGTATTTTTGCTGACCGTGTCCATCCATTTATAACTACGGTGTGCCCATCCTCTCGTGGCTGTTTCCAGAAGGATAAACACAAAGCTCAGATCATCTCGAACTGGTTTCTTGCACATGACATGGAGATTACTTTTCTCAAATGGCTTCCACAGTGATCAGGTCTCAATCCAATAAAGCACCTGTGGGATGGGGTAGAACGGCAGATCCACATTATGGGTGTTCAGCCAGCAAATCTGCAGCAACTGTGTGATGCCATCATGTCAATATTGACGAAAATCTCTCAGGAATGTTTCAAGCACCTTGTTGAATCTATACCAAGAAGGATTGAAGCAATTCTGCAAACAACCGAAAGTCCAACCAGGTACTAGTAATTTGTAATTAAGTGTCCTATGATTGCATATTTCTCAAATATTTACATTTTTTCACTCTTTTTCCCCCTATGTACTGAAAGGGTTGCTGTCTAGTTGTCTGGTATTCATCTCATAAATTAATCAGTTGATCCATCTCTAAACATTACTTGTATCTATTACCCATTTTGGGGACCTTTGCCAAGAATTTCATTTGTGACACACTGTTTTTCTTCCTTGCATGAAGAAGAAAAAATACAAAACTAATTCCAGCATCTTCACTTTTGACTTGTGAGGTTTCCATGCTCTCCATAATGTATTACTTTGCTTCTCTTTAAATCAGGTAATAGTGAACAACAACAACATATTCTCAGATGGGTCCATGCTCCAATGCATTTCCATTTAGAGGTCCTTGATTTAAAAAGATTTGGGAGCATTTGGCTTCATCTTGCCTCAAAGAACAGCCCTTGGCAGAAAAAAAATAATGCAATGAACCCTTTAATAGTAGTTGTGCAACGAATGGCAAAGTAGATGGCACCAGATAAACCACAAGCTGCCAGACACTGAGAGAAAGAGACGAGAAGGAGGAGGAGGGCAGGGAGAATATCAAAACAAACCCCATGTTCTAAACAGATGCACAATAGCACATGTCCTCCATGGAGCCAAAATCACTTCAGCACGTATTATGCAAAGCAGTGCAATACCATATTTGCATGAATTACAAAAATGATTTGGGCCAGTGAAGCTGGTGCAATTCAAATGCCAAAAATAAAACGAAATGAAGAAGAGTATCACATCCACGATGTGGTTAAAGCTTAAAATATACATTTGGAGCTCTCATTATTTTGAATTCTCTGACACAAAAGCATACAGAAGTGCAGCAACTCAACGCCTAATGGTGACACATGAAGCAAAGAAAACCTGCGAGCTATAAACTTTGAAAGGATAAGGAAGGAAACTAAAGTATTTACTTGAAGACTGTTAGAGTGATGCTGAAGTGCAACAACGTCCCACTGGCCCTCACACAATGATATGCGCGCATAAAGACGCGATGGTATCCATACTGAACCATGTTTGCACACTGCAATTATTGGAAAGTGTCAAAGCGTGATATGAACTTAATCCTCGGCCACGCCCTTGAAATCCACGGGCAAAATACATTCATAATAATTTTTTAAAAGTTCAGACAAGCTAAATATATTTGAGCAGTTTGGAGGCAAAGCGTCTCACCTGTGCAGCCATGAATGAGAGATCCATACTGTTGCTCCGTTCAAGCCAAGGCACTCAACGAAAGATGCGAACGTGCGTGTTTTCTTTTCTTTAATTCCCCGTCAGAGCATTTGCCTGCTTTTGTTTACTCGACATCCACCGACTCCGCAAGTTGGTAGGTGGACTTCACGTGAAGCGCATGTCGAATATGAAGAGTGGAAAAGAATATGAGGAGGAGAAATGAAGGGGGATAACGAGGAAGGAGGAAAAGGGAGGGGGCGAAGCAGACGGGGTAATGAAGAGATGTGGCTGCGAGAGAGACAGCGCGAGTGAGAGGGAGAGCGTGGAGGAGGCAGGGGAGCCGGACTGCCACATAAAACGGAGGAGGTGCAAGTCCTCCCTCTCTGTCCTCAGTCTCTGTCGCTCTTCGTGTGTGTGTGTGTCATGCTTCTTTCTCTTTGTGCCTCCCTGCTGTTTCTTTGTCTCTTCAAGCTGCGTTGTACGTCATTTTCTCATATTTTACCTTTTAATCGGTTTTTTTACTCATTTTCTTCTGTTTTATTTCATAAATCAAAAATGAATGAAAGCGGGGAAAGTATTTTAATCTTTTCCCACAATGAGACTGCATTTCCTAACAAAGACAGCATTCAGTGCTATCATTTTTCATGGAGATTGTTCCAGTCTTTCATTGTGGAGAACAATTGAAAATGTTTTTTTGCTTTTTCAATCATTGAATCTAAAACTAGGAACTATAGCTCTTTATTCTTTTGGTTTATATGCACTGTTTTTTATAAGAACTGAAGAGTTCTTTAATGATGCAATGCATGTATAAAATATATTCACTCTTCAATTCAGAGAAATCTGGATTTCAACATAACAATAGCACCTTTCCCAGAGCTGGGTCTTTTAATACCCCTTTACCATCTCTGTGTTTGGGAACAAAATCTAGAGCAGGGATGTGAAACTCTTTCTAAATTGGGCCAAACCGGTGAAACTGCCTTTTCTATATTTGCTTAAAGTCTTAATATGAGGAAAACAAGTGCAACTTCTACAGTAGATCTCGGTTTTTCTACATGATAACTGTGTAAAATTACAGACAAGATATTTCTTGAGTAGATTAAAAACATGAACTTTTGCTTCATTTAATTGTTTATCTATTGCTTTACTCTGGTGTAGTATAAATTGCAAAATACTCTTAGAAGTTAAAAATCTATGCAGTCCTTCACAATTTCCAGATTGTGGGCCAGACTGGAGTCTTTGCTGGGCCGATTCTGGACCCCCAGCCTTATGTTTGAGACTTCGATCTAGAGTCTGTTCTGAGAATTTCCACCAACGAAGACTGGTGCCACTGACAAACCGCTGATACTGGCACACCACCACAAAATTTCTGGGGCCAGAGTGATATCAGTGGCTTCAGGAGCAGCTCTGAGAAATTCAGATGCAGCTCACGGATTTCGCCCATCATAATTTCCTTCCTGCCTTCTGCTAATAACACTGCATAACACTCGGAGTTCGTCTAAATGTGGGCAAGTTTTTATAAGATTCAACCGGCTGTTTGTCCAATTTTGTTTGTGACCTTATGGGGAGAAAAATACAGTTCTTGAACAACAGCAACAAAAGTAACATAACTAAACTAACAGAAAGCCTTTCTGATAAGAGCCTGAACCTTTGTAGCAGAAAGTTTTAACTCCATTATTTTAAATTAGATGCAACATGCATGTGATGATTGCAAAGTGCATTACACACTTAAGCTATGTGGTATAAATGTTGCAGCCCTGGTCAGTCAGAAGCAACAACAGGTGTGTAGCTGTGGTGCTGAATCTGTAGACTGACAGGTAGAGATGCTGCAAATATGTGCGACTGTGTCACCTTTCCCCAGAGCTCCCCTGCAAGGCTCTGGTGAAAAATTCCAACCTAAAAACTAATGACATGCTGGTGAATTAACTAGGCCTGCAGAATAAAGGATGCTGCTATTATTCATTGGAGAGGCTCGTCAAAGATCCAATTAGCACGCTCTACTTTGGGTATTGGGACTGATTAATTTAATGGTGACCCCGCTCTTCAGTGTGCATACTAAAACTCTTTCTGTGTTTGAGTAACACTAAAGTGCAAGTGCATCTAACAGTATTTTGACAACCCAGACTTTATCTGTTGTTTTTCTGAAGTTGATAATTAATCATCCAAGGACAGTGATGTGCCCTTTCTAAGAGAAATACAGCAATGTACACGAATGGACTGATGATAGTCTTTTAGGTTAGTGGAAAATATTGATGGCACTTGGCTTGGGCTAGCACGATTACAGTAGCTTGATCCCATGTTGTGATTTTTATAGTTTACCATAACCTCTGCCATGGAGGGGATGAAGCAGATCTCCTAGATCAGCAGTTCACTCTCCTTCCTCCTGTTTGTTTTTGCTGAGCACGCATACAGAACATCCAAATCCTCCAGTGTAGAAGATTTGACTCCCCCACTTTCAGTTTCCAGCTTCAGTTATACTTTTCAGACTAATCCAGGCCTTATTTTGTAATGTCTGTTGCCTCACTGGGAAAATAAAGAACTACTAAAACCAAACAGTCATAACAATACATTAGTTAAAATACTGTTTCCCACTCATGTTAAATAATTTCACAGGGAAATTACTGAAGATCTGTAATAATTCTGCTTTAAATGTTTTTTCCAGTGACATCAAAGTTGCCCTGTTTTCTATCTGATTCAAAGAAGCTTCAGTGGAGTGAATTTCTCAAAATAAACTTATGGCTGTACCATGAGCATTCAAAAAAATGGAAATGAATATTTTAATAAACCGATGATGAAAAGAAACTGTGAATTTATGCTTTGATGTGAAATCAAGGTTTCCACCAACAAATGTTGAATTCTTTAGTAGGATTGTGGCTTTGAAGACTGCAATATTTCCTAAAACCAGACAGTGGAACACTCTGCCTCAAGTGACTCACTGATCCGGTTAGAAAAGCAGCACATATCCATTTCCATACTGATGTTGTGTTTTATTCCTAAAGACACAAGCGTACTGACAGATCTAGCTGCTGAAGACTGGTTAATGATGCCATGCTGCTGTAATGAATTACTGTTTTATGGCAATGTATGAAGCCATTACCTGAACACAATTTTTTTGAAAGAATCTTGGTCTTTTCCATGAACACTTTAAACTTTTTCCATCCCCATTTTTGATATATACACTTAATATTCCTTTTGTAATAATAACAATCAAAGCATCAAAAGAAGCATCTTTGTCTCAGTACTTACATGAAAATACATAGATTGTTTTTAACAGCCTTAAAAATTATCACATTGTAAGGTTCGATGATATCCGTTGACTTTGATGTGTGCTTCTATGTCCTATGCTGTTCTCTTTCATGTTAATGTGGACATGCTACTGGCCTTGATTCACAACTTGGTAAAAATAGATTATTAATGAGCATCAGTTTGGGTCTTGTCATGTAACAATAGTCCTGGTTGATAGTTATAGGTTGGAATAATGTCATGCCACCTACAGCACTTGGCTGGCCTGCTCAACATTTATTAAAGCCTGTGATGTGACTGATGTGGTCTGTCGGCCAGGCCTTCATTTCTCGCAGAGCACATGTTTGCACTAGTGTGGCTTCATGTATTTATGTACACAGCGTGTACGTGTATGGGTGGACACTTGGATGATCAGTCACCCTTAATCTTGGGGAGAGAGCTTGTTGTTGTTATAATTTGGGTTTTGACAGCTGTGTGTCAGAACCTATGAATATCATTACTCCCACTGAAAATCTATGCATAATCAACCAAAAAAGAGCAAGGCATCAAAAGTCAAACATGGGAATATCTGAGCCAGAACCACCAGAGAAACGATATGTAATGAGAACCATCCACACAGTCCTCCCACACATGCTGGTTTATTATTTATTAAAGGAGTAAATTTATGCTCCTCCTCCCACACTTGTGCGCACAAACACATTATGCATGCAACATGCAGGCGCACACATCTTTCATGTGCTGGATAAGGTTTTTTCTCACCTTCGAGCAGTACGGTACATCTTGGTTTGCCTCTTCACAACTGATGCAGAGCCAACGACGCAGCTGATTCATTATTAATACTCAGCTGTATATACTGGAGTTCTTCATGTGTGTTTGACCATGGGAAATCCACAGGGATGTAGTCTTGACTTTGCTTTACAAACAGCACCTGCTTCTCACAGTTCTCATGTGAGCCACATGAAAGTTCATTTCTGAGATATTCAGTCGCGTTTCAGGCAGCCTTTTGAAACCGAGAGCTTCTAAGTTGGTTACTTACCTTGCTGTACCACTAGAGTGCTTTTTTTTTTTTTTTTTTTTTTTGCTTTTTATCAACCAACACTACAGAGAGAAGCTTCTGTTATAGGCCAGGGTGCATCTGCACACAACATCTGTCCTGGCTAAATTAATGCATTTCAACTCTATCACAGTCCAAAACTGCAATAACCTCTCTGGCTTTGTTTCTCTGACAGTGGGTGTTATTGTCCAGCCAGATTTGATAAAGCACATTGGCATCAGACTCACAGCAGGAGGTATTCCACGGCCACACCTTTCACTGCTCACTGTGTATTTTCTTCTATTAGTATGTCTGTGAAGGTTCTCAGTCATCCAGGTCATCGTAGTCAAAGGAGCTTGCAAAGAAAAGTGTCTGGACTTCTTTAAGTTACTTGAAGACTATTAGTATGAATTCTTTTGCATGAACAAGCTGCTTTTTGATTTGTTGCTTTGGAGCTTTTTCCTCAGTTTACCCTCATTTATTTTTAAATAGCCAATGTACTTTTTTCCAAACAACAAAACTGTGTAGCTCGGATGCTACAGCGTTTGAGTGACTGTAGAGGCTAAGCCTACGCTTGAAGCCACTGAGGTGGTCGTTAACGGGGATGACGCGATGTCACTGGTATGCATGAATTAAGTTCACAGTCCAATAAATCCAGCAGTATGTATCTTGTCCTTTTTGGTCTTTATTCCGTATCGACATAGCATAACAGCACAACGGTCACAAACTGTTTGCCTTCTCAATGACACACCTGACACCGATTACGTGCGTCTACCTTAAATACCTTTACATTACATAATCAAAACAGAAAAATGTGACCTCTAGTGACCACATAAGGTATTAACCCAAGAATGGCTCCTACACCCCAGCCCCTAATTGAAATGGCTATCAGACATGGCAATTCTAATCACAAAGAAAATAAGGAGCCACTAATACAGTCTACTTTAGACCTATACATTCACATAAATAAACATAAATAACACACTTTTAGATTACAGTCTCATGTAACAAGCAAAGTTTAGTTACAGGTCTTTCCAGAATATTAGTCTTTGTTTTTAAACGTGCAGATCGCACAAGTCCCTTTTTGTCACGAATGGCTTCCAGAACTCTTCCAAGTGGCCAGGAACCACGTGGTGCAGAAGAATCCATTATAATGACTATATCTCCAGGTTTTAGATTCTTCTTCTTTTGGTTCCATTTTTGTCTCTCCTGTAACAAAGGCAGGTATTCATGTATCCATCGTTTCCAAAAAAAGATCTGAGATGTACTGAGCCTGTTTCCATCTTCTCTTCAGATACATATCCTGAGGGTCAAATAGTCCGGGTGGTAAAGATGGTTTTCCTTTCATCAGGAGGATGTGATTTGGTGCAAGTGGCTCTAGGTCTTTTGGATCATCAGAAAGCTTTGTGATGGGTCTGTCATTTAAAATTGCTTCAATTTCACATAGAACCGTATTTAATCCATCGTCGTCCAACTGTTGTTGCTGAAGAACGGATCTCAGAATCTTTCTGATCATACGAATTATCCGTTCCCAAATTCCACCATGATGTGATGCTCCAGGCGGATTAAAACTCCATCTTATTCCAATGTGTCGCAAAGCATCCGCTATTTGGGTATGTTTCAGCGATTCAAGAGCCTCCCTTAACTCTCTGTCTGCTCCGACAAAGTTGGTTCCATTGTCCGATTGGATGTGAGCGACTTGACCTCTTCGACTCACAAAACGGCGCAAAGCATTAATGCAGGCATCTTTGTTTAGAGAGCTAGCCACTTCCAAGTGCACTGCTCGGCTGGCTAAACAGGTGAAAATGACTCCATAGCGTTTAGCTGTACCTCGTCCTCTTTTTACTTCAATAGGTCCGAAGTAATCAACTCCGACATTGGTGAATGGTGGGTTATCTGGCAAAATTCTTTCCTTGGGTAAATCTGCCATCTTTTGCTCCAAGGCTTTTCCATGATATTTCCTGCAAAAATTACATTCTGCGATAACCTTCCTCACAGCTGAGTTGGCCTTTGTGATCCAGTATCTTCTCCTTAGTGTGGATAAGGTGTGGTTACGACCGCTATGACCAAGCTGTTGATGAATGTGCTTTAGGATGAGATTTGCTACATGTTGATCTTTTGCAAGAACAAGGGGATGCTTCGTTTCTTCTGGTAAGGAGCCCTTTGTCAGTCGTCCCCCAACTCTTAAGAGGCCTTCATCGTCAAGATAAGGATCTAATCTATAAATTGAGCTGTGCCTGCTCACAGAACTTTTCCCACTTGACAACGTAGCAATCTCCTCTCCAAATTGTTGTTGCTGGCAAAATCTAATAATGGCAAGCTCAGCTTTCAGAAGATCCTTTGAAGATAGTCTGTACAGCTGCGGTTTCTTTACTTTCTCCTATGTAGTACTTTTACAAATTGGGTTATCTGAGTAAGGTTGCGGTCTTTTTTCTTATCTCTCATTGAACGAAGGATTGCCTTCAGTCTAAGGAACCAAGCAACAGCAACCTTGAGCCTTCTCCAGTCTGAGAAGTACACCATCAATTGACATGTAGCATCAAGCAAGTCTTTTACCTGAGTAACATTTACTGTGGCCTCACCTTTGACTTCAGGGTCCTCTGGTTCTAAGGAGCATTCCATTAAATTGGTTGGCCAATCACTTTCTGGCTTCTGCAGAAAGCTTGGTCCTTCGATCCAGCGGCTGCTATGAACAACGTTCCCAGCCTTGAGCCCTCTTGTAGCATCATCTGCTGGATTTTCCTTTGAGCTTACATATCTCCATTGTGATTGTTTAGTTGCAGTTGTAATCAATGAGACTCGGTTTGCCACAAAGGTAAGGAATCGTTTATCCTCATTCATTATATATTTGAGTACGGATGTACTATCTGTCCAAAATATAGATTGCTCGAGTTTCATTCTCAACTGAGCCCTTAACATGAGATCCACTCGGACGGCAACTACAGCAGCTGTTAGTTCCAGACGTGGAATAGTGACAGGTTTTAGAGGTGTTACTCTTGCCTTGCCCATCAAGAATGCGACGTGGATGGATTTCCTATTATCTTGCATGCGCAGATATGACACGGTTCCATATCCAGATTCACCAGCATCTGAAAAATGGTGTAGCTGTGCATGTGAGAGAGGTCCAAACCCTCTTGGTTGTATACACCTTTTAACCTTGAAATGGGAAAGCCTTTGCAAATCACTGAGCCAACCTTTCCACCTTTGCAACATGGTTTGGGGTATTGGTTCATCCCATCCCAGTTTCCTTTTGCAAAGCTCCTGCTGCATTCCTTTGGCAGGCAGCAGGACTGGTGCAAGAAATCCCAATGGATCGTAAATGGAACTTGATATTGATAACATTCCACGCCTAGTACAGGATTTTTGAGGGATATCCATTTTGAAGTTGAATGTATCAGTTTCCACACACCACTGCAAGCCCAGAGCTCTTTCTACCGGAAGTTTGTCTCTGTCAAGATTTAATTCTTTCAAGTCTTTAGCCCTTTGCTCCTCAGAGATACTTTGCAACAGGGTGCGATTGTTACTGACCCACTTGGTCAGTGTAAATCCTCCCCTTTGACAGAGTGCTGAAAGATCTTTGACCAAATCAACAGCATCTGAGGTGGAGGCCACACTCTTTAAACAGTCGTCCACATAGAAGTTCTCTTTCAGCGTTACACATACCTTGTCTAGGAATTCAGTTTGATTGTCCTCAGCTGTTTTTCTCAAAGCGAAACTGGCGCAGCTTGGGGAAGATACTGCACCGAACAGATGAACAGTCATGCGAAACTCAATTATGTCCTTGCTCAGATCTCCATCTGGCCACCATAAAAAACGCAGAAAGTCTCTGTACTCTTTGGCAACTTTAACTTGATAAAACATTGCCTTTATGTCACCCATAAATGCGACTGGATCCTGTCGAAATCTAAGCAAAACCCCAAGCAATGTGCTTGTGAGATTAGGACCTTGTAAGAGCTGCTTGTTTAATGATGTCCCCTGGAATGATGCCCCACAGTCAAATACAATTCTTATAGATCGTTTTCTGGGATGGTAAACTGCGTGATGAGGAATGTACCACTTCTTTCCATTTTCGCAAGACAGCTGCTGTGAAGGTATTTGCTCTGCATATCCATTACTTATCATCTCGTCCATAAAGGTTTTATATTCTTTATGCAACTGTTCATTGTTGAGAAGTTTTCGTTGTAGACTTTGCAATCTTTGTTTAACTATGGAAAAATTGTTTGGCATCTTTATGTTATCCTTTTTAAAAGGTAACTTCAAACAGTAGTGTCCATCTTCCATTGTTGCAGATTTTTCCATGATCTTCATGAACTTAAGGTCCTCCCTTGACAAACCCTTTTCCTCTGTAACCCTTTCATTAAAGTCATAGTTATATTGACTTTTCAACATCTCCTCCAGCTTACAAACAGATATCCTATTTACAACTGTTGGTGGGTGCTCGCTGTCCAAGTTGCTTTTATCATCTTCCATGGGCCCATTTATGACCCAACCCAATGCTGTTCTTATAGCATATGGGCCATTCCCCTGGCTATGAATGACCTCCCATGGTTCCAATAACTTGGGAGCGTTGCATCCAATCAACAGGTCCACATTAGCCATTATGTGGGGAATTTGAACCTTTGACAGATATGGCCACCTGATCAGATCTTCTTCCTTTACGAAGTTATTCGTGGTGACAGGCATCCTTTCCTGTGTTAGAATTTCTGGAAGTTCATAGAAGGCATTGCTGCCTAAACCAGAAACTTCAAGACCAGTAAGTGAGTGGGAAGAGACGACCTTTTCTTGACCCATCGTTTGTAACAGGAATTGAGTTCTTTTGCCCACAAGATTTAGCTTTTGCATGAGGTGCTCTGAACAGAAGCTAGCTGAACTGCCAGGATCTAAAAAAGCACATGTCTGTATGACATTAGTACCTTTAACAGACTTTATTTGAACTGGCAGAATGGAAAGCAAACCGCTTTCTCTTCCGGCCCCTGTATGACCACAAGTTTTTACATTCTTTGAAGAGGAGGGCTCTCCATAGCATTCAGGGATTACACCATTGTTATCAATATGGAGGACAGTGGGATGACCTTTACCACACGTTCTACATATCAAACGCTTAGCACAGTCCTTGCTTATGTGCCCAGCACCTAAGCAACCAAAACACAGCCCTTTCTCCTTTAGAAAAAGCATTTTGTCTCTGTGCTTCTTCCGCTGAAACTGTTGACACTCCTCCAGTGTGTGTCGTTGAGTACAGCAGACACAAGATGGCTTTACTGTAAAGTCATGGCTTGTTGTAGTAATCAGCCTTTCCGTGCTGTAGGTTTTATTCATGTTCATGGGTGTGGCTGTAGCAGCAAAGCTGTTCCCTTTAATTTGTTTGATTGGTTGTGACTTCAGTCTGTTGTCAGCCTTTGAGACAGGGATTGTTGACGTTACATTCTGAATGTCCCCAAACAAAGGATCCGAAAGAATTTTCACCTGCCTTTCAATAAATGCAACCAAATCTTGAAACCGAGCTCTGTGTTTAGAGGTTTCCAATATATCATATGCAAACGCTCGCCATTTCTCTCTCATTTTATATGGCAACTTGCACAAAATGATTTTCATGTTCACTGGCATGTCCAGTTCCTGCATATGTTGCAATGTTTTCATGACATTACAACTCCCACATAAGAAAAGGGAATATGCTTGCAATGATTTCACATCTTCATTTTTAATTGCAGGCCAAGATAACGCCTTGTCAATGTAAGCAGTTGCAATCTTATATTCATTTCCGAAGTGTTCTTTGAGCAGTTGCTTTGCTTGTATATAGCCTTGTCCTGCAGCCATATGTTGACAACTGCGTACCAGCTCTCTCGGCTGTCCTGTTGTAAACTGCTCCAAATAATACAAGCAGTCCCTCTTATTGGCCTTTTCTTCCACTCCTTGTTCAAACGCATTAATGAAAGAGATGTACTGAAGAGGATCACCATCGAATACAGGTATTTTCCTGGATGGTAATGACGATGCACGCTGATGCTGAACAAGGGTTGCAGTTATTTCGTTTTGTCTTTGTAAAATGGTACAAATGTCCTCCGACCGTCCTTCTGCCGCTGTAGGAATGGACCTGGGCGATGGAGGATCCACATTGTGAAATTGCGTTGTGATGACCGTTTGAGCTTGTGGCTCACTTTCAATTTCCGTTCCTGGCAGGATCATTGCAGATATGTTGCTTTCAGTCTGTACTATTTGCACTGCAGGTTTATCTTCATTGACTGGTGTACTAGGCTTGACTGTGGCTGAAACAGCTGTTTTCTTGGTTTCCCTTTCATAATATGAATTCATAGCATTGGACGATATGTTAGATATACTTTGAACTTCAGCAGCTTGGAGAAGAGGCAGAAAGCAACGCTTCAAGCTCAAGCTGTTCACGTTTCCTCCTTAGCTTTAGCTCTTGCTCCTCCAAAGCATGCTTCTCTTTTAGGACTGCCATACGAGCGAGTAATGCTGCCTTTTCTGCTTTTGCTTTGATTTTGGCAGAAGAAGTTGTGCTCACTTTACCACTAGATGAGCTTTTAGTGACTGAAGATTTACCAGCAACATTTGAAACACTGTCCTCTGGCTTAACGCCATCATCGACACCATGATCACCCTTTAAATGTAAATGTTCGCAACCTGACAACCATTCTTTCACTTCATAAGTGAACTCATCATAATGCATTGTTTTTGCTTTAAACCATGTTTCATGCTTTTCTTTTTCATCATCTGGTAACAAACACATCAATGAACCATGAATTGTTTTTGCTTCATTACACAAACCAACAAAATCATTGAATGATGCTTGAACCATAGAAGTTTCATTTTTTTCCATTGAGACCCTTATACTCTCTTTTAAATTATTAGCTTTATTTAATTTAGCTTTTCTATCACGTTGCAGCCTGTCTAGTCTCTCTGCCAGTGCCTTAGCAGTCAATTTCACCACTCGTTTTTCCTTTTCTGGATGTGTCCCAGCCTTGCTGGCGTTGCTACTTTGCACAGCTGATTCTGCAGCAGGCTCCGGGGGCCTGTCAGCAGCTTTATTTGTGTCCATAGTTCAAATGTTCCAAAACTCAAATATTTATCAAGTATTGAGGGTTTATGCGCACATGCGAGTTTGTGTTTATAAATCAGTTTTATTTGGGTTGACCACCAATGCATTGGAATTACGTCTTCTTAAATAAGTGTGCACACTTTTATAAATGGCCATTTATTAGTAGCGCTACTCATACCTTGCGTTGGGCGCCGTACTGATTCCGATGAAGAATTCTGAGTCCTCTCCAACATCCACGGAACAATCGCCAAGCATTCCACGTCGTCAGCTGACAGACCGCTAGTCCAGCTGTCCGCTCCTCGTGAAACCTCCACGGTAACCTTTCCAAACGGCATTCAGCTCTCCGCGGCGATCGATCACTCAGACTTTAATTTTCCTGTTTGCGCCGAGTCTCCAAAACACCGCGGCGAAGTTGGCACAAACTTTTCCCCAAAGAAAAAGAAGTTTGTGACTCTATTGTAGAGGCTAAGCCTACGCTTGAAGCCACTGAGGTGGTCGTTAACGGGGATGACGCGATGTCACTGGTATGCATGAATTAAGTTCACAGTCCAATAAATCCAGCAGTATGTATCTTGTCCTTTTTGGTCTTTATTCCGTATCGACATAGCATAACAGCACAACGGTCACAAACTGTTTGCCTTCTCAATGACACACCTGACGCCGATTACGTGCGTCTACCTTAAATACCTTTACATTACATAATCAAAACAGAAAAATGTGACCTCTAGTGACCACATAAGGTATTAACCCAAGAATGGCTCCTACAGTGACCCATGTCTGATCAAAATGTCAGCAAATTTCTTTCTAAAATGACAATTTTATTCTCATTTTTCAATAAATTATAAATTACTACCCCCTCTTAAGCTCTTAATCTTAAATCAGTGTATACACAATGACCACTTCATTAGGTACTAAGTTGCAGCTACTTAGGCTATATCCTTTTTGCCTGCAGAATTTCCTTCTTCATTCTTCATGGCACAGATTCAATGAGGTGATGAAACATTCCTCAGAGATTTGGCTCCATACTGATAAAGCATCACACGGTTACTGTAGATTTGTCAGCTGCACATCCCTGATGTTAACCTCCCATTCAACCATATCCCGAAGGTTCTCAATTGGATTCAGACCTGATGCCAAGAAAATATCCCCCACACCATTACACCAGCAGCAGCTTGAACCGTTGCTACAAAGCAAGATGAATCTATGTCTCTGCATTGTTCATACCAAATTCAGACCCTGGGATCTGAATGTCGTAGCAGAGATTGGGGCTCATCAGACCAGGCAGCATTTTTACAGTCTTTCATTGTTCAGTTTTAGTGAAACTTTGAACTGTATCCAGTTTCCTGTTCTTCGCCGACAGGAGTGGTGCCCACTGTGGTTATCTGCTCCTGAAAGCCTTGAGTTGCTGACTTGTGATTGCCTAATTACATTTTTGCATTTTAACTTAATAAAGTGGCTAGTAAGTTCATATCTTCAGTCACACAAATACCCAATAAAAATACCAAACTCTTATTTTTGTAGCCATTTTTCAGTTTAATCTACAGGAAAATTTGTTTATAATATCACATTTTTAAAAAAGTGTTATTTTTTCCTATTAAATCTGTCAGTTTAAAGCACACAGCTAAGAGCCAACATCTTCATGCGACATTATATTACTGAAGTAGGTATTTGATATGAAAGGGTTTGGGCAAGTAAGGACATAAGAACAAAGAAAAAAATTCCATAAAAGAACATTGTGAAGTACATGCGTCTGGAAGTCTACGAGTAAAAGCTTTTCATTTTATTTATTTATTTCACAACCGCTCTAAAATCAGCCCATTTTGTTTCCCGTTTCTTTTCTCCATTCTTTTTTCCTGTTGTCATATTTATGAACAGTGTAACTAATATTTGTTTCAGTAGTATATATTCTTTGTCATCACTTGGCAAATTAATCTTCAGGGAGATATGACAGACAGCAACCTGCTGTATTTGAGGAACATTTGAGCCTGATTTTCCATCATTTTAACATTATTAGACCTGTTAATTTACACTGTGTTTTTATCATTTTAGTTCTGTTTTGTGTATTTAAAATAACAGACAGATTTTGTAAAATTTACCAAGATAAACTTACAGGAAAAAACTCTTTGCTTATTGCAAACATTTCATGCTTTACAGTCATGTGGTACTATTTGATAAAGTGCTTATGTGTAACTGGTTTTTGGATCGAGAGTTTAATGATTTTGTTGTAATTTAAAAAGTCCAGATCTAACTGTAATCTAAAGCCCACATATAAAACCTTGTCGTTACAAACTCCCTTTTCTGTTTCCTGTCTCTCACTACATTAACCACAGTGAAGAGGAGAAATGTATTCCCTCCCTGGGTTAATCACTATTAAACTTCCACAGTAGAAATGCCATTGTTCCCCCACTGAACACTCAACTGTGTTTCACCCCATCCTTGAGCTTCATTCATCCACCTTTCAACCTCTCATTCAAATTGTATATTTTTTATTTGTTTATATTTGTTTTTAAAGAGTGAAACATTTATCAAATCACAGATCTACAGATTTAACATTGGGTTTGTTTCCCAACATGTCATACTGAAGAAATCTGCTCCTCATGATTTCTTAATAAAAACCTCCAGGGGATCAATAAAGTGTAATTTACCATGAATATTTGGCTTATGTTCATTATTTATTATCAAGGGCATATCACACAAAAGGCACTACACAAACTGTCACACCCAGCCATCATGTTTTCTCTTCATACATAATTTGTGTTAGTACAATTTTAGAAATGGGTGCCCTTTTCCCCCTGAAGTAATATTTAATACAGTCTCAAATATATCTCCTTTCATTTAATGTGCGCTCTATGACATCTTCACCCTGAGGTAACCATGTGACACAGCAAAACTCATTTATTTGATTTTTTTGGCCACCCTCTCTTCCCACATCTACCATGTGCTCTCACCCATCCTAAATTAATGGAAATGAGCTGATACTCTAAAATCTACTTCTATGATCACCTGATTAATTTTGTGGATGCCTGTCTGGAACATTCATCTTAGCCTGAGGCTGGACTCACCCGTTGTAAATAAAATTGACTTTCAAATGTCTTTTTGTGCACTTCCTGGCAGTGATTGTCTTGTCCTTTGTGGTCATACATTCAATTGGACCAAAAAAAAGGAAAGCTTAGAAAGCATGGTTTTACAACAGGTTTGGTTCAATCCACAGGCACGCACATTGCTCAGTCTGTCTCTCATGGCAGTCTGCCATTGGGCCACTTGCCAATGGGTAGAAATATGCACATGATTGACTTTTAGCAGCAAATGTGTGGCAAATTGTAATGACCTTTGTGGTATTTTTGTCACTCCGCGGATCTAGTATGTCTGTGTGCGCGCTCAACATAAAAAGATGGAAACACCTTGGAGACTGAGCTGATTCAGTTGTATGTCAGTTACTGGAAAGCCTTGTTGTGAATCTGACCTCATGACTGCATATCATCATGGTCTCTCACAGCTTTACTCTGAAATGTCCAGATAAGATAGGTTTACCTTTACAATTGTAATAGTAATTGTGCTATTTATGCAAGTATCTTGAAAATGTATAACCCACAAGCATCATTTTCATTAGTAATTCAAAAAGCAGTTGGAAAACCCCACCACTGCTGTCCTGGTCCCAAGCTGTGGTTATGTTTATGAGTTTGGGATCCTCAATATATACAGTATATATTTGTTTATTCTTATAATAATAATAATAATGGATTGGATTTATATAGCGCTTTTCAAGGCACCCAAAGCGCTTTACAATGCCACTATTCATTCACTCTCACACACTGGTGGAGGCAAGCTACAGTTGTAGCCACAGCTGCCCTGGGGCAGACTGACAGAAGCGAGGCTGCCATATCGCGCCATCAGCCCCTCTGGCCAACACCAGTAGGCAAGTAGGGTAAAGTGTCTTGCCCAAGGACACAATGACCAGGACAGAGAGCCCAGGGATCAAACCAGCGACCTTCCGGTTACAGATGTGATTCCCAACCCCCTGAGCCACGGTCGCCCCATCTTAGTTTGTTTTGTTTTTTGGTTCCTGATATAATCCTTTTTATTCAATTATATTTATTTTTGTGGCTTTACTGATTGTTTTCACCTCTTCTTAATTGTTTCCTCCTGTGTCCTGTTTTAGTGCTATCTGTATATAAAGTGCTCTGCTTCTTCTTGTGTTTGTACATTTGTTTCTCCTCCATGTTTCAGTGTGGACTTTGCTGTTCTTCTGTTGGATTTGCTTATTATTTGGACTGCATCAGTCCAATAAAGACTTGCCTTTTGTTTTCATGTCTGACTCCATCTGTACCTCGACAGCCATTTTGTTGAGCAATATGGGGTGATGGTAAATTGCAGGTTGGCCTACTAAAAAAAAAAAACCATCATCCCTGCAGCAATCTATAAAACTACATGAAGCATTTTAAAAATATATTTTAGCATGAACAATATTTGAAGCAACATTTGATTTTTGCTCTGCTGCATCTCATTTGTCTAATTCCCATATGTTTGAATGGTGACCTATCTTCCAAAAGGTAAGTGTATATAACATTTGCCAGCCTGAAGGCAGGGGCCAGACAAATAAAAGCAAGAGAGATGGATAAGTAGTGTTCTGCAAATGAATGCCAAGAGCACAAAAGCATTTTATGACAAACCATCCAAATGTTGTCTGTTCATCTCTTTGTACCACTATAATTCTTGTGCTATCTCTTATATACAGCTGTCGTAGTCAGTAGTTCTTTCAACATTGTTTTGTCACAGTTGTGTCAGGTTCTGTTTAAAGAAATAATACTAATCATAAAAAAACAACATTTCTTTTCCCGCATAGATAAAGAAAGCAGGGCTTGCGTGGCCTACACCTCGTGTGTGCGCATGATGATGTCTCACTAATAGATAAAATAAGCTCTGCTTTACAGGTGATGTCACACTTCATTTGTGGCCTCATAGACAATGTCACACTCTGTGAACTCATTATGTCACCAGTTCAGGCAACATAAATAAACCTATACTGTCTGTAGCATCTACTATCACTGATGCTAACATGTCTCTGACACTGCATTTTAATCTGTCAGCGCTGCACATTTGTGTACTGCAAGATTTGTTTGACCTGTGCACAAAGAAAAAAAACTATATGTACAATACTAAACTTGCAAGGGTTAAATCAATAACACTCTGGCCCTAAGACAGTCCCCTACTTGCACCCAAACACACACAACCTGCTGGTGGTCATCCAGTCCCCATATCTGGAAGATTAGATGACTTGTGACCATGCAATTTCCAAAAGATCCTGGACACCTGACCCTCCTTACCCAATCAGCAAGCTGATCGGGACAGTTAGGGTAATTCGGATTGAGACTCTGACATCCGTGTAAACAAAAGGTGCCCCTAATATTCTTCAATACAACAAGCAAAAGCTAGACAGCATTACATCTACAGATCAGTTCCAGTCAACATTCATATTCAGTGAGTTAGTGTTGGTTTAAATGTTAACATTGATCCAGCTCTAGATCTGTCATATATTTTCAATGATTTTTCTTATAACCAAGCCGTTGGCACACATCAGTGTTGTGTTGAGTGTTGCTGGCAGGCCACTAACCTGCTTTCAACTAGTACAGTGATCAAATTTTATATTATGAGTGTGTGTGTGTGTGTGTGTGTGTGTGTGTGTGTGTGTGTGTGTGTGTGTGTGTGTGTGTGTGTGTGTGTGTGAGAGAGAGAGCGAGAGAGAGAGAGAGAGAGAGAAATAATTGTGTCCCACTATCATTAACAGCATTATAGGTCACACTTGTGACCTGTAGAGACTTTTTTACTCATCACAGCCAAGTCAAAGGTCGTACTGATCTAGACCTACATTCAAGGACAATGTGTGGTTCAGCTCTCTGATTAAACCTGCCGCATTAAGCATCATCGGCTGTTTTCTGATTAGAGTCCATTTAAGTATTAGTTTCCTTTATTACCCTGTGCACATTCAGGAATAAATCCAGTGTAACCTGTTCAAGGTTATTTTCTAAGAGGCAAGCTTTATTTAGAAGCTACAAATAAATGTCAAAACACAGAGTTTAGGATTTAACTATTTAGATTAATGTGAACTCTTATAGAGATTACACTGCAAATCAAAATGTTCTCAGTTATTTATTAAACATTTAGCTACAAAACATTTATTAAACGAATACCTTTGAGTCGTCCCTCAATGGAAAGAAATTATTTGTTCTGATTGTGTCGTTTATCCCACATGGGTCAGTTTTCTTTTGTGATCTAATACCAAATGCAGCCCATCAACCCGTGAGGTCATCGACACCACTGCCTTGTCCTTATTGCCAGCTGTAAACAATAAACAGCAGCAATTTCTCAGAGCTATAACATATACCTGCCAAAACGCGTCCACAATAACCTGCCCTGCAATGACTGCAGTCCTCGACTTCACCTTTCACTTCTCATTCTGCACAGCTGCTCCTCCTCTTCCTCCCAGCACCTCATAGCCAGATTGCTGCCTGAATATGTGATGGCGCACATGGAAGAAGGTTATGGCTTTGTGTTGTGTTATACATGGATAGTGCAGAGTGTCACAAGGCATCTGAAGGCAAGAAGTGACAGGTGCTGATGTGACCACTCTTTAGGCAATGTCCTTCAAATGGTGTAGAAGCTGTAGCTCTTCTATTTTTTAATCAAGTCTAACGTACCATGATTCAGTTTATAATAGTCATTAAAAAGCATTTAATAAACTGCACTTTACATCATGAAAGATGAAAAATAACAACTGAGTAAGTATATTTGCTTAGTGCTTCTTCGGGCATGCTTCAGAGGTCTGTGTGCATGCTCAGTGTGCGTGATTGTTTGAGCACTTAAGCCACCGATCATGGTGTCCTGTCTTCCTCCTCCCTTCAACAGATTTCCCTGTAGGAAAGCCTTTACCTTTCTACACATGGTGTTGTTTTCCCCTTCCATTTCTGTCCAGTCTTTTCACTTTAAGCTGCAGGCCATTTTAGCTCTGTCATTTTGATCCTGCGCACCAGCAAACTGGCTGTGTGTGTTTTGTTTTTCCTGTAGAACTGTGACAGTATAGGAAAATAAAACTAAATGAATTGAATGTAGTAATTTAATTTGATCATTTTATTCTGCAAGCATGCCCTTTGAATTAACAGTCATTCTAAATAGTTGGAATATTAATTAATTCAGCACTTTGCTCATGAGGTGTAACACAAAACATTCACACATATAATTACACACTGATGAAGATACTCTGCTGGACTTTGTATACATGATGCTATATATCTTTTTTGTTATTAATGTTGCTTTATAGAGGTATATTTAGTAGAGTTATTATATTGTAAACTGTTATATTTTTCATTTACATTTTTTTCTGTAATACTGTGCCATTAAATTTAAGGATCACCAGCTTGGCTATGTGGTCATTAAAGGTAACCAACTTGCTTCAGCTGTTGTATTTGTGCACAAAATACCAACAAGTTTTCACACTGCTGGTAACTTTTTTGCCAGTGAAAACCAGATGTAAGCATGGTAATAATGTGTTTTTAATTGTAAGTTATTGTATTGTATAACTGCGTTACTTAGCAGCATGATCGTGCCACCTCACAGCAAGAAGTTTGTTGGTCTGAGTCCAGTGGCTGGCTGGGGACTTTCTATTTGGACTTTGTATGTTCTCCCCCTGTGTGGGTGGGTTCTCTCACGGGTACTTCCTCCCACAGTCCAAAGACATGCGGGGGGGGGGGGGGGGGGGGGGGGGGGGTTGACTGGTAATTCTAAATTGGACCTAAGCGTGAATGGGTGTGAATGGTTTGACTGTCTCTGTGTTAGCCCTCTGATACACCAGCAGCCTGTCCACACTGTACTACACCTTTTGCTCTAAGACAGCTGGAATAGTATAAGTGGAAGCCCCCCTGTGACCCTGAATTGGATAAGTGGAAGAAAATGGAGGATACTGATTTAAGCAGTTAGTCATGTTCTTGTTCATTTTATGACTATAACTCTCTTTTTTCTTCTCTTTGACTTGTATAAATACAACAATTTTCACCAGCTTTCTGTGTTCGCCTGCCTTTTGCTTTCGAGCAATTAGTGTACAGTGGATGTCAGAGCTTTTTTGTCAAGCACAGCTGCCTCCTGTGCCCTAAAACGACTCCATGTAAGACCAAGTCAAACCAGTAAGGTTTCTGTTCTCACAAATAATCAATAAAACAGGTGAAACACAAAAGCTCTACACATTTCTGCAGGTGCATTGCTATATATAACCCCTTTAGTAATGTCACATACATATTTTATACATTGTTATTTAAATATATGTCAGAGAGTTGTAGCTCGCTGACATGATCTAATAACTTTATTAACATTAAACGCTGTTGGGTATTTATTCTTACTTGCCATCTTATAGTTTCAATGTAGACTCTTAATCTTTAAAATAGATTTAATTGAAATAACATGAGTAAAAAATGTATAAGTATATTGTATTGAATACACAACAAGTAGTGCATACATGTATCTATATGTTTAGATTATTCAGCCCTTTACTTACATAAAGAAACATAAATGAAAACCAGTTTCATATTTCTTTATAATTGGGTAAACATTTGGGGCTTTTTCTTTAACAAAGGGGGGTCACTGCAAACGGCAGAGGGATCATCATCAAAGATTGTTGACAGAAGCTGTGCAGTTTAGCCTTTAACTGAGAATGCTCTTAACCCCCAATTTTTAAAATATTTATTTTTACTGTACCTTGGAGTCTCTTTAGCTCTGTAAGTAAAATCTAGCTTTCATTATGCTTGGCTGGTAGCTTCTCTGTGTTCCCTGCCTGCAATTTATCACTTCAATCAGCCAGTTACTGTACATATTATTCCCACAGTCACAGCAATCCGACTGAATGAGGTGGGATGCAATTGGGTGATGACGTCTGGAGGAAGCTTTAGAGGCCAGTAATGAGCTGGCGTGTCAGGACTTTAATCTCATCTGGATGTAAATGTATTCTAGTACAAGTTGGCCAACTAATTTATTCATCCAAATGTAACTCCATCAATTTATTCCTCAGTGTACTATCAATGCACTGCACGAGTCTGCCTGGAGAGAAGTGTGGAGCAGGGATGCCTGATTTCTCCATGAGCTTTTGAAGTTTTTCACAGAACAGGGGGATTGGTCTTTTTTATTTAAAATGCAAGACTAAGAAGCAGCGTGGATGTGTAAATGCTTCATATTTAATATAAAAAACATGAAGCCGGGTAGGTGAGAGGCTGCCTCAGACAAAGAGAAAAGTAGTTGCGTGCCCCATGCTGGTGTTCTTGCTTTTATTCTCGTCGGCCTGTTTCCGGTATGCACTTCTCATGTTTGCAGCAGCGGTGCGTGAAACCAAGCACTCACAGTGAACCAGTCTTCAGGGTTGTGTGTGCAAGTGGTATGTGTGTGTTTACTCCTAGTGGGTTAGTTTTGTACACTGAACTTGACGGTTTTTGAAATATTAAACCTTGAAATACTTTTTTCTCAGTTCGTTGTCCTGAGGGCTGAGGGCTGAGTGTCATTTTAGACTCATAATGTCCCCGGTTCAATCTTCCTCCTGTCAGTTGGAGTGTTTGTGTGAGGAGAGAAAGAGCAGATAGAAAAGAGTGTTCAAAGTTAAAGAGGAATAGACATATTGACTGTATAATCCAAGCACCCAGGACACTGTTTGCTTTGACACTGGCTTCACAAGTAGAACAGGACCTGCTAAAAAACTTGGGTAATGTTCTTCAAAGTTGATGAATTTCCAGAAACATTACAGAAAATTGGGAATGTTCCTAAAACCTGTCTTTTGTTTTTGCAAATCCTCTCAAAATGACATCACCTTCTCCTATGGTTTCTGTTAGTCACAAGGATGCCTCATTCATTTGGGGCACAAAGAAAATCTTCTCATATTCTTTCCTGTAGGTCATACAAAATTGTTCCCCTCAGGGCTTTTAGGATACTGCGTTACAACATCCTGTACTGATGCTCCATTAAATGTTTCCAGAAAGTTCTGAATGTCTCCTGAATTGAATGATCCTGATTATCACTTATAGTACTTTGATAAAGTCTTAAACTACCCCTCATTTTCTTTATGCTTTGCTTCCAATGACGTTCCCTGTAACTTTCTAAAGATGTTCTGGTCTTGAGCAGTAGTCCTGAGTCTTTCTGAAGGTCCTTAAAAGTTTTTTTCTTTGGTCATTGTCTGCGTTTTCCCTTATTTGCAGTCCAGTCCTTGTATGTGACTACTTTCAGAGGATTTTTGTTTGGTTGTTCCACTTAAGGAAGGAAAACTAAGAAACATGTCCCAGTTTTCCAGTAGTATTCAACCATAACAACTTTTGTTGTGTGTGTTGTGGGCTGGTGACCTGCTTTATCTTCTGCCTCTCACAGCCCTTATAGTAATCAGGTGAAAAAGAAGAATGGTTGGAAGACTATTGCCTGTTGCTGTCTGAACCCCTAAAATATGAAGTGTCGCCACTAAAATATTGATTTTGTGTTTTCTTGCTGTCACTATGCTGTCTGGGGGCCATGATTCGATCACTATGTAGTTTCACTGGAGGGTCTAATCTTGTAGACCAGATGAATGGTAAGTGGTCTCTAAAAGGCTGTCAGGGTTGATTAAACGATAGCTCTTTGAAAAGGTCACCAACCCTGTCTGTTCACACGCATGCGCACACACAGACATAACCACGATTCCTTTCCTGTCATTCCCTCCAGTCGTGAAGATTTGCAGTGTTGACTACACCCAAGGATAAACAATGTCAACTAACTGAGCCCTGAAGTCATGGAAGTCATTCAGTAACAACAGTCTGCACAATTTTAGTGGCTTGGAAGTCGATATTTGGCATGAACTCTGCTATTCTTCAACACAGCCTGAACTTTCTTGGGTGTGCTCTTTTGTAATTTCTATATGCAGTTTTCAGGAATATTTCTCCAGGCTTCTTGAACAACATTTGAAGCTCTTCCTTGGATGTTGGCTTCCTTTTAATTCCTTCTCCGTCAAGATGATCCCACACGCTTCAATAATGCTTGGGTCCAGATTCTGGGGAGTCCAATCCATGTCTGATCTTTACCCCATAGAACGATAAAGCTGCTGCCTATCAGATGTTTTCCAGATGTTGATGCATAGTGGATCAAAAGCTGTGTTCTGTAGTTCCATCAATTTTAAAGGATCTCCAGCACCACTCACTGAAATAAAGTGCTAACCATGAAAAAGCCTCCACCGTGTTTTAGAGATGGCTGTACAACACTTGTACAATACTCTCTCCTGATGTCATCTGAACATACTGATGGTGATTTAAACCAAAACATTTCACATTTGGATTTATAAGATCTTCACCCTATAAGCTCTATTGCTACTGATTTTCAGTCCAATTCTTGGGTAATTTGGCATCCCACAGCATTCTTCCTTTCCTGAAGAATGGCTTCCATTCCACTGAAACCATTTCTGATGATGCTTTGGTAACGAGTAAATGGATAAAGTGAAGGATCAGATGCATCTTTCAGATCCTGTATGAGGTCTTTGATGGATTTTTAATGATATGACAGATACTGTTCATATCCTGTAGATCATTTCTAAACTTGTCACTTCTTCTTCTGTCCTCCATTTGTCCAATTTTCTCAAATCTTTCAAGGACATACTGCGTATCATGGTGAGATATGCCAAGTTTTCAGCTAATAGCTTTTTGGGAATCACCTTGTTGGTGCCAAAGAAATATTTTATGCCTGTCAAGCTGTGTTATCTTTGGCATTTTTCATAGATTCAAAGAAAGAAATGGAAATAAATGTTGAGTTTTTGAAACGGGGTGTTAGTATTAAAGAGCCACAAGATACTATCTAAAATTGGTTCTTTGCGTACAAACAACCAACCGACAGAAGAATGTGTTTTGAGCATCTTGGCGAGTATATTTTGTAGCTACCGGTCTTTTCCTACACACCGAGAAGACAATGAGGTTTTCAGTCTCATCAGATAGATGCCACTAAATTGTTCACACAGCACCATTAAAATGAAATGTGTCATGCCACAAAAACAGTTTGTTTACAATAAATAAAAAACCTGCATAGTGATTCTCAGAAGCAATCACCAGTATCACTGAACAGACACACCCACAGCACAGAAACCCAAGTATGTCGCATAAAAATGTCACCCAAGTGGTTAACAAGAAGTAGATCTTCAAGCGGGCAACAGAGGAGGGCTTAAGTCTCCAAAAACTGCTAACTCCTAACACGCTAAATGTTTTAAGCTTCAGACAACTCTTATGAAGGTAAAACATTTTCTGACCCTCTTAATGTTTCAAGTGTTTACATAATGTGGTTTCATTTATAAGGCGGGATGAAGCCACGCAATAGGTGCAATTAATGATTATTAATTATTGATGTATACATGAAGATGCTAGATGTTAGCAATTAATCCCCAGAAGGTGACACATCCTCGGCCCAAGCTAATGGAAAGATTGTCACCTCTAATTTTGTCAGGGAAGTGAAATGAACACGCGTTTGGAAATGACAAACTCCAGAGGTCCTACCTCGTGTAAGACTCGTATTTGACCAGACATTTAAAGAGGAAGTGGGATGATTGCAAGGTCATGCCCATTTGTAACCTCATTAATAAATTGCTCAGCTGGTGTTGATGGCATATTTATTAGCTGCATTAATGTTTAAATCTTTATGATGCTGCTTCTCTTGAATGTTTGATGTCTTTATTTTCATTTGAACTTTGAGAAGCATGAAGTGGTGCAGTATTAACTCAAATTATTCCTTATTCTCATTCAGCTTCACGTAATCTTGCTTAAGAATGATGTCTGATTGTGCTTAAATTTACGCTTGCATGTAGATAAAAATCTGCTTTTTTTACAATGTTAAAAAAAGCAGCCTACAAAGAAAGATGTAATTGATAATATTCCTCTATAAGTCAAGCTTTTCAGTCCCGAGTTTAAGTCCTCTAAAGCTGGTTGCATTATGCTAGTTTGTAATTTTTTAAAGTGCCTGATTATCTACAGGATGTGCTTAAATGTGGGGTTTTTACATGATTGCCTGGAAAGATGGGCAATTTCAGCCCACTTAGTGATTTTTTTTTTTTTTTAAGTGCCGTTAAGAGACCTAACCTCAGTTAAATCCTTTTCATGTTTCTTTCTCCAAGCATGGTCTGAGATGACAAACCCTCAGCTGTCATGGTAGATTTGTGTTGTGTCATTTCTAAAGTGCCTCCCTTAACTTTAATATTACAGGGAACACAGAATCATAAATGAGATTTGGTTCTGAGGAGAGCACCACCTTTTTAAATCAAACGCTCACCCTGGTGAATATCAATGGAGTCTGTCAACGTGCCACCAAGTGGAGTGGACACCATTACAAAGGCCTGAATACAGATCAGGCACAAAGTCAGACTTTTCTCTCTAATGATTTTTTCCCTTGTTTTTTTTTCTCTTCCAAATGGGGTCATGGTTTTATGATACCATTTAAAAAAACAAAACAAAACATGGGAGGCAAATGAATTTTTTATGCTTTTTGAGTCAAACATGTGTGTTTGAACTAAATAAAAATGACTTAAGTGTAACCAAGTCTTGCCACTAAGGTAAACAGATGATTTTACTTGCACATTTGGAGGGTCCTGCTAACTGCTGTGTCAATTACAGGAAGATGATTTTGTCAAGACAATCTGCTGTTACCTTCTGTATCAGCTAGAGGTCAGCAGCTTGCAAACATTGGTGGGATGAAATGTTAAAATATCCTCATATGCCATTGTGCATGTAATATATGTGAACTGGAGCTTTTTACGATGTCATGCAACCAAATCTAACAGCAAAGCCATGCTTGACACTCCAATGACTTTTTGTTTTTGGAGGCTTTGTAGAGTTTCAGTTATATGTATTTTTGTATTCTAAGCACCACTAGATCACACTATTGATATTGTATGCATGTCTATTTATTATGCATGAATTTTAGAATTTTTTTCATTTTCTCTTTTTTAATGCACAAAACACATTAAATCCTTAGTGAATTAAGCTTTTCAGTGACCACCAGCAGGTGGCAGCGTGCCTCCGCTCTGAAAGAGATTTGAGTTTGGACCTAAAAATCTACCCTGGCAGCTCTTATGAAGATGTCGTCTCTGTTCTTTGGCAGTCGTCTGCATACTTGTCCCGTCTGCCTCAGAATCCCGCTTTTCTCCTCGCAGTATTGTTTTAATGCTGAACAAATCAATGTGAATGTTTTTCTGCTGAAGGTGCACGCATCCAACGAGCAAACAGCCTCTGTGACCCCATTAAAATATGACTCTGTGCCAAACTGGAGTGGACTGCTGCTGCTGCAAACACAGGGTGAGGTGTCCACTCAATTAGCAAACAGTACTCGAGCGAACAGAGTCATGATGATGATTATTAATGCTGTAACTCGTCTATTTAATCGGCTTTGCTTTATATATAAATATATACATACTTTCTGCTTTTGATGAATCAAAGGTCAGTATTTCCAATGTAGCATTTTTTTTAAGATATTATGAACTCTCTCTTCATGACATAGGAAACCCAGTGCAGAAAACCCAAGATAAATCATATGATGTGATGATGCTCATGGAAATATAGTCCAATTATGTAATTACATATGTGAGGATTGAGTTAAAGCTCAAATACAGTTGATTGCAGCATGCTTCCAAAGCCCACTGCAAACTAAAAAATGCACACTCTCATCTTTTGAGTGTTTGAAATCTGTGTTGTTTCATAAAGCAAACTCTCTAAAGAGGGCATTTTTATGTGTACTGAGAACACTATATATGTATATATATATATATATATATATATATATATATATATATATACATATATACAAACATAAGATGCCCCTTGGATGTGCCAGAGATGTGTTATAAACAGCAGAAATGAGTGAATGTACATTCAGCAACTGCACAGCGTGTGTGTGCTACCGCAACAACTGGACTGATTGAAGTGCACTGGGGTGTGTCAGCCCTTGAATACGACTGTGTCTGGTTGGTGGGTTTTTTCTGCCTAAACCTCGCCTCCACACGGCCTTCATCATTCGGCCAAGGAGTCATCCATTCCTCTCCTCTGGGTACAAATCAGACTCAAAGTGAGAAGTACAGTAAGAGCAAAACCCATTCTGCTAAGCTTATCCAGCACAGTGTAAGTAGTTAGCAAGCATTGATTTCACACCAGATCAAATCTGTCTTGTACTTTCTGACCGTCTGCCTTCGCAGTTTAACGCTGAAGCTTAAGTGCAAAAAAACAAAAAACAGAGGCGTTCATTTGAATCTATAGTTTTCTTTTGCCCTTTCATTTATACTCAGATATTTTACTGAAGCAGTCATTTTTCCAGAGGCTCAGTGGTCTGCAGTCTATCGATCAACTCAGCAGTCTTTGTTTAGACAACAGTGACAGATACTGGGAGCTGACTCGTCCAGTCTCAGCTTGAGACAACACAGCTGCCCCCCCCCCTCCCCCCCCACACACACACACACTTTTTCTTCTCCTATGCCCATTAAAAAACAGCTTGCTGTGATCTGTCCTTTTCAATGTAGGCATCCATTTCGGTTTTTTGGTTTTTAGGGTTTTTTTAACAGTGAAGTTTGTGTCCATGTCTCCTGTGCATTCATTTACAGTAAACAAAAACATGAGGTCAAGTTTGCTATATCTCACTGATAAAGGTCTGAATAATAATAGGCTTGTAAACAATAACATACTTTGTCTAGTCTAGCTTAGAATTTATAGCACAGTAATCTGAGATGCAGCTTGATCTCCGAAGCACAAGCGAAAATCTTTCCAAAGACTTTACAGTTGGCTAACGCCGCGCTTAGGCAGATCAGGCTGGATTTAAAAAAAAAAAAAAGAAGAAGAAAAAAAAGGAAAAAGTTGGCTGACAGTTGACAAGAAAACTATTTAATCATGCCTCTCTCTAACACCAGATCCAGTGTAAATATTACCATAATTAATCATAGTCACTCAGCACATCACACCTGGTTGTGTGGCTGAACAGTTTTTAATAATTAACAGCCACTTTTACACAAACCTTTACATTCTTATGGACAATTCTGAATACAACTTGTGGCTAAAATGAGCAATTAACTTCTTCTAAAATGTGTTTTCTTAATACTTCAGACTGACTAAAAATATACTTATTTTAAGATACAAAACACAGGGTTAATAAAGTTTTATATTCTGCTCACTGCGTTGATCACGATGACCCACTTTGAAAGATAAGGATGACGACAAAGCGTGTGTAAAGTGAGGATCCTTGGCTGGCATCCTAAATGTAAGACAAACTGCTTTGAAGCATCTTCTCCTTCTAATGACTTTCTCTTCCGACGTCTTTGTCATCTGCTGCTAATAAAGCTGTGTGTGTGTGTGTGTGTGTGTGTGTGTGTGTGTGTGTGTGTGTGTGTGTGTGTGTGTGTGTGTGTGTGTGTGTGTGTGTGTGTGTGAGATATGAGAACTTTTAGGTTAGCAAGAGGGGTAACTAATGACATTATCCTCTCATTACTCTGCAGTAGTTGGATTTAGGAGCAAAATTATACTCATATTAAATCAAACTAAAATCTCAAAGGACATATAAATTAACTACTAACAGCAAAGATCCTGATGTCAACCTGATAGAAGACAGTTTTTTCTCAGTTATGAAGAAGCGCCATTACAGTTGTAACACAATGATTCTTTGAAATATGTGTTTACCTTTCAGCAGTCACCATGTGAGGTGTCTCTCATCTCTCTCTCATCCACTTTGTTGTTGAGACTCAGATGAGATGACTGATGGATTTCATATTTGCAGCCAGCAGCTCCAGATATAGGAAATGTCTGGAATTGGCATCACTGAGACAAAGCCTCACACATAAAATAAGTCTCCACCAGGCCAGGTTATATCACTTTTTTAAAAGAAAATATTATTTTCTCACCTAGCTATCTACAAAATATAATACAACAACATTGAAGGACAATAAAGCTCACAGGCAATGCTGCAATGCTTGCCACCAGGCAAGGCTGGCAACTGCTTGGGCCCCTAGGCCAATGGAGGGCGCCCCTGAGGGCTGACAAACGTGAAACTACAGCAGTGATAACGTGCAAAGTTTCCAATGACAGCAGGAGAGACCTGACCTCTCTAAGGGGGGGCCAGCTGACTCACTCGTATTGTAAGTGATGTGCATATTTCTGTTTAAAAAAACAAAACAAAAACGAGATAGCAATTAGTGGAACAAATTACAAATATTAAACATGGTGCTGAACAACTAAATGCTGCTACTCTGCTAACCTTAACTATGAAGGAGAGGTACTTGAATAACTTCAACTGGCAACACAGCATTTGTTTTTGGGGTTTTTTAGTTGATATTCAGTAGTTAATTCAGCTAACAGAGCACCCAACAGACTCAAAAGTTGCTGTTGAAAGCCACAAAGCTGCATCCATATTAATTATTTGAGGCCTCCATACTAATTACACCATACTCAGCACCCTCTTTGAAATGTGTGCAATTGCACTTTAATAATGGATCCGACCTGGTTCTACTGCTGGGAGCGCCGCGGTGAACGTCACCAGTTGATATATGTTTTACTTTTTATCTGTATTTAAAAAACACACAGGAAAAACTGAAGAAATGAAGAAAAAGAGGAGGACTTGCCATTTTAAGGGGGCTTATTTCTTTAGTGTGTTCCTTCTTGCTTATTCATCATGAGTGAAGGTGGAGTGGGTTGTCGTAATGTCGGCAGTCCGATCTCTCTGCATGTCAAAGTATCTTTGTGTAGGATACTGTACTCTGAGTTACTCTCAATGCATAAACACCAAAGTGTATATGCAAACGTTAGACAAGGTGCTTAGGTACAGAAAGAAAATACTTATGTTAATGTGTGTGTTTGTGTGAATACGCGAATGAGGCTTGTTGTGAGCAGTGTTGGGGAGTAACGGAATACATGTACCGTTGTTATGTATTTAAAATACAAGATATGAGTAACTGTATTCCGTTAATGTTGGTGACGTCAGTTACACAATGGACCCGAAGCTAGCACAACAAAGCCAGCAGAGCATGGGCATGGAATGCATTTCTTACTTGGAAATTCCAACACGACTTCACATTTAAAGAAGAAAAGGATGGGTGAAATCTGACCATTCAGTACAGACTCTGTTTGCCAGCAACCAAGCTGCTCTCAGGGTCAAGTGACTCCAACCTAAAGAAACATCTGGAAGCAAGTTCTTTTTTAAAAACTAGTTAGCCTACTGCAACTACCTTGTGGTAGCTACCTGGGTTATGTGTCACTTCAGTATCTTCGATGTACTATTGCTGTGTGATTTATTATTATTACTGAAGGCTACTCGCCACCAAGCTAACATTGTTAGCTGGCATTAGCTGAGGTTAGTTCATAGACTGCAGACTGTTTGACTTGATGGATAGCATTAACAACCTGCTAGCTGTAAATAATCGTGCAAATCTGAAAGCAATACCAACTAGATTTTTAAATCTTAATACATGAAGTAATCCAAAGTATTTAGAATACATTACTCACATTGAGTAACTTAACCAAATATGTTACAAACTACATTTTGGTGCACGTATTCTGTAATCTGTAGTGAAATACATTTTAAAAGTTACTGTCCCAACACTGATTGTGAGAAAGTGCTTTTAGTGTGAGTTAGAGTAGGAGCTATAGCAGTATCAGTCCATTTGCCACTTACCAACTAACTTGTCCTGGCCAAGAAAGCCTCCAGCATATTGAGTTTTTTCTACAGAATAAACTCAAGATAAAAACAGCAGACTTTGTTAAGGTAGCTTGACTGTTTCCCACATGTTTTCAGTCTTCAACCTAAGACAGATTTGCTAAAGAGACTACATGTTGGGTCCACCACCAGCTTTAGCACCTTTGCATCTAATTCTTTGCAAGAATCTGCATAATTGTAGTAACTGTAGTCTAATCTACTTGAAGAAATATATCCTAGTTAGTATTTTAAAACCAATTCATTGTGTTTTGCACAACATTAAGAAAGCAAACTGCACTTAAGAAGCCTAAATCAAATTTTAATAACATACTATATCTTTCCTATCAAATATTAATTTTCTTTATTGTTTGAATTTGTAACTTTGAAACTCTTTGCTTAAGTCCTTTGAAAATCATCTTTATTGCTTTTGTACCTGGCAAAGGTTGATCAGTACAATTTAAATGAATTCCATGCAAAAAAAAAAAATAAGAAGAAAAAAGATTTGTAATCTCTGACAGTCAAGCTGAACCTGACACTTTGACACTTTCCACTCTCGAGTTTTACATTTATATCAGGATTTGTCACGGCTTTCAAGCCTGTTTCCTGATTTTGATCACAGGATTTATTTCTCTGCATGAATAAATGTGAAGAGACGCAGCTGGATATGTGCACTCTTTGTGACAAGAAATCTATATAGGGCACATCTGCTGGGGAAATCCTCTCAGAAGTCTAATTGAGGGGAGGACTGAGGCGAAGGGCAGATCCGGATCACAACATCAAAAACCCGGAGCGAACTTCGACCTGGACAGGCCGAAAAGCCACTGCTTCCTTTCCTTATTTTAATCAACGATTTGGAGGTCACCTTTGTACTTGAAATCAGTATGACTCGGGTCCTTTTTTTCTTGTCTCTTCTCAGTTTGGATTTGACTCTGATGCAGATAAAAAGTATACCGTGTCAAGATATATCATTTCCACCTGAAGTTCCCCCCCAGATGTCCCACTTTTATTTCCACAGTCTTCAATACATTTCTAGAAATATTTCATTTAGGTGCTATTTTTTTTAACCGTCATGCTTATTCTTCTCTCTCTCAGACGGTTTCACATTCAGTTAGTGATTTCATACATTTTCCAGAATCATTTTTGACAACCCCAAAGAATTTGCAATTGTGTGCATCCAGCTGTTGGCACTACATGTGTCATGGAAAGGGGAATAACAGTGACAGTGGTATTAAGCATTAACCATCACAGGCGAGGTAATGTTTCTGCTCCCGGTTACAGATTCCTATTTGGTACCTGTCTCTTAGCTGACATGCCTGAGAGGCGACTGTCACAAAAGTGAAGCAGGATCAGCTCTGTTTTTATGTTTTCTATCCAAAATCATATCAGGTGACATCTAAGAATTAACATCAGGATTTTTTTTAATCAATCACTAAATCCATTTATAGGTGGATGTGGATCTGTAGGTTGTATTTAAGAAGAAAATAACCATTATTATTTATTCAGAGTATCATTTTTTCCCTTTTTCCAGTTGTGCAAAATTATGAACTTGTATTAAAAAAATATATGTGATTTGTTGATAGGATTTGTGGAAGAAAGTTACTGAGATATTCTGGAAACCATGCTCTGTAAAGTGGCATTAAATATTAATGTGTGCTGCTGCCACAGGTTGAATTCCTTTTTGAGTAACAACAGAAGCAGCCTGACATCGTCAGGCGTGAGTATGTCGTGTTGATTCGGTGTGGCTCGTGTGCTGGTTGGCGTAATCGTCCGCGAAGCTTCTGCAAAACCATCAAAACAGTGTCAGCTCAGCTAGATAGAGGTGGGACAATCTGCTCGGTTGAATCATCCATCTGGGATGCGCCACAATCCTGCACATTGTTCGCCAATCATCGTTCAGATACAGAGGACTGTGGTTGTTCCTGAATCCAGGTGAAACAATAGCTTAGAGCAGGCTTCTCGGCATGTGTGAATTTAAGCAGCTGGGGTTCCTCAAACAGCACAGTTCTCGCTTGGTTCATTGCCTAATCCATTATATTTAAAGAAAAAGCAAAGTCAAGCTGATTTTAGTCCCATTTTTCCCTGCAACAGGATTATTCCACTGTGTTACTTGTCATAGAGCACTCTAAATGGAGTGGAAAATTATTTTGACACGACTCTCTGCATGTGACCCAAAAGATACAAACTAAAAGGAGATGAAATAAAAATAAATTTGTTTAGAGGAATATGGTTTCTATGTCTTTGTCCTGCTAGTTCTGTGCTCTCTCCATTTTTCTCCATCTTTCAGATTGATTTGCAGCCGGACGGATGTACGTCTCGTAGGATGTAACGCTGTAGACTCATAAAGATTTAGTTTTCTCATCCATCTCCTTCTTCGAGGTTCTGTTGAAATCTCACAAAGCTGTCAAATGAAAAGATTATAGATGGTAAAATATATTTTTCAGTGTTGGTAAGTGAGGGGTTTCTCTCTCTGTGAGACAGAAAAGGAGTATTTTTTTAAAAGAAAAGTCTTAAGAAAGAGTTCTTCAGGCTTTCTGAAGGTTAGTTTTATTTTACATTGGCTACCAATGCTAGACACTTAGCCCTGTCCTATCAATCACTCAAGCAGAAATGCAACCTGCCCTTCAGTTGATCTGTCTACTCTTTACTGAAACCTCATCAGAAATGTTCTCAGTGGAAGGTTGGTGTTCAGAAAGCCATTCTTAAGGAAGGGAAACACAGAGAAAAGACGGATGCACGCCAGATTACACAAGAACTGACATCAGGTCTTATGGAGTGATGAGTCCAGATGTTGATTTGGTTCAAACTGTCATTAATATGTACGGTGGAGGTCAGGAGACAGGCACAACAGTGTCTACAGCCATCTACAAAACACGGTGGAGGCTCTGTTATGATTTGTGCGACGTTTCAGTGAGTGCTGTTGGAGAGCTTGTTAAAACTGATGGAATTATGAACACAGAAAAGTAAATTGTCCGATTTTCAGCCACTATGCAATATTATTTTGAATGGTAAATGGCCTGTATTTATATAGCGCCTTACTAGTCCCTAAGGACCCCAAAGCGCTTTACATATCCAGTCATCCACCCATTCACACACACATTCACACACTGGTGATGGCAAGCTACATTGTAACCACAGCCACCCTGGGGCGCACTGACAGAGGCGAGGCTGCCACCGGGCCCTCTGATCAGCTGAAAGCAGCTGATCTGATGTTTTCAGCAAACACACTGCCAATGCAGTAAAAGCATACCAGATAAACACACAGTTGAACACTGTCAGTCATGGATTGGCCTCCCCAAAGCCTGGACCTCAACATTATTGGAAGAGTGTGGGAACATCTTGACATAGAACAAAACAAAAGGCAGCCAAAGTCCAAAAAAAAAGCTTTGAATGTCCTTCAAGAAGCCTTTTTAGAGGTTATTAGAATGGTGTATATTTTTTATCTCTATAGCCTCTGTTTCTGTGTACATTTACTCATATTTCAGTAATTTCCCGCACAAGTTCCTGTTCCTGTTTCCTAGCAAAATTTAAAGAAATCGGGGGTGGCTTGAGAATTTTGCACAGTATCGTACCTATATATTATTTAATATATTGACAGGATCTTTCAGAATTGATGGATATCATGTTTAATGAATGAAGCTGCTTATACCTGAATATTTAACCACGGATCCTTATCCCTCTGCATTAAGATTATACGACCTGATGCAACCACTTTTAGATGTATTTATTTAATATTTGTTAACAAAACTGCAGGCTGAAAAACTGTTAACCCTTCCATTTGTCACCCACAAGAGACTTTACAGTGACTTTAAATAGATTTTGCATACACACAAATAAATCATAAGGATACATCGGGTTACATAGCTTTAGGAAAGATAAATAAACAATAAGAATAAGAGAAATAATCAACTTTAACATCAAATATAAATACATTCATAAGACTCTTCCGTGTGCTTACTAAGCTTTCATTTTAAAACCTTTCTGTGAAACAAAGGAGCCCCTCAGCCCAGACAAACAATGACTGGCATCGCTAACTATGCTATGTGGAAATCCAGTCCCATCAGGATACATGTTTTTCTGCAAACCTCTTCCACTCATCTGGCTGTATGACAGGCGATCTATTTTTCTTTCCTTCACCTCTCCACTGGTGAGGTCGAGACATTTCATCTCAGGCACTTTCTGAAATCAAGAGGTTGTTGACTGAAGAGCACAAACATGACATTTTTTCACATAATATAGCCTCCTGTCTACCCTTACATTCTCTACAAACTGTACATCGTTATTTGGAGGCCTTTTCTCATCTCTTATATCTAGTTTTATTAGAAGAATAGTGCAACACTTTGGGAACTTACTAGTTTTCTTGCTGGAAGTTTCATAAGAAGATCAATATCACTTACATGTCTGACAGCTACAGCCAGCATCCAGTCATTTTAGCATTAAGATTGGAAGCACAGGAAAAAAGTACCTACCATTGCCTCTAAAACAAAATGTTTTTCTCAAATATTTATCTCCCTCCTTCAACGCAAATATAAAGAAAAATTCTTGAATTTCAGTGCTTCTTAAATTAGGATGTTACAGAAAGACACTTTTACCTCAAACTGTCACATAACCTGACCTGATTTGATTTGTACAAGCTGGACCAGATCAGTCAGACTCACAAATGTGGAAAAAAGAAGAAAAAAAACTTGACACACTTTCTTCTCATGTTTAAGTGCAAAATGTTTCTTAATTCCAGTCCTGGGTCAAGTAGAATTAATCGGTTTTTGTCCAGTGTGTCTGACAATAAGCCTGTCTCACGAACATTATGGTTATATGTTAATATCATTTTTTTTAATGAGTGAAGCACTGCAGGAATGTTCAGTCAGCATAAGGAAGTCGACATAGACAACAGGACCCAAATTGGACCGCGACACCACAGCCTGGGGTTTACATTCTTATTCAGCCTTACTGGCTGACTGCGGGCTGTGTCACTGTTTTCGTTCAGTGGTAAGAATCAGAAGATTTTAAACATGAAACATCAAAAGTGTTGACACAGAGTGCCAAAACAGCAGTCTAACAATTTTGTAGCTGGTGCATTTATATATACTTTTCCAAAGCCAAATATTTTTGTGAAAAATTAAATATGCTGTCACTACACGTGTTACACTTAAGTTCATTATCAACATTGTTGTGTCATGCTTAAAGAAGATTCTTTTTGTCTGGGACCGCCTCATCTTTGAGTTTGCGTATATAAATAGTCATAGGCAATGCTGGAGGTGAAGGTGGGTTGCCAAGATGCTTGGAGGTGCACAGCAAATGCATGCATGCTAAAGCAGCTTGAACTAACTTTTTCAATTGGATGTGCAGCTGACCTCAACTTTGTGTAAACCTAAACTAAACCACTTGTTCAATAAATAAAGAGCATTTCCTAAATATTTAAAAAGAAAACTTAAGTCAGTCAGCAACACACTCCCTTCTTGTTGAAATTTAGTTGTATGTAAATGTAATTTCTAGCTGACATGGTTGCTCTCAGATGGAACGAGGCCTTAAAATAGACACAGTGTTAGTTTAGTCAGTGTAAGAAAAAGAATCATACCAAAAGCTAATCTAAAGGTTCTTGCCGTCATGTAAATTTCCTATGATTCACAGTACTGTCCAGTGTCGTCCTCTGAAAATGGACACAAATGACTCAAGGTAAGCTGTTTGGCCCAGGTCTGGAAATATCTTGTAGTAATCATGTTGGTTAAGACAAGAGTAGGATGCTTTTATAAAAATTACCGCCAATAAACCCATAAAATACGAACATTATATGTATGTACAACAAGGGTTTCACAAAGTCTTTTTAACCTGATAAACACTGCGGAAATAGACATTTCCTCATGTTTTAAGGCAAACAGTAATCATGGACAAGTTCTGATTTAGTGATGCACGAACTGAGAGCCCAAGCTGTCGCTTTCCCTTTTCTACTTTGAAGAGTGAGCTTTTTATAGTAATAAGTAACATAAAGATTATGAAACATTTTGTACATGTT
This sequence comes from Maylandia zebra, assembly GCF_041146795.1. Taxonomy (NCBI): domain Eukaryota; kingdom Metazoa; phylum Chordata; class Actinopteri; order Cichliformes; family Cichlidae; genus Maylandia; species Maylandia zebra. Next base: position 24,595,485 of record NC_135185.1, read on the forward strand.
GACAAATTTATGAAAGGCTTTATGAAGTTTCAAAGCTGCATCTGATTGAGTAAAATATGCTTCTCGGTTCTTCTTTTTCTATATGGATGGCCTTTAAAGGTGGAAGTGATAAATTAAACACTTACAGGATAACGACGTTGCTTTTAACTAATTTAAGTAACAATTTAAGTATTCTTCCGTGGTTTAATGTTCGGTACAATGTCAAGTGTAACCATTATGGATTCATTTCAGCACATTAAACTGATATTATACCATTTATAGACTCAGTTTTGACCTGTAAATGTACAAGCATACAACCTAAAACTCTGCATGTATTTAAATTTCAGGAATAATAGTCTCCGTAAATGTCGTCCGGTCAATACTTTGCAAACACTGGTGACAAATACAGTCTTAAAGTGAACATTAAATCAATCAGAATAACATTTTCTTCCTTTTGTCTGTTAAAATCTCATAGAAATGGAAATTTGTTGTGTTAAAAAAAAAAAAACAGCAAACCAAAAGCTAATTTTTACTTACAATTTGAACTGTTATCCCATGGATGTAAAACAGAACAATAAATCATAATTCATTTAATAAAAGCATTTGTAAAGTATTATTCAAAAATGTCCACTCTTCCTGCTGTTTTAAGTCCACGTGTTAGTGAAAGCTCTCATCTTTTCAGTCTCTCGACTTTGCTTCATGCATTTATATACAAGTCAAAATGACCAGAAATTCTGGATAATTTTACCTGTAAAGGGAGAGGAACAAGCCAGTTTCTTATAGTCTCAGCTGTTTGAAGTGATGCAGGACTGGTGCCATATGGCAACAGCACAGTTCAGCCTCTTCCTCTCTCCATCCATCTTTTTCTCCTTTTCAGTCAACATAGTGTTGCTGAAGCAGCTCAGATGTGCTCTGCTGTGTCCACTAATGAAGCACAATAAGAGTTCAAGACCTACAAGGTGGTGTAGATGTAGACAAAAATGATGACGACCAAGTTGAGAATGGTCCCAATGATTCCCAGCATGGCCAAGATGGTCTCCTCCTTACTTTCCTTGTCTTGGATTCCCTTTTCCTCATCACTGTAGAGAGTGTTTACCATTTTCCCTGGAAAAGCCTGCAGTTTTCTTCTCAGACCAGTCTGGAGCAGGCAGATAAGGAGAAAAGACAAACACAATCCATGTTTTAGTTAATGCAATTGGTTATTCATTTTCCTTGAATAGGGTCCTTGCACAGTGTGTGGTGGACAGTGATAATGGCAATAAAACAGGAAATCTAGTCTTCTGCTGGTGAGGTGTTTGCTTAGGCACCAATAATTTACAATCATTGAAAAACAGAAAGTAAACAAACACCATTCTCCTGTATGCTTTCTCTTTAATACATTAAAAAAGGCTGGAAAGCTAATAACGTCAGATTTTAGTGATAAATAATACAATGGAGGGAAGTAGCTGGAACATTTTAGCTTTAAAGAAAAACAACAAAAAGCAGAATGATTTATCTATAATATGTTTTCTTTTGAATGATCTGGATTTTGAATGCTGTCGGGAAATCACAAAAACAAGTACATACAAATAGTTTAGAAATCTGTCAAAAGAAAACTGTTTGAAATTCAAAGTCATGTTGTTATTAACTCGGCAAATAACAAAATGATTTTGCATTCGTACACGCAAATTTGGACACTGGACAAGCATAACATTCAACCAATTAAACTAAGTTTTCTATTCAGGGCTGTAAGTATAGAACTTTAATTTGGCATCGTAATCAAAAAAGTAATTATAATTTTTACTATTTTTTTTTTACTTTTTTGTAAAACAATATGTTTTAAATGTCATGGATAACCACAGTAATTATATAAAACTCATAATTACTATAAAGACCTTCTGCATATTGGTGGGTTAACCATTACACAAACATTAAAAATGACTTTGGTAATTTCCAATGCTGTTAAATTTGGACAGCTGTGATAAGCCTTACATTGGGGGTATTTTAATGAATTTGCTAAGTACTATATATATATATATATATATATATATATATATATATATATATATATATATATATATATATATATATACATATTTTGCAGGTTATTCCAATATGGTGAGATGTTCTTCAAATCTGTGTACAAAAATAACGCAGTTTCGGTACATTTAGTACACAATGCTTTATCCATTTTACAGATATTATTAATGTACTATGAAACATGAATTCAATAGAGGACGGGGGAATTTTACCATAAATAAAATACTAGCTGCTTTGTTCATTGCTAACATCTGGTTAAACCCTTTGTTTGGCTCGTCTTTGAAGCCTAGTGAGTGAAAACAAAAAGACAGCAGATATTTCTGCACTAGCCTCTATTCAGCAGTGGTACTTCTTCAACACTGGGACTGCTCTCAAACAAGTTCTGAGTGTGCTAGCGCTCTCAAGTGTGAGTTTTTAGTGTGTGTGTGTGTGTCGATTTGTGTAGCCTAGGGTGCAGTATTAGATACTAGCAGTATGTTTTTAGCCCGTAGGCGCAGCAGCTTGTGCAACTTGGCATCCAAACACCTCTCAGGAGAAAAAGCTCCTTTTGCGGGTCAGTGGGTTTTATATGTCAAATAACAACAGAAAAGCATGTAACCTAACTAAAAATAAACCTTCTAACAGGAAGCTGTTCCTCTAAGTAAAAAAGCTTTGATGCTCAATAAACTCAATGTTTCTGACTTCCAGAAGGTAGAGGTTACCTAAAGTTCAACCAAGGTACACAGTGTACCTCGTTGGCTTATGGTCTTTTTTGAAAAGGAACAGACTTGCAATATTAAATACAGGCCTGAATAAACCTTTATTATTTGTGTGTGGTAGCACTTCCTATTTGGATCAAAGCACACTGCCAAAGCAAAACATCAGATTAGATTTACATTGCATTTACGTTTGCATGTTTATTGCTTTTTGTGCTTGAGAAAAAACAAATTCACAGCATCCATGTTAGCAGATATTTATACTTTTGACTGCCATCAACTTCGTCAAATAAGAGGTCATTTGGTGATCGCAATGGTTGGTGTTTATTCGTTGGGTTGAATCAGTTTTACTTTCTGTATACTTGCAATCCAGATTGTCTTTTTTTTCTTCAGATTAATCCAAGTTCACACAGAAGTTTTACTAAAGTTAATCACTTATAATCCACAACTATTATGGCTAAATTACAGAGTTTGTTTTCCTCTAAAAAGAATTTATGTGTCCTCTTAAAGGAACTTTGGACAAAGAAGGTTTTATATCAGTGTTGTAAGCACTGTCCTTTTTTCTCTGACTTGCATTCTGTGACGGTTTGGCTGAGGAAAAAAAAGACCTTGGCAGAAATCATCACCTGCCAGGAATCACTTACACTATGTCAAAGTCTGTAAGGCTGATGTACTACAAAGAGAGGGAAGCCGAGGGAGATTAAACTGGGTTGATTACAGTAAGATAAAGTCAGATTTTTTCATTTTAAGAGGTTCAATTCAGTGTACTTGCTACTGTAAAAAAGTTGGATTTTATGGACCAAAGAAGTATGCATGAATGATGTGGTTTTTTTGTGGGGGTTTTTTATTGGGGGGGGGGGGGGGTACTGTATGTAAGGATTACCTGTGGGGGGGGGGGGGGGGGGGGGGGGGGGAGGTTAAAATGCCTTTCATAAAGTAAATGTCACATGACGTTTGCTGCAGGACTTTTTATAAGACCATCAAAATGATTGTCTTTTCTAAAGCAGAACATCCCACATGGATACTCTGAATTGCTGCAATCATCCACACACTGTACAGTCTGCTCTTGACGTACATAAAAATACGTCATGCTCGGTTTCTATGTTAAATTCATCCTCCTCCCCTGACCTGTTACAATGGGATTTGATTGCCTCTCCCGGGGAGCACTATAAACGGGGCTTCCCTCAACCTGAAAGGAGATCTTTGTGTGGCGCGCTGGATGTGCCCTCATGCATAAAGAAGCCTGCTTGCTACTGATATAAACATTCTCAGCAAAAAAAAAAAAAAAAACAGGAGAGAAATGTGCCTGAGGATGATGAGGGAGAAGAAAGGGGAGGCAGATGAGGTGGTCGTGGAAGTGGTGGTGAGTACGAGGTTCCAGGCTCTGTCAAAACCTGTGTATTAAGTAAAGAGCTTCACCGAAAGGTACAGCTGTGCATAGCGCAGCAAAACCCTCTGGATGCCTTCCAGTGAATCCTCATTCAACAGCTCCAGTCTGTACAGCCAACAACCGAGAGCATTCTGTTTCAAGAGGCAGCCGGTGCTGGCATCGTGCGATGTGCTATAATCATTAACTGCCCATAATGACTTCCTCTGTCTGTTTAACACTAAGGCCGGGCAGTGTGTTTTAGAGCTCTATCATTCTGAACAAGCATGAAACAGAAGTCATTAACAGTATACACGTGCTGAGGTTAATATATCAAAATGAGAGATTATCATCTGGATCAGTTTCTAATTCTCTTGATTATTTTTGACTGTGCACTAAGGCGCAGGGCATTCAATATTTCAGAGTTGATTTCTATTCTTATACTCAAGCTTGTTTTATGTGATTATAAAATGTTAACGTCTTCACTTTTGTCTCTGTAATTAATCCGAGCAGGTCTGTCACTGGCAGGGCCACTTAAGGTCCCGACATTATCCAACGTTATAAAAGCAGCATCTCTGGATCAACAAATTTTCCTTCAAAATTTGAAGCATCATTTTGGGAGTTTTTTTTTTCTTTTTCATAGCAAACTCAAACCTTGCTCTTCAGTCGTGCACATCCAGATACACAGTCGTATAGAAAGAACAGACAGACACACAGACAGGAACAGAAAGAGGGAAAATAGCAAGAATCCATACCTGGGACAATAAATCTGGACGCTCCTGCTACACCTAACGGAAGCTAACATCCTCAGATTAGATCAGTCAAGAGTAAAACCTTTTACCACTTGAATAATCCCGAGCATGTCAAACAACTCCAGATGCTAACCGAGTCTGACAGGCAGAGTCGCTTTTGGCATTGTTTTAAAATGGAATTAAATCAAACGGCTCCCAGCCCCTCCCGAGTGTGTATGTATACACACGCACGCACACACGCGCGCATACATGGGTTTGACACCCATCACACGCTGACAAAAAACACAAAAACTAATGAGCGTCACGTAGAGAACAAAAACTGTTCAACAGCGAATGAATGTAGACCAATCAAGAAAGAGGAAGAGTGACAGAGAAAGAAAATCAGATGAAATAGTTTCTCAAGTGAGCGTGACCCATTTTCCGTAACCTGTACTCATTGTTTTGTGAGTGAGAAGAAATTGGCAGGCCTATTTTTGAACTGACAACATTTAAATTTGCTTTTTTTTCCTTTTTTTTTTAATTTCACGCACTCAGGAAGTCACATACCAAAGTGAGAAACAGGAAAGTTTCTGCGTTTTCATGGCTTGTTATGTAATTGGCCTCTCCATACCATGCTTTGAAAAGCTGGAATGCTTTATTTTGTAATTATTTTTAAAAATGTAAAGATTTTTTTTACCTCTTTAACCCATTTATTAAATATTTAAACTTGATAACATTATAGATGAGGTGCAACTCCGAAGCTATTAACTATTAAGGTGATTTTTCATAGCAAAGGCACAGAGACAAAAAGACAATAGTTCAATTGTTATTCAAGATTCAAGGGGTCTCTGGTACCCTTAGTCAATATTTCATGCAAAGAACTCTGAGCCTGTAAATATCTAACATTTATAAAGAATATATCATGCTGCATACTAAATTCCTAGCCATGCACTGTTGTGGAGTAACTGCAGTGAAATTGTTTGTAGACAGCTTCCAGATGTAAATCCTTTTGACTTTAATGGTTTAGAATGAGAGTGGAACTGCAGCAGACTTACCTTGCAAAGCATCAGGAATAACATAGCATTGGACATGCTGGAAGGGGATGCCTTCCCGTAGTGCACAGACATCCCTGGCCACTAAGGTGAAAGTCGACCCCTCTCATCCTTCTGCTGTTGGGGGTGGAAGCGGTGGACGGGATCCAGAGACTGCTGGCTTGCCTTCCAGGCGGTCCAATTTTAGGGCTCTCTTTAGATGTCGTCTCCTCGAGCGCTGCAGCGTCTCCTCTCCAAATTTCATCTCACTAGTGTGGCCAAGTTCTAGCTGCTGTCACTTTCTCCTCCTCAGCCTTGTGAGAGCTGAAAGTGTGCTGCCCACCTCCTCTCCGCTCTTCCTCCTCTTTCCCGTCTGTTTGCCTCCCCACCTCTGCTTCTCTCTTCTCCTCTTGTTCTTCTTCTTCTTCTTGTCTGTGTGAAGGGATGATGTCAAGTTGAAGAATTGAGTCAGTTGATGGGCAGGATGGGGGTGGGGGGTAACAAAGCTGTTTCATGCGAATATTTCCATCCTCCTTTGTCTTTAATCCGCAAAGCTTACAAAAAAAGAGAGATTTTCGGGCTTGTCTCTCCTTCCAAGACAACCTGTCAACCCTTATTAAAAGCTCATCTTCTCAAGAAAACTTTTACTGCTCAGCGGCATAAGATATGTTTAGCAGACACCTTGGCTTTTACATGATTCATACAAAAATTTAAAAGAAGGATTTTTTTAAAAAGCACCCCCGCTAAAGTGGTGGAAGCCCCTGTTAGCTCTACATGATGTGCAACCTAATATACCTTTTCTCCTGCTACGGCGGCTGTGTGTGTTTCCCCAACTAACTGAGCAGAGCGTGAACATTGGACGGCTATAAGAAAGAGACAGAGGGAGGGGGTAGGGGGTGGTGAGAGGGAACCAGTCGCCTCACACTGACGCTGTCGTGGCTGCTTTCGCTCCACAGGCAAGAGGTATCCCCTGCTCCTTTCCCATCGCACATATTAATGTAGCCACGGTTGCTCGGCAACCGACTCAGGGGAGTCACACACCGCCTGACGACAAGTAGCGTTTGTGACAGGGGCCGTGATGAGGGGTAAGGGTCTCCTCCAGTGTGTTTTGGGGAGAAATTTCTGTGTGCATGTGTGTAGAGTGTGCTGGCCAGCGGTCGGCGTGTGTGTCAAGCGATTATTTTCTGTGTTTTGTGTGTATGCAAAACACAAGCTCCTGTCAAAGTTGGACAGGGGAGCGAGAGAGTTGGTGTCTGATTGAATAATGTAGCTATTCATGCAAGAGTCTAAGCGTGTGAAAAAGGAGAGGTGTGCTACTTTTAATGCCAGGCATATGTATGTATTTAAAGCCTGCATTTAACCAGGTTTTTACTGTAGATTGTTTTCATCAGTAAGTGTAAATCTTGGGAAAGTGGAAGTTTTTCATGGTAATTGTTAACAGTAGTGAACCAAAAGGCTGTATATAAGAAGCTTAAAGTCTTATTTATTTATTTATTTTTTATTTGAGAGTTTTACTGCCTTGTGATTGATGAATGAGGGAAGCTCAGAATGAAGGGTTGCCATTCCCTAAATCCTATCCTGCTTCTTTTTTTTTTTACTTATGTTTGCAGCCAGAGCAATTAAGAGGCCATTAAGAGAGAAAAGGAACTTGTGAATTGTTTTTAGCTTTTAGATGCAATAGCTATGCCCATCTTTTATATACAGTCTGTCAGTTGAACCATATTAGCACTGTCCTTTGTGGGTATGGAGAGTCAGGACGATGGCAGCTGTCCTTCTGTTGGAGTTGAAACGACTCTGTAGAAAAGTCTTATGTAATAAGTCTTAAAGTCAATTTTAACATTAAATTCAGGTTCAGTTCTTGCAGTTCTGCAGTCTTCACTGAGACAGTGTTGTGATATACAACTGAGGCTCCTTGCAGAGCATGCTAATAAGCTATTCTCTCTAAATGTTTATGCAATCTGGCTCTACATATTTCTCAGCACCAGCACTCTGAACAGGTCAGTTGTATTGTGAGTTAACACATTTAAAAATTATGAAAACACAGAGAATATGTAGGTTCAGGTTTAACGGCTATCACTTGAGGGTGTGTATATGTGTGTTAGACAATGATTTGTTCACATGCATTTTTATGCACGTAGTAAAAACATATATCTGCTTGTGCTCGTGTGTGTGTGTGTGTGTGTGTGTGTGTGTGTGTGTGTGTGTGTGTGTGTGTGTGTGTGTGTGTGCGTGTGTGTGTGTGTGTGTATTTCCTCATCCTGAAAATCCACAACTTATACTGCCTTCGGACATCCGTGACACAGCGCCGGCGACAGGAGCGCATAATGGATACACTGATCAAACGTGAATAACCTCCGGGACATTTAATGTGGAATCTGACACCAGGATGACGGACCTTCCCTGAGTGATCCGTCCCATCCCTTCCTCTCCCTCTGTACCCATTTTCTCACTTCACCTCGGCCAGAGGGAAGGACACAGTCTTTCAGCATTTGAACTGAGAGTAAAAAGACTTATCCCTATGCCTTTTAGAGTAAGTGACTCACCGAGGACATGCCGCCCATTGCTAATTTAAAGAAATAGGCGGTTTTACTACTTGAATATTTATAGTTACTCATCAATTTACATTTCGGCCTTTGGCTTTCTGCAAGTGATATATCTTGCAAGTAAAGAGGACAGAATAAATGTTGCATCTTAATAAGTTTCGTAATGACTTTTGGGATCCCATCCTGCTTTTGTTTTTATTACTGTGGAGAGTGAAGATGTTTTAGATGTTTCTGTCAGCATTTTCCATTCCCCTAATTCTTAGAGGTAGAAACAATTTGAGAAATTAACAAAAATATCTTGAACGACTTGGAGTGTAGTGAACGGTTTATATTTCAGCAACATTGCAGGAAATTCAGAAGAGGAAATTAAATAAAATACTTGGGAAATAGATTTTTATTTGTACAATATTTCATTACGTGGATGAGTTTGGCTGCTAATGGAAATGTTTCGAATGTGAAACAGCCAAGAAATCAGTTTAGGCTTGACGTTGCTTTGCACATGAAATGACCCGGAATGGACAGCAATAAAAATGGAAATGTAAAGAAAACATTCCCTCCAAAGTGAAACCACCGGTGTGCATAATTTTACTGCCGACTCTCTGTCCCTCCGTGCTTCAAGATTAACTAACTTAGACTGTCGTTGCCTGCGTGGGTATTTATAACAATTAATCAGGGCCCATCGAATTTGTTTTTGTCATCTGTTTGAATCCCACTGCATGATGATCATCTCTGGTCTCACATCAATTTCCATTCAAACAAGCAAACATCAGACTGTGCACAGCCTCAGGCAGTTGTACTCATCTAAACTGTTATTAAGCAGTGTGTGTCTTCACTCTTTACACCGTCCACAGAGTGAACTGACAGTGTTTAATCCTCCAGTCAGCTCAATGTCCCATTGTTTAAGCTGCGGTACGAATAACTTTGTGTTAGCGATGGACTGAATAATTATTAGTGTTCATATCCACCTCAATTCTACAATGATTTGAAGCTATGAGCGTCACACACTTGCTGCTTTCAACTTGGCTTTGTTTCAACAATATAAAGTCTATTAAACCAATGACACTTCATTAGGTACACAGGTTCAAATGCTTGTTAATGCAAATATCTGATCAGCCAGTCACATGGAAGTATTTAGCCTTCAAGACGACCTCCTGAAGTTCAAACTGAGCATCAGAATGGAGAAGAAAGGAGATTTAAGTGACTTTGAATGTGGCACTGTTCTTGATGCCAGGTGGACTGGCACGTAACGATCTCTAGGTTTTACAAAAAAGAGAAAATATCCAGTGAGTGGCAGCTCTCTGGGTGCTTCATTGATGCCAGAGGTCAGAGGAGAGTGGCAGACTGCTTTGCACTGAATCGAAGGTAACTGTCACACAAATAACTACTCAACAGAACCAAATTATGCAGAAAAAGAACATGTCACACCTTGATGCAGTAGGGATACAACGCAAAAAGGTGCGATTCCTACAATTCATATGTTCATTCAACAAAATTGGAGAAGAGAGATTGGAACATTGGGGAAAAAAACATTGTTCTGATGAGCCTCCATTTCTGTTGTGACATTTAGATGTTAGGGTCATATTTTAGGGTAAATGGCATGAAAGACATCCCGCCTTGTATGGTTCAGGCTGCTGGTGGTCTTACAGTGCAAGGGATATTTTCGTGGCTTACTTTGGACCCCTGAGGATGGTCACAGCGTACCTGAGTATTGCTGCTCACCATGTCCATACCTATGACTGTAGGTTATCAATCTTCTGGTTTGGTTTTTTGAAGATGACATTGATGTCATTGTACTCAAGTGGCCTTCACAGTCACCAGATCTCAGTCCAGTAGAGCACTTTTAGGATGTGGTGGAGCATTCGATTTACATCATGTGCAACTGACAAATCTGCAGCAACTGCTATAACAACAGAAAAGATGGGGAAAGCCTCCATGATCCAGTACAGGGGTGGGCAATCTCAGTCCACGAGGGCCGGTGTCCCTGCAGGTTTCAGATCTCACCTTGGGTCAACACACCTGAATCACACGATTAGTTCGTTACCAGGCCTCTGGAGAACTTCAGGACATGTTGAGGAGCTAATATAGCCATTTAAATCAGCTGTGTTGGTTCGAGGACACATCTAAAACCTGCAGGGACACCGGCAGGTTCAACCTGGTACTAGCAAGGTGAAGCTAATGAAGTGTATACAGTATATGCACAAAATAAGCCAGAGGTTTGTGAACAGAGTAGGGCATTTAACTGCTAAAGAGATCTTTTCCCAGGGTTCAGCCGAGACTCACACGGATGCACACTGATTAAACTCATTAGGTGAATTGAAACACAATTAATACACATAATGTTGCCAAATGTTTTTTGGATGACTAAATAAAACGACCTAAAATGCAGTTTTAAAGTGTACGTTCAAGTGCCCCCAATGTTAATTAAGGCATATTCAGCTATTTAAGTAAAGGTTTCACTTTCACACAGAAAGAAATGACACTGGCTTCAGTCTTCAAACACACAAAGCCTTGAGAGTTCACTTTTATTAATATCATGCAGTAAAATACTCCAGCTTCAATTGCATGAGGCAGACCTAAGGACACAAAGACCTTGTTGCAAATTGTTGTGAGAACATATCTCACCCACACGAGCTTAATGTTCTTAGTGTTTTGTTTTAGATTCAAGGTTAAAGCTAATGGAATCTGAGGGTCCTCACAATCGAGATTAATGGAGAAGTAATCAGCAATTAAAGCCTTTAGTTTTTTTTCTTCACCGCTTCTGTTTTTCTCTGTTTGTATTCACTTGTTCAACCTGTACCTTCCAATTTGTCCTTCAGTGAATGCAGCTCAGTGCTGCCATCTCATTAATTATTGAGGAGCCAGAAAGTTGCTGCATGAACAAAGGTTTCTACAAACACTGAACACGCCACATATCAGTCCATATCAAAGTCCAAAAGCTTCAGATTTCAGAAGAAATGTAGAAATAAATTTAGTCCAGTAAACCTTTTCTATTGGTGTCAGAAATCCTTGAAGAGACATCAAACACTAGCAGGTTTGAAAAACCACAAAATGTTGGCTGGGCCTAAAAGAAGGATGTCTAGATATCTTCCCTGCTCTTCAGTCTCCACTCTTTCTTTTGTCTTTCTTGCACAGTAAAGAGAAAATTCTGAAATTTAAGTGCGAACGTAGGACCGCATGTTTAAAGAACAGAGTAAGGCAATATCACGGCAGCGATTAATCCTAATTAGAAGAGAACATGACAGTAGCATATGGGTGTCCTCTAGTCAGAGAGCCTATTATCCCAGTCCTTTGCGTGTTGGTCATACAGATGCCAGAACAAGTGACATAAAAATTCAAACTTTGAATCATGTTTTATTCCCTCATTCTCTGAGAAAGATGGATGGGTCGCAAGCAGAGGCCAGACAATGTAAAAGCATTCCTGTTGAACCCTGCAGTAACCTCAAATTGATGCTGTGTGTAGCCTAAAGAATGCAAAATGACAAGAAAAGCCATTAAAGATTAATTTCAAAAGTTTTGTGATGTGTTTTCTCCTGCCCGGGTGCTCAAAACGTCTGATAGAATAAAAAAATGGAAAATGCTTGACCTACAGAAAAAAAAGCCAAATCGCTACTAGTAGTAATGCTTTTAAGCTTGATTGTTCAAAGCTTGCTTACTTCTCATTGGCATTTTCATTCAATTATTTCATTGTGCAGCTTCATAATTAAATAAGATCCTATATATTCATTGGAAGTCTGATTTGGCCCCTAGGTCAAGATTTTATCCTCCACATATGGCTTTGAATGAAAAAATTATGTATCCCATTTAAAATGATGGATGTGGTGCAAATGTTACAATTAGGAGTACAACATTTCAATATGAATAAAAAATAATGGTTTACCTGGAACAGTACCACAGACTTAATTATTTATTCCATCAATGTACACATTCATTTTTTTGTTGTTATGACAGAAGTCCTGTCAGAAGCGACGTGGGAAAAAACAAACTGTTCAAAGCACAATTTTTTTTGCACAGTTAAAACTACAGGAAATACTGATTTGATACCAGATGCTAAACTGGCTTGTCAGCTATTTCAATCAGCAATAATGACCTGATGCAATTCATATTTTCCTCACTAAGTATATAACGGGATGGCATATATATTTATATATGCAGTCCAGAGCCAGACTTTTCTTATAATTTTTTTAAGTTCTCCAGGCTTTGTAAAGGTTGTTCAAAGTTTTTGACAGCTTAGCAAAAAGTCCATTTTAAATTGTATCTTTAGACACTTTGTTACCAGTGGCCATATAAACATGCCAACAGAAACACAGTTTAGTATTTTTTGTATCACAATGGTATTTTCCCAAAGTTAGTAGCTGAAAACATGGCATGTCTTGGCATGATGTGCAATATTTTAATATAAATAACATAAGAAGAAATTTAGCCTGACACAGGACCTATGAATGCAACAGCTTCCTCTTTCAGCATGACAGTGATCCTAAACAGTCCTCAAATGCAAAAAAAAAAAAAAAAAAAAGTGGAATACTATCAGACATGGATTGGCCTCCCCATAGTCCGGACTACAACATTACTGAAGCAGTGTGGGATCAGACAGAGAACAGAAAAAAAACAACTACCAACCAAAGAACAGCTTTGAATGTTTTTCAAGAAGCCTGGCGAACTATTCCTGAAGAAATGAGAAGAAAGATTGCCAAAGAACATACAGGAAGAATGGAATTGATCACAAGAATTGCTGACTTTAAAACACATTAGAACCGGGCTCTGTTTTCTGTATACTGTGACTGTATTTTCGCGTATGTTTGCACATGTTTCAGTTTTGTTAGCAAAATATTAAAAAATGAGGGGTAACTCAAGACATTTGCATAATAGTGTAGCATGATACAAAGTTGGGTTTTTTGTCATTTTAAGTTGTAATTTTGTACAATAAATGTAACATATTTACCTGTTGAAGTCATCCATATTTTTATTTACCTTTTAAAAAAAACAATCTGTTACAGGTAAACATCTATCAGATTTTTGTTCCCATGAAATATATTTTTTAAACTTCCCCAAACACACTGGTGTATTTTTCTCCCAAGTAGCTGCATGTTAGTATCAATGAACACCAATCCATCCATTTTCTTCTGCTTATTCAGTTAAGGGTCAGGGTTGGGCTGAAGCATTTCCCAGCTGTCACAGGCTGAAATGTGGGGGACACCCTGAACAGGTCGACAGTCTGTTGCAAGGCAGTGAACATCTGCTCAGGTAGTGAGACAGCCGAGGACAGCCTCAGTGGCTTGGAAGCGTTCGTGTTTGAATTTGAGGGTGAAAAGGACAAAAACAATATCAAAGTGAAATCCAGATAAAGGTCTGGTTGTAAGTGCATCAGCTGTGAAGAGCTCTACTGCAAATTTAAAGAAGAGCCTGCAAACCAAGCATAGCTCCACAATGCTGGTGATGAAATAGAGTGATAATGAAAGTGATGCTACAGCTGCTAAATTGCAACAGCTATATTTAAGTTAGCCTAAAGGTGATTCTACAAGGGAAATCCATGAGCTACCAACATCAACTTGCTAACACATGAGCAAGAAGTAGTAGACTTTTTTTAGTAGTCTTACCATGCTCCAAGTTACTTTTAAAAGTCACAACACCCAAAACACAACAACCTGATGCTTAGACATAGAGAGTGGCATAGCACCTTTACCGTAAACACCTTAAAAACCTGTACATGGCTACACCCCTTAAAAGCAATCCCATCTATAAAGCACAGATAAACACGTGCATCTCTCTCGATAACAAACAATCACAAACCTTTGTTTTCGTCTCTGTCTGACCTTATCAGCCTTTCTCTAAAGGCTAGCCTAATATCCTCAGAGCCTAAACCCAGACGTACATCAAAAACCTGTGAGCCTGTGCACATGAAAGTCTGTTTTTCGAGAGCTGCTCATCATCAGACTGCAACACTCGATGCTTTCACTTTATTCTCAGAACATGAAAAAGAAGAGTGCACATGGTAGCACATCCTGAGACACCGAAGCCTTCTGCATTAAAATGTATTTCCCTTTATAGGTGCATGTACCGTATAAAGATAGTCCTTTCAGTCTAAGCCAAAACTATAACGTCTGTACTCCTCCACCACAAACAAAACCTCCTTATCAATCAGCATGAGTCTTGGGATAAAAGGACACGAGGCACTCAGCTTTGATGTTAAGCTCGTTGAATATTGTTGTCAATTTTCAAAGTTAGTTATGGCGGCCATCTTTGTTTGCCAGCGGGCACGCGCTACATTACGACTTTAACAGATACGGTAAGCAACATCTGGCTTTGTGAGAAGTTCTTCCAGCATTTACGCATGTGTGAAATATTGCGCATATCTGCTGTCATATTCCAAACTGATGTAGACGGTGCGCATAAACGTCCTGTGAATCTTATGAGCACAAACGACTCAATCAATGAGTATCAAATTGCTAAAATGTCATAATACCACCAGCTGCTGGTAGAAAATAGCCTGTAAATTAATCAGCCTAATAACTTTGAGGCAGCTGATTAATAGAAGAAAAACTAGACAAAAGCAGCCTCCTTACTGGCTTTACTTTGCTGAGAAGAGTTTCTCTAACAGCTCTCGTGTCTTGTGGGGCTCTGATGGTACAACAGAAGGTGCAGTAATAAATCATGTGTTTCATTGCAAAGCATCATAATAGCTCACGGGTTATTCAATATTGAAATGCTGAGGCCTGAATGAGAATGTAGAGAAGAGTCTTTGTTTCTCTTTGAAATCAATGTTTGCCAAACATGAGTTTGATACTCGGGTGGATTTTTCACCAGCATCAGGGCGCGTTTTACTCAACAAACCCCCCATTTAAAGTCTCACATATAGAAATGCAATAAAAATCATCTTCTTTAAGAAAACTGGCCTTAAGCCATTAAATAATAAGGATAACAATCAAGGACAGAGAGGCATTAGCATGGCTAAGAAGCATCCTCCACATCAAGTGATTATTTTTTCTCCCCAACTTAGATAACTAGGCTAAGTAGGACACTGTGGAACTGAGAAATAGATCATTATCTCACTGGAAAAAAATAATGTGTTGAGAAATGATTCTGGCAATTCAGAAATACAAAAGCCTCTTTTATGTTTGGTCTTCTGAGTAGTGACAATGTGATGTTCATTTTCTGCTGTGCACCCTGTTTCAGAAGCCTGGAAAAATCTTCTGGGGTAACTCTCTGGTCCTGCTAACAATGCACCCTGTGCCCTATTTCGACACGCTAATGCATGCATTTATTGTTGTACGGGTGATGTTGAAAAGCACACAGAGATTTCGAAAAGACGTGTTGATACATCTGTCTTTTTCTGAAATGGTTACAAGCCCATCTGCCAAGTCTGTCTGACGAATCATGCATTTGGTGGGAGATATTAACATATTGAACACAGGGATATCTAGCCAAGGGATTACAGCAACAAAATCCTGCATGGATCCGATAGAGGTATTAAAAATGAAATAAGAAAATCGCAGCCCTGCATCAATCTGTTCTCTTTTGCTCCCCTAACTGCGGGTGATTTAGGAGGTTTAGCAATAGTACTGATCCAGCCTCAAGATAAGTCTTCCGCTCGCTCACCCTCAATTTTTTTCACACACACAAGAGAAAAAACATCTTTGAACCTTCAGAGTTTTTAGTCAGTACTACATACTTGCTGTATGCAAGGTCAGTATCCAGTAAGTTACAGTACTATTATCAAGTTTTATGTTGAAGGGAGATGTCAAACATCAAGCCTGGGGGCCAGAATCAGCCCAACAAAGACTCCAATCTGGTCCGCTGAAAGGCTTTAAAAAATATATGAAGGAGTGTATTGATTTTTACATTTTAATTGGATTTTCATACGTTTTAAAGGTTTTCTTTTTGATAAAGACCTCCCCCTTCCCATTCATAATCAAAACTAGGATTTGGGATCATGGAGTAAGATATTCTTACTAGTGCTTTTTTTCTACTGTAGTATCCACACTTATTCTTTCTTTGCAGGTTTACTTTCCCATGTTCATTTGGTAAGTATCGCCATGACAAAGTAACTCTACTGAGTAAAATTTAAACAGAAAAATCTGTATTTGGTACTGGTGTGTATAATATATTGAAGAGATATAAAATTCTGCCTTAATAGGACTTTGTCCCACTCTTATTTTAAATGAGCTACTGTCAGCAGTGTTTCTGAAAGAACCTTGTTCCTAAAACAGGCTTCATTTTAACATGTTCAGAAAATCAACATGTATGAATTTCAACTGAATGTTTATTCAGTTTCTTTCATATTAAAAATCTGAAAAGACAAAATACTTAAAAACAAAAATAATCTATTGTCAATATCCTACTCTGATCCTACTCTGACAGCAAAGATGGAGGAATGAAACTTGAGACAGAGATGAACACATAGGTACACAGCCCACCTTGCACCGTAAATCTTGAAAATAAGTCATGCTTGTTCCAGCAAACTATAAAGTATTTTGGATATTGCAAATGTATTTAACAATTATTTTATCAAATTATGTAAATATTATATGTACACATGAGGCCCCTACGATGGGCTGGTGACCACTCCAGAGTGTGTCTGCCTCTTCCATGTGAGACAGACAAACTCCAGTCGACTCCTAAGCTGTTTAAGCATAAAAAGGATCAATGCATTGATATATTATATATATATGCTGTTAACAGTGGTTCAGTTGGAGCACCAGTTTATTCCCTTCAAACTCTGAAATGCAGTTTTTCAGTTTCTCCCTCAGTATCAAAACCATTCTTGTGCTGTTAAGCTGAACATACTGATCCTAGCAGAAAATTACAAATTTTTAGTGACTCCCGATAACAGTCATATTTGAATATCTTCATATAGGCTACATCGACTTTCGCGGTCTGCTCAGTGAAAAAGGCTGATGTGGAGCGTGTCATTTTTTAGATGATAAACTTGTTTAATTCCACTGTACTTGACAGAGCGCTGAGAATATGCATGAGTGAGTATGCATTATTAAAACAGCCTGTTCAGGCACCCCTAATGTAATAAGAAGAGGGGTCTTCCATGTTAATCTTACCGGCATTCCCTTGCTGCTGACTGTGCGTGTCTCAAAAGTTGAAGTGATTTTCCAGATCTTATTTCATAATTATCTGCAGCATTTGCATATTTTCCTGAAGATTTCAGAAGAAGAGAAAATCTCACACCCACTCCTGTTAATTTCTTTTGTAGAGAGATCAGAGAAATAGTCAAAGTGACAAATGTCAGTCGGCTGAATATATTAGCAGGAAAAAGGCATAATATGAGGCCAATTATTATTATAGATAAAATGGATGTCTATTAGAGCTAATGTTGCAACTGTCATTTCGACTAATTGGTTTAAAACCCAAGATGCTTCTTTCTAGTCTCAGTAGAACTGTAAATGCTTTCTGCCCCTGCACTGATTCATATCACCTTTAGTTTTAGCAGAAACATATTTCTTTGGTTGCAGCTCTTATTGATTGCAAATATTTTTTAACAGCCAGACCGTGGATGCGTCTAAAACTATGGGGAACAAATTTTGTGACACTTTGTCATCTCTAGTGTGTTTATCAATCTCTTAACAGCCCCTGAAAATAGACATACCGCTGGCAGGCTTGGGCTTTGAAAATGTCCCCAATAAACGTTTATCTGATTTGCTATTGTCACCCCTCATTAGCCATCATTTCATTCACCTAAGAGCCGAGTATCAGCAAATCTTCATCTGCAGGAGTCGCAGCACAGGCACTTGTGTGGCTGTAAGTCCAAGGAGCTAAGGGAAGCACATGTCAATAACAGTCAGCCAATTAAAATCACTCTTCATTAAAGCTGTGATCTCTATTGATTGGCTTCTTCATTTCTCATCTATCAAGTCAGTAGACTGCCTTGAAGGGTTCAAGGGATAGACTGTCTGACTAAATCAGTACTAAAGCTGCCAATCCACCAACTACAGGAAGCTTGAAAAGTGAAATAACGCCAATAAGAAATGTCCACTATATCAAGAGGAAGCAAACTTAAACTTTTGCCTAGCCAATCAAGAGAGGACCCAGGCCCCACGATAGCAGCGGATCAAAAAGCTTGGTTATCTTCTGGAGTCATTCCCTTAAAGTCACTTTCAAGAAATTCTTCCAAATAAGGTTGCCTGAATGAAATCAAAAGAGTCAACGGGTCATGGTCCACTTCAGCTTGTATAACCATGTCCTCCAGGTCTGCTTCCTGCTTCTACTTCCTCTCGCCATCAGCAGTAATCAGCAGACCTGCATGTAAGACCTGCTCAGACTTCCTCTCTCCACCAGATCATCTGCTGCCACATGATGTTACCTCTGTTTTGGACCAGCGGTCAAACTCACCTGTTGCTTTTCTGTTTTTTTCACTGACACTGGTCTACTCCACCATTACACTACTGCTGAACACTCACCTGCTCCCCCCTTCCGCTCAATGCCTCTCCGCAGCACTCTGAAAATAGCAAAAGCTTGGACATCTCACCTGCCTGCCCTCCTGTTCGCAGTTTCCCCCAAGAACACTGGGAAAGACAGAAAAGGTCAGACAACTTGGTTCATTCATCTTCACTTATTAGTTGCACCAGCAAAAATTAAAGTGAACACACATTTCATTAGCTGACTAACAACTGCCACAATGTACTGATAGCTTGGATTTAGGCTTAACATTCCTCAATGACCCATTAATCTTGCTTAGCAGCGCACCTCTCGGGTACAAGTTCAAACAGGCAGTCTTTACTTGATGTAACAAGTGTCAGGTACAAGGGAATTTAACATGAGGAATGTCTGAGCATTTCATTCAGTCAGCAAAGACAATCTGGCAGAGTAAGGATGTAGTCATAGCACAGTTACACTCACCCAAGTAAGCTTCAGTTTGTCTCAGCAGCTCAACTGTTCTGGCTTAGTTAGGACAATTTTAGTAAATGGTGAAATATCCTGTCACCTACTTAATCGATTTATCACTCAAGACAGCTATTTTATAGTCAACTGTTGATGAGGAAGTGTCCAAGTTCTATTAACAAGTTCAAGTCCAAGTTCTCCCTCTACCAGACACATAAATAGTAACTGGTGATTAGTTAAACAAAGTGGACTTACTCAAGCACAGTACGGACCACCTGGTGTGAGTACACTTAGAGTGGATCCCGCACATGTCACATCAAGCAGTCAAATGCTTGGAAACAACAAGAGAAAGACAAAAGTAAGAAACTAGAAAATTATGGGAACAAAAGGGCCTTTTGTCAGATTGATCTGTGCGAGGTGTGGTGAAAGATTGAGGACGCAGTAGACGAAGGGTGAATGCAAAATCCAGAATTTATTCCATGAAAAGAGCTCCTAAAAGGCAGTCCAGAAAAAGGGTTAGGTTCAGGGAAAACCACAAGGAAAACCAGAGCTAGTGGGCCAACTTAACAAAAGGCAAGAGAAAACAGTGACGATAAACGTAACCAGGGAAGAGGAAACAGGAGAGGAACACAGCTATAACTAATCACAGCAAAAGCCAGACACTGAGACGTAAACTAAATACCAAACACTAGACACAAATTACCAAAATAAAACAGGAAATAACCAAATAAGAGGAAGATCACTCAGAATAACTTCACACACAAAGGGCCATAAAACCTTTAAAAGAAATACATTTCTTATTACTACAGAGTAGATGTGCTTTTACAATACTTTGGCTGATTACCAGATAAAAATCTATTACAAACAATTAAAAACTGTCTAAAATCTTTATTCTCAGGTCTGAACTTCAAGCTCACTTGGATTTCTTATGCATACTAAATAGTAGAAGCATGAGTCAAGTAATATGGAGTTAATTAGTGACACCAAAACTGCTGTTATATTTTTAATCACTGACAATAGTGAGCATCTGTCATCCATCGTGCTTTTTTATGTCAAATAGATACTAGAAGCTGAAGCAGTTCAAGCGCAGAACAGCTCTGCTTGTATTAGTACACTGACATCGGCTGTTTCACCCTTCACCATCATTGGCTCAGACAGCAGCTGTACGGCAATCAGCTGACTAGTCGCATCCAATCATGTTCACGCTGTGTACAGCATGGCCTGACACTTCTCACTAATATGTTCATGCCAACACTATTTACTACCACATCTCTCTGTTCAACATCTTCCACCTTGTGTACTATATTTTTGGAGCGGCAATTAGATTAAGATGTACTGGTTGTTTTTTAAGCTTACGGACTCTCTTTGTTTTCTGTGAGTAACTTCAAAGAGCAAAGCATTTGCAACCAGAATTCTTTTGGAAGTGTTTCTGATGGAAATTACAGCTTTTCTGGAAACCCTCACTTTAACCTCCTTAGACCCGAACTCTTCCATGGCATGCATTTTTAATTTCTCTTTGCTATTTGGGCTGTTTGGGACCTGATTAATGTAAAAACATAGAATTACCAGATTTTTTTTTAACTTTGTTTGTTGTTTCTGAGAGAAATGCGATCCACATATGAGGATATTTGCTTTAAATTTCAATAGAACAGAGGCACTATAATGTCCTCGTAAGTGGAAATCAGACCCTTATAGAGCAAATTTTTGTATTTTGGTCTAGACATCCCAAAATGTGATGTCCAGATATGTGGAAGCCAGGTCCTAGGAGGTTAACCTTGACCTTTAGAGCAAATATTTTCAATCTAACGATATCAAACGCAGAGACAAGACTGTTTTTGTCAGTGACATCAAAACTGCCAAAACGTCATGAAATCATTTTCTGATCTAAACAGCAGGAAATGTGTTTAGGTTGAAGCCAAACTGTGGCCATAATTATTGGTCCACTCTTTTGAGCCATGTTGCTGTGCCTTAAGCGAACCGTGATGAATAGAACAGCATCTGTTGACATGACGTCAGAATGGGTTCTTAAATGGTGTCAAAAATCAGTCAAAAACAGCCTGCTTGATGATGACTTTTATGTGAAGGTCAAATAGAAGATCTGCATTGACCCAAAGGCTTTTGTGTCCTCTTTTTTTTTCTTTTGACTCTCTCTCTCTCAAAAAGATGGAGGGGGTCAAGCAGCAGGGTGGGGGTAGGCGGTAGTGACTTGACATGAATTGTAAATGAGTGAATAAAAGTGTGGATGCGAGTGTCCATCTACACAGCACTGCTTCAGCCCTTTTCCCTTCTTTTTTGCTTACTTCGATTTTATACTGTCTTGTAAGCATACCTAAATGTTAATAATTCTAGTGCTTGCAGATGCATTTCTACCAAGCTCCCTGTTTTCTTGCAGACTCAAAGGCCTTGAACTGTCAGTGTCTTCCCCCCTGAGCACATACAGCGCACTGTATCAACTTTCTGGTTCAGCAGCTTTGATAATAATCTGACCTCACCTGTTTGGTTGACTTGGGGAGTTATGATTTTCATTCTGCATGCTGTATGAACACTGCAAAGTGGGAGTAAGTATTCATCTCGCAGCCGCATCCTTGCTTTATTTTGCAACGGTTATATTGTGGCAACAATCCTCCTGTAATGCAGTGTCATCTGATGCTGTTTTGTCCTGGATTGAAGCCATTTTCTACAGATCACTGCCAATTAACATTAAAAGCAAGCAAGATATGGCACTAATGTTGCCTGATAAAGAGCGCGCACACACACAAGCACACACAAAGAACAACACGTGAAAAGGTCACGATGACAAGGTGATAAGCCGGTGATAGATATGAACTTTGGCAAAAAGCAAAAGCCAAAATAACCGCCAAATATTGCTGAATTTAATAGAAAGCAGAAGAATGTGCTCGCTCCATACATAACGGTATAGTGAGTGTCATGAAATAAGGATATTCCTCAGAAATAAGTCGCTATTATGGATCTGATTTATTCAAAGTGGCATTTCAGAAAATGTGTGCACAGCTGACAGACCTGAAGTAGGTTATTTGTACTCCTACACCTAATACACTGTGAAAGTCTGGGGCACATCTGGCTCTCTTTCAGCTTTTACTTCTGCCTGGAGGCTGTGTTTCCTTATCATGCCTCATCTTTTGTACACTATGTTTTACTGCCCTGACAAGACACCAGAGGTAACAAGTACATTTACTCAAGTAAGATGTATTTAAATGCAGATCTGAAGTTCTCTAGGTCTTTAATTAATTAATTTAAAAGGAGTGTAAAATGTTTAGATTTACTTCTAACTGCTACAAACTTTTGTACTTTTACTTAAAAATTTTCCCTTTCCTAGATTAAAAAAAAACAAAAACAGATTCCTTACATCTCAGTATATAATTATTGGTCGTATGCTGCCAGAGTGATACAGAGGGAGAATTGTAGGACACAGGAGATACTTTAAACTATCTTGAAATTATTCTTTAAGTAGAATAAATGGATGCAAACTACTATATGCCACAAGGCTGAATGCAAAGGTTTGATTTTGATCTGAGTGCTGTATGTCTTCCTCCTCTCTCTCTCCCTACTTTCTTGTATCACTTGGTCTAGTCTCTTGTTATCTAATAAAGGTGAAAATAGTTATCCATTTTTTCTCACTTATCCAATTCAAGGTCTCCGGGAGTGGTTCACGCTTAATATAATAATATAATATTGCTTTATTTGGAAAACTGTCAACTAAATATGGTCATTTTGTATCGTACACTTGCAAAATCTGACTCCTGCCTTTTACGTTTAAGTCCCTGAGATGCCAGCAGATGTTGGATGCCAGCTCATGTGGATGATGGTCCTCCATGCTGCAAAGGTTTCACCATGGCAACGCTTTGGCATGTGCCAACGAGGCCCCTGGCAGCACTCGCTCTCCTCCTCAGCGATGTGGCAACCCCGGTGTTCCAGGCCACCACATTGTTTCAGCAGTGATTAATTACTGTCCTGATGAAATGTGAAGGCTCTGGAAATGTCACAGGGATGACACGAGCTTGTCAGTGTGGGCCAGCAGGGAGCAGCGTATCACACACGGACATTTGGAAGGGTACAAAGTACCAACCATTATTATCTGAGCCGGTATCAACCAATTCAAATTAATTTGTCATGCAACTATTAGCTCACAGCAAGAGCAGTAAACATCTGATTGTACTTGTTATTTTAATGCCCACAAACACTGAGCTCTTTGGTTTCTCTAGGCTGTAAGAACACAATACCATCTCATGCAAACATACTGTATGTTTGAGATGTCTGCATAAGTCTTTAATCCATATTTTTCCTAGTGGAAAAAAAGCAAAGGAAGGTATCGCTTGATGAAAACCACAAATGGCATACCGAATTTCCCTGATGAATTGGTCCATTTACTGAAATAAATTGAATTGATGCAAAGGATCCCAGAGGAGCAGAAAATTGTTCAGCTATGGATGAAAACCTTCGCCGAGCTTCAGCAGCTACAAGCAGCCAAGCTTATTTTGTGTTACAGAGCTACTTATTACACGTAAGACTTGTAAAGATGTGCTGACAGCCTCTGTTTATCCCACTTAATAAGAGCAGATTTTTATTTTTTTTTTGTCTCTGAGCTAAAATGTTTGCTAATTAACTTGGGACAAAAAGAGGAACAAAAGCAATTATTTAAATGAAAGACTCAGATTTCCTTTTGCCATCATATGAAAGATATCATGTGTTGAAGCTCAAATGATGAGCCTCCATCACAACAAGTATCTATATGGTGAAGAAGATCTCTAGTGGTGTTGAAAACGAGTATTTCTGTGACTGAGCAGACACAAGCATTAATTCATGGTTTACCATATGTTAAAAAAAAAAGCTGGAGATGCGTTGTTAGACTAATTACTTGTTAGGGTTACAGTTTTCAAAGTCACTTTCAAGAATCCTTAAATGGCAGGGCGCATATGCTTGAGCCTGTGAGAAGCATCATTGTCAGAATTTATTGATTTTGATCTTGTTTTCTTAGTTTCCTCTTTTGGCAACAAATGGTGGTATATCCATCTCTCGTGAGTGCTACACTGAGGT
This sequence comes from Maylandia zebra, assembly GCF_041146795.1. NCBI lineage: Eukaryota > Metazoa > Chordata > Actinopteri > Cichliformes > Cichlidae > Maylandia > Maylandia zebra. The sequence continues at coordinate 24,619,728 of NC_135185.1, forward strand.
TGCGAAACATATGGCAAAGCACCAGAGTGAATGTGGGAGCAGATGCTTTTGGTTAATTGAAATGCATCTGATCTTGAATGATTAGTGTCCATCAGAGCATTTCCTTGTTTGGTGTGCTAATGATCGGGCTGCTGTGACAGCGTGTTTCCTCATGCTGATTTTATGGGAAATTTAGCCACACACCATTACCACTTCCAGATCACTGATGTCAGCATTGTAGGTCAATTTTTGAGTAGCATCAACTCATCTGGATAGACCGAGAACAACGCAGTTCATTCAGCAACGTCAGTGCTGTATGTTTACTCGGGATGCATCTGTTTACTTATAAATGGATGCACCACAGCAGTAACTCAAAACAGAAGGGATCAAGATGGATAAACATGTTGTGTTTGGGGGTTTTCAAGGTTTAACAAACAAGTATTTATTTATTTACTTATTTATGATGCACCTATGACTCAAGCACATAAACCAGAGATGTCAAACTCATTGTACATTGTAGACTACTTTGATCTTAAGTGGACTAGACCAGTCAAACTCCCCTTTATGTCAGTGTAAATAAGCTTAACTACACATTTAATCTCTTAAAAGTGTTAATGTGAGGGAAAGAGATGCAATTTCTACAGTCAGTCTCAGTTTTTCAACATGAAAAATTCATGTTTTGTTGGGTGAGGATCGACCGTGATGACTTGTAGTGACTCATAAACCTCTTTTCCATTATTACCTCCTCGGTTCGACTCGCCACGACTCGACTCGGATCGACTGGTTTTCCATTACAATTTAGTACCTCCTAATGTGCGTGGTTGTTGTCATAGCAACACAGGTGGATGTGGAGGCACAAATATACCTGCTGCTTGGTCTGTGGCTTTTTGTCAGACTCAGGAACCGCATCGTCATTTTTTGTAGCCATTTCCCTCATTGCCGGGTTTCAAAAAGGGCGGTTTTGATTTTCGTGAATGAGACACTCTCACAACTCATCAAGACTGACCAGCCAATAGGTGGCATGCAGTCTCATGACGTCATATTTTAGTACCTGTTCTGATCATTTCGAACCCTGGCTGACCAGGTACTAAAAAAGTATCTGGTACCAGTTACTGTGACATAATGGTCAAAGTAAACTGTAGCACGATTTGAATGGTTTACACATCATTTATCTTTGAAGAAGTCTCCACTAGTTTGAAAGCTGCCCAGCTATCATCGTGGACTTTAAAACTTAAATTAGTTTGATGTTTTGTTTTTGTTGTTTCAGTGTTCTTTCATTATGCAGAGGTTGAATGCGTTCCCTTAAAAATGTACAACAGTCAGTTGAAAGACATCAGAAGTCTGAAACAAAAGATAGAAACTATCTAATCAGCTAAATGGCAAATTACCAACTAAAACAGGTCATTTCAATAAATATCTGATGGAGGATTTGCCCATTAGGCCCTTTAACTGTTACAGACAGCACCCATCTATTTCTGACTTGTTCATTTCTGACATGGAAGAGGTGGAGCGTGACATTGCAATTAGATACAGTGCAAAAGACTTCAAAGACACTAACAGTTTTCACTCAATTTTCACAGCATCCCTGCTCAGCGTCATCAAAACTGAGATTGGCATCAAACCATAAACAAAATGAAAAGTCTTCAGTATCGTGTTTTTCAGGTATACAACTGATCAGTCACTATCAACACATGTTAAGCTGTTTGTCAGTCAGATATCGGTTTCCAAAGAAAATTAGGTTGTTGACAAGTGATTTTTAAGAAGACATAAACGGCATACTGGAGACAGTTGCTGTTATATTTTAATCATTCTCGCTTCAAACCTTCTACCAACATCAAAGATAGCGTGTGAGGCAGAAGTCAGACGGATATTCACAGATTAGAAGAGCGCTGGAGCTGATTTACAGGAGCAATATTCCTGCCGAATGGTAATTTGCTGTCTCATTTCTATATTGGTGGTGACCTCCTGCCTCTTGTGCTTTTGAAATGTTCATCTGATAGCGAAGGTGATGCTCAAAGAAGGAAATATGGACTGCGAGTTCTCCAAACTATAGGATTATACATGCTTCCTGTTTCATCAGCAAATGAGCGGGCCTGCGGTATAGTGTGGTCTCCAGGGGTTTTGTTTTCGGCTTTGTGTTTTTTTAGCACATCTCTTTAAGTAATTTAGCTCAGACTGTGCAGTTTTCTCAGTTTCACGCTGGTCATCGGCTTCAGGTCCTTCTCATCTTGCTTTATCACGTTGTTTACTTAAAAGAAAATGTTTGCAACATTTTTTTAAAATTCAGACTTTGAGGAATTTGTAATAAAGTACACTGCTGAGCATGCAAACATCAGTTACATTAACACACTTCACCGGACAAATCTAAACAAAGCAAACATCAGCGGCTGTCCTTGGGCTTGGTTCAGGCTGGGCAGAGGGGTAACCTAAAGACTCAGAACGTGTGTAATGAGGATTTTACTGCTCGTGGGGACTAGAGGAAAACAGTAGTCTGCTGCCCTGGTGGCTTGTGCCGGGGATCAATGGTCATTAATCTTTCTAAAGAGACTCTGGCTGCACTTTTTAGGGGGTAGAAGGATTGCTGACCCAAGTACAGGACGTCTTTCTGGGTCCAACAAGCAAGGTTTTCTCTGTTTGGATGCCACAGCACTTCTCACCTGTTTTGCCTAGCTCAAAGCAGAGCTTAAGGTGGAGACAAAGAATTAAAGCCAGGACACAACGTGAAGTTATTGACGCTTTCTCTTTTTTAATTATACAGAAAAGGTTTTTTTCATTCAAATATTTTTCTGCAATTAATCAGGTTGTAGAGCAGTTTACTGTCACTGCCACTCCTTTTTTGTTTTCAGCTATTTTAGAGGTTAAATAATATAATATAATAAAATCTTCTTGCCCACATGATAATATAATTTCCCCTTTCCCAGAGGATCAGTAGCTATAAGGTTGCCTACCATGGGTTATGGGTGATAGTGTGTTTGGACCAAAAAGCACTAGTATCACTATTATACTCACCCTTAGGAAAGGTTTTTAGAGTGCTGCAAAAAGCAATAACCTGGCAACTCGTGCAAGGTTACTAGAACTAGGTGTCTTGGTTTCTATCTTCTTATCACACCATTTTAGGTTTAGGCCGCACAATTATCAGTCTGTCCTTTATATATGTGTCCTTTATGTCTACATCACCAGAGAGGCCTCTGTAGCATCAACATAACACAGCAGTCTACTGCAGCTCAATTGGTGCAGAGCTAGATGCCTGTGGCTCCTTATGGAATAGGTCATTGCAACTCCCTAGGTACCCACAGCCCGCCTCAAGCTGGGCAATCCATAGCCAACAGTGTGCTGCCTTGCCACAATCCAGGAACTGACAGCATGTTGCCTCTCCAGCTCTACTCATCAACAGGACTGAATGTCTTAATCGGTCCTCATGAAATTCTGACTTCCTCTACAGAAGTGGAGCACAATCACAAGACCAAAGTTAAGTGGTGATCAACACCTGGTCAAAATGTTGGGATGATTTTGGCTTTGGGAGAATTAAGATGACTGGGAAACTGCTGGTGGAGCTTTCGCTGTGGTCACCGGAAACACTCTGGATTCAACCACTAGCACTAGCATTAACTAATTGTTAAAAGGAGCTCCAGGATACTAATTATCAAGCTCACAGTAAGCTAACAGACTGCTGAATTTGACACAAATCACTTCTCAGAATGCAATAAGCCAGAACACCCTTACTACATAAGTGTCCTCCAGACCCATCCAAATATGGGAATACTTTAGGTATGTTCTGTATAATGCTTCCATGTCTACCTTTAGCAAGAAGATTCAGCCAACAGAAGTGACCTCAATTAGGAGAAGAGAAAAACTCTGTCTGCATAATATGCTTGCACTAATGACTAACCCTGCAGGACATCCTAAGTAAACTTCAGCGGCATGCCAGGCGATGCACCACTGGCTGTTAGTTCAGGCTCTGCCCCCAGATACAGATCACAGCTGACATAGGCATCACCAGTGGATGTATCATGGAGTCAAGTAGGCAGTGGGTCTGTCACAGAGGAATACTGATCCTTTGAATTTTGCTTTAGGAAATTATTGCACTACTCCAAGTGAGGAGTACACGAGAAGAACATGGTCATTGAACATGTCTTCAGTGACAGTAACTGCCTGCCTATGTTCCAAGAGCTGACTAGAGACCCAAATTTGTTTAAGCTTAGTAACATCCCAGGCTTTTTTTTCTTGGGAAAATCACACGGGAAAGCCAGGAGCCCTTATTAAGACCCTTCACAGGATTAGATGTCTACTAGACAACTTAACACCATCAAGTCCATTAATGACGACATGTCTAAACTGACAAGTGTGTGCAAAATTGCACGCTGGCATACTCCAGTTTACATTGTTAGCAACACTGAGTCCCAAACTCCACAAAGATGTTTTTTACAAGCACTGCCTCTAAAGCAACCATAATCACCACATCCCTTTGCATTGCAAAAATGCTAAACATCACCATACTGGAGAGAACTGGTACATGCAAGTAAAACAGAGATGGGGAATTCTGACTTTTTCTCAGAATTCTGAGATTAAAGTCAGAATTGTGACTTTTTTTCTCAGGAATCTGACTTTAATCACAGAATTCTGAAAAAAAAAAGGCATCCCCATTTTTATTTATTTTTTTGTGGGTTAATCCTCTTCCATAACTATCCCTCTTCTGCATATGTCCATCTCAGCCTTGCCAGTCTGTCTCCAATTGCCTCAACCTGGACTGTCTCTCTTATGTACTCATTTTCCTATTTTCGATTTCATCCATCTTGGTCACTTCCAATGAGAACCTAAACATCTTCAACTCTGTCAGCCTCAGCTCCAGGTCTCACTAACTTTTCCACACTGAAGAACAACTCCAAGACAAACCCCAAATTACTTAAAACATATGAGTAAGAAATACTTGAAGGTTTTGAGTGCTCTCCTGAACTCCAGGGGTGAAGCTGTAGCCAGAAATGTATCAGTTTTAAGATGAATAAAACTCTCACAGATAGACGGCAAGGATGAGTCTAGAAGGGCGGCATGGGGTGCACCCCCACTGACAATGCAAGTGTGACACTGTTATCTGTATATTTCAAAACGTGTCCCTTTTTCAAACAGCAGAGTCACAACTCAACTGCAGATCGCATGTTTCTTTTTGGCATACAAAGTTAGTTAATAAAGTTCTAAAGATGTGAAATCACATTTTTTCCTTGTTGCAAAGTAATATGCATAAAACTACTTTCACACTCACAATGGCTTCCATGTGACCTAATACTGATTTTAAAACTTGTGGCTGTACCTTTGCTGTATGTGATGGGCTTGCTTCATTTTTGATTTATAGCCTCCTAACTGTTATTAGGTTAAATTTGTCTGTTTTTATGTAAAGCTCATGGTTTCAAAAATCAAAGTAACTGGATTTCAAAATCTATACATTAAAACAGAGAACAACATCAAGTGAAGAGCACAGACTTCAGTGTTTGTTACAATTATATACTGTTAAATTAATGACCCCACCCCCCAGCACAAACACCGTTTGTCCCCCCTCTGCCACCCCACTCAAGAAATCATAGAAACGCCCCTAATAGAGGGTCCTCCAAGTTTGAAGAGACAATGGTGAATGATGAACCTCTTCTTGCCTGAAGAATAAACCTGCTCAAACTTCACCTGTGCCACAAATCGGCTGATAGAGCAACACCCATTGCTGCACCAGAATTCAAAGCACAACTATAAATTCTTCTAAGACCTTATTGTAGCCTTTTTTTTTTTCACAATAACTGTCCAACAGCATCATGATTGAAAAAGCTGGTTTCATATTTAAACTAGTGATCTCACCTCAGCTTCACATGTGCTGTAGTTCTTTTTTTTTTTTTTTTTTTTTTTTTTTTTTTTCGCCTGTCCCATTTGGTTCTTTAGCCATCAGAATTGTTGTCTGAAGACCAACAAGGATGCCCAATGGATTTACTTTGCCAAATGGATCATCGTGGCATTGCCGTATTGGTCCATTTGGTCGATCTTTGTTTTTATTATTTATTATATTTTATTTTCAGATGTTACCGACGGGACAGACATGAGTGAGAGATAGGAAAGGGAGAAAGAAAGAGGAAGGAAAGGAAAAACAGAAGGGGAGAGGGACAGTGAGAAAGGGGGGGAGAAAAAAAAATAAAAATCTCCTGGATCACCTGTTGAGAGAAGAATAGAAAACAAGCAAAAAAAAAGACAAAAAAAACAAAAACAAAGCAACATACTAAACACAACACCATCGCATTAATCTAGCTAAGTGTAAACAGCAGTAAATACTAAATATTCAATGTTGTTGTGCAGCACGCAGGACAGATGTGCTTCGAAGTAGCAGCCAAGAAAGGTGTAATTTGGGTCTACGAGCAGTGAACACCCGTGTGCATACCTGTGTGGATCAGCGCGCTTGTATTCCAAAGGTTTCTCCATGTAACGATCTGCTAGGGAGTGTGGGGGGGCCACACTCTGTGCTGTAGTTTTTAATAAAATGTAAGTACTATAATTCCTCTGGCCTTTAGCAATATAACTACAGCATAATAGCGGAGCAGAAACATGCACAGGCGATCACGTAATGCATAAAATTACTGATAAACACTTGGGAGGGGAAAAAAAACAGACCTCCCCACCGCTGTGAAATATATTTGAAGAGTACTTTTCACTCTCGAGTTTAATGACATGAAAGTAGTGTTTAATAGTTTAATGAACTTGCTCATACAATATAATGCCTGTGTGATTTAGCCACCCACACACGACTTTCACAGAGCAGCTAATGTGACATTATAAAGAATTATAAGTAGTCATGTGTGTAAAATAGAGCCGTCATCACAGAAAGACATAGGAACTATATTTTACACACTCTCTTGCCAATATTACTGTAATACAGCACTGGGTATTACACTGCATATGACATTGTACCATTAATGTAACCATGCAGACTATTTCAGTTCACATTCTGTTGAATATTCTACCATAGTCTCCTCAGTAAGTATATATTCTTCAGTAATATTATAAGGAGTTGTTTTGCAGATAAGCAAGGGACTCGCAATCTTCTTTAGCTGACCTCAGATGAATAACTAAACATCTGTCAAATTAGTTTTTTATTTGATCTTTTCAGTACTGTACAAAGCTGCATTTTAGGGAGGGAGACTGTAAATACAACCCAGACATCGCCGACAGGCGCGGCACTGTTTGACTGGAGTCAAGGGCACTTAGTGACATGATACTAATAGGTGTTGGCACTGAAACATAAAAAATACAAACACATTTAGTTAAGAGGGCTTCAAGGATCTCATAGGGCAAAGCTATAACTCTTTAGGCTACAACCAAATAATAGCACCGTTGCTTTTGTGGAATGATAAATATAAGGTTTTATCTTATAAGCCAACATAAAAAAGAGATATTTCTCTAAATGATGCAAACTTTCCACCAAATGATGGAAAGAGACATGCAGTAGTTCCCTGGTAAATCCATTAATTGCATGTAGTATGAACTAGTAGTTTTTCATAACATAAGGTTAAATACAAATACAAAATCATCACATAGTTATGATTACTTATTGTCAAACTGAATATTAATGAAACACTTCAACTTCTACTAAACATTACATTGTGGAATAATAACTCTCTCAAACTGATCGTATTTAATATGCATTTTATCTCCATTATTGCATCATCTTCCCAATATTATTATAATACTGCATGGAGTATTTTATTCTGTATATTATACTGACTATGTTAGAACACGTGTTTTTGTTATAAAAGGGTGTGACTTACTTAATTGCAATCATTTATGAGAGATTTCACCTCCTATATTCCCAGTAAATGATAACTTTTATCCTCTGGTTACAGTAAATGTCGGTTTAAATTTGTATCCATCGAACAGTGAGGTATTTCAGTGAGGCCTAATGTGCTGGAACTAAAGATTTAATTAAAAATCAGTGCATGACTAAAGTTGTATTTTTAGACATTTTGTCTTGCATCATGTTCATATGTTTATGCGTCTTTTTCTACTATTACTGAAACGACATTAAATCCAATGCAGATCACGGTGGACAGCTTCTTTGATTTTATTTATGCACAGTGGCAGATGGCATCCCTAGTCAAAGAGCAAAGCGGGCTTTATTGAGACATGTTATAGGCAGACGCAGGAGCAGGCAAAAGCCCATAATTTAGACCAAATGCTGGGTTTAAAGCCTTCAACTTTTTTTGCTGGCTTCCTCACGACACTCTACTTTTTTTTTTCCTTTGGTCAGTATCACAATGGCACCAAGGAAATATTTTATATATTCAGCTCATTATTCACTATGTCTAATTAATGCTACACTAGAAATAAGGAAAGTGCAATTTAGCATCTCTTGCTTGTCCCTGCAGGGGAATCCATTTAGGTGCAATGTAAAATCCTCTTTGATGTAGAAATCTATTTTCATTGGTATCCAGAACGGTTGATGCACAGCACAACAGCAAACGTTCTATTTTATATCCCGGAAGGAATTTATTTTGCCGCACCCCCTGTAGCTATTTATACTTTAATTTCAAGTTCATAATATTTTTCTGAGGTTTAATTGAGTGTATTCGCCTCCGTTCTGTCCTGCATTCACTGCCTCTTGTACTTGTCATCCATGTTGAAGGAATAAAGACTGAAGGAACGTTACAAGCATACTGAGCTATAAGTTGCTGAAAATCAAACTTTCAATATTAATCTGGTTTTTTTTCATTAATCTGTTTGATGAACAATAAAGCTATTATTACAAGTAGCTTCCTCTTCTTGTTCTTCCTTATTTTTTAACCTTCCTAGTCATTCAGTTAAATTTACCCAAATTGTTTTCCCCCAGTTTTAGAAATTTTTTTACCCTCTTTTCCCGCTTTCTGGTTTAAAAAACACACTTTTTCATTCAGACGAAAAATTGTGCTAAACAGCTTTGGTACTATTCTGTAGTTTTTGCTATTTTAAATGGAATATACTTATTTATTATCGTTTTATAGGTTTCCACATAGGGTCCATAGATGTATACCAGTCACTTATTAAACAATTAGTAAACATTAATAAGCATTATTTATTTATTTTTTTCTTTCCATTACTAGTATAGTTTTCATCAAACAACACATGAAGTAGTTTTTTAAAGTGCCCCCTGTCATTGTCTATGTCGTTGTAGATTAAGAGTTACAATAGTTGTCTTCTGGAAATAAAGCTGAATAAAGTGTAAAGTAAGTAAGAATGTCCAAATAATTAAGCACTTTTACCTCAAAGTAGCACTTGATTAAATGTATTCAGTTGCTCTGACACTTCATTGTTGCAAACGTGAAGGACGACTGACAGACTTCAGTGTCCGCCTTTGTCTTGATGAGTTTAATCAAAAACTAATAGTAATAACAGAAAAAAATGAGGCTGAAAGATGAGGGTACGTAAAAAGGCTTTTTGTTACTGCATGAACTGAGTTTTGCCCTGCAGCATGCTGCGGTGGTTTAATATTAAATTTTGTTCTCCAACTCCAACAGCAAACCTTGGCTAACTCAACCTGTAAATAACCCCCAAATATACCATATTTATCAATGAAACGTCAATTGAAGACAGACTTTTAAAACAGCGTCTCATTCGAGAAGTACATCTGGCAAGGTCGACAGCTGTTTCACTTTCAAATTACAAATAGTGGGTCTGTTTGAGTTAGTTTTTTTTTTCTCTGTTTCTTGGCCCTCGGCCATCCGGTAAAAGGTCCAGATGACCTGGATCAGCTGAGCTGAGCAGAAAGCATAGAATCGCTGTGGATCTCATCTGGTCTTCGATGTGGACACATGAAGGACCTCAGCTGGATCTGAGTTTGCCACAGCATGCAATCACAATAGAGCCAAATATGCTAATTAGTTACATAAAGAGTTGCTTTCCCAAAGTAGGTATCAACCATTATATAAAGCACTGTTAACCCTTTTAAAATGATTGCTGGATCACTGTGACGGCTAATAGCCCGCGCATTTTCTGTGGTTGTGCATGAAGCAGAAGACACAGGGAAATGTGTGTCTGTCTATATGCAAATTTGGTCGCATGTAAATGGTGTTTGTGCGTGTTAGTCTTTGAGACTGTGTATATACATCAGAGTGAATTAGCATGTCTTAGGCTTTACAGTCGCCTATAAAATAGAGCTGATTTGTTGTCAGAATAAATATGTTACATCTGCATTTTCTTGTATAAACTGTCATTTTAAAAAGCTGAGAATCCTATTAAATCTCTCTCGCCGTTCTTTATGTTAATCTTTGCTCCATACTGCAGGTCCTGCCCTAAATTCCTGACAGGCACTATTCCCAGTAATTAGGCTGACGCCAGCTCCCGGTAATGCTCCAGCTTCGAGATTCCCTGTGACAGAACCGCGAGAAAGTGTCAGGTATAAATTATATTTACAATAAACTCAGCCAGTGGACCGTATTCCTGAAGCAAGCCAGACCTTCAAATGACATCATTTAGTATTTTCTGTCACACAGGCTAGCATTAGCAAGGAACAGTTTTTTTATTAGGTGGTTTTTGGCCCACATATCTCGACTTGAGCTTGAGCTGGACATTTATCGAATTATACTGCCTGTACCTCTACCTCATTTTGTTTTATGTATTATACGGACACTTCCATTCTTGTCTTTTGATCGTGCGTCTGTTTTTGTTTAAATTAATGCATCATTGGTACTTTGCAAAGTGAACAAAAGGAAAGTCCATTTGTAGGAATCTATCATTATTTTTGGACTGATAAACACTATACAAGTGAAACAATAACCTTCCTGCTTCGTGTTGCCTCTGGTTGAATTCAGCATTGTCACAAAAAGTAAAAAGAAATTGTGTTATGTGGACTGAGGCCAGAGAGAGCGGTTGTCTTTCAAAACATTTGTCATCCGAGGTAATCAAGTAGAGGCAGCTACATTCATTAACTCGCCTCAGTTCATGCCCACTTGTCTGCAGACTTCAAGCTCCATTATTGTTATGGGGTAGCTCGGTGACATTTTGCTACTGCTCTGAATATTCATAATGCTCAGAGTGCGCCGTGAATGATCAGCAGTCCTGACATGCCGAATGTACAAACACTATAGTGACTGTGCTCAGAATTTGTGAATGAATTCCAGTGAATGAATGAATCATATGGGATCTGCTCTTTGAAGCTGTTTACAGTGATGATTACTTCCCTTAAGTCATGTTTTGTTCTGTTTTTTTAGGGGACAGTTTGCCCCCAAATTACATCTGCATACAGTACTGTCTAAGTCTTGAGCTACCCCTTGTTTCTTTACATTTTCCTTCCTGACTTTGTTCTTTAGAGTTGTCTTTAGCAATAGTTCTTCAGGTCTTTCAAAGTCTTGCTTTATTCTGCCTTTTCACTTACCATTTTCTCTGACCATTTTCAGAGGTTTGTATTTTGTTAGTTTGCTTGTTTTTTTGTTTTGTTTTTTTGTTTGCTTCAAAGTTACTTAACACTGAGCTATACATTATTAAATTATAAAAATAGATGAACCAGTGTTGTGTCTACACATAAGAGACAACTTAGCAAAGGACCAACTTCAAATTATATCTTCAGGCACCTCTGAAATAAACAACTGGAAGGAGATGGATGGATGGATGGATGGATGGATGGATGGATGGATGGATGGATGGATGGATGGATGGATGGATGGATGGATGGATCTACAATGTTACTGGCCTTGCAGATCAGTTTATTGTTATTGTTTATGTTCCCATGGGTGGTCTAGTACCAACTCTGTGTTTTGTCTTCTGTGCATCTCGTCTGTCTACAAGTCTGTGTTTAGTAACTTCCTGTTTTATTTTCTTAGTCTTTGTCCTGTGTGCGCCATATTTAATTTTGCTTCCTTTGTCTTGTCTGCCTTGATTATTATCAGCTGTGATCCCGCCTGTTTCCATCCTCTCTTTATTAAGAGAGTATTCACTCTCTGCATCACCCTGTTTATTGTCACGACAGGTGTTCTCTACTAGTGAGGGGTGGGGGGGGCTTCAGGGGGGAGGGATTTGCTCTATTCTGCTTCACAGTCCTGGGTTCTGCATTTGTGTCCGCAACCTGCCTGTTACACAGCACTGCATAACACATATCTGGATAGAAAAACACACAGTGGAAGACACAGTCATGAATTGGCCCCCCAAAGCCTGGACCTCAATATTATTAAAGCACAGTGAGACCATCTTGACAGAATATGAAACAAATGGCAGCCAAGATCTAAAGAAAAGGTTTTAATGTCCTTCAAGAAGCCTGAAGAACTATTCCTGAAGATTGTTTAAAGAACTACGAGAAAACTAAAAAGGGGGCTCAGGCTGTGTTGAAGAAAAAAGTGATCATAAGACTTTCAAGAAGTCTACAAATTCTGTTTTTGCCTTATTTTACCATATTTCCATGTATGTTCGCACATGTTTCAACAAGTCATCGCACCTATTTCCCATTTTTTTTGGTGTACTGGAAAAGAAATGGGGGGTGGTTTTAAGACTTTGGCACAGTACTGTATTTTTCTCTGACTCCTTCTGCTATTTATGCACCTATATGGTTTTGTTGTGAGTTTCCCAGTTTTTTGAGATATTGGCTGTAGAGATGTCGGCCTCCCTCTTGAATTTAATGGAACTAAATGGACTTGTGGTGCTCCAAGCACCGAAAACAAAAAAAAAAGAAAAACATTTTAAAAGCTTAGCAGCAATCACTCTCTCCAGAAATAATGACCCAGTTACTCAAAGAAAAGAATTCACAAACTTTGTTGTGAGTTTCATTTAGGGGTTATATTTCTCCCAAACGACATCTGCCAACTGCAGAAGGAAACCTGCGTCTAACTGTGATGAGAACTTGTTACACTGCCACAGGATGTAAACATTAATGGCATCCCCTTCAACTGAAGTTTAATGTTAGCTAGCTAGCTGCACATTTCTTTGGGTTAGCCGGTGTAGCTCATTAGAAGGACCGATAACGCAATACTTTAGATAAGTGTGAAATTGTACTTTTAAGCGCTTGGAAAAATAATCATATTATCAAATTTTATTTTATTTTGCCTTCATTGATGTTATTTGTCTTGAACAGCATCCCACTGCGTAGTTTAGGGATTTAGCAGGAGAGGTAAACTAAACCTGGCTTGTGAGTGTTTTTTGCCATGAGTAAAATGAAAAGATTACATCTTTACATCATAGAATCATGACCTTAATGTCAGCTTATTTAATTAAAAAAAAAATGCTTTAATGCCAACGTTGATTTTATCCACACACGTTCAAATGCATGACTTTTTGGTGCAATCAGGGCATAAAGCTGTAGCTCCCATTTTCCAAAAACAAAAGTAGAGAGGAGGTGCTTGTCAGTCCAGACGTCTCTCAGTGGAGGACTTGCTAAACACAGCAGAAATTCAGAGGTGGGTGGGATGCTGGTAAACAACAAGTCTCCTTCTCCTCTTGTAGTGAAGATGAAAGTAAGTGTCTCTGTCAAAATAAGGGAAGACAGTCTTACGATTTTCTTAGTAATGATAACCGCAGGCAAGATGTAAAAGATTAATGAGTAGATCCTGTCAGGAGCGAATCAGTCAAGTAAAGCTCATCACAGGCACAATCAGTCTCTTGCCTTCTTTCTTTCCAGCTTTTTTTAAAAAAACATGCTAACTTGTCTTTCTTTCAGTCTGTCAATGATAGACTCAACACTGAAGGTGAACTGTGTGGCTAACATAAAGAAGCTACTTTTTGCAGCTCCTTTATTTACAAGGGGTCACCACAGCTGATAGCTTTGCATGGTTTTTTTACACAGGATCCCCTTCCTGATGCAACCTCAAAGAGGTTTGGTGTCTCCTCCCGAGACCAAACCAGGGAACCTTTATTTGTGATGTAAATATGTAAACCACTACACCATGGATACCATGCAAAATATAGCTAAGGTTTCATTTTGTAACCTTACATGCAATCGGAGTGATTGGTGTTATCCTGCAAAGTGACAGACAGTGAAAGGTCAAGCACAAAAAGTCCTAGACAGCATGTGGTAGTAAAAAGCTGCCATGACCTTCAGAATTCTGGGAAGAGGAGCGCAGCGTTATGATGTGGAGGTAATTGAAACATGGGGCCATGATTAGTGGAAGTATTTATTCCTGGCTTCATGGCAGTGAAAGGTCGCCAAAAAAGCCAGGGTTATTCATTTAGATCTTAGGCCTTGCAAGGCTACAATGTAACGTCTAATCTGTATCACAGGTAGAAAACACTGCAAAAAGTGAAAGATTTTAAGATTTAGATTTTAAAAATTAAAGATACGGTTCAATTAAAGTGTTAAACATCCCGTAACTTGTCCTGGGAAATTGTTTTTGACCTTATATGGAACTAAAGTTTATATGATCAATAGTTCACAGCTTGCTTCTTATCAAGAGATAGTCAAATGCCTGAATTGCCTGGGCTCCTAATGTTTTTAAATGTATTCACTCCTCCGGAGGCATAGCCTTAAGTCAGGGTTAAGTAAGGTTATTCTACAGTGAGTCTATTTTTTTAGCTGAAATAAAAAACCCTTCTCACGTCTGAGAAGGGCAAACATAAAACCATGAAAAACTAAATTATTTAAACTTTTTGTAATTTTTTTTTATATATTAATGTTGTGTTTTCTTATACGTTTATTTATTTTAATTATGTTTAATGTTGGAGTTTTTTGTTTTGTTTGTTTTTTTCCCATGAAGAATAGAAATTTGTGCAAACAGCTAGCCCCTTTTTGCACATGCTAGCAAAGTACATATTCAAAAAAATAAGAAATGTATATTTTTTTGGTATGATGCTGAAAAAGCAGTAGATACAGCTAAATTGTTCATTTTTTTAGCCTAAAAATACAACAAAAAATGATTTTCTTTTATGTCCAACAAGAGAAATCTATGTACAAATCAAAGACTAGATGAGCTGAACTACAACAGAAGGCTGTTGCTTGCTCTATTGCTGCTGACACCCAGGGTAATTGCCCTGCTCCACTGCTGAAATGTCATGGCTGCTTTTATCCCAGGTGGGCTATTCCATCAACCAATAAATGCCAATGCCCCTCTCTCAGCACCAAAGCACCATAACATACTCTGACACAACAAATCAGTGAATGACACACACCTCAGAGGAGATGTAATTACTTATCAAGCACTTAGCACTTAAAAAAAGCTCTAATTTACTGACTGCTAATATGGGGACTAAGTTGAATGTGACTGGTCTTTCAGTGGGATTGACAGTTTACCAGCGTTAATGTTGTCATTTAATGGTTAATATTTTAGAATAGAAACATATTTATGTAAATATTCTAACAAGATGCTTCACGTAGTACAGTAGATTTCTACATGTTTCAACAAATAGCTGCAGAAAAAAGAGCGTTAATCTAGGAGTCACTTTACTGTAAAGCATCACGATTTCCTCCCATGCAGACAAACTGTCTCCACAGCCGGTCATTTCGCTTTAATTTCAGACAGCAATTACCACAGACCTTATCTCATTTATATGGTAATAACACCTTTTGATGTGAGCTCTGGCAGCACAGATCAGAGCTAAGCAGGGCTGGCCTTTTGCGGCTGGGGCTCGTTCACTTCATTCCCCGAGCTGGCTGCACTGACCGGCAAAGAGGGTCAGTGTCTGAGGGGGCTCAAGCAGCAGCTCCGGCCTTCGTGGATCGGAAATTTAATTTAGTGTGACATATTGTTGGTTGCACTTAAAGAGGTAACATGTCGTCCTTTGTTTTGAGACGTGAGCACAAGGGGTAGTTTGACCTTCAGCTGTGTTTATTAGCAGCAGAGGTGTTGCTCATTATGCCGTCAACCTGCATTGGCAATTGCAGAATAACAATACATGTGAATGGCATTAGCAAAACATGCTAGTTGCTAGGGCTGCTCGATTATGGCAAAAATGATAATCACGATTATTTTCACTGAAATTGAGATCACGATTATTTGACGATATTTATTTAACCCTTTAAGACCTACTATAGAACCAAGTCCACCAGAGCTTATATTATTTTTTTTACATGCTGTAGTGCCATTTGTGGGAGCATTTCAAGTTGCTATACATCAATACAACTGTTATAGCCCATATTTTAATAATATGTATGCATTAAGTGCATAGTAATTACATAAATTGCAAAAAAGTGCAATAAACTACAAAAAAAATTGAAAATTGCTTTTGTTTTGTATACATATATTTCTACTTGGAAAAATTTAAGAGGTTTATCCCTCAAAACTTTAAATACAATAAAGTTGCAAAAAATAGTTTCCCACCACAGGAAATTTATTTTGAGTGTCTTCATAGTTTTATTTTGGAGATACAGCAATTTTTATATACTGCAGGAAAAACAAAAAACAATCCTATGATGCAAATTTGCAAAGAAAACAGCAGGTGCATCATTTCACTGTGGGAAGTGTTACGAACAGCTGATAGGAACGGCAAAGCGTGTTTCTGGAATATTATGTTTTTGTTCCTGCAAGCGCTTTTAATGCAATTTTTGCAAAGCTATATGTGGAACGAAACCGTGACCGAGGACAAGCTGATGGCATAAGATGTAAGTACAACTCCTCCGGTTTCATATGCAAAACAAATTATTGCGCTAGCTTACACGGTTCAGATTCTACAGGGATTTAAAAATAGTTACGCAAAACGGAGCATGCTGCTCTGACCGGCTTTAAAGGGTTAACAATGACTTTTAAAAAATAATATAAAATAGTGTGCAACACCACTGAAGTTTTTTTTTTTTTAACTCTTTTCAACCAACGGCAGTCACTCTCCAAATAACTTCTGCTTAGCTTTCCAAGCTTCCCTCGGGTGCTCTTAATCAGCGGTCTCCAACCTTTTTTGCACCATCGACCGGTTTATGCCCGACAATATTTTCACGGACCGGCCTTTAAGGTGTCGCGGATAAATGAGGGAGGGGCTAATAATCGGCTCAGTCATTTTTAATGATCGTTGAAAGCCCAGATCGTAATCGTGATTAAAATTCGATTAATTGAGCAGCCCTACTAGTTGCTTTTGTGCACTTACATTATAAATTTTGTCTACATATACTTTAATGGTTTTGTTGGGTTGAGTCCTGTTGATCTTATATAAATAAACATACATCACTAGAGTAAAACTAATGGGCCTCAGGACTGTCTAAACCCAGGTCACTCATGTTCCCTTTTAGTGGGTGAACAATCTAACTGTCATGGTCCCGGTGAGTGTTGGCTTTTTCCACAGTGCCAGTGATTTCCTCCTCTGGGCGGAGTCACGCATCATCACTGACAGGCTGCACCTGGAAGTAATTTGGCTGCCGGCTTTTAAGACCAGCGCTCACAATCATTCTTCGCCAGATTGTCTGCTAACCTCAGTTAGTTTAGGCCATCATCGCTCATGTTTAAGACTCCTTTGTGTAGTTTAAGTTACACTATTGCTCGTTCACTAATTGTAAATAAAGTGTTGCTTTCACCCATTCCCCATGCTTCCGTGTGCTGTCTGCATTTGAGTCCATATTCCTGGTGGCCATTGGGCCGTAACACTAATGCTTGGTGAATTCTGCTTCACAGCAAGAGGTGACATCAAAAACTGGGTTTGCTAGTCGATTATCCTTGTGATAACTTTTCTGACACCTCCTACTTAAAGCTAGGTTAGCCCTGAGAGGTCAAACACACTGCAACTTAAGAAAACACCAATGAATCAAAAATGCTTCAAAGTAGAAAAAAAACAAAATTATTTTTGGGGCAACAATAACGTAACAGAACAGCTGGGACACTCTTAAAAGAAGCCGATGATTCATCGGTGTTGTGAGGGCGAAAAAGATGCAGGAACTGTGTGTTTCAATCAGATCATTAATGTTAGCTTGTTACTGTTAACCTGTCACTTCTGCAGTTGTTCCATCACAATATTGTGTCACCAAAAACACTTCTGTTTTGTGAATTGTTGTGTTTTTGTTTGTTTTTAGTTTAGTTTTTTTTTCCATTCTGTTTTATTGAACTTCTGTTGTGTTTGTGTGCTTTAGCAGCGTTTTAATATTTCTTAAGTTGCAGTAGGTTTGATCTCTCAGGGAAAAACCCCAAAAGTCAGAAGGCTCATGAAGCCCTGCTTTATAAAGCTAGTATAAAAGGTAACATTTGGTTATGTGAATCTAATCAACACCATCATCTTAACATTTGGTTGTCTGGTACCTTTGATGTAACCTAATACTGACTGTGAATACCACATCCTGTCCAAAAGCCTGTGCAGTACAGGAAACGTAATCACAATACGGGAAACTAACCAGTTAAGCCTTCACCAAACTGTACAAGCTGCCGAGCTCATTTTCATAAAACCTTTGACTAACACAAAATTAATATCCTTCAGTTTGGTTCTAAGAAGGCATTTTACAAAAGCATAATTCAGCAACATTATGTAGATATAATATCTAAATTAAAATCTCTAAAATAAATCAGGACACTATGTGTATGATTTAAATTTACATTTATAAAACTTTACTTGGTGAACATCCCTTATCTTTGAAAATTACCTTTCATATAAACGCTATGAAACGGTAACCCTGATGAGGATCACACTGTGCCATCCCCACAGTCCAAGGTCATAGTTTTCCCAGCTTCCTGCTATCCCTTTTATCATTATTTCTATTTTTATTTTCAATAATATTGTCATTTATCTTCATTTATTTATTTTATTTTATGTTCTTCTGATTATTAAGAAGTAGTAATAGTAGCTGTGGTAGTGGTATTATTATTAATGATATTACATTAGTAATAACAACAACAATAATGTGTTGTTGAATAGTGTATAATCTATAATATCTATATACTTACATAATAACATTTGTGTGTTTTTATGTAGTTATTGTTATTTGTGTGTGTGTGTGTGTGTGTGTGTGTGTGTGTGTGTGTGTGTGTGTGTGTGTGTGTGTGTGTGTGTGTGTTTTGGCAAATAGTGGAAAAGACTTCATTTTTGCCCAGAATAGATTAGCAGACACTTGGCAGGATAGACCGCTTCACCACATTCAAGATGTGATTTGAATATTAACCTGAAGCGTGATATCCGTGTCACACTGTGAGAGCTGAAGGTAATGGGAGGTCAGCCAGAGGTTAAAAGAAAGTGTGAGCCATGCCATGAAATATGGGATGTGAGAGTAATGACGTTTCCAAATGTCTCCAAAAACTAAACATAGTTTGTGGAAAGTCTGAAGTTAAAGGAGCGCATTAAATGGAGAAAATATAAATGATGTCCCCAACTGCTGTTTTTGTAACAACAGACCTTTTTTTTCCCTTTCCTGGCCTGAAGTGGCTGCCAGGTGCTCTGGTACAACCTGGCTGCACTGGGTTTGAGCTTTTTCCTTCAGTGAATCTGACTCGCCTTGTACACAGCAGTATGAGGACAATAATGAGAAGCACAGTATTGATTTTCTATGAAAACACTACACTACTTTGTTGCATTTCCTTAACCTTGGCTTCCCTGAACTCAGAGCTGCCCAATTCAATTTTACTCTGTTGGATTCTCATGTCTCTCTCTCGCTCTCTCTCTCTAGGGAAAATTTCATTAACTCTTTTTTTTTTCCAGTGGTTGGCATCTGCGGTCCTACCCGCAGTTTAGTTAGGGGCAAAAAAGAAAACACGGCTAAAGTCAACATCGTTTTTCCAAACGGCACTCTGTCAGTACTCAGAGGGATGTGAGAAGGTTAAATTTACATGTGCGGTTCTGACAACTTCCAAAATATGACTTTTTACGTGACAGATCTGCACTGTCACTTCTCAAACACTCATGAATCCAGAGCTCGCGGAGAGCAGCCTCCCGCTCGCAGACGAGCGTTGACAGCCTGTGTTTCACGCTGCGTTTTAAGCTCATTTGGGCTCAACAGTCTTGGCAGGTCAAAGCAGAGCTGTAAGCACCATCAGACTTGTCACTGAGCAGAGCTTTTGGGATGTTGGTGGTCTGTTTAACAGGCGTAACATTTATCCTCTGTCAGCCTGGCAGGTGGTTGAACCAACACTGTGCCTCTGGATGGAGCTCAAAGTTAAGTCCTGCAACCTATTTGCCTTTTGTCACCATGAGCGCTATTGTTATATCAACTATGATGGATACGTTTAGGAATCTTCAGTGTTCCACGGATATGACACGTTCAATAAAATTGAATTCTACATTCTAGCTGAAAAAAAGGCTGTCAGAAGAGAGCGGTGAATGCAGGAGTTTCTTCCTTATAGTCCAGACTACAGAGCTGCAAGTGTTCAGCCCCCTGCCCAGTGTGTAAACTCCTGATGTAAACTAGGTCGGTGCAGAGAGAGAGCGCGAGCGAGAGAGATGCTGCTGGGAGCGTTGAATAATTCAGCCAAGTCCACTGAGCTCTGATAACACGAGCAGAACAACAGCAGTATATGGGCTCTGTGCAGCCGGAGAAGTGAATCGCTTCATATGGACAATGCATTGCACCCTGTGTGCAGTCAGTTAGCTTCACTTGTGTTTTCAAATCAAAAAAAATGTGCGTGCAAATGCTCAAAGTGAGCAAAATAAAGACAATACTTAGATCTGTATGTTACAGCCTGATTAGAGTGGTATTAAATCCTTCCTCCTAATTTTTAAACGAGCAAAGGGCAAACAAAAAAAAGCTTAAATGTCCTCCTCGTCTACACCCCAGCGTAAGGCTTTGATCAGCATAACCTGCCATATGTCAGAGTATGTTTACTGCACTCCTATTATATGCAGAGGTTGTTAACTTTTACAACCTCTTTTGAATGATGGGGGAAGTGCACACGTCTTCACAAAAAACTGTTGAGGAAATCTCCTTTTTTTTTCTTCATTGCTGACTTTCTGCCGTGTCTGCCAGATCCAAGTGAATTAGATGTGGATGCAGACGTGCTCATAAATCTTACAAACACTGAGGTAACGTGTTTCAGACTTGCTTACCAGGTGTAATTTGTCAAGAATGGGTAACTCTATTCTACACAGAGCGTGTGCCCTTCCACCTCAGTGGCGTGCTACAGCCGATAGGGCTCAATGTTCAGTGTGGCATCACTACATCAGGCCATGGAAGAGATGTCATCGAGACCAAGACAAGACAGTCCAGGCTTTTCTTCTGTATTTTCAGCTGTGATAAGTCGTTGTTGGGTTTTTTTGTTTGTTTGTTTGTTTGTTTGGGGTGTTTTTTTGTATTTTAACGATTCGGGTTTGCAGATAATATTTCCTTGAGTAGCATTTTGCAGATTTCTGTATGTTAAAATGTGGTATTGCAACACGTGCAAGACAGTCTATGATAACTTCCTGCGCTGCTGCCCTCCAAAGGACTGCAAATACCAAGATTCAAATAAAAAGCTGATAATATGCGTAACTGTGTGTGAATTGTCAAGTATTTTTTGCAGAATGAGCCAATCAGGGAGTCAGTCAGGAGGTAAATCATCCCTATTATCTTCACAAAACACTAACTGTAGGGAAAACATCTTCAGGGCTTAGGGATGCTGCAGTGACAGTAAGGTCTTATCACTGACTTTAACTGCATGCTAATTAAGGGAAACTTTCAGCCAACAATGCTGCTCTAATCTTAAGTAGATTCCCTTCAAGGAGTCTGATCTGTAAGCACAACACAGCTGAGGGAGCAGAGAAGACTGTCACTCTGATAAACAAGGAATTACCTCGACATATCTGCACGCTGCTACCTGATGGTGACGATTTACTGTATGTGTGATGATGTCAGAAAACAATGCAGAGAAATTACTTTCTCTTTTACTTTCTTTGCAGAGAAATGACCATAAGGTAAAATGATGAGGTTTTAGCTTGAATCACAGATCAGATTTGCCAAGTTTACCTTTCTTCTTCTCCTCCTCCTTCTTCTTTTTCCGCTGCTTCCTTTGTGGATTGCTACAGCAGATCATCTGCCTCCATCTCACCTTATCCCTAGCATACTCCTTTGTCACACAAACCCTCTAATAAACGCAGCTACAGGAGGCGGGGGGACAGTTTACTCCCAGTGACGAAGCCGAACCCTGGATAAATAGGGAGGGTTGCATTAGTAAGAGCATATGGCGTAAAATCCTCCCCAATTCAAACATGTTCATAAGAATGAAGTTTGTCATGTTAACACCTAATATTTGTGATATTGTGAACAAATCAGAAATATAGAGGTTATCCCTTGTTGGAGATGGGTGTAATCTGGGATACAACAAAATAATGGAGTAGGTAAAAACTGTGCTCTTTGGCTTTGCAAGTACTGTTAGGCTGCTACTTTCCTGTAGTGTTTATCCAACAAACATAACCTTTAACCTGTATCTTACATCTCTGCACCTGTGTTTTTTGTACTTTGAGAAAGGTTGAAATGGCAATACACATACACAATTCACCGTCCAGTTTGTGTTTTGGAAAGTTCAATGTCAGTATTACTAGCTGATAATTCAGTAACTGTCTGGATTGCTTTGTTCAGATGTGATTAATGCCTGAAGTGTCCTAGGCACACAACACAGCTGCAGGACCATGGTTCAGCTGATGCTAAACTCTGACAGGTGGAGGAAGTTTCACAAGGTTTAGGCATAATAAAAAATGCTTTACTTGTTTAATCAAGGGGGGGGGGGGACTTCTTCATTAGTTGTAGACGTAGATGAAACTAAGAGAAAAAGAAGCTGAATGAGAAAAATGCTTTTTGGGGGCTTTAAAAGCAAAGATTGTAATTTTTCATTTTCTTCTTCCTTTAATTTGTGAAACTTTTCTTAGATGTTCAAATTTAATTGAATTCCTCTCTCAATATCTGTGAGAGTAGTATTAGTTTTTAATACGCTTTATTGGAATAATACCTTTAAGGACTATAAAATTAAACAGCACAAGGCTGTTTATGCAGCGTAGTGTTGTAATAGATGAATCACAGTTTGAAGAAATTCGCTGCAGATGGGTGAAAGTTTCTTTGCAGGTGGCCCTTGCAGGGATATCTGAAGTGTGCATGATAATGGAGCTGAGTTACCTCCGCCGCCTCCACACCCCCACCGCTACTCTCTCTGTGGCTCTCTGCTCAACACACTCCCACACGCTACCTCCCGCTCCCTTTATACTCAAGTCTGAATCTTTTCTCCTCGCTCGTCCTCTCTGTCACATCGGCTCTGGACTGTCACAGAAACGGCTTGTGATCCAAACCCTTCTCCTGTTCTCTTCACTTACATAAATGCCACATACTGTTGGAACCCTGAACCATATTTTTAGACTGGCATAGACAGGGCCGATAATGATGCCAGCCATCAACAGTCCTATTATGTAACATGGACAGGGAGAGGCGGTTGCACATGCGTGACACTTTTTTTTCCCCAAAACCACACTATATTTTTCTATATCTTTGTCTTATTGCATTGGAGTCACACTGGGTTAAATATG
The DNA here is from genome assembly GCF_041146795.1 of Maylandia zebra. Taxonomy (NCBI): domain Eukaryota; kingdom Metazoa; phylum Chordata; class Actinopteri; order Cichliformes; family Cichlidae; genus Maylandia; species Maylandia zebra. The sequence goes on from NC_135185.1 coordinate 24,643,005, forward strand.
TACACTTGGGTTTTAAGGGGTATTTATTATTTTCTTCTTTTTTTTTTTTTTTGGGTTGTATGGAAGCCCCAAACGCAATTTCATTGTTCTTGACAATGACAATAAATAAATAAATACAAATAAATACAAATACAAATACAAATATATCTGGCAGGTTTGTTTGAGGACAGGTACAAGCCTTCACATGCACAGTAAACACTGAGCTGTGTGTTTGTGTACTGCGTCCACACTGCAGTGCTAAAAGCGAACTTTCAGCAACCCACCACATACTATGTTGTCTGGCAACTCTGCAGCAAAGCCCAACATGGATGTTACTTTAGTGTTCAGCCACCTGTGAATGTTTTTTTTTATGCCAGATCAGTTAAAAACCAAGAGTTTGCTTCATAAAAACTTTCAAAAGGCAAGACAATCTGTCAAATATACAATGCACATACATTTTAAAGGATTTAGGGATCCAGGAAGGTCTGTGAAGAAGGCCTGTGGGCTTTTCCTAAGGCATGAAAGATGTGACATACGTAGCTGTCTGGGTTTTATCAATTAAAGGGTACTTTCAGGACCATGGACAGCATCAAATTGGTGTTGCTTCCTCTACTGGGCATTCTGTACTTTTTCTGTACCTTCAAAAAGTTCTTGGAAGTGAAATACCTGGGGATGGAATCAGATCAACTTTCACATTCTCTCTGTTGTTTTGTCAGAGAGTAAAAGAGAAAAGGCAGGAAATCACTGACAGAAACGTTTCAGGGTCCTGTTCAGTATCACAGCAATAGAGGCTCTTTCTGTATTGAAAAGGTAGTTACATTTACCATTTAAAGAATTATTTAAAGCATTGATGAAGCAGGCAAATGCTGATGAAATACACAGGAGATAAGCAAAATATGAAGCAAAACTGAAATGTTTAAGAATCTGTCAGTATTCCACTGTTATCTGCAGTTCACTGAAAGCTGGATGAATTAAGTACCAGTTCAATGAATAGAACTATTTGGGAAAATAAAACTTGAATAAAAGTCTACATGATCAAGGACCTTCAAGACTTTATTTCTCCACAGCTATGTGGAGAAATGTGTAGTAACACATTTGGAGTAACCAAAGGCTGATTTGATTTTGTCAACCTATAAATAATAACTTCAGCATTTATAATTACATGTATAAATATTACATTAAGATTACAAGACAGTATAAAACATGCCCATGACTTTGCTCAGGACCAAGTACCCGATCTGTGCAACAAAACGCCACACATAACTCTGTATGAAATAGAATCATAGCAAGAAAAGGTAAATGGACTGACACTTGTGTACCTGTGCTTTTCTCTCAACTGGAGCATTCCAGTTGGAGTGCTTTTAGCTAACATTCTAACACTTTTGCCCTAATGAATGCATCAGGGGCAACTTTAGGTGTCCAAGGATACTTCAGCATGCAGACTGGAGCAGCTCGGGATCAAACCTCTGACTTTCCGATTAGTAGGGGTGGGTGTGGCTCAGTGGTTCGGTTCCCCATCTGCTCATACACATGCATACCTCAAATTGCTCCAAACTGCTCTTCAGCAAGTTATGAATGTGTGAGAATGTTAGTTGGTTTATACCATTTTTATCATTCATAGCTTAGCATGTTAGCATAGCATATCACTAAAATGTCTTGATGCGTGTTCAAAAATCCAGGTACGTCCTGGACTACAGGTAAATCACTGTAGTCTTTATGCCCAGCTGGGAAGAAGCCCCAGGATATATCCAAAACCCACTGGAGAGATTATATTTCTTATCCGGCCTGGTCTGGGAACACCTCACCCAGCAGGAAGTGGAAAGTCTAGCTGACGAGAAATTTGTCTGGAATATCTTGATTAGTTTGCTGTCACTGCAACATGACCTTGGATAAGTGGAAGAGGATGGATGCTGTAGTCTTTCCACGAAAGATGTCTGCAGTTAAGTTATTAGCAGTCCATAAAAGATTGCAAAGATTTTTTTGAAGAATTTACCTCCTAATTCCCACCATTATGGCCTTGATTTTTACCCTTGACTGTTTACAGCATGCTAGAACAGTGAGGCAGTGGTGAGGTGTGTGGTATGAGTTACAGATAGGCTCAAGGTGGGCATACAGTTACATTAGGGATCATCTCTGAGCTCAGGGATGAATTTCCATGGAAATTTCCACGCAGATGAAATTGCGAATCTGTAGTGAGAGTAATGAGCAGGTGGAAGAGAACCTGGAGAGGTGGAGGCATGCTCTGGAGAGAAGAAGAATGAAAGTCAGTAGGAGCAAGACAGAATACATGTGTGAATAATAGAAAGAAAGGTGTAACAGTGGAGCTGCAAGGAGTAGATGTAGTGAAGTTAGATGAGTTTAAATACCTGGGATCAACCATATAAAGCAACAGTCAGTGCACAAGAGAGGTGAGGAAAAGAGAGGCAAAGTAGAGCAGGTGGAGACAAGTGTCAGGGGTGATTTGTGACAGAAGGATAGTAGCAAGAGTGAAAGGGAAGATTTATAAGATGCTGATGCTATGATGTATTCTTTGGAGATGGTGTCAGAATCAGAATCAGAATACTTTATTGATCCCTGGGGGAAATTATTTTTTGTTACTAACAAAACGACAGGAGGTCGAGTTGAAGATGCTAAGATCTTCACTGGGAGTGACCAGAATGGACAAGATTAGAAACGAGTACATCAGAGTGAAGTCTGGCTGAGATGAATAAATAGTGGATACAAAGGAAGTTGACACAGAGAATGCTCATGGATGTAGTGAAGGAGGACATGTAGAGGGTTGGTGTGACAGAAAAGTACGATAGGGTAAGATGAAGGCAGACGACCCACTGTGGGGAGTCCTAAAAGGAACAGTGGAAACGAAGAAGAAGACTGTTTTCAGCATACTTTCAAATGCACAAAGACATGCAATGGGACCATTAAAAACAAGAGTGGGTGTTTAGGGTGACACATTCTTTCCACAAAATAGGCAATCTTTTGTAGAATGTAGAAATTTGGAAAAGACAGAGGGAAAAAAGCACTAAACAAAGGATACACTTTTAAAACCCATGCTCTAGGGGGAAAAGGTTAGCACTAGCCTGGGAGCAAAAGAGTGAGTAAAAGGAGGGAACTGTAATATAAACATGAACAAGAGGCACATTTAAAAGGGAATTAACAGCAATAAATACAAGATCCAATAAACAGAATGTAGGTCAAGCAGAAGTTAATCAAACAAAACTGAAATGAACAGAGGTTTCAGCGTGACACTTCAGGATGCTGACAAACAAACCAAGTTTAATGCAGGGATTGATTGCCGTGTGTTTCTCTCCAAATGAAGCTTCTTACCGAGCAGGTAATTAGGAAGTGAGCAGATGCTAGTATTGAGCGCTCCGAGCGCCTGAAAGAGAGGCAGTAATTGTTTTCTGTTGATTACATGGCCTTTTGACAGAAAAATGGGTCACTGCAGCAGTGACCACTGGCTTGCCTGAGAAGACCTTCCAGGACACTGTTATAACAGTTAATAGTGGGGAAGTGAGAGGATCTCCAAAGCTGATTTCACGTCCACATGTAAAACACGTGGCTGTATAAAGTGCCAACATGCTTTGCTTTTAACATGAAGTAGCATTTATGCAACTTATATACTTTTTCATATTTATTAAAGTCATGGTTTTTGCTGTTATTTGCTCTCATATGACCAATAGTTTGGTATTTATAATAATCTGACAGGTTACTTGTGTCACTGTTACACTCACATACTTTCACTTTAAACTATAGAGTTCTTTTTTTGTCCTTTCTTTTTTGTCTATTTCCTTGTGTCTGCTTCAGTATTTCAGTGGTAAAATTTTGCTTTTTTGTTTAAAATAGTGTGAAATGCATTGTTTTTCTTAAATAACTATACTATTACTAAAGGTATAATTTTGTGAAATCCCATAGAAGGAGCTCTAAGCTTTTCTTTTTGTTCTTTTTAAAAATAAAAAATGCATTTAGCTCATGAAGAGTAACAACTTGTCCTGTGCATGGATCGGCATGGAAGACACCCTAATTTGCTTTTGTTGAATACTAGCTCCATCTGCTGGTTACAGTTTCACCACTTCTAGATATCAGCAGGCAGTCCTCCCTTACAGCGACCTGTCAGACTCTTATGTTAAGGAGAATTCGTTAACTTTAAAGGTTTGCAGGCTTGTCGCCGCTTCATCTCTGTGACGTACTTTTACCGCTATCACAAAAGCAAACGCTTTAATTTATGCTTGGTAATGTAGCAGATTAAGAGCTCAAAGATAAATACAGACGCTCCTTGTTCTTTTACTGCACTTCAACTCCTCTTGGTTGCACTAACTGTTGCCCTGACAACCTTATGTCACCCTGTGAAAGTTACAATATCCCTCTGTCTCAGCTCCGCTCATCTGCTCAGCTGATTACGTCTACAGTATGTGACCCTGAACGGCCCTTTTATCTGACTGTGAACCAATTTGGCTTCCTTTCCCTGTAGAAAATCTGTAATCTATCCATGACTTCAGAGGCATTATATGGCCTTGGATTCATTTCCTGCAGACTTACTCTAATCTAGGGAACTACTACATCCCTAACCTTAACCTTAAGGCATGCCGTCACCTTTAAATTTAAGGATTTATGTTATAGCGACTTGTTTATGTTCATGAAAGGAAGCCATGTGCCCAGAATGTAACAATGTAAACAAAATGAGGTCCCCACAACATGAGTAAGACCTGCTCACCACACACACACACACACACACATTTTCTTGTCTATCTTTGTGAGAACATTCAGCAGTGTGATATATTTTCTAGCCCCTTAACCAAGTCCTAGGCATCCAACTAAGAAGTGCGTTTGGTTCACTTGTTTAGGCTATACTTTAAACCTATTAAATTTACTTCTAAAACAGTAAAAGCATAACAGTGCCTCAGTATTTTGCTTATGTTGGAAATGTTGGCATAAGATCCCATATACACATGTGGATTTTTCTGTCACTGAAGGAAGTCTGGATCTGATTATTGTGAGGCAAAATCTGAAGTTATATAAAAAAGAGGATTTTTTTTTTTATATCGTGATGATGAATCAATTTATATGACGTGGTCTTGCCAAAGACGGGTGTGGTCTTTTGTGAGGCTGTAGGGAAATATTTATATAATCATATTTTTTTCTATTAAAGAAAAGGGTCTGATTCAATGTGGTCCCCATTAAGACATCATTTAGGCTATGAAAAAATAAGAAGGAATAAATTGCTTTACAATGTTGTGGTGTGTAGATCCTGTTGACCCTGTCCTATTAATGCTTGTCTACTGAGGAAAGAGGTCCAGGCAGTTTTACTGGAATGCCTATCAGCGGGCAGCTGGCTTGTTAAATACTCTCCAGAGATTTGGTTTTGGGGTTGTTGTTTTTTTACAAACATCTGGCAGTTTGTTTCCTTTTTTACTCAAACACAACAACAATGCTTTTATTTGTTGTCCTCCAAATGGAGCAGCTGAGTCATAATAATTAACATTTTTCACATATGATGTTCTGTTGTTGGGAGGGAACAAAGGACGTTTGTTTCCACAGCACTGCAAAAACAACTCACATGTCTGCTGATTCAGAGTTTGCATAGGATATGATGTACAAAGCTAAACTAAATCCAAGGTCAGCGTTTCATAAATGCTTTTCCCAGTCTTTTAAACTTCATCCATACTGGAGAAATATTCTTGAATCTGGAAGAAGTAAGAAAAACCACAGTTATGTAGCGAGCTGGGCCGTGGCTTCTATTTTGTGGCAGATCCTCCCCCTCGTCTGGAAGCTGTTGAATTTTTCTCCAGATGTGGCGGCCCGATCTCTTTAATGATACACCAGAGTGCAGTGCAGGCGGAGAGTTAACAGAAGTAGAGGTTGAAAATAACATAAACGAGACTGCTCGAGAAGCAGGGCTGGAAAGTAAGCTTGTTGTTTAAGTTTTATGTTTGACTACTGTCGAAAAACAAGACTTATTTTCATTTAAGGAGATTTAATTTACATTTGGGAGAGAGAGGCAACATCTGCAGTATACATGCAATTTATTGCACAATCGGGAAGATGTCTCAGTTTTCCAGCTTAGCTCTGAATCTCCATTTTTTTCCCCTAAAAGGCAATCTCTGAGATTATCCAATCTTTGGACAGCATCACTGAAATGGAGAGAGTCAGTAGTAGGAGGTTTTCATACTACTGTAAATGTGATCAGGATGCCACACAGGCTCTTCTGTCATGATGAGATGTAGCTAACTGCAGCTGAGAGTGTATGGAAGAAGAGCTATTTTTATATTTCAGTATCATTTTACGTTTAAAAGTTTGCAGGTTAAGTAAGATTTGCCGACATGCTGCGTGTGTTCTCTAATAATCAGTGACCAAGACAGGAATTTCCTCAATGAGACATTTGAGACCTGCAGGCCGACTTGCTTTTTTTCTACTCTCACATTGCCAATTTCCTAAACGACAGGTGTCTTTGACTTGGTCAGCCTCCAGAGAGAACAGGTTGCACAGCTGTCTGGCACACACTTGCATGTGCACACACACACACACAAGTAAGAAAAGAGAGAGAGAAAATGAGGCATTTAATGAAAGATGGCAAACAAGTTTTTTTTCTTTGCTTTGGTGCACTCTGGGTTTTTGTTGGACAGCTTTGGCACTGAGGTGCTCCTGTCATGTCTTTTGTATGCGCAAGTGGACCAAACAAAAGCTTATTGAGGAATCTCTGGGAAGCCTGAGCTGTTGGAAAGGAATGCCCTCTCTCATGGTCCAGCACTTTAATCTTAATCATTCACTGGAGGAGGGGGGCTCCTGCATCAGGGTGACAGGAATTCACTCACTGTTGGCCCCAATAAAATCTATTAGGTGAAGAAGGGAAATAGGCTGGTCATGTTTCTGATACAGACAAATTGGACTAATTCTTCCTGTTAGCCTTTCAAAATGACTCCCTATTATTAAAGGGAACACGTGAATATTTACGTATATTTCCCTTTTTTGGGGATTGGTTGCTTAAATCCATGAGAATACACAGGCAGATGTTATTTTTTTTAGCAGTAGACACAATGGAGGATGTGTGTTTCCCCCTATAAGAAGGCGGAGTTTTCTCCCTGGGGTCCTGAGCCAAACTTGGTTATGTAAGGGATACACAGTTTCTCATCTTGATTTGGAGTTACTCGAAAGTTTACTGCCGTTTATTTTAACAACCTGTCTGTAGAAACATTTTAAAGAAAAGCTTCGTTTTTTGCCAAAGAACTGCCTTCCTATCGTAAAACTAATTGAAGACTGACCTTAACCACTGCCAAGGACCACGCTTTTGTTGGTTAATATTCAACTGCAAAAGCGCTTGCCGTGCCTCAGGAGCAATTTGGAAATGAGACTACACTAGCAGCCCAGACACACGGACATGGGCTCGGGTACAAGCCGAGGAAAAAGAGTCGCACCTGCTTGTGTCAGCGAGGTAAACGTGACCAAAACGGGGACCGATGTCGCTTCACCTCAAAAGGACAGCCGTCTGTTCAAGCCTCTTAAAATTCACTCAGTTTTGCGCAATGTGCGTAACCGCGCGCAACCTGACTGCCACAGCGAAGGGCAGGATTCGGACTTTTCTGGGAATGAGGAGGATATTGATGGAGAACTGGACACAGTTATGGCAGATTACACAGAAAGAGAGAGCGCTTCGGTAAAGAAGACCCCTCCGAAGAAGACGTTCATCAGATCCAAAACATACGGACTGTGTCATTTCAGCCAGGAGGACGCTGAAGACGACTTCAGCTCTGCTCCGAGGCTCCGAGCGTCAGGAAGAGACCAAGAGCCACGTGTCGCACACAGTGTGTCAAGAGATGTAAACAAGAAGGGCAACTCTGCCTTCGCACACGTTAAAAAGCACACATCTGGGTGTACCACCGAGCACAATGTAAGGACTTTTAAATTTCTACTTTTAAGTACTTTTGCCAGATTGTAATCCAGTTTATGAGAACAAAAGTATGCTTTTAAAGTAACAATAACCGCGAGTTATTATTGAATGAAACACATAATATCCATCCTTCCCTCTCTGCTTTATGTCAGTCCTCCTCACAGGGCTGTTTGACAACAGAGGCTTTGTCGGAAGACGTCCCCACATCAGAACAACAACCGTAAGTAGGCAACTTAAATAAATTATTCATTCCTGACCTCAGTGGAGGAAAAATGCGCAGAGCCAGATCAAATTCACCTTAAAGGAATCGAAATACCAAATCCATTATTCTCAGAGCGTATCAGATACGCCAGATGTTTGCAAGCAGGGGAGAAACAGACAAGTGTCTATTGTTGAAGAATGCCAAAAAGAAAAACATTCATATTTCCAACTTTATTCCAACTTTCTCACAGCGCCATTTTTGTTTTGTTAGTTTTGTTTTGTTTGGGCCTCTACACTCTGAGCGTTGGGTTAAACTGTTTAAATATGTGTCACATTTTCTGTTTGTAATCTTCACCTTCCTGATATGGGTCTCTACATTTCCCAGGACGTTTGATAGCTGCCATGGCTCTTCTCTCACCACGCCAGTCATCCTGTACGATGGATCAGAAGAGGAGCTGATGGATACCATTGAAAGAGAGTTTAGTTGACCCTCCGAGCTAAGAAAGCTCTTTTAGCAAGCTCTCATGACAGGAAACCGTTTGTATTCAAAGAAAGGGAACCAGGGTTTATTCTGACAAATTTCCTGCTTGCTGGAAAGGCTGCACAATCTATATTTATGCAGGGTTGCCAGGAAAAAAATAATGAACACAGTCTGTGTTGAACTTAAAACAGCATCACTCCCAGTCTGTGCATTTAGCCAAGTCTTATTTAACAAGATGCAGCAGTAATTGCAGAGTTAAAACACCAGCTTGAATATGTGCCAGGAAGTTCTCCTCACACTCACAAGGGTTGGGTTTCTGAAGCAGGTAGGGTGTTACTGTCCAGCTCGACTCCTACTGAGCACTCATTTGCTACCTATTACTAACATGGTTTAACATGTCTGTTTAATGAGACAACACAGACCCTTTCTGCCAGTTCTGTAAATGTCAGCAGGAGAGGTACATGCTTGTGATCTTTTAGCAGTAAAGATGGACTTGTTTCCACCAGCGGTTTTGTGTGAGCATGTTCAGGGCTTTAGTTTCTCATGTAGCAAACCCTGCCAAGGTATGAGCAGAGAATGTTTACCTAACATTTCCTTCCTGACCGCAGCTCCTGCACTTTCTCCACCCTGCGAGAATGTGGCTACAGAGAGACTTTTAGTTGGGCAAAGTCTGTTTCTGCTGACACAATTCAGCCATTGAAACACTTCAAAATAAAAGCCTGCTGCCACTTAGTGGCAGAATGCAGAAGTTGTGTGCATGAATACAAACGTGAAATTTTATCAAACTTTTTAGAGGAAATTTCCAATATGAAAATTTGGAAGCAGAGTTAAAAAAATTTTGTGTGTGTTTGAAATAAAAAAGCAGAAAATGTCGAGTTGTTGGTCATGTGACTACTCTGGGAGAAAACGTGTCTGTAGCTGCTCTGTTCTGCTGACTGAGTTATCTGCGTATTGTAATAATCTGCATCAGGCAAATCAAAGTGTCAATCTGTCATTTATTCAGCGCAGTCATCGCAGGGACTGTAGGCAGACTGTACAAAATAAAATATTAATTTGTAAAACAATAAAGGAGAAATATAGCACTTTAAACAGCATGGCATTCAAGGTCTTTTTAGCTAGTCATTTGCTTTTTCGAAGGCCTGTAGAAAGAGATCCTTCTCTGTAAGAGCTTCAGTAGCTTGCGAGGCAGGAGAGGAAGTTGATTTCGGAGCACCTCGTTGTTTCTCACATTCTTTGCAATGTAATCCTCACAAATCCTGTCAGGAGGAGGAAAAAAAAGCCTGTCAATTCTCATTTCTATTTTGGGAGACGAATGCATATTTAAAGTAACGTGCCCTACAAAGCAGCAGATACTTAGGACAGCAGATATTTTACTTGTCTCTAACAGAGCTGCTGCAGGACAAACTTGTTTGTAGCAATAAAGTGAGAATCACGGTAGGTCAGGCAAGGCTGATGGCGCCTGTGAAAACTCCGCCTCCTCCCACTTTACATCCTATTCATTTTGCATCGGACTTAATAAGTGCTGCAATGCTCTGTGTCGTACAAGGGATCTCGCTTTTACTTTTCTTGCCTTAGTTTTTTGACATCTTGCTGGTAAAGGTATCACAGAAAGTTTTTTTACCTAAACAGGGGATATGGTTGCGTCTGAAAAACAAGTGCATCATTGCAGTGACCCTGAAAAGAAATGCACAAGGTTTACATAGGTTCACATCCATAGACATATTTGTAGTCTTCATTTATTCACAAAACTATGTTCATTAGATCAGTTCCTTTAGCAAACATTCTCCGTAGGTTTTTTAATGCCTCATTGTCAGGTGTAGACTGCTCTGTAGAGAGAAAGAGACCTGATGCCTTACAAAGCAAGATTAAGGGCTTAGTTAACTTCATGGTTAACGCTGAGTTTTCAGTGTTAGAAAGGAAGTTCACTTCATGTTAGGGTACACTGCCACGGTAACTTGTACTTCAGACCTAAGGGGAGTACTACAAATCAGGATTAATGGGTTAATTTGCGAAGTCTCGAAATGGGCTGACTTTTTTAGTAATCTATGTTGAAAACACCCAGACAGGAACATGTTCGGTTTGAAATCATCATAAAGTTCCAATTTTTTCCCTATTCTATTAATTCAGTTTGCTTCAGTTTTATTTATATAAAGTACTTAGTGTACTAGAAACAATCCCACAACACTCTATGAGCAAGTATGTGGCGACAGTCGGAAAGAAAAATTCCCTTTTAAGAAGAAGAAATCTCAGACAGAAACCAGGCGTAGGGAGGGGTGACCCTTCCACCATGACCAGAAGAGGGAGAGGGGAAATTTAGAAGGGAGCCAATATAGGGCAGCTCATAAGGGAGAAATATGGTCTCTCTTTCAAGTCCCTGTCAGTACACTCTCTGCACCACTTTGGATCAATTGGCTTTTCAGGGAGCTTTTGGGGCAACCTGATAATAATGAATTAAAATACAGGAGCCTCAAAGTAATAAAGCATTAAATGAAATGTAAATTCTGGTGATTCTGAAATTTTACAAATATTTTATACTCGATTTTAATCAGTTGCTAACACTCGTTTACACATCTGGAATTGCAGCTACTAGAACACAGAGCAGAAACTGTTCAGGCTTTTTATAACCAGGAACACTTATTCAATCAATAAAACCTGCTTCACTTTGATCTGCAGACAAACTAACTAACCTCTGATATAGCTGTGTTGAACTTGCTACCTCATATAGCACTCTGACCTGCTCTGCAGGTTATGTTTCAGTTAAGAGATAAACAGTACAAAAATACCACCTGATCACAAATCAATTCTCTGGAAAACAGTGTCACCATTCCTGGAAGAGCCCATGTAAAGGCAGATCTATAGTTTAAAAAGACTGTTTAAAGTCTATGTTTTTTGTTATAAGCATTAATAAAAAACATAGATCGTCAAAAACAAGCTCTAATTTGCATTGGCTGCAGCCATTCAAACCCACTTACACAGTGCTGCTTCGGCTGCATTTGTGTCACCTTTAGCCGATATTATATGTTCAGATTTTTCATATTTTCCTAATATGAAGAAAAAGTTTGCCCTTTCTTTTTGAAATATGCCACTGTGCTACCAGCAGACTTGTCCATGTCTACGATTGTTGTCTTTCATGTCATAGCTTGGAAGCGCTGGGTTGACTTAGTTAATTACCACCTTTGTTTGTGTCAGTGGAAGTGAAGCCAGATAAGCAAATGATAACTGTGCACGTTGAACTTGCTTCGAAGTACAAGCCCCTGCAGTATAGAGTAAACCCTGTTTAAATTTTACATAACATACATGTAAACAAAAACATCGTTTTCATGTTGCACCTGTGTCATGATTTCCAAAGACGTGGAAAATTAAACTAACTTCACCTTTGTTTTTAGCTTCTACATGCGTCTCCCTCTGATACTTACAGTGTCGACAAGCAAGATGTAGTCACAACTTCCACCAAACACAATCACATCAGCATCTTTGCCTGGATTAGCTGTGTGCCACAACCTTAAACAGGAGAAGGTACCACTTAAAATCTGATCACAGTTTACAGCAACGCTTTATAACGTTTGTTCAGAGTAATAAATATTACATTCATAAGTTGTTACCTTGGCTTATTCTTAAAGGGATGCTCTAACTCTTTCCACTTCTTTGTTTCGACATCAAGCAACCACCCATCACCTAATCGAGCAAGGTTTGTTTTACTAAGAAGAAAACAACTAGAGGACATAAAAGGACCAAAGCAGCAAAGGAAATAAACTTGAATAAGAGGATGCATTTTCTTACTCATTGGTTTGCAGTCAACACTCAGACCTCCAAACAGGAACAAGGTGTTGTCTGATACTGCTGTGAGTGTGTGCCATGATCTCCCCACCGGAGTTGGGGACAACGGGATTCTGGAAAACCGATTTGGCATGATACACACAGTTAACTTAAAAACTCACTGTGAGCTCAGGTTCTGCATACACCACATGACAAGGTACAGTATAGCAATGACACATGGCTACATACATTTCTGACCATGTCCATGATTCAAGGTTTAAGCAATGGATGTCATTTGTCCTGGTTTCCTGCATTTAAAAAACAGCACAAGTAACTTTCTCTGATCAACACAACATGCATCCATAAACACTACATCGAAAACCAACTGGGACTCTTACCATAACTCTACCTCCACAAATGTATCCTCTGTAACCGAGCGCAGCACTGCCATGGGCTGCCCTTGGAGCAGGAGCTCGGCCCTGCAAGCAAAAACAGTGTATAGTACTGTGCAAAAGTCTCAGGCTACTCCAACATTTCTTTATTTTTTTGCTTCCAGGGACCCAGATGTTATTGGAATTGTTTTTAAAGTTCTTGATGAGTTCTCCAGACTTTCTGAAAGTCAAAGTTACCTTTTCTGTACAACATTGAGTGTCTAAGAGCATTTCAACCAATGGTGTTTTCAAAATAGATAGCATTATGAACACAGAAATGTACTACCTGATTTTGTTTCATTTACTTATTTTTTAGCCATTCAGTGATAGACTTTCTAATGTGATCATTGTCCCTGCTGCATAACCCAAGTATGCTTGAGCTTTGGTGCACAAAACTGATGATCTGACATTTTCTACTCAATCTGCTCTCCATTAATTTCGGTAAGTCATCCCAGTCCCCAGACCATCACACTACCACCACCATTTTTGACTGTTCTGTATTGAAATGCTGTGTTAGTTTTATGCCAGATGTAAAGGAATTCAAACCTTCCAAAAAGTTAAACTTTTGTCTCACAGAATATTTTACCAAACATCTTTGAGCTCATCAAGTTTCTCCTTGGAGGTCTCCCATGAATGCTGTTTTTGCCCAGTTTCTTTCTTATTGTTGAATCATGAACTCCTAACTGAGGCTAGTGAGGCTGGCCTCTCTCTCTAGATCTCTAGATGTTTTTGTGACTTCTGTTCTAACCTCCTGGATGAGTCATCAATGAGCTCCTAGAGTAACTTTGGTCAGCTGTCCACTTCTGGGAAGGTTTACCACTGTTCCAAGTTTTCTCCGTTTGTGTATAATGGCTCTCATCGTGGGTCACTGGATTCCCAAAGCCTTATAAATGGCTTTTCAACCCTTTCTAGACTGACATATGTCAATAATTTGACTTTTCAGTTGTTTCTGTAGCTTTTTGAGATCTTTTAGCCAACTTCACTTTGTTAGACAGACTATATTTCAGTGATTTCTTGAGCCAACAGGTCTAAAGGTCTTGGGGTTTGATAGTGAAATTGAACTCAGATTGCGGTTTATCACAGTTAACTCCTTTTTAAAAAGGGGAAAATTCTGTTTTTCAGGTAGGTTTGGATAGCCTTTTTCCCTTAATAAATGAAATCATAATTTAAAAACTGCCGTTTGCGTTTACATTGGTTATCTTTGTCTGAAATTCCAATTTGTTTGATGATCTGTAATGACGATCATGTAATATGAAAGTAAATCAAATATGCAAAAAAACCAGCAAAAGGGCAAACCCTTTTTCACACTGTACATGGTAGCATTTCTTACAGATTGCACTGGATAAGAACAACACGCATAGGTGATGATGAAATATTGCATCAGCTGTTTCTGTTCAGCTGTGTAAGCATGCCCTGCAGGAGCTGCAGTCAAAGATGTTCCACATTTCTTATACACTGTCTCATCAAAGTGTTGTATAAAGATTGCATGTGCTCAATTTTGGAACATTTTGAGAGCAACAGTCAAACATGCCTAGCCTTAGGTCTTAATAATTATCTTTTATTTATATTTCCACTTGTGAAGTTACTAATTAAAGTTTTATAGCATCAGGGGAAAAATCCCACACATGAAATTCCTGACTTCAGTCAATACCAGCATGAATTAATCTCAAACTGACTCACGTGGGTCCGCGGTTCACTCCAGCTGGACTGCATGGGGTCAAATATGTGAACTTCATTGTTCCATCCCCAAAAGACATCTCCCACCTGGCAATAACAAAAGAGCTAAGCAGGTGTAAAGAAGCTAACTTTTCTAACAAAAACCTTCAAAAAAATCTCACAGAGACAGCTAACAGACTTGTAGTGAGTAACAAAAAACCTACCCATGAAGTTTCATCCACAATAAAGCTTCCACTCCTCCGGTCGAGATCACTCAGTAGTTTGTGACCATAACCACCAAAGTAGGCGAGCCTGGAAAAATATCACACAAAAAAATAATTTCCAATTAACATAAAATTATACATCCAATCAAGAACAGACGTAACGCTGAATAGTTTTCAAAACTCAACACAGGTTGTGTTTTTGTTCGGATGATGACTTTAAGATAAAGAATGCTAAAAAGATGTTGAAAGCCTGACAAAACCTGGATTTAACGTCAAATCCAAAAACAGTAAAACCAAGATTACAAGATTAACTTGTTAACAAAAAATGTTGATTGTGTGGACATCCAAATCTGCTCGGAAATTGGTGCAGGAAACAAAGACACATGGATAGCCTCTTCACTTCATGTATCAAAGTAAGATCAAACACCCAGCATTCAATTTAAAAAATGAAAAAGACACGGAAACCTAATTTATCTATTTATCTGTCCATTTTCTTTCACTTTTCCAAACCAGCGTCATGCGGGGAAAATTCAGTATCTAATCCTCAAAATTTCTTTAGTACCAGTTTTTGACAAGTAATCTTAAAAATAGATTTTAGTTCACAACTACTGATTTCCTGTAGTGATTTATGTGGTAACAAAATGCTGAAAATTAAATTTGATTAAAATTTCACTGTGCTCACCGTCCATTGTAAACCCAGCAGGACAATTTGTCTCGGGGAGAGGGGGCTGAGCCAAACTCATGCATTATCCTCTTCCATGTATATTTCCCATCTTCCAGGTTGACGCCGTACATCTGTAGGATGAGAAACACTGATCAAATCTTCATTCCTTTATCTCTTTGCTGCATTTATTTATCAACATTTAACATTTTCTTTCAGCGTCTTTCCGGTCTTTCCACCTTAAGTTCATGCCCATAGATACTTCTGTTTCGCACAACATTATAAGGTTTATGTGGAGTTTTTGACCACTAGAGGCACTACAGAGTAATCTTTAAATGATCAATACTTCCAGCTACTGATCATGGACACAAAAAACATAAAATGTACATTATTTTTAAAACACTATCTCTGCAAATTTTACATAAGGAAAGAAAGCATCGGGAGTGCTTGCTAAACCTTAAGCATTCACACAATGTAAACATAACTATGTTTACAAAAAAAACACGTGTCATTAACAGTCACTTCCTCAGATATTAGTCAAACCTGATTGGTCTGTCCATTGTCATCACAACCTCCAAATATGTACATGTGTCCATTCATGTAGCAGCTGCAGGTCCCAGACATGGGGGGAGGGACGTCCCCATCCATGTGACACACCTTCCTTCAGAAAAATGGAAAAAGAAAAGAAAAATGCAGAAAAACTGCTTATATTCACTCACAACTCAGAAGTCAAACAGCCCCAGGAGAGTGCTTGTAAGTTCAAACATAGCTGAAATGTCATATGACTCCAACACAATTTCCACGAGTTGAAAAACAGAGTGAAAGTCAGGGCTTAACAGGCATTGGTATTTTTTGTTTTGCAAACAGAAGCAAGCAGGAATTTTTTCAGTCTTCTTACCAAATACCTGCGTCTAGTTCATACACCCAGATTTCATCATTAGGTAAGAAAACTTCTTCCTCAGCAACAGACTGGAAAGAACAAAATAATTAAATAAATTAAGCACTTTAGCATAACGTCTCATTTCATTTTTATATTTTCATCTGTCTCCAGAGAAGTGTCAGGTGTTTGAGTCAGAAATGAAAAACAAAACGAAATTAAATTAAACTAAAAAATATATTTTATATTAACAGATGTTTAATCACTACTGACTTATTAACATATAAGAAGCATTATAATACAGGTGCAGGCGGTGGAGTTAGGTCATGTGGTTTGGGAAATGAAAGCAAAAAAAAAAAAGCAAGAAGCTGTTACATATAATAATGCACAGCAGTCCTCATTTATTTATGAATGTATTTTTATTTTTAATTTTACTAGGTATAAATTGGCATATACAGTTAATGCCACCATTTAAATATCACATGTTTAATACAGTACTGGAGAAATTTCCCTTCTCTTCCTTGTCATTTGTGTCTTTTATGTTTCAGTGTTTTCTCACCATATAGCCTCCCCACACATACAGGAGATTGTCATGCAACACAGCAGTATGTCCGCTTCGTTCCCGGGCGACCAGCTCCGAGCAGTGCCTCTCAAAGGCGGAATCCATAACTGACTGCTATTTACACACAGAGACGTGAAGGCATGCACTTGAACCTAAAAATCACACAAAAAAGGAAAAAATGTCTAAATGTCTCACCTATGCTCAACTATATGTATTTACGAGAACAAAGGCAACAGCTAACTGTGAGTAGAAACTCGAACCATCCTACTGTCTTCGGTTTATGCTAAATATTATTTGGGTATGCGAAAAGAAAAAAATGGTAGTCTACTAATTCAACCGACAAAAGCTCGGAACAGGTTAATACATAACCACAGTACAAAAACACTGAAAAACTAACGTTTAAATAACCATACTTAGTGCATACTCACGGGACGCAACGCGCTGTTAGCTGTCGGATATTATTTCTTCATGTTTTTAAACCTACATATTTTGGACAAGAAAGCCTCGGTGCCAAATACTGTAAACACAGCTACAAAATAAAATACTACTTCCGGTGAACCTCTTCCAGCATAAAATTTCTATTTGTTTTTTTTTGTTTTTTTTTATCTCACAATAACTCGGAATTTTGAAGTTATTGAGTCAAAATTTCGAGATATTAAGCCAAGAATTTTACTCTTGGACAGCATTTTGTCTTGTTATTTATTTATTTATTTTTGTATAGATTTTTGTTTTGGTTTTGTTTGTTTCAAAAGAAGACCCAGAAAGGCACAGTTGTTCAGCTTGTACAACATGGACAGTTTCTCTGTCCATCCATTCATAAGCACTAATAACCAGTACTTATGACTAATTACACTATATAGTCAGTAATATATTCAAAAGGATTTTTTTTATAAACTTGAATTAAGGCCAAACAAACAAATATTTTCCAAAATCAATTTCGAAATCAAAAAATACCATGAGACAAATCTACAGTTTTGGAGCAGAATTGTTTGTGTCATCGATACAGTTAATTTGTGGCAATAAACAATTACTAACGTATGGTTCACTATGGTAGCTTACTGACAAATAATGAAACTACTATGTTTTATATAATTATCACAGTCTATAAATGGCAGTAAAATATAAGGTGACACGTGATAGAGTAATTGTATTCTGTTTTGTCAAATCACTATTAACATGCTAAGAAATATACAATATAAACAATGTAACACCTTTTGCGCTTCGTTTTGATAACTTCTGTTATTATTGCTATTATTTTTGTTATTCATAAATAATTTATCCTTAAAAAGCTAGGTGATGTTTTATGCATCTTTAGCCTGTATTAAAAAACACAATAATGGAAATTAGAATAGACTTAAAAGAGAAACTCACAGTCAAAAAAAACATAATTTTGTGAAAATGATTCGGCAGATTTGTTTTCAAGTTCGCTTTTTTTAATAAAATAGAGGCGGCCCCTAAGACGGAAGTGACGACACTTGCGGAAGTTTGCGGAAGTTGACATTTAGCGCCAAAGCTTGAGTCGGAGCAGAAATAATCATGGATGTTGCACGCAGAATAAAGACGAAAGTGTCTTCTGGCTTCAAGATGAGAGGACTTATACTGCGCCCGTATGTATTCTTGTGTAGATAAAAATGTTTTTTTTCTGCTTTGAAAACTTTCGAAAACACAACGACGTCTTTTGTTTCATCTTGAAGTTACGAACAGGCAGCTCGCTGTGCAAGCCTTCTGTATTTTGCCTTATTAAATACAGAAAAAATGTTTTTAAAAACGAACAAAGAAAGCTTTTTACACTTTTGTTAGACTTCATTTTTATTAGATGTGCACATATAATTCGATGTAGTTGGACCGTGTTTAGTCATGTAGTTGTTATCTTTGTTTATTTATTTGTTGATTGGCTTCTTCTTGTTCTGCGCTCCAGTGAGGCCAGCAGGTACCTTGTAGAGGTGCTGGAGTCCGTCAGTCATTCTGAACTTGATGATATTATTGAAAGGGTCTTGGATGCAGTGGAAAAACAGCCATGTGAGTGCAGTACAGCTTGTTGTGTGCTCCTATGTTTGTGCTCCCATGTGAGTTTTTTCAGACTGTGACTGTACTGATTTTTCGCGCAGTGTCCTCCAGCATGATCGAGATGTCCGTGGTGGAAAGTGCCGTGCAGGATTGCACTCAAACTTGTGACGAAACAATGTAAGTTTAAAAAAATAGCATTGTTCTAATATTTTTGGAAGGACTCGGGGTGTCCTTTGTACATCGACTGAAATGAAATATCCACTGGACTTATTACTCATGTAGAAGCTGACACAGTATGCTTAATTAATTGATCATAAAGCATTTTAATATAATGAATGCCGGTAAAAACTAAATGCTGGGACAGAAATCATTCAGTTGCAGGTTCTTTGTAGAGTAAGGTTGGGATTAACTTGTTTACTTATATGAGTCGTCCCTTCCAGAGATAATGTTTTCAACATAATTGGAGCCTTTGATGTGCCCAGATACATTTACAGTGTGGAGAGGAAGAAATTTGTACCGTGAGTAAAACAACTTTGGTTTTTTTTTTTTCTCTTTTGTTTTAAAGTTAATGTAAATTATTGTTTAAATATAAATGTTTCTGCCGTTTTGCAGACCGCAGTGTGTCTGGCAAAGATTGTAAAGCTTTTATTTTGACTTTTGACTTCCATCCAGCATCAGTATGACCAGTCATCCAGCCCCCAGTCTGTGTGGCCTGGCCAGAGAAAAAGCTGAACTCTTCAGGGAGCGCTATACAATCCTTCAGCAAGTCAGTAAAATCTGTCTCATGATTCCAGGCTGACCTGCTGTCTTTGCTGCCATTTTTAATATGTATAGTGTGCATGTCGTATTCATTTCTGCAGCGAACACATCGCCATGAACTCTTCACCCCGCCAGCGATAGGAGCTGCTGTTGAAGAGGGTCAAAACAAATTTCAGGTATCACATCTAAGCTACTGTAATGGACACTGTGTTAAACGTGTATTACCTCATGTCAGCTATTTAAAAAAACAAAACAAATTTAACTAACCATTTTTAGCATTATTTGTGTTTCCTAGCTGAAGACGGTTGAAGCATTGCTTGGTAGCACAGCTAAACTGGGAGAGGTGATTGTACTTGGTATGATCACACAACTGAAAGAGGTTAGTGATCCAGATAAATATAAGAGATTATGTTTTGTTTTGTTTTCCATTTCACTGAATGCGATGAAAATTGTGACTTTATGTTCAGTTTGAGGATTTTGTTGTTGTTGTTGTTGTTGTTTAATCTGGTTCATTTAACATTTGAAAACCATTCTTTTCAGGGTAAATTTTACCTGGAGGACCCAAGTGGAACAATACAGCTGGACTTGTCCAAAGCAATATCCTTTGATGTTAATAAAAGTCCTTCATATTATGCAAAATCACATGGAATATAAAAGATAAATTCCTTAGCTCCACTCTCACCAGTTTCATAATGGCCTCTACACAGAATCCTGCTTTGTACTGGCAGAAGGTAAGATAATTATTCTAGTAAAAATGGCAAAATGTGGATTTTATACACACATCCAAGCCTATTTGTGAATTTGCAACTCACGGTTTGTTTTCTAGGTTGGTACGAGGACTCTGTGTTCCACGTCAATGGTTTCGGGTTCCCACCAACAGAGCCTTCATCAGCCACAAGGTCAGAGGAAGAGTAGTTGTACTACAAAATATACATTTTGACATTACATTCTAGTATAAAGTATGAGTTTCTGTGTGTGTGAGATCATGTTCAGACTAAAAGTTAAGGAGCTTCCAGTGAAGTGAAGTCAGTTTAACTTGTCTTCCTTGTTAATTTGTGAAAATGCCACTGAATTAATATGAAGGCAAATACTCTTTAAGTTGGAGATCATCGTCATTATAAGCTACACAGACATGCCAAGATCACACTTCTCAACAGCAGACTATAAAGACTGAATACAGTCACAGTATGTTACAGGAGGGCTTAGTTCCCCAGCCTTATTGTAGTCAGAATGCAGGACTTAAAAATGTTTTTTTAGGAAACTTTTAAAGTGTATAATTTTAATTCAGTTACCATCAGGGGATTGTTAAGAAACAGCATCTTATGAGAACACGATGAGCAATTGTGGATTTGGGCTGTCCTGCTTGGGTCCACAGTATTATTTCATGTTTTACTTGAATTCCTTGATAACTACGGCTCTATTATATGAGGTCCCCAGAAAATGATTCTGATTCCTTGGTGTAATTGTTATATTATTTCCAGAGCATACTACGGAAACATTAACTTTTTTGGAGGTCCATCTGCCACTTCAGTGAAAACGTCCGCAAAGTTGAAGCAGCTGGAAGAGGAGAATGAAGACGCCATGTTTGTTATCGTCTCCGATGTCTGGCTGGACAGTGTGGAAGTGATGGAAAAGCTCAACATCATGTTCTCAGGTCTGATAGTGAACTTTACAAGTCAACAGTACACTTTTGCGTGACACCAGTAACATTTTTGATGTCATTTCTAAATTGCAGGATATGCTGCCATGCCCCCCACCTGCTTCATTTTCTGTGGAAACTTCTCTTCTGCCCCGTATGGGAAGACACAGCTCAAATCACTCAAAGGTAAAGTCTCATAACACACTGAACATCTTGAAATCTCTGCTTGTGAGTTTTGACAGATGCTCTAAAATTTTATTGACATAGTTTTTTGTGTAAACACTGTATGGATCAATTGACTGGCCGTGATATGGAGCTCACGCTGAACGTAAGCACAGCGATTTCCTGTCACGTATGTCCTGTGACAATTCCAGGAATGTTTATTTAAACAAGACAGCTGTGAAACGACGTGTCCTCTGCTGTCCGCTATTATTTTGGTGTCTGAATCCTGGTGTGTGTCCTCAAAAAATTCCTCCGTGGAATGAAAACATTAGTGCCCCTGACATACTGCATACTCTGACCATCTCATACTTCAGTGCACGTTATTTATGGAGCAAATATGGCTGCTGTGCAAGTCATTAACTGTTATAGGAAACAGAGAGTGAATAAAGAGCCACAAGCCAGTGTTATTTGTTTAAAACGATAAGAAGAATAACAAGCTGCTGGAAACACTCCTCAGAGATTCTGGTCCATATTGACATGATAATATCACACACTTGCTGTAGATTTGTTGGCTGGACATCTCCCATTCAACCACATCCCAAAGGTGCTCTATTGAATTGAGGCCTGGTGACTGTGGAGGTCATGTGAGTACAGTAAACTCACTTTCATAGTCATATCTTGTTGGAAGCAGTCATCAGAATATGGATACCCTGTGGACATGATCAGCATGATATTCAGGTAGGCTGTGGCATTTAAAGTTGATGCCACAGCAGAAATCGAGACTCGACAGACCAGGCAACATTTTTCAAATCTTCTGTTATACAATTTTAATCCATTGTAGCCTCAGTTCAGTTTTTAGGTGACAGGAGTAGCAATCAGAGAGATCTTCTGCTGCTGTAGCCCGTCTGCTTCAAGGTTTGACATGTAGTGCATTCAGAGATGCTCTTAAGGATACAGGGTTGTAACAAGTGGTTATTTGAGTTACTGTTGACTGCCCATCAGGAAACAAGCCAGTTTTGTCCAGAGTTGGTTGTGTGGGAAAATCCCAGTGGATCAGCAGTTTCTGACCAGCTTTTTTGGCACCAACAATCACATCTGCTTAAATCACCTTTCTTCCCTATTCTGTTGTATGGTTTAAGTCTTAAATGCTTCCACATGCATAAACGCATTCAGTTGCTACCATGTGATTGGCTGATTAGATGGATATTTTGAATAGCTATACATATATAATCGGTCAATGCTAAAATCTGTAGAACATCTGAACAATTTAATAAAGGGACAAAGACAAAGGTTTTCAGAGGTTTTACTCATTTTTTTTATTATTATTAATTTTGTTTATTGTTTTTTAGAGTCACTGAAAGCCCTTGCTGATGCTATATGCTCATACCCCAGCATTCATAGCAGGTAAGCTCTAATAGATTTTTCACTCTGTTCTGCTATTGTTTTGTTTTCTACTTACTCATGTTTCAGTGTGTTCATCTTAAACCCGCAGTAGTCGCTTTGTGTTTGTTCCCGGTCCTGAAGACCCTGGTCCAGGCACCATCCTGCCACGGTAAACCTTAATAGACGCTTAGATTTCAACTTTATTCTGTGAGATTTTGATTCGAGTGGTTTGAACAAATGTGGGTAAACTATGTTTCAGACCTCCCCTGGCAGACCACATCACAGAGGAGTTCAGACAGAGAGTGCCATTTTCTGTGTTCACAACTAATCCATGCAGGTGAAACAAACATGTGGCTCTTATTTGATGCACAAGTATCTGCTAGTGTGTTTAATTAAGCTTGGAGTACAGGTTTTAGATATGATTTTGAATAGTTTTAGTTAAAACCATGCAGACACATAATGTAATGATGCATATTTCTCTGACAGGATTCAGTACTGCAGCCAGGAGATTATCATTATCAGAGAGGACCTGGTCAACAAGATGTGTAGGAATTGTGTCCGATTGCCCAATAACAATCTTGACATTCCAAACCATGTGAGTTTCAACTTTTCTTAACAAACCTGTTCATACAGGAAGAATCATCACTTCAGCATTTATCATGTTGTCAGAGGTTTATAAGCCTTTGTTAATCATTTTTTGCTAATATTTTTAAAGCAAAAAGTAGCTTTTAGTAGTGATAGTAGTATTTTTCTTTTTCTTTCTCTTCTCAGTTTGTTAGGACAATCCTATCCCAGGGTCACTTGACTCCACTGCCTCTGTATGTCAGTCCTGTATTCTGGGCCTATGACTTTTCCCTACGAGTCTACCCGGTACCTGACGTCATCGTCTTCGCAGACAAATACGACCCCTTCAGCATCACTAACACAGACTGCCTCTGTGTCAACCCGGTATGAATGAATGACAGATTCTTTGTCAGAAAATCGTAGAGGATGCTTTCTTCTAATATAAGTAAGCAATATCTTTTTTTAACCTGTTTACTTTGTCAGGGTTCCTTCCCAAAAAGTGGATTCAGTTTCAAGGTGTACTATCCATCCAACAGGACAGTTGAGGACAGGTGGGGTTTTTCCTCTCTCTTTGTTTTTGGTGTATTTAACAGTGACAATGGTGGTTTTAATGGTGATTGTGCTCAAACTAAACAGTTTTCTTATTTCTTCTTCACAGCAAACTTCAAGGGCTGTGAAGAAAATCCCGGATTTGCAATTTGACTGTACATTACTTTTGTATGATATTAGATGTTGAAAATTGACTGGTAATCAAATAATTTTATGGTCTTTGAGTCTTTGTTCTATGAGGAATAATAAAGTTTTTATGCTTTGTACTGAACTTTCTGACCTTTTTGTGTCTATTAGGGCTGCCACAAACGATTATTTTGATAGTCGACTAGTCACCGATTATTTATGCGATTAGTCGACTAATCAGATCATCATCCACTGGACGTAAAACTACAGCTTATTGCACCAGCAGCATCTGCTCTTATATAACTATCATTAGCTTACAGCTTTAAGCTTTTAAGGTGCTAACTAAAAATAAAGACAAGATGATAGTTTATTCAATTTTAATGAAATTTGCAGATTGTTTCGGTAAAGTTTAATAAACTCCTTGCTATCTAAAATATAACAGGACACCGGAGTATATTCTCCAGCATCTCACACTTATGATAATCAGCTGTCTGCTTGACGTTTATTCAGCTGTGTAAAAACTATAACTTTAATCTCAGCCAAACCGATTTACTCAGGAACAAATAAAATACAAAAAAAAAAAGCCAAACAACAACATTTTTAATTTATCTAAGTGACTCATATATATTTAACCTGAGTCGCGAAAGACGGCGGTGGGTTTGAAAACAATTTGCCGGGAGTCCGGTGTTCTCACGGCGCTAGTGACCTAGCCCCCGGCTAGCTATCGAGCTAGTGGGTAACAGACGTCTCCGAAAACGTCGGAGCGCTTTTGAAAATATGTGGTGTCCTGATAAACTGAGCCGATATTTGAGGTTTACACAGCTACATTCTCGCCTGAAAATATGTTAAACGTTTATTTTGTGACCCAGAAAGAATAATAAGAGTAATATTAAAACTAACTAGCTACCGCCATTGTTGGAAACTAAGCTGGGCCGCGCTATGAATTCTGGGACACAGCTGCTTCTTCTTCTTCGGGGTTTAACGGCAGCTGGCATCCTTGTACATGCTGTGCTGCCATCTTCTGTTTCAGTCCGTTATTACACTCTTAAATCCTGCTATTATTCCTGCGTCTTTTGCGATCTTACAAAGCTTCAAACGACACGTCGACTATTAAATCAGTCGTCGACGATTTTGATAGTCGACGTAATCGTGACTAGTCGACAAATCGTGGCAGCCCTAGTGTCTATGCATTGAATTGCAACTTGAACCATCCTTAGTAGTCAGTAGCATTAAGTTAATAACATTATCAACTCCTATCTGTTTTACCCTCTATAGTCACTATATCGTAGCTTTGTGAAATATGTTTTTCTAAAATTGTTTCAAAAGGACCGACACATTTTTATATGTGCAACCAATTTTACTCAATTAATGTGCAAGGTAAATACCAAAGAGTGGCTCTTGTGATAGATGCATCCTGTCCCTGATACAGGCATATATGCTGTTGGATTCAGCACAGTCAGAGCTTTGAGTTCTGCTGTAGCCTCTCCCATTCAGCTTGGCAATTTATTTATTTATTTTTATAATTTTATCTTTATATAACATCCATTTCATATGAAACTTTAACGAAACGAAAAGCGTTGTTGCGCTTTGTTCTGCGTTTGGGAGTCTTAAATTTTGGGGGTACTTTTCCACCCTACTATTAATGAAAACAATTAAATGTGGAGACTTTTATTTTGAAAAGAAAAACGTCTCCATTTGATTTTGACCTAATTGTGTGTACCTGTTTCTTATATGAGAGTTGTCCTGTAGCAGTAGTGACTTTGTAGTAGTAGTAGTAATTATAACAATAATAATATAAATAATAAAACCTTTATACAACGCAGGACGGCCTAGCCCGTTAATTCCGACCTTATAAAGATGGTGGATTTAAAAAGTCTGTCATTTCCGGTCGTGCCCCCCAGAAGATTGTGATGACCTTACATAAATGGCGCATTGCTCCTGAAATTTGCAAGGAACCCTAGTATCTGATAAGGTAAAGCGATGACAGGACTGGCTAGATTTTGTGTAGGATATTTGAATTCTGGTTAGTTTAGACAAACGAGGTAGATATATCTGAGCGATATTTAGCGCACAGTTTTCGGTGTGTTTTTCTTCTGCAGAGGGAAATAACTGTTTGGTGCTTGCTAGCACGAATTACAGCAAAGCAATGAAGAGAATTTTAGACAAATATATGAATTAACAGCATTTTGTTAAGCTGTTATTCACTGTAAGTCTTCCATGTAATATTAGAGGTATGCTTAAATGCCAGCGTTGGGCTAGTAGCCTAAATAGTTAAGGTAGAAAAGTAGGTCAGCATTTGTCGTGCTACTTGCTAACATGATACAATCCGCTGCCATGGTAAATGATGATGTGACTTTGACCTAGAAACAAGCAAATCTCTACTTGACACAGAGAGAGCATGTTCTATTTTTATGGCTAATTTTGCTCACCTCCACTGTTTTAAATGTGGGTCATTTCCTTGATTGTTTGTTTTTGCTTGTTTTAAAGATTATTTTTGGCCCGGGATTAATGCGTTAATAGAATAATCCTATTGGCAATAACCTAGTCGATTTCTCAGTACCTTACGTCTTGCTTTGATAGGAAACAAAAGAGGCTGGCATGGCAGAGGGAAGGGCAGAGATGGAAGAAGACAGGGGAGATCTGCCCAACGGAGAGGATGACAACGACTCGGATAGAGATGAAGATAACAGATTAGTTGGTTGGATATTACATGAAGATATGGATGAGGACGAGGAAGATGAGGAAGTGGACGATGAGCAGTTATTAGACGCTGAAGCAGTTGAGCAGGACGCCCCAGCTGAGCGCAGTGGTCATATAGCAGTGGTTGACAGAAACATCATGTATGTGTGGGGTGGATACAAGGTATGCTCCTAAACTGCATTGCCATTATGTTTCTGTATCTTTCTGCCGTCTCCATAATTGTCTAAATTTCACTGTGTTCATCCTCCTGAACAAGAATGCTGAAAACCATGGATTCTTCGACTTGTATCTGCCGAGAAACGAGATCTGGACCTACAACATGGAGTCAGGAGTCTGGTGAGGGCATCTGGCTTGCAAGCCAATCATACCTCTACTTTGTAATTGTGTACAAAAATGAATATAAACATATATATATATTTATTTTTTTCTATTTACAGGACAAAGCATATAGCTGGAGGTAGCCTCCACACATCGATGTCAGGCAGCTGTGGGGTGTGTGTTGATGGAGTTCTCTACCTTTTCGGGGGGCATCACGCCCGGGGAAACACAAACAAGGTAGGGTGTGACTAGGGTTAGACTAAATTTCCTATCTGCTTCTGGTGTTTTTAAATAGGTGCTTGCATCACATTACCTTAAAAACATATCAGCCAGCTGTGCGAGCGGACAGTCTTTACAAAACGTCTTTGCTCGTATAGATTTACCGCTTGCCCTTGAGAACTCCCAGCCTTGTGTGGGAGGAAATGAGGGATCTTAAAGGACTTCCGCCATCATCCAAGGACAAGCTGGGCTGCTGGGTTCAGAAAAACCGGTAACAGGATAAGGGTTTTTGTTTGTATGTTTGTTTTGGAGGTTTTTTTTAATGTAGTTACTCATTGTGCTTGAGAAAATAAGGCTCAGTTTCACCAATCCTTCATTTCTTTTGACAAACATGTTTTTAGATTAACTGTGAAATGGTTTTTTTTCCTATAAAAAGAGTAAAAACAATAGATTGATCTTGAGTTTACTTGAAAGTAAAATGGCATTAATTTTGACACAATGATGGTCGTTGTTTTAGAAGTTTTATTACTGTATAGTTTACATACTCTAATTGTAGAAATGAATGTTGTGGTAATTTTTGGCTTTTAATGATTTCTTTTTCCAGGATGGAATGATTGTACGGCAGACATCATTAATGACTGAGTGCACAAGTTTGAATTTATTTTGGATTTCCTCTAATCCAAACAGGGTCAAATACATACATACACCCCCGCTTAAAATTTGATAAACTCTCCTTTGACTAGATGCTGTTTCTAGTCATCAATACTTGCTTCATTGTGGTTGGTGACACTAGCACTCCAGCAGTTTCCAGTTCATGGCAGGCTTGAGCCTTGGTGGTTCCTGGGTTGTTCGTAAACATCCTAACCAATTTCCTCTTATCTGAAGGTGACAGTTTGGTTCTTCCTCTAGACACTGGACAAAGTGGTGACACATCTGAATGTGTGTGAATCTAAAATTTTCCTTCTTATATCTTCTTGAAGTTTCACATTGTTCTGAGTATTGGTCAATCCAATGACTGCTGTCAGGCAAATCCTTTTCAATGCTGCACATAGAAACTACCCGTTGTAGTCAATCACGATCACTAATGAGGCCTTTGCCTTCAGAGCCACTTATTAAAAGATTTAAGTGAGTTTATATATATGTTTGAGCTTGTATGTATGCTTTTGACACTGTGTGGATTAGAGATTTGTTTGTTTTTTAAGTCATTAAAGACACATGTACAATCCTTCCACGCTGGAAAAACAGTCCAAAGAAATCATTAAAAGTCCAGAGTTCATGCTCATGATAAATCTGTGGTCATTTCTGATCACAACACAATGAGAAATGCATAAGAGAGATCATTTCTGTAAGATTTTAAATATGTAAGTAATTTGTCTGAATGATTGCAGAATTATCTACTTTGGGGGCTATGGCTACGCTGCACAGGGCGCTCATCGAGGGACTTTTGAATATGATGAATCCTCTTCTCTTGTGGTCTGTAAAAACAAAAATCTTATGACAAATGATGCATTTAAACAAAACTATTATAAAATTGTTTTGAAATCCATTAGATGCTGTTTTTGCTAATTAAATGTACTTTTGATAGCTGGAGCTTCTTGAATAATTACGGCTTAATATCTAAATGTATCCCTCTGCCTTGTCCTCTTTGTTTTCACCGCTACAGTGGGACAGCCCTGGGCGAGGCTGGAACAACCACATCCATATCCTGGATCTGGAGACGTCAACGTGGAGTCAGCCAATTACCACGGTAAAAACACTTCCTTACAACTTCAGCACATTCGATTTTATGCATACACACAAATGCGTGTGTCACATTGCCCTGCAGTAAAACTTGGAAACATCCTCTGTAATCAAACAGCCTCTCCCTTTTTCTTCTAATTTAAAAAAAAAAAAAAAAAGAGAGATCTTAGTGATCTTTAAACAGTATTTTCAATTTGTCTTGGTTTGGCCTGATGCAGGGGGACACCCCTTCACCCAGAGCAGCTCATGCCTGCGCAACAGTTGGCAACAGAGGCTATGTGTTTGGTGGCCGATACAAGGTAAGCATGGGCAAAACGTGAAATTTCAAATCAAAGCATCACTTTTCTTCTTTTTTTTTTCCACTCCTAAATTATGTGCATAAGTGTGTGCACTCATTTAAAGATGAAGATGTTTTCAAAATAAACAAATGTACTTTTGTTTTGTTCACAGAACTACAGATTAAATGACCTGTACTATCTTGACCTGGACACGTGGGAGTGGCATGAAATGTAAGTGCTTCTTAATGTGCTGTGGTATGTAATCCACACTATAAAGGTTTTTATTAATCAGATTATACATAATACGGATCATAGCAAAGGTTTTGAATTGAATCTTTTTTTCTTTTTTTTTTATATCACGTTTCGAATTGCAAGACTATCTGATCCGATTATTCCCCTGTGACCCACTCTGCCTTGTTCTAGGAGCGTTCCCCAGCAGGGTCCAGTGGGCCGTTCCTGGCACTCCTTCACTCCTGTGTCACCAGACCACATCTTGCTATTTGGAGGTTTCACCACAGACAGGGAGACGTTGAGTGAGTCAGACACTCGACCTGAAGGAGCAAATAATCAGAGGTCCTAAAATAATACCTGATCTCAAAGAGATTATTTTTCTGTCTTTTAGGTGATGCTTGGCTGTACAGTGTGAGCAAAAATGAATGGAAGCCTTTCAAACACAGTCACACAGAGAGCCCCAGGTGACCATCTCACGTTACTGTGAACAGCTGGCAGTGCGCTGGCAGTTTTTCCTGAGCTAAAATGTGGACAATGTTTGACTTTGTGATTTTTAGGCTGTGGCACACAGCGTGCGCTGGTCCAGATGGCGAAGTGTTTGCGTTCGGAGGGTGTGCCAACAACCTGCTGTCGCAGCACAGAGCTGTAAGATGGTCATCATATCTCAATTTAACCTGCAGTTAATGCAAATTTTCACTTGGTGAATTAGATTTTTTCCTCCACTTCACAGGCACACAGCAATGACCTGCTGGTTTTCAATGTTCAGCCCAAATCATTAGTTCGGTGAGTGCATACAGATTTGAAATCCATTTCAATTTATTTTGCCATCACGTCGTGTTCATCTAACTCTCCAATTTCCAGGTTCTGCATGGAGACCATCCTTCAGCACAGGGAGCGTTTGTCTAGCTACTGGGACTGTTTGCCTAAACACCTCCTGCACAGCCTCAAACAGAGAATGGCACGTGTCAACACACTGGGCTCTTAAGAGGACAATTAGAGGACAATATGTATGCGTGGAAGGGATACATGCTTTCTGAAAGCAGGTAGTCCTTTTCATGTCAGTGGATACTTTCATACATAAAAACCTCTCCAAGGAATGCTGAACGGCTTCGGATTTGTTAGAAATGGGTCCCGCCTGACGCATGATGGTTCACAGGCCATCCTCAAAACTGTTAATCACCTTTATAGATGTTGCCGGGACAACCGTCATTGTTGAGTGGTGGTGGTGATGCGATAGCACAGAGGAGAAACCTCTCACTACATTTGGGATTAGCTTTTTTTTTTTCTCTCTAAACATTCTTTGCCCATCTTAATTTTGATGAGTCGTTTCGACAGTAGTGATGAAAAGCTTAAATGATGGCGTCGTTTTCTGTCCAGATTAGATGAGTCTTATGACGACAAACGTGAACTAAAAACAAAACTTAAATTCATTAAGACAGTGATTCTGTATCAAACAATAAATTAAAAATAAGTTTGTTGTAATTATTACTATAATTTTTGAGAATATCTTGAATACAGTGTTTATTGATGTTGAATGATTTTCCGAAGTTCTCACAGACCTAAAACTCGTGCTTGATGCTACACATGACTATCTAACTTTAAGGCACAGAAATGCTAACTTTAAGTTTTTATGTGTATATATGATTATTTATATAAGTGTGTGTGTGTGTGTGTGTGAGATTCTGTACGTTCAAAGAGGTTTTTAAAGCCTGAAATTGGAGAAAATAAATTGTTGAAAGTGGCTACTGTAGCATACGAACTTAATTTAATCAATAACTCACTGCAAGTTTATTGGGGCTGCGGCTTTGTTTGGAATTGCCTGGTTTGCACAAAATTCCCTTGATTGATTTAGTTTGTTTGTTTGTTTTTAAGTGTGGGATTAAAAAGGCATATTATTACTGCAATGCATAATTTGTACTCAGAAAATAAACACATGACATATTCAGCTTTGTTACATGTTGTGGTTCACCAAATACAATCTCAAGAATTCTGAGAAAATAACCACCCATGTCTGAAATATAGGTGAAGTCGGCAGAGTCTCAGTGAACCGGACTGAGGTGCAGTTCCGTGCTGAAGAAATGCTGTAAATTTCAAAAGTCTCTCCGGCTCGTGTCTTCTATCCTTCATTTTTTCTTGGCAGCCAGCAGGTTTGGAGCAGACACCTTGACTTTTCCTGGCATGTTTCTGGATAGGTCAGAATCCTGCGGCAGAGTGTCGTGAGAAAAGGGACAGTTTGAATTGTAACACAAGGGAAAACTGTGCTTCCATGCCGTAACAGTTTCAAACAGTTTTCGATAAGATTATTCTATTTTTACAGTTTGTTGGGTGGAAAATGTGAAGTTAAAAAAAAACCCTGAAACATCTGTTTGACCCTAAACGTAATCCAATAAAGATTCAGCAACAGGTGAGATGACTGTGCTGAAGTTCATTCATTTTAATCTCATGAAATGGCTACAAGTGAAGCGACTTTATTAAAATGCTTCTTATTTTGTGTAGCATTCCTTGATAAATGACTGGATTGTAGTTATTTTCTAATGGATACTAACTATGTAAATTTAGCAACACAAATTAACAGAAAGCACTCTTTAAAGGCAAGAAGGTTTTTTGTACCTTGACGCTGCGGAACAGGTCTTTTTCTCTTGGTGACACCTCTTTGGCTTTCATGAAGCTGAACACTGCAGTGCGTGCAGCTGGTAGGAGCACGAACAAGAATTTACCATCAGCTTGAAAGAAACTATCTTTACAGTAATGTCAGTCAAAAGCTTTCCGAATTACCTTTGCCTTTTTTCTGAGAACCTGGTGTCAGTTTCACTTTGTGTCTGCAGAAGACAAGCAAGCAGTTAGGCTTTGGTCTCTTCAATTTGACTAATACAAGGAAAAGCTGATACCACTCACTTGTAGTTGGAAAGAGCAGTGTACGGAGCGCAGACTGGCACTGCAAACAGCATCACATCCTCCGGATGCGGCTGGCCTGTTAGAGAGGTGAGCAGATTCTCTGCTTCCTAAAGTAACAGACAAAAAGAAATCCTTTAAAATCAAGCTATTCTTTTTAGTAGTATTTTTAAAGGGCATACAGATTTCTTTTTTAGGATTAATAATCCATATTTAAATATTTATACTGCAAACTTACCTCTGCTCCAGGATTGTCCTGGTCCACCTCATCTTCCTGAAAGAGAAGAAAGCTTTGTTGAACCTTTCCAGGTACCGGTCTGTGGCCATGAGTCACCAAACAGCCACAGATAGGTTTGTTCTAAATACAGTATTGTGTAAAAGTCTTGAGCTACTCTTAATTTCTTTATATGTTTCTTCTAAGGAGGCAGACTTTGATTATTTTTTTATGCAGATAACTTTGTAAACATTATTATACATACACATACTGAATCCTTTCATTACCTTATCCTCCTGTTCTGCAGCACCTCCCTCCTCTCCGGGCTGCCTCTTCTCCTCCTCCTCCCCTGCACCCTGCTCTGCTTTCTTCCCAGCAGTCTCCACATTACGAGCTTTCTGATGTTGTTTTTGAGCGGCCGGTTTCCTGACGGGCTCCTCTTTCCCCTTCCCTTTCTTTCCTTTCTTCCCTTTATCTTTCTCCTCCTTCGTGGAACCAGCTGACTAAGGAAGCAAAGCAGCTGAAATGTTATTTACTGCGACACCATCGAGAACCACGTGCGCTGCAAGTACTAGTGCCAGCTGCATGTAAGGGTTTTTCTATTCATTCTCACCCCAAGCAGCTGCATCATCAGCTCTCTGTCCTCTTCATCCTGATCTTTATACTTTTCTTTGATCTTCTTCAGTTTGTTCTGTAATGACAGAAGAGTGTGGCTGGTACCTTTAGCCCATTTTTTAAACTAAATGTAATCTTATAATCTTCTCATTTAGTAAAACTTCAGCTCGCAATTAAAAAAAAATACTAAAAGGTTTTAAGACCTCTGATGCTTGCACAGCACAAAAAATGCCAACTTCATCCGTCCGTCTCACCTTTTGACCTCTCTTTAACGGCTGCTGAGAGGGTCCACTGCCACTTTTGGACCCCTGATCCCCCACCGGTCCACCGGATGACTTGTCAGGCTTCTCCTCAGTCTCACAGCCCTCCTGTTTCTGCTGCTGCTTCTTCTTCTTCTCTTCTCTAAGGGAGGAGGCAAAAACACAGCAACCGGTCATCTTTCTCTGCTCATGCTGTCATCATCCGCTTGTAATATAAAACAGGATTTTCATTTGGGTTATACGCTCACCTTCTCTGCTTGGCAGTCATGTGTTTTTTCCCCTGTGAATCTACGTCATCCTGAAAGTCAATGAATAAAAAATTGCTATTTATTGTACTTTAAATGAGATGGAAAAAACTTAAATGTCCAAAGATGGTAATATTTGCCTGAGCAGTTGTTTCTTTTTTGAAGCCGAAATTCTGGGAGCTCCTAGAAATAAGGAGAAATGTTATTAAAGTACTTTTAATTCTGCAAATATACATCTGTTTGGCTTTTCTTTTGCTTGGTTAGTGGTACTACCTGCTGGGTTGTAAATGAGAGAGGGTGATGGTCGTATCTGGAAAGCTGAATTCTTCACTCTCTTCTTCCATACCACTGTCACTCCGCTCTGACACCTTCGCTCCTGTATCTGCTGCAGAGTCTACTTCTCCACTCGCGCCATCATCCTCCTCCTCTGTGTCATCCTCCTTTTTCACCTCCACCTCCTTGGTCTCTCCATCGTCTGCTCTTTCTTCACCCTGATCTTCATTACTGCTGTCATCCCCTAGAAAGGCAGCAGAAATGGCTCAACAAATGCATATAGATAGATATAGACAGAAATTACATCATTGATGGCTTCTTCCTACCTATGAGCTCCTCTCCCTCATCTAATAGCTCGGCAGTTCTGGATGTGGCCTCCTCCATGTCTTCCTCTACGGTTCTCACCTTCCTCTCCCCTTGGTGCCGAAACACACTCTGATCATCCACCTGTAAAAAGCAGAAGAAACATTAGCGAATTCTTTAAAAATGATAAAGGCTTGAAAATACACTCACAGCTAGTGATGGTACTCACCTTGAAGAGGAACCCAAAGCCCATAATTAAGTAAGAAGGTGGCAGAAAATTTTTCTTTCCTAAGGGAAAAAAAATTACAAAAATGAGTCCCATCGTATCTCTTTGTAGTCGGTCTTTCGTGCATTCGAATTCTGCTCTTTGATACCTCTGATCATGAAGCTTCCAGTTGTCAAGTACTCGCCAGTGGGAGCGGTTTTAGACACCTGGGGGAGAACAAAACACATAATACCACTTATCAATTTATTAATAAACAATTATACTATAAAAAACACCACATGCCTGTAAGTTCAAAGGTCCCAGAGAGTGTTTAGACTTTAGTATGGAGCAATTTTGTGAGTGTATCCCTGATTTAATTACTGCAGTCTTTGACTGCTAACAGGATGGCTGCTTTAAAACTAACATATCTGTGAGTAGCTTCTCATTTCTTAAACAGCCATGTCCAAAGTCATATCAAAATATATCAAAAGACGTAATTATTGGCCTGCTTCAAGCAAAGGAAACAAGTAAGGAAACTACAGAAACTACAATAACCTGGAGAGATTAGTGGTTAACCATCTCTTAGGAAGAGGGATTGTAATCAGTGATCGCATATCAAATCAGAAAAATACAACAGAAGAGCTCACAGCTTTGATTAATAGTGAAAGTAAGAACATTTCCATGCGGACAATGCAAAGACAACTGGAGACTAAAGAATTAAAGTAGGAAAACCACTTATCAGTGTGGCTAATAGGGAAAGGAGTCTTCAGAGTGCTAGGGAACATAAAGATTGGACTCTGGAGCAATGAGGAAAAGGTCATGTGGTCTGATAAGACCTGTCCTGAAGTGATGGGTGCGTCGAGGTAAGAAGCAAGGCGGATGAGGTGATCCACTCATCGTGCCCAGTGCCTACCACAGAAGCTTGTGGGAAAATGTTATGATCTGAGGCTGTTTCAGTTGGTCAGGTCTAGATTCACCAATGAGGCCAGCTGACTATCTAAATGCACTGAATCACCAAGTTTTTCCTTCTCTGATAGCGCCTGTATATTCCAAAATGATAACGTCATGATTCATTGGGATGAATCGTATCACTCTCCTCAATGATAATACATACATAAAAAACATGAAGAGTTTTCTAGACTCACCTGATGATGATGAACCCACCAAGCACTGGTGACAATCTTGGCATCCCAAGCAGCACTGTAGCACACAGCCATGGTGCCAGCTTCTGTCAGAGTACGGGGAGGGATGGGATTCCCTGGAGCAAGACGATGAGCAAGTGGAGGGTGTAAGGAGAAACTAGTTTAACTCAGAGAAACCTAAACTAGTTTAGTGGGGGGAAATGCATTGAAAGCTGCATTTTAAGTTTACCTGAGGGGTTTTTGATGACACAACTAGTTGCTCCATGGAGGTCAGCATGAACATAGATGTCACCTGAGAAAGTATAGAACAAGTGATAAACCAGATTTTGACGGTATTTATTTTCCAAGAGAAGTGTGTAGAAGCTTCCTTACCAGCCCGGAGGTACCGTTTAACGATCATCTCGTTCTGCTGCTGGTCCCTTCCTGCGATGACGAGATAGTTCTCGGAGCTGATGAACCACAAGAACTTTTCAAACCTGCCAAACGGGAACAGACAGTTAAAGCAGACTCAACAGATCAAGCACATTATAAAGTTCCCACACATACACATCCATGTCTTACCAGTAGACTTTCCTGGCCTTCTGAATGGTGGTCACTGTCTGGACTTCTTTCAGGGTCTGCTGTGTTTTTTTCTCAGCTGATTTCATGGCCTTTAGTGACATTAAGTTAGAAAAATTATCAGTAAAATCTAAATTTAAGTATAAGAGTATAAAGTATGTTATTCTGTTATTTCACAACAGATGTAGCCTCAAGGCATTTTATTGTAGCGTGAAGACCTGGCAGTAGTAGAAAGAAACTCATACAATCAGTTGACCCCTTGTGAGCAAGCACTGTTCACAGTGGGAAGGAAAAACTCCCTTTTAACAGGAAGAAACCGCCAACATAACAAGGTACAGGGAAGAGCAGCCATCTGCCGTGACTGGTTGGGGGTATGGGGGGAAAATAAAAAGAGCAAACAGAAAAAGGACAAGAGAGAAACTGTGAGAGAGAGCCCCAGAGTTTAGTGATAACTTATGATTAAATACAGCAGTGGTGTACCAACACGTGGGAAGCAAAAAGAGATGAGTGAAGAAGAGCTGAAGGTGACGGCTAGTCGGCTTGAGTACATTCATTTCTCCACTGCAATTAGTTCCAGGTCATATGCCAGGCAATGGTAGCATTTTATTTAGTGGTGGTCGCTTCAGTCGCCCCGTCTCAGAAGAGATAAAAATGTATCTCACACCTACCTCCCATCACCAGTGGTATCATGCGCTTTGTACAGTCAGTGGTCGCTTCCAGTGTGGACAAAGCTTAGTTGATGGTTCAGGGTAACCTGATCCAGCCCTAACTATAAGCTTTACTAAAACAGGAACGTTTTAAGTCTAATCTTAAAAATAGAGAAAGTGTCTTGGCTCCCCCGCATAAAAAAACTGGGAGTTTGTTCCACAGGAGAGTTTTTTAATGCATAAGAAAACAACGTTCCTTAGAAGAACAGATCTGGATCTTGCTTCCTGCTGATCGTACAGTCACATCATGGCATATGGAAAAATGAAAAGACAGTTTTCTTACTTTATCTGCTGCTTCAATGGTTTTCTGTTCCTTTTTTTCAGCGCTGCGTTTGGAGTCGTAGTACCTAAAAAAACACAATAATAAAGTCTATCAACTTTCCCCACAGAATGCATTATTGTGTGCACATCACACATCAACCTACTTTTTGGCATTGGCATAAGCAGACAGCCCAAGATCCACATCCACCAACATGGGTTTGTTCCTCTGCAGCTTCTTGTTCTGTCCTTTGTCTTTATTTTTGTTTTTCTTCCCTTTCGTTTCCACAATTTCTTTCTTTTCTTCCTCTTCCTGATCCTCCTCAGAAATATATGGATTCCTGGATGTGACACAACACAACACGCGTATATCAATCTGACTTCACATAAAAATTACGACATTTAAGTTCATTGCTTTTTGGGGTGATCTCACTTTAAAAGCATGGTGATGTGGTTGGTCTGCAGCTTGAGCTCTTTGATGGCACAGGCCACGGGGTCTCCAGCAGCTTGTGCTTCTTTGACAAGAACACCGATCTCAGTCCAGTCCACCTGATTGGCCAGTGCGCTGCGCACCACCTGCAGCGCCCTCTCCACCACAGGCAGGTTCATCTCCACTAGTTCACCCTTTATTCTGTCCACCTCCTGCAGCACACAGAACGAGATTTCAGTCACGATCAGCTGAGTGGTTATTGTCCTCAACATCTCCTTGTGCGTACAAGCAAGAATTATTATGTAAAGCCTTTGCTGCTAACCTGTGCTTGGTGCAGGGCCTCCAACCTCTGCTCATGGTCCTTCTTAACATTTTCCAGCTTTTTCAGAGCCTGTTTCTCCTGCTGCAAGGCCTTCAAGTCAATTTTTTGACTCTCCATCTTGGAAAAAAACTCATCTACCACCTGTGTCAGATTATTGTGGTGGATTAGTCTTTATTTTTCTTGAAAAAATAACTTAATTATGATCCCCCAGGTATGTAGCTGCGCTAACATGTACCTTGTCAAAGGTATCAAACTCCAAATAGGGGCTTTTTGCATGCTGGGCAAAAAGGAATGGATGGAATTCATCGTATCTGCAAGTAGACATCATACACATGAGCTAAACAATCCTTTACTTCACAACCAGATGAAAAAAGGTACACCTTGATGTAAAAGCAGAGTCATACGTGAGAAGCTCTTCACTGGGTTTGCCAGGAGTTAAACTTGGTTTCTTCTCAGTCTTTTGAATGATGTAACCCTTGTTATAATAAAGAAGAGTTAGTGAATTCAATCAGACAACTACAGAATCTTAATCTAAAAACTGCTTACTTTGCCACTGAAGTTCTCAGTTTTTTCCATGTAAGTTTCTGCAATCTGCAGAGCCTCCAGGATTTTAGGAGCAACTGAAGAAAAAAGCAGGGAGACCAAATTTAGTTGGAGATTTATAGAAAAATATAAGAGAAATAAAATAGTCTAACTGCCCTACTATACCTTGGGCAGAATCAACTTGACTGTCAATTTTGATAGAGCCCGACAGTCCTGCTTCTATCAAACTGTGCTCTATCAGAGTGGCTCCGTATGCTGTGGATGCGTTAGGAAAGGAAAAAAAGATTCATAGTCTTTCTACATGTTGAAACAAAAGATTAAACTTGTGTATCTTTTGCCTGGATACTTACGAAGGTGAGGATTCAGGACCCTTTTCACTTGCTCCCCATTTGGTGCTTTGCTAAGGATTTCAGTCAGCCTAAATAAAAAAAACAACAATAAATCACTGATATAAGGTTCTGAGTTTTGTTTTGTTTTTTTTAACTAAATTTTGAACCATGTTCAGTTTATCCAGAAACTAGTAAAGAGGTCCTTGCCGCTCCAAACTGATGAGAGGTTCGGGGGGTCTGGCGCTTTCCACAGGGTAGCGCTCTCTCACAGCAATCTTAACGTCTTCTGCCTCTGCTGTCCGAAACCGCAGCAGATTCAGGATGGTGTACTCATGATCTGCAAGGATGATGTTACCCTGAAAATGGAGATGAACACCCCGACAAATAGGCATAAACAGATATGCGGTTGCACGTAAGTAACAGGTTTTGAATATGAACATGAAATGTAAAAAGCATCTGAAATGTTTTCTGACCCTGTCATATAGTTCGATAATCAAGTGGTAGGCAGCTTCATCTGAGCCAAACTGGATGTCGACAATCCGGTCAATCCCAAGCTGCTTAATCTGAGTCAGTCGGCGTGTCTTCAGGTGTTTTCGACACTGAAAAAAACCTCTTTAACATCAGTTTCATCACAACAAGTGATCCAAAAACAAACAAACACAAATGTAGTATATAAATAAATCACAACAACCACATGACATTTACTGTACAGATCCATCTATTAGGGACAGGCAAATCAATACAGTCACTGAATTTGTGCAAGTAAGGATACTAATTAAATTATTTATCCACAGTGAAGCCAAAGGGACAATAAACTCATTACATCACAATAAATATCCTAAAATATCAACACAATTATATTATTTTATGTTTTTTAAATAGTCTTACTTTCATCGCAAATCCTGAAGGCATCATGTTCTTGGGCCATTCAAAGTCTGTGGAATGAATACGAGTCCCAGACTCGATCAGGAGAACAGCTTTGCTGTCAGGCCTGCCGATGCAACACTCTGTTATTCTCACTGATTCAAAGTGCTGGAAACAATTCAGTAAATTTACTGTTTAATTTTAAAGTACTTTACTTGAGTACTTCCATTTCCTGCTCTGGTAGGAAGGAAAATATCATAAGTGTGCAAATGTATTGCGCCGTCCCTAATTTCTATATACTTTTCCAAGTATATCAGACTTTACTGACTGACCTAAGGCTCTTTCAAAGTTTCCCTTGGAGACTGGTTGCCTTGTTATTTATTTTCAGTTCAGTCCTTGTACCTGACCATTTTCACAAGAATGTTGGTTTTTGTTGTTGTTTTTTTAGGCACTTGACACTGATCTAACAGGCCAACACATAACTCAAAGGATAAATGAGTGATGTGTCTAAAATCAATTTTAAATTCTATTTTTAACTCTGTTACTAGCAACCTGCCACAAAAGCACACATCTGTCCCCATTTCTGTAGCTGAAGCTATGCAAAATACAGACATCACAGTTTGACGGGCATAAAATTGTGTTTTTCCACTAACAAGGTGATTACTAAGGAACTATTAGTCAAAAGAACAAAAGAAGAATTGACAAGTCTAAAAAAAACTATCTACAGCAGATGAACAGCAACTGACTGGGACACACTTGAAACATATTTCCGAAGACGATGCATTCACTGAAATGTGGCAACTTGTGTATGAATGCATCAATTTTCATTAGCATAAATGAAATGCAAAACCTAACAATGTCATTCTGCTGCATAGCTAGTTTTGTGATGTTTCTGTTGTATTTACTAGCTTTATTCATTATAAAAGAGAAAACCTTTCAGAGGACAGTTTTCTTACTTTTGCAAACGGATGAGATACGTCTTGTTGTCGATGTCATACACATTATAGACTCTCATGCCAATGTAGCTGCGGAAGAAAGAGGTAAAACTTCATGAATAACTAAAAGTGTGTGAATATGCAGTGGACAGCCAGTCAGACGAGAGTTAATTTTAGCTTAGCTTAACAACAAGCACCTACTTGGCATTGATCTCGGCAATAACGGCCCTGATATCCACAGTAGTAAATCGTGTTTTCATCGTGATTTTAATTCAGGGTACAGCAACAACAAAAAAGAACTGTTCAAAGTGATAGGGAAAATATTCACATTTCTACAGCAAAATCGGCAAAGAAAACATGCAAGTAATTCCTGAACATGCGCACATATGGCAGTTTTACGGAAACTGGTAAGGCACAAAAATGATCAGGTCCACGCCTTTTGCGCACAGTGGTCGTGAGTGAATAGGACTCTTATCTGGTAACGTTATTCTTGTTATATGAATGTAAGTGAAGCGGCTGCTTTGCTCCAACGGGACTTGTTTCTGTATGCTTTTAAGCTAATGGTCTAGATTTTACCAATAAATGTGCAACAATGATGCACTACTCAAACTGGCTCATTGACGTAAAAAACAGGGCAAGCTTTCGAAATGAGTACAAATCACCACCTAACACCGACTGGATTAAGAGGGGGAATATTGCGGACATGCAGAATAACAACCCGCATCTTAACGAAAAAGCATCCGAACTAGCAGCTGCCATTCATCTCTTGAAAAAAGGTAAGAAATCGATTTGCAGCTATATATCTGGGCCTGCTGCGAATAATTCAGCTCGAGTGGCACTTTTCATACGTGACAGGCCATATTTTGTTGTTTCTTTTAATTCAAACCATGTTCGGACTGATGTGAGGGAAGCAGCTAGAGTTTCCAGTTTCCTCCTTCAGGTCAAAGTGGAGGGCGAAGGCGTGCTCCGTTACCAGGGCGACGGTCAGCTAACAGGATTCACGCTAACGGCGCTAGGCTAGCACCCTCAATGCGACTTCAATGTCCTTTTGACGCAACAGTACGCTAAAAAAAAAAAAAATATATATATATATATATATATATATCTTTTTTTTTTTAAACTTATGAGCGAAATGAAGCATCCACATATGCATGTTGTGGATAGTCGACGCATAAGTGGTGTCTAAAACTCAAAGGAATGCATCGTAAGTAACTAGTTAGGAGCTGAGCGGAGTGATGACAGGTCTGTCTGGGTTACACATCGATTACGTTTCTTTACAAATGTCTTTTATGTATTTGCTAACTATGAGCTGTTTTAACTGTAACTGACTAAGTAAATGTTATTGTTAGTTATATGTTTTTCCCCATACATTAAATCAGCATTATACCGATAATTGGTAACGTTAGAGTTGACCTACACGCCCGCCCGTATTTGCCATTTCTATTGCCAGACATGCAGCGAGACAGAGAGAGAGACTATAAACAGTAGTCAGTAATTAAAATAAAAAAATAAAAATAGACAGCCTATATATTAAAAAATACTTTTCTTATTAATTTTGGATAGTTAAGACATTAAAAATCAGCTTTCTTAGCAAGAAAGAGCATTAAAAAATGATGTTATCTGGTTTGAATTTAGCTATACAGATTGTCAAAGCTGCAGTCACACAAAAGTAAATCTCCTTTATAGACGACACGAAGTGATTTTGCTCTTGTGGGTTCTTTCGTGTATTTATTATGTGTGTGAATTAGAAAAAGACAGATACAAAAGGCGAGACTTCCACTTTTGACATTTCCGTACTACAGACGTTACAGCTTTTGTTATACAAAATGAGTTGGTACAAAAGATGAGGATGCAAGGAGTAGAGGTAGTGAAGGTAGATGAGTTGGGATCAAGCGTCCAAAGCAAGGAGCAGTGACCAAGAGGTGACCAAGAGAGTTCAGGCAGGGTGGAGAGAAGTGATAGAAGGAGTAAAATAGTTATTACCAGTTAGTTAAAATCATTAAAATTAAAGCTACATTTGTAAGTAACAAATTCTGAAAGACCCTAGTTTCTATATGGGTAATAGGTTGACCTCTGCATTCATAACACACTGACTATCTTTGGGTTTTTGACTGTTGGATGTATGAAAAAAAAAGATTTTATACCAACTTACATGTTTGATAAATTAATAGTCTTCATTGTTTTCTCACAGTTTTAAGACAAAATGTCTTCAATTGGATGTTGAGGGCTATAAATTAGAGAATGACAGCTCCTTGTCTCCCACCAAAATTATCATGGGCTTTATTGTCCAATGGGGCGTGTTCTAGTTTTTACTGTCTGTGGAGCACAGGATTCCCCTCTAGATTAGGCAGACTTGTTTTTTTCCTGTGCAATTACACACACAATTTAAATTATTCATAATATTAATATGAGAAATAATGTATTCTTGTTTTTTGAAAACCTTTTATATGTCTTTTTTATGAATTGTTGCAGGCTACAAAATAATCAAGAAAATTGGGGAAGGCACATTTTCAGAGGTCCTGAAAACTCAGAGCTTAAAAGATGGGAAGTTTTATGCATGTAAAGCCATGAAGCAGACAATAAACAGGTATGTACTCTGGAACTAGCTGTCAGTTAGTAATGTGCAGTTCCCCCATACTCTGCTTTGTAAGGGCAATTGATACATAAGTCAGCAGTTGAGTATTCTGTTCACAATAATGCACCAATTACGGTCATTAAATCTGGTAAGCCTGGTGTAGCTCACTGAATTAAGAAAGCAACCCATATATGTAGGGGTATCGCCCCAAGGCCATTTACTGAGTGTCTTCCTCTGCACTCCCTCCCAGAGTTCCTGTATTATCGCAATAAAAGCTAAAAAAAGAAAAGAAAAGAAAAAAAAAGTACATCCTCTGTCATATTAAATGTGCTAATGGTTTACTCTGTTGTTAAGTCTTGAGCAGGCCAACAATCTGCGGGAAGTCCAGGCAATGAAGAGACTGAGCCCTCATGCAAATATTGTCCAGCTACATGAACTGATTTTGTAAGTGTTGCCTGTCACGTAGTTAAATATATGATATGGTACGTCATGTTAATTTAACAAAATGTTTCAGTGACAAGGAAACTGGAAGGGTATCTTTGATTTGTGAGCTGATGGAAATGAATATCTATGAGTATATACAAGGTAAGTTTAAATCTGGCAGGGAGTCACTTTAACTTTTAGGCTCACTTTGTAGCTGTTTAAGGATCAAAACAGTTTTTATTCCTTGCAGGAAGAAAAACACCTCTGCCCGAACATACAGTAAAGCACTACATGTACCAGCTCTGCAAGTCGCTTGAACACATGCACAGGTAAAAAGGAAACACTCAAGTTCACATGAAATGATTAAATAAAGGCATTATTTGGGTATCCTGAGGCTGTGTTCTCTTTTATAGCTGTGGGATCTTTCACAGAGATGTAAAACCAGAAAACATTCTTATAAAGGTGAGATGCATCATTGCAGTAATCAGACTTACAAGAATGTAATAGTTGCACTTTTATTTTCAGTGTCATTTTTAACATATATTTGTGCAACTTGCAGCAAAACATTTTGAAGCTTGGCGATTTTGGCTCGTGTCGGAGCGTGTACTCGAAGCCCCCGCACACAGAGTACATCTCCACACGCTGGTACAGAGCCCCAGAGTGCCTGCTCACTGACGGGTATTACAGCCTCAAGATGGACATTTGGAGCGCCGGTTGTGTCTTCTTTGAAATCATGAGGTATCCTGTGCAGCACAGAATTTCACCTGTAATACTTGAAGTTTGGCTAGAGGACATTGCATTTCAATTAAACTTCATTCCTTGTACAAGAGCATTGCCTTTGCCCTTCTTTGCATTCTCAGCTTTCTGTGTAATTCGACCTCCTGTCTTCCCACCCCCAGCATAAACAAATGTGAAATGAAACCTGTGTGAATGGCTTTGCTGTGTCAATAATACCTGTGTGTTTCAGCTTGAATCCTCTCTTCCCTGGAACCAACGAGTTGGACCAGATTGCCAAGATTCATGATATTTTG
Source organism: Maylandia zebra (assembly GCF_041146795.1). Taxonomy (NCBI): domain Eukaryota; kingdom Metazoa; phylum Chordata; class Actinopteri; order Cichliformes; family Cichlidae; genus Maylandia; species Maylandia zebra. Next base: position 24,687,514 of record NC_135185.1, read on the forward strand.
GGAACACCAGATCAAAGTCTGCTCCAAAAGTTCAAGCAGTAGGTGGTCATTATGTTTATTACAGTTCATTATGGTAATTACATGTGACCGAAAGCGGCACAAATAAATTGTGAATACAGGTCCTTCCATTAATGCTTGAACTGTATAAATATTTTAGATTCAGCTTATTTTTTTTTACAACTTTAAGAAATGTAATGAAGTACTCCAAGTACACTAGGGTGGGAGCTAGGGCTGAAAATACATTTAAACTGTTACAAACTTCATCCAAATTACACACACAAATTTATACCCACTCCAATTATCACAAAATTCTGCATGGCTTCATTAAATATGCTAAGGTTATTACACAAAAAATCAGCTAATCAGTACAGAAGTTTAATGTGCTATGCTTGTCCCGGTGTTGTAATGTCTGTGCAGGTCTAGAGCGATGCATTTCAACTTCCCTCCAAAAAAAGGCACTGGCATCTCACGGTTAGTCCCCAGATGCCCAGCTCCAGCTCTGTCTCTCCTCTATCAAATGCTTGCCTATGACCCCGATGAACGAATCGCTGCTGAAACAGCCCTAAGGCACACATACTTTAGGGAAATAAGGTGAAGTGCTTAATTGTATTTATGTATCTTAACTGATAACTAATATTTTCCAGAAGTTAAATTATAGCCTTCCGTAGTGTCAAAGTCACAGTTTGAGTGTATTGCTTAAGGGTTTTAAATAAATATGCTCTTGTGTTTCTTCTCCTAGGATGGCAGATAAGAAGGCCGAGAGTCTTCACAGAGTTTCTGGGACTATGGATGTAATCGGAAGTTGTGTGACACAAAACTCAGTTGACCATATCTGTCGACCAGCTCGAGTTGGGAAACAACTGAGAGGGAGACACACAAGACAAACACCTTTAATGAGTGTAAGCTAAAGCTCTAAAAGTTGGCTCCAATAAAATCCACCAAATTACATCTGATACTTTCTCTATTTCCAGCACAACATGAAGCATGTAGCAGACACCCTCATCCGACGGAACATCCCTCATTATCCAGCAGAGCTGCCCAAGCTCAACGTGGTTGTACCGGGACCGCAGATCTCCTTCCCAGTCTCCACTATGCCTGCATTTACAGTCACTCACAGAGGCACACTGCCAACTATCACATCCAAAAAGTGCCAGTCACAGTTGGCCAAGGTAAACACCAGTATGACAGACACCAGGATTTTCACATTTTTGAATTCTTCATTATACCTTCTGGGAATAACATCTACCAAGAGCATTACACAAATGCAGTAAAATAAAAAAACAAAAGGCATATTAATGGTCACTAGAAAAAAATGTGAAGAATCAAATTAATACCACTAACCAAGTGCCCTGATGATGCTTTTTGATATGGCCTTTCATTTGGCTGCATCTACTCTCTTCACAGCCCCGGGATGACTCACACCATGCAGCTTTCAAGACCTACTATATGCCACCTCTGGATAGAAAACATGGAGGCTGCTGAGAGCCAAAAAACAGGAAGTATTACATTAAGAAGAAAAAAAAAAAGAAAGAAAAAATAAAGCTACTGGCTAGACCTGTACTGAAATGGATAACTTGAGAAGACACGTCTGTAAAACATCACAACTGTGCTTGAGACGCGAGTCACAGAAGACCATAAAACCTGTTATCTCAACTGCAAACTGACAACTGAAATTCATAAACGGCATATTCTTTAATGCCGCGGATTAAGAGCATGGAGGTTTAGTTTTACTCTTAAACATTGAACACACTGTACAGTGAGAACTTCTTGTAAAGCAATACGACACCTGCAAAAAGCAGCCACTTGGGCTTGAGCTTTATTATTGTACAACTTTGAATCAAATGATTAAGCCAATTTTAACATCCCCCCCCAAAAAAGAAAAGTGCACACAGATGTCTTCAATTTGCTACCCTGCTCTGACCTCCCAGCTATTTTTACAAAAACCACTTTTAGAAGTTTAAAACGTTACTTGAATGAGACTGAGACTGCCTCTATATAATTATAGTTTGACTTCACTGTAATACTCTGGAAGTTTCAACAGCTGGGTTTTTTTTTTTTAAAGACAAAGGGACATTTCAAACAAATCTCCACTAACTTTGTTGACTCATATTTTTCCAGAAGCTGACATAAATATTTTTGAGGAAAACCTGAGATCAGGGAATTCCCCCCCAGTAAGATAGGAGAGGTCCAGTTGGAGAGTGCACTACCTTACCTGGAAATCTTCACATTCCACACAGTAGCTTTGATTAATCTGCTGGGATTCAAAGTTGTAAAAAGTAATAAATGTGAAAACATTCAGAGGTGGTGTTAATTTTTTTTTTTTTTTTTTTATTTCTAGAGATGTGATGGAAGTCCTTGAAATAAACAATTTTTTAAAAAGCCCAGTCTTCCTGTACAAATGTCAAGAACAAGAACTTAAAACAGTCCTCAGCATCAGTGTTGTGGTTGGAAACAGATTTTGCACAGTTATGCTTAAAAACTGACTGCAGATTAGGTTTAAAAAGGATATTTGAATGTTTGTTGGATGCAAAAATGTAGCTTGGCCAGTACCTCCATACCCCTTCGCTCGAGGGACTGTTGCTTTTCATTTCTCTCAGAGCTGTGAGCTCTTTAAATCAGACTGTGACTCAGTCTGCACATCATTGTGAAACATTACTGGAGTAAAAAGAAAAACTCATCAAGCACCATTTGTATAATGTTGTATTAACCACTGCTCAAAGCTCGCATATTATCGACAAACTCCTGACGTGCTGACAGAATAAACTGATGAGAAAGTGGGTAATTTAAGCTCCATCAGCTTTCCATCTAATGCAGGGGTCACTTATGGCATTATTATCAGTGCATTAAAAATGCATAACTGTCAAATGGAAAAGCCTCCTCCTTTGTTGTGTTTGTCTGTTTTTCATTAGTTAAAATTTCAATCTGGAGAAAAATAATAAAATAAATTAAAAACAGCAGTTCTGAAGTTGAGCAGCATTAAGATTCAAGTATCTGCCAGACTTCCACTGGAAATTCCACACAACACACATTACAGCTTTTTGTTATACCAAATGAATTAGGCGTGAGTGCAGGAATGAATGAAAACGGCAAACAGTGTATTCAAGATTATTTTAATATTATTAATATGTATACTTTAGAAATATAACTATCAATGACAAAACTTCCACTGGAGTAATGGTAGTTTGCTTAGGCCCCCATCAAATCAATTAATTACAATATACACATTATGATACAGAGCAGATTTAAATCTGAAATAATATTAAAATAAATGCTCAATAGATAAAGGTTTTAATTGTATTTTTTATCATTTTCTTGACCTACTGTTAGCCATCTGTGAGTTCTGAGCACACCCAAAAAATGTAAAGCCATATTCTTCTATAAACTAATTTAAGTGCAAACCTTTTTTTTTTTTTCTTTAAAAAGACTATGATTGCAGCATCCAGCTATATAGATTCAGAATTCAAGACTGAGGATGGTAAAGCCAAGTGGAACCAGGCAATCCTCAACTCTCTTTTTTTGTTTCATTAGAGAAGTTATAAAACAAAAAAACGACAAAGTAGCTAACAAAAATCAGTGCAAAGTCATCAACGGGGAGATTCTATTCAAGAAAAGAGAAGTAGTGGGTGAATGTGGATGGATGCAAAAATTTCAGATGCTTACGCACTTGGTCATAAAAGGATAGTTCTTCTAAAGTTCATATTTTAGTCAGTAACCCTGAGTTGGGTTAAATGACAACATTAAAATAAAAAAGATGATTATGAAAATTAAATGAACTATCCCTTTAGTCTCAAGCCACAGTTGTCTGGTTTGCATCTAACAAAGCCAAGCATTAATTCCAGAAAAGCCTAATGAGATTTGACACGCGCGCACGCACGCAAACACACACGCACAAACAAACAAAAAAAAGATTTAAAAAAAGAATTCTAAAATGTATTAAAACTCGAGAACAAAAGCACAATAGTCCACAATTGCACCACACCTTTTCCTGTTCCATTCCTTCTCTAGGTCGAGTGAGTGATAAAACAAAAAACAACAGAAAAGCCATTAACAAAACTGGGAGAGGGAGGGGTAGAAAAGAAAAGGAAAACTTGCAATGCTTGCAGGGTGAAGAGCAGCATCAGACTCTGGGTTGCAGGGTTCTTTAGCAGCAGAAATATTGTGGCTATACTACTGTTCCACTGGGAGAGCTGGCTTGGTTTTGGGATGACAATAAACCCTGAAAAAAGGAAAACAAGGAGATTTGCATTGGGAAAGTCCACATACTGAAGCAAAGAAAGGAAAAAAAAAAAAAATCAAACAACAAACAGCTCATTAGAAAATGCGTCCCATCTTTCCATATTCCAACCGATGCAAGAAATGAAGAGCCTGTGCACAGCGGTTTAAATAAATGCTTGGTGTAATAACATCCGCGATAAAGGCACTTCACTTTATAACTAGCCTTATGACCCTCCTGATGGGACCTTTATGAACATTTGACATTTTATTACAATGCACCTGGATCCTTAACACAGCACACTTCTCTGTAGCTGTGGGTTTTGTATTAAAAAAATAACTTTTCCACAGCCTCAGCATTAAAGCATTTTTTAACCATATGTCTTTTCAATACAAAGTAGACTTTTAGTTATGCTGCATATTCCAGACTATATGTGCAATTCTGGATATGCAAGTGTGCACAAACATATTTTGCTGTAAGCGTGTGGGGAAGTGCAGAGAGCCTGGGCAAATACAGAGCTATTAGCATAAAGGGTGAAATATGAGCAGGGTTGGGATTCAATAGCAGTTTATCAAATCCAAACAGTTTCAGTTTAGGTCTCCGATCAGCTGGCCTAAACTGGTCGCAGCTTTAATGAAGACTAACAATGATTAAGCCAACCTGTTCACAACCTGCATCTCAAACCTGAAAATAAGATCTAATGTTGATAACTGATATCACAGCTCAAACATACCGACACCACAAAATTCACTTGCTCAAAATGTTAATTTGATAGATAATTGTCTTCTGGGCAACAAAAATCAACATAAATAGTGGTTGCAGAGTGATAATGTCTTCATCACAAAAAAGTCAGTGGACTGAAGAAAGCACATTAACCAAGAGACAGCTTAAATGGAGCCTTTACAGAATTAACAAAGTAAGTGTCACTAATGGAAAGTCATTTTAACTGGAGAAATCAACAGACAGCACTAGCAATAATGGAGAAGCTGCTTATATCACCTGCATGATTTGATCATTGCTTTGCTAATGGGAAATAAAAACTCTAAGAGATAAAAACGAAAAAAGCAAAAACAAGTGTGCACGAGATTTGAGAGTGTCTGAGCTTGATGAAATTTGACCATCTTGTTGAACGGGAAATGCATCTGATGACAAGAACCCAACCATAACCCTCTGAATGTGACCACATATGCAAATGACTTGTTGGCTATGCATTGCGAGATCGTTATGGCGAACCAATGAATACATCTTATGTCTTCCTTCACCTGACAGGTCCACAGAAAATTCTATCTTATTATATACCCACAAACTGTATTGTCATAGCATAGGATGTTTTTTTTCTCCCACTGAAACTTGGGCATTGGAAAGCAGGTGTACATTAAACCAAGTCTTATAACTTATGTTTATTACTTCAGTGGCAATTTGACTATAAAAGCTATAAATCGTATTCCAAATATCCACAGTTTAACGTATGCGTTCAAAATAAGTTTAGTTTCTTAACTGCTTTATCGACTCATAAGCGCCATCATTTCAAATTTCCTCCCATTTCCTACATTAAAAAGAACTTACCACTTTGCCTGGCCTCGCCCATGTGCAAATAAATCCCTCCTGACAAGCAGTCACTAAACAGTCCTCTAAAAATATGAGTACAGTCAGTCTCTCGTGTGCTATTTTTTTACAGATGAGGGGCTCGAGGAGGGGCACGTCCTCCATGCGCGGGCACAGCAGAGTGCCCAGAGTCTTGGCAGGGTCTGTTTTGGTTTTTGTCAGCAGGTTGAGCTTGTCGCTACTCTTGCTGCTGATGTGACCCATGCTGTGGTTGCGTTTGTGGTCCTTCTCGTGGTGGCGCTCCTTCCGATCATGGAGTGACAGTGTAGCAAACTTACTCACACCTGTAGCGATGGCGCTGTCCATAATACCACTACTGATTCCACCGCCACTGCTGGCTTTGTTGGTATTGTTTGCCGTCGTTGTTGTGGTGCCAGCAGAATGGGGAAGGCTGTTGGAACGTGGTAAAGTAGTAGCGATGGAGTTAATGCCAGGAGTATTGGCACCACTGTTGTTTCCATTAGTAGTGTTACTAGAGGTGTTAGTGATTATTGTAGCACCTGCAGGAGGGCTGGTAGCATTCATCACATTAGTATGTGTCCGTGTCCGTGAGAGGGGAAGATGCGGGAAAAGGATGTCCTCAGTGAGGTCCCATAGGCACAGCTGAGTGTCCTGCCCCACTGAGCCAAACCGGTATGTAACACTAACAGGCCGGCTGTCTGTGGAGTTACGCTTAGAAAGTCGAGACTGTGTACTGTTGGCCCGGTCTCGTCCAAAGTGGATCATCTGATCCTGGAAGTCCTCATCGCTGCCACTGAACTCCATCGGGTCGCTCTCCTCCACACTTGTGGTGTAATGGTCAAAAGCCACCACACTCACCCACGACTTGTGGCCGTGACCTCGAGCAATGACCCTGCAGTCCAAGAACGACCACACAGTCACTAGATCGTCCTCTCCACCCGCAACTATATATTTTCCATCAGGGCTCCAGCACACGCACAACAAACCACCAAAATAGCTCTTCATGGTGCCGTGAAGCTCAACAGCATCAAAGTTGAACACCCGTAGGAAGCCGTCTTGGCTTACACAGGCGAGGAACTTCCCATCTGGAGAGAAGGCAAACTCATTCAGAGCTCCCTCTCCTACAGTCCATTTAAGGAGAGGGTTCCTCGTGGATTTACTCTTGCAAGTGTGCACAGAGTAATTCTCTCCCTGTTTGAGTAGCTGGTAGTGTGGCGCTGTGGTGCCGCAGGTATGCTCCACATTGTACAGGTACATATTCCCACTGGCATGAGACACTAGAAACAGACTCTCTGAGCCTGGCACCCATTTCACACATGTTACTCTGGACTTGTCTATTAATCTCTGTCAGGAGAAAAAATAGGTTGAGGTTTGAGAGGCAGGAGAGAGCAGAAGAGAAGGGGAAGACAAAAAATAATAATTTTAATACAGTAAAATTGACGTTGGTATGCTCAACAAGCTTTAAGTTTTTAATACAACAAGCTCTGGGCCATTTGGTAATGTTATTAGTAATTTTTACTTGACTTTTTTTTTCATTAAGGTGCATTAAATACATAAGAATATCAATGCATTCATCACACAAAAAATCTTATCAGTTGTAAATTAATTGTGGAGTAGAAGATAATCAATTCTGTGGGATTGGATGACATGCAAGCACCATATTGTCACTTCCTGGTTCCTAAAAAAAAATATGTACGGTGACGGTAAGGTGCAACCTTAAACAGTACTACAAAAATAGTACATAGATGTTATTCCAACCTGTGTCCTTTAGACTTACCTCCTCATTGAAGAGCTTGCTTGTCTCCTTCTTGATAGGGTCAATGAGCTGTACCTGTCCTGCTGAGAAACCCACCAGCAAGGACACGCTCTCTGCTGTAGCTGTGAGGTGGTTGAAGTCATGACACGTGGGCTGCGTTCCCTTGTAAATGCGCTTGTCTATGGGCTTGCTCAAGTCAGCGGCCTGAAAACAGAGACCGAGATTGCAAGGGGGGAATGAATGTATACAGATTGCAGCAACCTTCAAATATCTAAAATGCCCAACTACTCTACTGCATGGCAAAGTCTATACTTAGTCACACTACTAGTAATAAACCATAGCAGCTGAGAGTGCCGTGTTTTATATCAAACTATCAAACCTTTAAGACTGAGGCAGTGCGTTTTAAATCAAGCATCTTGAACCGCGTATAAGACAAGTGCCTGGAAGCAAAATACTAAACATTGAAAAACACACAGAAGAGCATGAAGAGCAAGGGCATGCCTTTTCTCTATAGAGAAACTGATCAAAAAGCAGTTGTTTTAGCCATTTTAAGGAAACAGTATTATACTACTGTAAAGAAGCTGCAGTAAATACATTGCAGACAGTTAATATAACACAACAGTTAAATTTGTTAATGATTAACAGTTTGAACAACTGGTAGAACGGAAAATTCTTTTCAGGGTAAGGTGATGACTCAGGGGTTCCTCCATTTCCATGACATGCGACTGTTTTTGTCTTGCCTCAAAGAGCAAACGTGTCAATGGAGGTCTTGATCAAGAGTCCACTAAAAAGTACAAAATCACAAGACTTCTGCCTCACAATGGCAGAAACAAAGGCTGAAAGAAAACTTCATCATGTTACAATACAACTAAACATACCTGCTGTATTACACATTGGCTTGAGGGCTGACATGCAGATGTTTTCCAAAAACCAGTATGTGCCAACAGTGATGGGTACTGTACAACTCTAGCTACTGTACATTTCTAGTTTGTGTTTTTTGTTTTCAAAAAGTATGTCTGCTACAATATATCAGAATACATTTCTTACTTACCAAGCCTTCCAAAATATATGACTTGAAGTAATTGCCAACTGTGTAGTAACCTGGCATTTAACATTTTCTAACTATGTTAACTTGCACATATTAAAAACCCTGAGGTCACACGAGTTTTTTCCTTTTCCCAATTGCTTCAAACAGCTCAAATATATGGCAGACCTTCAACCAGGATACAACTATTTCCCTCTGAAAAAAAAATGGCTACACATGACATGTTTGTGTGTAAATATGGAAAATGCTTTTATACGCAGGTTCAATTGAACAAAGAGCTCATTCAATCTGTGATGTCAAATCAGGTATCCGTTAATAACCACATTAAGGTGCGACAACATATTTTTTATCAACAGTAACGTGGACAGTTAATTTTGATACTCAATGACAGCGAAGACCTGTATTCATATTAATTGCTATGTGATTTCCACATTATGCTCAACTATGGGGTAGCAGATCACAATAACACTATGTGCCCATTGATTGTTATTAAATACCAAAAATATACCAAATCAGCTCAGTTTGATTAGCTCAGCCTCTCAAGAAGAATTCTTAAGCCAAAATCAGAGTGCCATTACGGCAGCAGTTAGCCACATGAATCCGCATCACCGTGATTGTCGATATCTGTCAGTCAAAAGGTCTTCTACAGGTGTCAAGGGTGGCAACGTAAATCTGTCAATGCTGACACGGACAGTTTTATTACAAACCAAGCCCGTTATAAACGCCATTTAAGCTCTGTCAACTTGAACCGTTACAGTAGGTCAACTTCACCAACATGATATTTGCAAAACTACAAAAACCCGCCATCAAGTGTAAAGAGAGTGACGGATAGGAGACGGGAGTTTTAGCCCCTGGCCTCGGGGTAGCTACTGGCTTGCTAACGTTAGCCAGTTACGCTGGCTAGCTAACTAATAGGCTAGCTTTGAGCTAAGTAGCTAGCTGCCAGCTAATTTCAAAGTCAAGCACCTGTCAGAGTGACTTGACACGCCTAAACTCCTGCAACACCTCACACAGCAGTGTGGCATTTTAACTTGCAGCATAGCGAATTTCCTCAGGCATAAGCCACATTAGCATGCTACCTTTCTAACGCCTTTGTAGATGTAGAAGTAGAGCTCACGGCCCACATTGAAACAGATCCTGTCGCCGTTGCCTGACTGGTCGTTGACGTTCACGAAAGAGACCTTGACGGGGTTGGAGCCTTGTGAATTGAAAGGCACCCTATTAGGACGGCTGTATTCGGAGTGAGTGAGAAGTTTGTAGACGCCTTCCCGAGTGGTGAACTGAGTTTTAATTTCGTTCATCTCCTTCCCTCCTCCCTCCGCCGCCATCTTTGAAATTAACATTCATCCCTTTCCCCCAGGCCGGATCTTACGCACGGATGTGAGCGGCCGTTCCGACTCTCCCGTTCCCCCCAACGGCTCACGGTGGAACTGGTGGAAGGGATGCGACTGGTTTCAACAAGTTGTGACAGCTTTATCTAAGACCTTGCATTATCAACTTAACACAGAAGTTTGATTCAGCCACAGATTTTAATTTTGATTTTAATTTTCGCCCGTGAGTGAACATTTACATATCTCGAAATTTCAAATACTCAGGAATAAGTTTATTTATCAAATCAAAATCAAATCAAATCACTTTTATTGTCACATCACATGTGCAGGTACATTGGTACAGTACATGTGAGTGAAATTCTTGTGTGCGAGCTTCACAAGCAACAGAGTTGTGCAAAATACAATAATGTAAACAAGCAAAATACAAGAATGGCTACATCTGAAACTAATAAATATATGTACAATATATAATAGTATATGCATTTCTGGATGTGTATACTAAATATTTTTCTACGTGTGTGTGTGTGTGTGTGTGTACACATATTTTACAAATTAAATAGAGTAAACAATAAATAAATATATAAAAATATACAGAGTTGAGACATGTTCAAAACAGTGGCATTACTGTACAGTAATACATAATGTTGAAGTTCCAGTAGTTAAGGTGAGGTGTCTATGACGTGTTCAGCAGTCTGATGGCCTGATGGAAAAAGCTGTCTCTCAGTCTGCTGGTACGGGACCGGATGCTGCAGAACCTCCTTCCTGATGGAAGGAGGTTTATTTATGTTATTTATTTATTTTTGTTGTTTTTAGTTTTTTTCAGAGACGGAAACAAGCTCCCATAAACTAGGCTTGATTGTATTAAAAAAAAATAAAAAAAATACATTTTGAAAAATAAAAAAATACAAGTTTTAGATATTTGCACTGTTTATATATAAATATATAGTAAGTTACTACTCGATCAACCACACGTTTAAGCTTATGATCAAGTTGCTGTTTTTGTTTTCTTAAAGTACAGTTTACAATATATATTTCATACAAAAAAAATATATGTTTACATTTTAGTTAGAATAAGCTTTAAAACTTAAAAAAACGCAGGACCGGTACACGTTTTATTTTGAAAAAGCAACAACCGGACGTATTATTTTGTCACAATCTTGAAATTAGCCAAGTCTGTGGTGTTTAAAACTTGTGACAGTGCAGTTGTGTAGACTGCTCACCTGACTGTGGCCACACTTGGCTGTTTCTTATTCAAGGCACCTGCTCTTTAATTAAGCTGCCAGCATTCCTGACCATCTTATCTCGACTTATTTGCGTTATTTCCAAAGAAAATTTGTTTCACGCGCCAAATGTCATGGCACACAGAAGAAGAAGAACACAACGTCCACTTCCAGGTATCAGTGATTACTATTTAATTGTTTTTTCTCCTTAGACGTGGTATTTTCCTAGTTAATTCATTTTCATTTGTGGTGTCAACGTAACATGTGCACAATCTTTTCCAAATAAATAAAATAAATAAATCACCTGTATATGTTATTGGCTGTCTTTTGATTTAATCATTATTGCAATGTAACCTACATATAGTTTTCTACATTCAGACAGCACTGATAGACAAGCACCCAGCAGTATGGACCAGCTTACTTTAAATTACATGGTAAGAATACTTACCCAATGCCCATCTGCAGGTGCTCTGCATTCTTCTTAGACCACTTGCATACTGTTGGACTAGTATGACCTTTGTTTTTTGTTAGGAGATGTGCAACATGGAGTCCAGCACAGATTCTGACTCTGAAATCAGTCCAAGATGGTCCGACACCAGTACCATGGTACTGCTTGAATTCATCAATTGGGCAATACATGCACACTGACATAATAAGCAAATTTGGAAGTATATAGTATAGTTTAAGCATTTTTCAAATAGTAGGGGAAAAACAGTTTTAGTGATCATTTAACATATAAAGCCAGACATGCACCGATCTTTGTAAAAATAACTGCCAACTTATTGATGTTGAACCTCTGGTGGTTGTGTTTAGGGATGTGTGAGCAGTGCACCAGAGAGTGGTGCCTCAAGGAGGGCGTTGCCATTAACGCTTAAGCCTGCAGAAAGGCATGGCTGTTATTCTTTGGTATGCACTCTCCTCTCATTCATCCATTTGTGTTGAAAATGCACATTGCTGATCATGAATTAAAATGTGTGCGCTTGTTATGATTGTAGGATTTGGACCCGTACGATGGGAGCTCTGAGGATTCTGACGAGTCAAATGTCAATGTCTCCAGCAGGCAATCGAGGCAGCAGGCAAAAGGAGGATGTCGACTCTCGGGCCGAAGCAGGCGATGTATCTGTAATCACTCTGCTTCTGTTGCCCTCAGAGAAGGGACAAAAAATGACAAGAGAGACTGTCTGAGAGAACAGCCGAATCTTCTGGATGTCCAGATGAAATGTGGAAGTGACTCTGACCGGTTGGTCTGCGAACTGGACACTCTTCCCTCTAACAGTGACAGGGATGCTTGTAAAAATCTTCCAGAAGAAAGGGTAACTGATTCAGTAACACACAGACAAATCTCTGATATGGAATTGCAGCTTGATGATTCAGGCTTGCGTATTACAAGATCCTCCACACTTCACCCACCTAAACCTCAAAGCTCAGTGGAGGGGAGTTCATCTCACATGCTGGGTTGCTCCTCTGAGAGATCTCCCTGCTTGTGTAACCTTGGATCTCTGTACAAGAGAAAGCTGAGTCTCCCTGGAACAGACATGATTGAGTTGGGACACAGGAAGAAGCAGTGTGTCTTCAACATGGACGATGAACAAGAAGGAAACAATTCTGCATCTGAACCATGTTAGAGTTCTTTAACAGTTGAGATTTAAGGTGGACTGAAATACTTTAAATAGTTATTTGGAATTGCACTCTGTTTATTCATGAATAGTTAACTTTGAGCACCTCCTGATCGTTAAGGTGGCATTTGGTTATCACTTGCTTAAAATTTAGTCACAGGTGACTCATCAAAACCTAATTTTTGTTCAAATGAGCTGCTTAAATCCAAATGAATGAATAAAGTAAAATATTTAAGTCTCCAGTGGTTCATGGAGGTTCAATGAGTGTCTGCAGTTAGGTCAGTAAGCATTTGAACAATGTAATGTTACCTCAAACAGTTAATGTGATTTTAAGTGCAAACCTTTAGCTTTACTTAAAGGGTTTTAGCAAAACATGGCCTTTTGGTGTTGTGCTGGTCTGTGCATTCCTTCCTTTTAACCAGATGGTTATGTTGATTTGACTCCTTGGGTTTGAGTAACAGGGAAACTAGGCTCACCTGGCCTTGTCAGTCTGTCTTCTACTTTTGACCCTCTAAAAGAGAGTGAGTGTATAAAAATGGTTTTGCCAAACAGTTATTGCTGTAACAGATATTTTATGCATATTGTCATGAAACTTTGGTAATATACTTACCCCTCCAACCAGCAGGTGGCAGTAATGGATAATTATATAGTTGTGCCTGGCAGCTCAGTGAAGGTTTCATTACATTTCATTAAAAAAAAGTAACTAAAAGGAGGACTGTGACAGAGGGCAAAAAACAAGTTTACATTTGAGATTTCTTGCTGAACTTTGCTTTTGTCTCATGTTCAGTCCAGATGTCTTTATATAATTTGGAAAAAAAAAAATCATTCAGGAAAAAACTGTCTAAAGTTACAATGCTGATATTGCATTTGGGACAATCCATAGCAGCTTCACAAGAAAAAACATTATGTCACTGATGTTTCCTTTGGCATGTGTGTGTGATTCACTTAAACATTTCCTTTAGAATACTTCCCAGTCTGAACAGGCTCCTAAGAAGAAAAGAGCTCCATAGCAACAACCATGCACGACATTAATTAAAACACAAAGACCAAGCAGTTCATTCCAATGAGCTTTATTCCATCTAAATACAACAACGTGCTGGTTCTTCCATTAAAACATCTTTTTTCCAACTTTCCTTTCCAAATTTCATTTTCTTTTCATTAACCATCAGACAACGTCTCAACCTTCCAAAACACTTTCTAAACACTAAGAACTGTTACATGTTCACTGCAGTGCCACAAACATCTCTACTACAACTACTATTATGGGGTAATGAATGTAAGTGATTAAATGTGGTTTGATTATAATCAAGACTTAAAGTGAGGAAACGTCTCGTTTCAATTACTCTGTGCACAGGATGGCAACTCCACGCTCGTAGAAGCTGTGAGGATCTTCCTTGGTGGCGATGTCGAAGTCGACGGTGAAGATTAGGTCAGACCGGGTGAAGTTCAGGTACACGGGTAGAGTGACCTGCAGCGAAAGGAAAACACAAAAGGTGAGAAGGACAACTCCATAGCTATATTTCAAAATCTAGCTTTTTAGATCCCAATGGGGCTGGGGTTTTTTTTTTTTTTGGGGGGGGGGGGGGGGGGGGGGGGGGTTACCATGTGTCTCTTCTCAGCATTACTCTGCTTGATCCAGCGGAGCTGAGTGAGAGGCAGCTCAGTGGAGATGGAGGTGGACAGAGACAGCTTGTTGTTGGCACAAGTAGCTCCCTGAAGCTTCAGACCTGAGGGTGCAGCAAGCAAGATTGGAATGAGAAAAAGAAATTCATGTCTTAACAACTCACTACATTAGACCACAAATACAGTTAGTAGCATGTTTTAGAGTCCTGCGAACACCTTTTTAGGTTAGATTTCAGTCCAGATTAAACAAACAAACAAAAAAAACATGTTAAATTCATATGGATATGATTTAATTACAACGCTGTCTGTTCAGTCTAAAGGCCGCATTGTTATCTGATTTGTGCAGTGCTTTTGCCGCCAACTAGATCAGATGATATGTTTTAAGTCTAACCTTTGATGCCGAAGCTGCAGGCATCCAGTGAGGCGCCCTGAGCAGTGGTGACGTTAACCTCGAGACACAGCTCTTCCAGGGACCAGCTGTTTGCCTGTGCCACATACTGGCGGGTGGCGGTAATGTAAGCCTCTGGCACAAACAGGCTGCCCAAGCACACATGGATGTTCTGGAAATGATGAGAGGAAGAGACAAGGGAGTAGAAATAAAAAGAAAATGAAAACACATTTTGTTTTCATTTTTAACCAAACTATTTAAGAACCAAAGCTTGTTTGAATGTGTGCACAAACAGTACCTTCAGTTCCTTTGCACCCCCGCTGGCAGCTGCCTGGGAGATCTGCTGCAGCTGTTTGATACGTTCACTGAAGTCTGACACCCACTGGATTACAGTCATGGAGACGGGGACTGTGTACCGACACCAGCTGCGAGGGAGGATTCCTGAACAGACAGGTGTATACCACAGGTATATAAAGTATTCAAACAAATAAACAAATTCATTAAAGTACATCAAATAGTCTGAGTGAAGAACCTTTGACAAGGTCACTGATGAGTGTTCGCAGGTAGTTGGTCTGCTTCTTCTTGCCCTCGCACACTTGTACCACGTCGGACAGATCCTGACGGACCTCCTGAAGCATCTTACCTCCCATTTTCACTTCACGCTCAAAGAACCTGAACAGGGGGTCCTGGTATTTGGACAAAGATAATATTAATGCCAAAACAAAACCATAAATTAGAAGCCAGACAGATGTGCTTTGGTGAAACTGAAAAAGAAAAATTGTTCATTTACTGAAAATCAAACTTTTTAAAGTCCGTTATACCCGATTACCTCACATTTCAGGCACAAAGATTGAAAATCACCCGACGGTGAAACAATTCCTTGGTTATAAATGAAAGAAGGATATTGTCAGCACAAGCCTGCTTGCCAGTCCTCTATTCTCTGTCATTACCTTGATGTTCTCCACTGTGCGTTTGAGAGGATTAACCGTTTGCGGCATGAGCTGCAGCCAGTTGCAGGCGGTGGTGTGGAGGGTCCTCATCCAGGCTGGCTGGGTGTCAGATGTGGATGAAGTGCGCTCCTTCTTCTCAGTCTCGTAGGCAAGGTCATCCTCATCCTCCAACATCTGCATTTTCAGCATCTTACCCATCATGTCAGTGCCTGCGCAGCCCGGCAGAGGGAGTGATTGGGCAAGGAGGGAGGTGGAAGACAAGGCCATGGTGGGATGTAGGAAGGGAAGAAGAAATTAATCACAGAAAAGAAACAAACACCTTACCTCAAGGATGGGTTAAAGGGTTTGTTTTATCAAAAATAAAAAAAATAAAAATAGGACTACACTGGGTCAGACAAAATACACAAGGCTTCAGGCAATAATTCCAACACATGTAACCTTAAACGAAATTGCCAAGTGGATAACGATCCACATTTCTGAATGACTGGATCTGTAAAAGAAATCAGCACAACCCCAAAAAAATAAATAAATAATAAAAGGGGCGGGTTTTAAGGGAGAAAGTTTGTGGTGGAGTGGGGATGAAGGAAGGGGAGACTGGACCATGTGCTCAAGGGATGGATGCTTTGGCAGCCATGACTGTGGAGGTCAGAGAGGGGGAGTGAAAGGATGGGAAGCAGGCATGGTAGGATGTTTGAAGTCCTAATCTGCAGGTGGGACAAGATAACATCTAAGCAAAGCAACATGATGGCTGTGAAATACAGCTGCTGAAGGGTGAGGAGACCCACACCCATCCTTTGGGAAGAAAACCTTTTAAAGTAAAATGGCTATGACTACAGCTACGCTGCACATTATAGCTATGCTACAGAAGGCTGCTTCTAAAAACTAACTGATAAAGAGGGGAGAGAACTGATGGAAGGATGAGAGATGAGGAAAAGGAATGTTTTTAACATGTTTTTTGACACCCGGCACACAGTGTTCTGTCCAAAGTAGATGCAAAAAACAACTAAATCTAAGATTTCGACCTCTCACTGCACGGCGACAGCCTGCCAAAGTACGAGTTATGACACTAGAATAGAGAGAGAGTTGGTTAATGAGCTACCCAGTGAGAATATTCAATCTCAACTTGTTAAGTATAAATGGAACACAGATGAAAAACAAGCTGTCGTTCAGTAACAGCAACAGCAGCATACCCTGAGTGGTAAGCAGGACCTTCTCTGCATTGCTCGGTAATCCGAGCCAAGATGGCGTCTGAGTGTCAGGAAGCATCTCCACCCAGTGCATGAACTCCTCACGTCTGTAACAAATCAAAATGATCAGACGCTTAACAGAGAATGTTTATCAGAGAACAACAAAAGCTAAAGCTTATCAGATACTGACCGAATGCCATCAGGCATCTTGATGTCCTTGTGTCCGTCAACTTTGAGAGCCAGTTTGAACTCGCTGTCAAAGCTTCCCTTGGTGAAGATGCGGTCCAGGAAGGTGTTGAGCAGCCGCTGGTCAAACTCGTTGTCGATCCGACCTCCATAGATTGACTGGGCCATCAAGGTTTTCAGAGCTGCCCAGGGGATCTTGTCTGGAGCGATGTTCTGACGACCCTGTGTGTGCATGAGTGTAACGATTGGAGTGGAGCAAGGTCATATTATTTAAAACTGACCATTATCTAATAGATTTAGGCAACAGCTACAAGGAGGAAAGGATTAGTCATACAAAAACTAGAAAACATTTAAAGTGTTAATTCTCCAACCTTAGCAGTGTCATCCAGCCAGGTGTCAACCGTGTCACAAGCAGAACGGAGGTCAGACTCTCCAAACTCGTATTTCTTGGACCAGCCCAGTGGTGCGTAACGCAGGCGCTCCTGGATGACCGCATGGAACCAAGCAAGCAAGAAGTAGAGACGCGCACGTTCGTTGGGGGCCTGCGTGGATATGGGACAACATGATTTACATGGAGAATGTTTGGACAGCACTGATCGTTTATTCTTCACATTTGTGTGTGTCCATTATGTTACCTTGCACATGCGAGCCACTGGGATGCTGCTGAAAGTTCTCAGCATGTTAGCCTTGACGCCGGGAGGAGGCTCAAACACAAAGATACGGCCAGCACGAAGCAGATTCACTGGCACCTGGTGGTAAAACACAGCGGCATGAAAAACAGGAAGTAGTGAAAACTGACAATGAATTAATCCAAGTCTAAATGACAAATCTAATGAATGATGTGATATACCTTGGGGTTGATCTCCATTGTGAGGAACAGCCTGAAGCTGGCATGAGGCTGCATAGAGTGAAGTTTTTTCTCCAGCTGCATCAGCCACCCAGGGGCCAGATGGACGTTCTCCAGCATCACCCACCTGCAGGACAAGGAACAGTCAGGATATCAGTACAAGAACACAAACTGTACAGTCTCACAAACACAAAGAAACCACATTAGTCACCTGCCAGACTTGACAGCAGTATTGATGTCTCTGTCAGCCTTATTGAAACCTTCAGCAGAACCTGTGGAAAACATCAGTAAGCAGTTATTTACAATATCCTCAAAATTTCTCATTAAGCACTTGATCTACATTACTGGTAAACCAAAAGTTACGTTTATTTCCTTCTTACCGATAGAAATTGAGGTGATTTGTTTGTTCTGCTCAGCAGCCAGATCTCTGACAAGCCCACTGGCATCATAACCTGGCACAGAACACATCAGCACTGGAGTGCTGGGCTTCACCTACAGACACAAAAAAATAAGAATTATCAGCAAGAGTGACAATGGGAAGGTCATTGATCTGAAATAAATAAGTGATCATTACCTCACTGTCGATGATATTAGCTAGATCAAGAGGCTGCTCAATGATGCTCATGAATGTGTCTCCCAGCACCTTTGATACAAAAATGTGTGACATGGCCAGGAGACGGTCGGGACGGAAGGCCTGAATCAGCAGGAGCTGGTGCAGAGCTTGGCCAATGGTAGCTGAACATATAATGGACAGTTCAGGCAGATATAATTTATACAAATATATACACTGTAGTGTGTTTGTTTTGTTTTTTGCTTGGCCTTAATGTTTGTACACAATGTATATACTCACTGGACTGCTTCTCCTCTGACCACAGGTATGGAACAGCCAGCTCTGGAGTGTTGCTCTCAATCCACATGAAGAATTGCTGAAGTAACAAGCAAAACAAATGATTACTAATAGAGTTTCTAAGAGTCAAACTACAAACTACCCATCGGCCTACCATTACTCACCTCGTCAGCCTCGACTTTTTCAACCAAGTCTTTGAAAGCTGGCAGGCGGCTGAGTCGAACCATGGCCTCACTCTGCTCAGCGGTCAGACCTTTCACCTTGGGAAGTGGTGTGCCTGTCAGTACGATCTCCTTACCACGTAAGAAGTGCTGGAACTCTGGATCATATGGCAGCTCACTGGAAAAAAGGAGAAAATAAATAAGTAACGGTGCTTCATGCAGTATGCCATGACTGCTTGTGCTCCATTAGTGTAACTCAGGTGTTCTCTTACCTGGTCATGCCCTTTATGCTGATCTTAGCCAGCAGCATGGCAAATGTAATGTGGTCCTGGTGCAGCATACCTCTGGCAACCCTGTTGAACGCCACCTAATGCCACACAAATCACATATAAAGCTCATGACTGTTACATTCACCCCCCCAAAACAACCCTTATTCATAGGAGTTATGTTATAAACCTGGAAAAGATCCTTGGTGATGACAGCAAGCCTCTGTGAATGATCACTAATGTTCTTGAGGTTGGCGTTCTCATACAGCACTGTGTGATACGTGTCCAAGAAGAAGTGAAGAGAGTACTGGTAGAGGAAGTGCATCTGAAGGGAGAACATTTGCTCAGTTTATTTCTGAGTTCCTATCTCTGTGTGCATTGATGTTACAGCAATTTTGAGAAAAGAAGACAATACTACCAACAGTACTAGTTTAAAGAGCAAATGAGATGTGCCCAGACCTGGTTCAGAGCCTCCATAGTAAAGTAGATGCTGCTGCAGGCAGAGGACAGAGACAGGTACTGCTGTGACACGGCCTCCACCTCAGCCATGATGATATCAGTCTCCTCCACCTTCCTAGTCACCTCAGCTGCCTCCTTCTTCAGATTCTCCAGTGTGGTGATGATGGTGTCATCATCAAGGATGCGACCCTTAACCTCATTGAGGGCCTGCAGCAGAGATTTCTCCAGCTGACGAAGACGCAGCTGGAACTCGCCTGAAAGACAGTCATAATATAAGAGTTGAATCATTAAAATTTCACCAATCTCTTTTCCCACCACCTGTGTCTTATCATTTTATCACAGAATCTCAATGTTTCTGTCTCACCCTGCAGTTTAAGGAGGTCTGAGCGTTTCTCATCCACGTCAGGTCTCTCAGCCTTTAGGACCTCGTTGAGACACTGGCTCTGAAGGCTGCTGCGTGTCACAGTGAAGTTGACAAAGGTAACACGAGAGCACAAGTCTGGTGGGAACTCAACCTGCAGACACAAGAGACCATAACAATGCAGATAAACACTTTTGTATAACTGTTTTGTTTTGTACTTTTTAAACAAAGCAAATAACAATGTTAGTTGATCAATACTGATACAATAAACAGTGCCCTTACCGTTGGGTCTCGGGTAGAGAGGAAGATGACAAACGAAGGTGACAGATCAATGTCCTGGTCTCCAAGGGTGATGAGAACACGCCCTCCAGTCCTGCGGACCTCTCTGTTCAGCACTGGGTTTAGGATGGGGTCGTAGCTTTCTACGTCCTTTGGAAATAAATATTTCAAATTTAATCTCCCTTGAGATTAAAATCTATTTTCCAAGTTGTTTTTTATTACCCCCCCCCAAAAAACTCTAAACAAACTAGTCCTTTGATTATGGCAGCTTTAAGAAAATTATCAAGCAGCAAGCACACAAGGAAAACACTGGCAGTTGG
Organism: Maylandia zebra; assembly: GCF_041146795.1. Lineage (NCBI taxonomy): Eukaryota > Metazoa > Chordata > Actinopteri > Cichliformes > Cichlidae > Maylandia > Maylandia zebra. Next base: position 24,708,135 of record NC_135185.1, read on the forward strand.
AGAAGGTAGCTCTTACCTGAACCAGCAGTGGGTTTCCAAAACGCAGAGCACTCTCCAAGTTCTTCCTAAAGGCATCATCCAGGAAGCTGGTTCTTGTGATCTTGCGGTCTTTGTACTCATTCATGATGAACTCTGTGGCTTGGCCTGATGGATCGATTATTAGTGGGTACCTAATAAGAGATAAAGAAAGATCAAAGATGTTTAGAAGTAAGTTCAACTGAACACACAGCCTAAAGGAGATAGGTGAGGTTTGCGGACCTGTTGAACCGTTTGAGCATGATGGCATTTTCAGTACAGAGGTCATCAGCTGGGAGAGAGTTTGCTTGCCAGCGGAGCCTCTCATCTGCATTGGACAGGTACTCAGTTCTAGCAATATCTGTGCGGAACTGCAGGAGAAAATCAAGTCAGTGAGCACCTTGAAATTTGATCTATTGACAGCACTCTTGCTGGTGACTATGGTTTATATTAGTAATCAGAATGAGGCTGACATTTGGAGACGTGTTGATCAAAAATGACTGGACATGTGGACTGGAGTAGGAAATACCTGAATGTTGGCCTGCTGCAGGTGATGAGACCATGTAGTGAACAGGTTCTGCCTCATCTGTTGTTCAAAGTAGCCGGCATACGTGATGAATGCTGCAGAAAGCAGACAGTCTCCTGCGATGGTGGACATCTGGTTCTTGAACGTCTCACTGGTCTTCTCCCAGCGGTCTCTCTCTGCTGACAGACTCTTCAGCAGGGCTGTGCTGCGGTTCACCTGGGAGTAAAGAACATAAGAAATGAGATTTTTTTTTCCTCCAAGAAACTTCTGTTTAGTCCTGAACAGATGATCTGAACAGAACCAGGCATGTTTTATGGACAATTACCTTTGCCTCGACTGCTGCCAGATCAGCCTTGATGGCCTGGGCCTCAGAGATAAGGACAGCGTATTCCTCCTTGTACCGAGCAATGCTGGCCTCCAAGTCTCTGATCATCTGCTCCACCTCTTCTGCCTTCGTCTTATTGTCCGTGGCATCATCCTCAAGCTTCTGCAGCTCATTACGCAGAGGCTCCACTCGCTTCAGCATGTCAGCATAATTAAGCTAGAGGAGTGGTAGAAGTGTACATTAGACGAAAACCCTCATTACCCAGTTATAGTCCTTATTTTCATATTGTTCAGGCTTCTCTACCTGAGCAATCGCCCATTTCACCATGGGTCCACAGGCCAATGATGCCCTATTCACTTGGTCATAGTTGTAGCTTGGGTTGGAGAGATAGTTCTTCTTCATCTTCTCACGGATGGAGTCGCTGGAAATAGTTGAAATAGTCCAAGGAGTTACAATACAGCAGCACTCTGTGCAGTCAATAATCATTGAGAAAATCAAACTTGTGGAACAGTGTGGAGGATTATTTTGAATTGGGTTTGGAGGTGGGGATGGGAACAATTTCTACCAATTTCTGGCTGCAAGAAATCACAAGCACAGTAGTTTTTACCATCAGCTTATTCTTAGATTTAAAACCAGCCGATTACACTTTGTTCCAGTAGATTAACACTGATTGCTAATCACAGGTGCCACTTGTACTGATTAAATGGCATTTGTGCTTCCATTAGAAAACAAAAACAAAACACACTGACACATATACCTCATTTCCTCAGAGGAAAAGTTGACTATGCTGCTGATGAAATTATCCCTGATAATAACTTGTCTGATTTTTTTCCAGTCATTTGTCTCCTCGCCCAGCATAAGGCAGATAGACTCCAGGGCCAGTTTGACTGCAGCTGGGGGGTTGGTCATAGCCCGTACTTCTACTAGGTGCTGCCGCTTAATAGAACTCACGGCTAGTTAAGTGAAAGGAGGAATGTGTTTGCAAGATACAAATAGTAGTGTTTGGGGGGGGGGGGAAGAATTTGGAAAGAGGTTCAGGGGGGCAAAGACAGAAAAACATGAAGGAGGGGGAGAGAGGGAGACAGAAGGGGAAATTTTTAGTAAACAATTATAAACAAAGATTCTCTCATGTCACCTGATCTCTTCAGCAGAGAAGTTAACAATGGTGGGGATGAAGTTCTCCCTCATGATGATGGAACGGATCTGCTTCCAGTCCGTTGTGCTCTCTCCCAGGAGCAAACAAATAGACTCCAGAGCAAGCTTCACCGCTGCGGGTGGATTGGCCATGGAACGCACCTCCACCAGGTGCTGCTTCTTAATGGACTTAACAGCTATCAACATCAGGTGAGCAAGGATGAGGTTTTATGATGAGGGAAGGGGGCATGATGATGGGAGGATGTAAGCAGAAGATGTTAACAAAGTCTACATAACAATTCAAGTGCTGTTGTACTGGTTTTGCTGGTTTTATGACATCAAATGACTGAAAGAATAATCTTAAATTAATTTTTTTTTTTTTTAAAGACACTGATGAATAAATGAACAAGAATCACTGTACCATTCTGAGCCTCAATAACAGCTGGCTCCACTTGGTCCAAATCCTGTTTGACGCTCAGCTGTTTGTCCTTAATCACCTCCTGCTGCTTGTACACAGCTTCCTGAATCTCCTGGCTCATCACCTTGAATCACAATGACAGAGTAAATAAATTAAAATCTTAAACACTTAAACACGTAATTGCAGGCCTAAGCAACAATGTCTAAAGTCTTTAAAAACTAGTCATTTCAAAGTTCAGCCTTCCTACCTTTTTCTTCTCGGCCTCCTGCTGGTCTTTCACCATCTTCTTCAGCTTGTCATTGGCAGCAGCATTCTTTGCCTCCAACTCCTGGCTCTTAATTCTCAGGTCACGACGAAGTTCCTCCACCTGTGAAAGGAGACAAACACAAGCACTTCTAACAAGCTGACAAAATTTTCATTAGAGAAACTAATCTGATGGCTTTTTAAGATTTCATGAAACGAAAAGGCTACTTCACCTGATCCACAGTCTCCTTGATCTTGCGGAGACCAACGTTGAGGTGCATCTGCTGCTCCTCCAACTCGCTGCGTTTCTCATTGAACAGGTTGGCATACTGATTGATGAAGTCAAGGTAGTGACGAGGAGTAATGGCCATTGTGTGACCGCCACGCTTGGCCAGACGGTTGTTTGCCTGAAAGAAGTTAAAAGTATTATTTATGTACGTCTCAGTAAATTTTACAATCATTTGTATCCAAGAACGTTTGCAAATTTGCAACTGCTGTTGAAATAACAATAAAGTAGCTCATTTGCTGGAAACAGCTCTACCTGATGAAGTGTCTGATGTACAAACACACAGCCATTGACGATAGCTTCTCGGTGAGATGGTGGCTGGGGCAGTTTGTCGTAGACGATGGGCATGTAGTCTGGCACTTTGTAGTTGGGCTTCTCCAGATCCATCTTGCTGGTGAACTCCTTACCCACCTGATATAGGGCCTCTGTGGACCAGTCTCCAAACCAGTTCAACACACACCTGACGCAGAGGAATGTTTTCAGTAAACACGGAAACTCAGTGCAGTTTTCTTTTTCCTCACATTTATTACAATCATCCACTCTAAGTGTCTGTACCTGTTGAACAGGGCAGGAGATGTGGCAGCTCTGTCCTTCAGGCCCTCTGATGAGGGGTTCATGGTGAAAACCACGTGAAGGTTTCTGATAACCTGGCTGGTGAACCACTTGTACAGCTCCTCATGTGTGTCAAGCATCAGACCCTCTTTCTGGGCTCCTTCCTTACACTGAGTCATCAAGGTGGCATACTCATCTCCCTCAAACAGCCCAGGAACCTATTAAAAAAAAAAGAAGAAAAAAAAGAAGGGTAACATTAACACAATAAAAGCCAGAAAACAATGGACATACATTAACCTCAGAAAACTAGGGGCGGTGTTGTCTTTACACTCAAATGAATAAAGCACCACAAATAAGAAACTAGCTGTAAGTTACCTCTCCATTGGCCAGAAGTGTGTTCATTCTCTCAAGGAAACCAGAATCCAGCACATTGGACTCATCCATGATGAAGGCGATCTTCTCGTTCTTACAACCTGAGCGACGCAGCACAGTACGCAGGTCTTCATCAAAGTCCTCCCCAGTGTATTTCCTGTGTACCTGAAAACACAAAAACACGCTCAACAATCCATGCAAAAGGCAGGGAAATGTTCTATGACTACAAATCACTTGTATCTACCTTAATCTGGTAGACGCTCAATCCGTTCATCCAGGCTACAAAGCGGGACAGCGTGGTCTTTCCTGCTCCACTCACACCAATTAACAGTAGATGTCCCTGAGGCTGACGGAAGATTCTAACAAAGGATAAAGATTTTAAAAATATAATCCAAAATTAATATTTATTTTTGTCATTTATAATTAAAGTAACACTGAGATGACAACGCTCAGAAGCCTTTACTCACCGGTCAATTCTGAGGACGTGGTCCAGAACCTCATTAAAGAGCACCAGAGGAACATCCAGCTCCTCCTCATAGAAGACCTTCAGACGGGCCTTCACGTAGTCTCTCAGTTCCTCCTGTTCCACTGGGATGTAATCCTACATACACAAAAACACAAACTCAGTAAAATTCTTACTAGAGCCATTAATGATGAAGTCAATTCTTACAACTCTTTAGTAACTTAACAGCAGCAGGATCAGAGTTTGGCCATCATATTTGAGTACATATGGCCACATATGTACCTTGGAGAGCCAGTTACTGTAGAGGATAGGCCTGTTGAGAGCCTTCTCCTTATCAATGTTGGGGAAGTGTTTGAGAGCGACCGTGTCAATGTTTTCATCTGTCCACCTTCTCTCTTCATCACCTACAAGCCTGAATGACACAATCAGATATGATCACATTTTAAACGTTACTATCAAAAATGTTACACTTTATAGCTGATGCAGAGCAAGCACAACTAGCCTCACATCAGTGAGCACCCACCTATCCTGGAAGAGACGAAGGGCTTCGTGGGCCCAGATGCGGATGAGCCCTTCTACAGGAAGAGTCTCAAGTGGCCGCAGGGCCTCGAAGATACCCCTCACCCAGCGGGTCATCTCTCTGGGAGAGTAGATGTAGTGGGGTTGTGTGTCCTGGGTGAAGCGCTCCTGAAGTGGAAAAAAGAATAATATTCAATATTTTTATTTATATGGAAAAAAAAGTCTCCAATAAAACATGCATATTAAGAGAAATGTAATCATCTTTACCTGAGACATGGTGTAGAACTCAACCATAGCGGCTGTAAGAGGTTCAGCGTAGGTTCGCAGAGAGGGGATAAGGCGCAGCATGGCACGGTTAAAGGTTCCATAAATCTGGGTAAGGGAGGCTGGGCCTGGATAGTCCACATACACCACAGGGACGTGACGCAGGAACCTAGAAAGATTATGTGGTAATATGACCACTGTTAGAGCCTGCCTTTTGCATTAAACATTAATTATACTACAGTTCTAATCAGATGTTCAGTCTGAGAGCTGTACCTGTGTGTGAGAGGCTTTCTGCCAGGGTCAGTGGGAGGATTACAGGCTCCAACAAATTGAATCCTCTCCAGTTTGACCCAAGTCTGGTCTGAGGTGCGGTAGAAGCCTCCGTGTTCCACCATCTGCACAGACATAGGATCCCAATTTGATGCAGCAATGACTTAAATGAAGTGCTTAGACATACTTAAAAGTACAAAGGGCTTAACACAGAATCATTTTGTCATACCTGTCTGATGAAAGAGATAACTCTCTGTGTGCCGTACTTGTCCATGTCTGGCAGATTGATCTCGTCGCAGAACAACACCAGCCACTTCCCCAGCTGGACAGGGGCGAGGACCACACCATTTGGAGTCCGCCGGTACTCGCAGTAGTGGTCAAACGTCTTCAGCAGCAGTTCTGGTGTGGTGGCACTGGAGAAGTTCAAACCAACAACCTGGTAGAAAGCAGCAGTAGACATTTTAGCTATTAGATGGGAACAGCTTAGTTACAACAATAATGCCAATATCTGATTAGAACTGATTGTGAATATTTCAAAGATCAGGCAATTAACGTGAAAATGATTTCATAGCCCAGTACCTCCATATCAGGCAAAGCCCTGAGGGCACTGAACAGGGTCATGGTCTTTCCAGAGCCAGGTGGTCCACACAGCACCAGTGGTTTGTGCTCGGCCAGCCATGTGTAAAGCAAAGCTTCATGGCGAACAGTGTCCAGGGTAGGAACAACAACATCTGGGGATGCCACCTTGTGGGTTTCCACTTCAATCTGGGGCACTTTGCCCTGCCAGGATTGCCACTCCCCTGAGATGCACACCTAAACACAAATAAAAACATAATAATTAATCTCTAAAAAAGTGGATATAGGGAATTAATAGCAGCAGCAACTCTTTGACAAAGAAAGGATGTACCTCATAATCAATGATGGGAACATTGGGTGCAGTGGGAAGTGGCACAGTGGTGATGCGACGGATATACTCCCCAAGCTCTGCCCTCATCTTCAACCTTCCATCACCAGAGAAGGACCAGAGCACAGCGTAGATCAAATACCTCTGCAAAGAAATTCCATGAAAACAATTAGTTTTAGGAAAGCACAGTAATCATGTTGATGCAACACCTCAGCATTTATACTTCTTTCATTACAGAGCAAGAAAAAGGAGAACATTACCTGCATGTACTTCTCCAGCTGATCAATGGGCATGGGGAAGTCGGGGTGGTTGTTGTTGTACAGAGCCACATTACGGCAGGCCTGGTGCAACATTGAGAACAATGAGCCCAAACATCGCATGCGGGTGAAATCCATGATGTGTTCCATCTTCGAGGCATGCTCCAAGGCCTTGATCACGAGGCCGGTGGAGGTAAAGTACGGCTGAAGGACCGATGCAGCATCTCGCTGGATCTAGTTTAAAGCAGAAAGTGGGGACAGCATTAGTGTGTTTTTTATTTGTTTGTTTTTAAATACAGCATGTGTTCTTCTCTAGATTTACCTGCAGCATTGGTGACGCAGCCTCGTCCTCATCCTCTGTGCCTTTCCTCTTCCGCTGAGCTTCATCCTCTCCCTCGTCCAATGGGATGCTGCGAATGCGAGCCAGGAAGTTGTTGAAGATCATGTCAGTGCTGAGAACATCCTCACTGAACCAGACCATACCACACCGGGACACAGTGGCTAGGGTGGCATACTTCAGATCCTGCACTTCAAACATCACACGCACCTGGACAGAAAAAGAATAATTTGGGTTGAATACTTAATGAAGTCTCCAGGACAGACTTCATTAAGAAAAGAGAAAAATAAATTTGTGTATAAACTGCCATGCTCTTACATTTGGTGGCAAGCTGAGACGTTCTCCATTGGGCAGGGTGAGCAGCTTGTTGTCATCCAGAACAGAGTTCAGATTTTCAACCCACTCTGGGTCAACGTCGCCATCAAAGATGATCCACTGACGCTTCTGTAGTTCACCTCGGACATTGTCAATGATCCTGAAATTGAAAGAAATCGTTCATTTAAAGATTAAAAAGAAATTAATTACAACAATTAGACTAGCTTGGAAGATGTGTAATTACTCAATTATTACAGAACTCACTTCCTGAGGATGTGTGTGAACAAGCCATCAGTCCATTCACGAGTGTTGGGGTCCAGGGTTCCGTACAGGTGGTCTTTGCTGATGGCCTTGGGATCGATAATGTGGGCCACGCCCTCCACACCCTCCAACCTCTCCAGGGCCTTGAGCAGCACCCTCCATGCCATGGTCTTCCCACTTCCTGAAGGTCCCACCATCATCAAACCGTGGTTGATCTGTGTGATCTGGTACAGCTGGAGCACCTGGAAAAGGTTGAACGACAAGTTAAATGTCAGTATATATGAATCTTATAACAGGAAAATGTTTAAAGCCCATTGAACTAAAGTATATCAGTTCCACTCAGCTTCATACCTTCTCTACCCACATGCTGCCTACATCGTCCCCATCTCCATAAGTGAGGTACATCTCTCCGCAGACCTTCTTCAGCTCCTCCCTCAGAGCAGTCATCTCTCCCCTATGGTACTGAACTCCAGGGAAGACGTCCGACAGCAGGCTGAACAGCAGAGGGATGTCTTCTGCCACCAGCTTGGGAACCATGGTCTCACACACACTCTGGATCAGGATCTAAAACAAAAAAAAAAAAAAAAAAAAAAAAAATGACAGACAGACTGAATAAAACAACTCATTTTCTAAAATAAGTTTGTTATACTTGCAAAAACTCTGCCCTGAATAAACATGACCTCCATGTCCAAGAGTCTACTTTACATACCTCCTGTTCTGGAAGGTTCTCTGCAATCTCATTCTCATCAACATCCTCTCCACGCTCAAGCTTCTCTCTCTTGATTTTCTGGATTCGCTCACGCTTGACATTGCCAGCACTGATCAGCACGCTCTTGAGTGCTCGGAGACCGAAGTCGTAATGGCTCTGGGAGGAGAGCTGCTCGTCGCACAGTCTTTAAAGAAGCAAAAGATTAAGTTGTCATACCTCTGACTTAAAGTCCTGTCAAAGTTACTAACTAAAACAATACATACTTGAAGAAGGGCACAATCTTTTTGGCAAGGGTCTCAGCTGTTCGGAAACCTTGAGAGTAGAGCATGACCTGTGCAATGAGCTGGCGGTCAGGCTTGGTCATGGCCAAGCTACGGAAGAGCTTCTTCAGATTGTCAGGCAGGTTGGAACGGCCAGCATAGCCAGGGTTCATGGTGATGAAGATGGCCATGTCTGGGCTCACCTTGACCTGCTTGTTCAGGAGCTCTGTAGTGACAGGTACGCCTAGGAAAGTGACCAAAAGGAAAAAGAAGGAAAAAAGACTTACTTATAATACACTCCCCTGGAAAAACCTAATCACTGGTGATGAATATAGTGGCATATTCTGGTGATATTTTTCCTCAGCAGCATGAAGTGTTGAAGAATATTTGCTTTGCTGCGTTTTATTCTCACAAATGTCTAAGTCTGGATATTTCTCATTAAAAGGACAGCCATCTTTCACAAATACTATGCATACTTCTGTCTCTGTTGGGGTTGCTGTGCTCCCTCAAGGCGACCTGGATGTACTGGACCTGCTGGGAGACGGCCGACAGCATTCTCTCTTCCAGACGGTTGAACTCATCGAAGCAGCCCCAGGCTCCTACCTGGCACAGACCCACGAAGATACGGCCCATTGCCTGAAGGAGAAAACGAAAAATGGTCACTGAATTAATAAGCAATAACAGAGCACAGTGTTTAATCTCTGATGGTATGCTGGTGTCCTGTTATAAAATTGCTAAAATGATAAATTTACCTGGAAGTCAAAAGTCTCATCACAGTTGAAGACCAGGACAAAGCGTCCAAGCTGGTGACCGAGGGCTTTCACTGATTCAGTCTTCCCAGTGCCAGCAGGACCTAGATAAAGGACAAATTCAGTCAAGGTTGGGGGGTTGTTTCCCTCTTTGCCATGTTGTAAAACAAAAAGTTAAATAGTAGTTCCATACCAAATGGAGATCCACCAAGGCGAGCCTCCAGGGCCTGGGTCATGGTGAGATAGCAACGGTCAGTCAGTGGGGTCTGAACAAGCTTGTCCTGGACACCCAGGTACTCAAAGCCATAGTTGAACTTGGCATTAGCCATCTGAATGGACAGCTGCTGCAGGACATCTGTCTGCTTGGGATCAAAGTAGAAGCGCATCTGGCTGAGCCACTCAAAGGACTTGGGGTTGTCGATCTTGTTCTTGATCAGAGTCCTGGTTACATCACGCTGGTGCACCAGCTCTGTGATCTAAGAATGGAGAGCGAAATGGATTTTAGACAATTTTTATCCAACAACAATTTTTCACAAATATCAAAAAAAAAAAAAAAAAAAAAAGTCCAAACTCACCAGGTGCTCCAGTTTCCTCCTGCGGATTGGAGGCTGCTCCATCAGCACAGTGTCAGCCAACACGTTGAGTGTGGCTTCCACATTCGACAGAACTCCCTGCAGTGGCGTCATGTCCCCACCACCAGAGATGGTGGTCAAGGCAGACTCGATGTTCTCAGACCAGGCAATCTGGGCGGACAGGACCACCAGCTGGGCCTGTGAAACGAGAATAAAGATAAGGCGACATTAACACAGTTCCAGATTTCAAGAGTGTATCGAAATTAAAACAGTATGGAATTAATTATTTAAATCCCAACCTGGTAGCGATCAATCCAGTTGATGTATTGGCTCAGGTCAATGGCTGTGCCCTTGTTAAAAGTAGTGACCTCTGTGACAGACTCTGCCAGCAGTTTGGCCAAGGTCACCCTCATCTCCTTCTCCACCAGTGTCAGCCACTCATTTATCTTCGGGTGCTCTGTGATGGAGACTGGTGTCTTGTAGATAATCTCTTCACCCTCACGTGATGAGATTCCCAGCACCTCAGTGTTGTCCTCATTGAGGAGGATGCTGGAGACACCAGCAAACATCTTTTTGAAGTGCTTCTGGAGTTTGGCCACGTTCTTGCTGTTGCCAATTATCTCAAGCAGGTCCTCGTCTCCCACAAAGTAGAACCTGCCAACAAGAAAGTAATTGATCAAATCATTGTATTAATAAATGCATTCAAAATATCCGATACACTCTTTCACTTTTAAAATACATTTGAAGACATGTTACACATTCCTCCTTCTGTTTGCTCAGCTTTAGTATGCCCTTCATACCTGGGGAATGAGGATCTTTCTCTCTCCAGGTATTCGCCAAGGGCTTTCTGGATTTTTCCAAGAAGATCAGCCAGTCGCTCCAGGGACCTCTGCACTCCCTGTATGTTCAGGACATCCATCACCAGAGGAGACTTTGTCACCTTCTTCATCAGTGCCAAGAACTCAGTGCTGATACTGGAAAAAGACAGAGACAGATTACACAAGAAGTTAGTAGAAAATATTTTTATGGAAGGAAATGGGGACTAAACATGAGTGCGCCAAATAAATCAGGTTATGATTCTTAAAGTTAACTTATATTTTTTTTACTTATATTTTTTTAATATTTTTAAAATGCTGACACGATTTGGCAGCATTTAGAAAGACTTACCTCTGGAATCTCTGAGTTTCTACAGGCAGAAGATGTTTGATGTCAGCACTGCCTGTAAAGATACCTTCCAGATAGACCCAGCGACGCTGCACATCAATCCAGACATCAAACAGAGCCATGATTCGATTCAGCTTGTCTTCCCAGCTCAGGGCATCTTCTTCAAACACCTGGGAGAAAACGGAAAGAAAAACACTGTACTGATGTATGCCATCCTGACTGGCTGAAATATAAAGGAAAAAAAAAAAAAAAAAAGCTCAACTGCCACCTTAATAAACTAAACGTATAGTTCTGTTTACCTTGTAGTAAGGAGACAACTTCATGGCGGACACACTGTTGATATGTTCTTTGACCTTGTTGAAGAGGTCATCCCAACCTCTAATCAGACGGCACTTGTTCTGGTAGTTCACCAGGTCGAGCTCGTAGGAGTTCCACACTTCACGGATCTGAAAACCAAAAGAAGCATAAGTACAATTATAGCATAACAAACCACAGAGCTATTTCTAATGATGTAGGCTATAACTGCCCATCTCTTGCAAATCTTCTTTACCTGTTTCAGGAACTCCTCCAAAGCCATTTCTCCCTGGGCTACCAGAAGAACATCCTTCACCACCATCTCATTCTTCTGCAAATCCACATCCCAAATCTGTCCAAGAGTCAGCTCTGACGGGACCCAGTTCACATGCAAGCGCTTCATCAGCTGCTTCCAGTGGCGGTCCTTCAGAGCCTCTGATTTAAGCTCAATCACCAACATGTTGACCTGGAGTGAAAAGGAAACCACAGGAAATGTAAAATGTAAATTTGTCGTGTAAGTTAGAACTTTTGATTAGTTTGAGTGAAACTAGTTTACTGACCTTCAAGTAACCTTTAAGCATCCTCTGTACGTACTCGTATGAAGCATACTGCCTCAGCCTTGCTTGGAAGTTCTTCAGCTGGTTCAGAAGTGCATCAAGACTCTGACGGAGCTACATGTACAAATAAATCAACTAATGTTATATTCTGTGAAGAATTTAAGGATCATACAGAACGGCACAGGGATTTAATCTAAATGTTTGCTCTGCTTTTGGTACCTTGCGTGGTTGTACAGAAACCCATGGCTGCTCTTTCATTTGGTCAATCTGCTCCCAGATCTTCGACAGTTCAGACCACACCTCTTTCAGGTCATGCAGCTCCTCCAGCGCCACCTACAGGTCACCACAAAGACAGAAATGGTTCAAAATGTTCAGTTAATGGTTTAATTTTTAGTTTATGGATAATGAAATGCAGCCAGAAAACATAATGAATGAATTTTACATTTATCATTTTGTAATTTAACCATTTATGTAAATGTGCGCTGGCATTACCTGCACTCTCTCCTCACTGCCACTGAGCAGACCAGTATCAGTAAGCTCCAGGGCCTCTTTGGCACGGGCACACTTCTCCCTTTCAACCTTCAGACGACCAAAGTTGCCTTCATAGATGGTCAGAGACTGAAGGGCCTCTTCAGGACGCAGGTTACCCTAAGGGAACAGATCAGACATTTAAAAAAAAAAAAAAAAAAAATGTAAGTCAAATTTATCTGCCATTTCTTTATAACTAAGGCATCATGAAGTTATGCATCTAAAAATATTAACTACATCTAGCATTAAATGTGCTATAAATAGAAAACTAAATTTATTAAGATAAATATTTCTTACAGCAACTGGTTTGGTCTTCTCCCAGTCATTAAGCAAGTCAGTGGTGCGGTTTTCCACAGCTTTGTCCTCTTGGACAATCTTCATCTGCAGGTTGGCCACCTGCTGCTGGATAGCGGTGTCCTTGCGCTTCATTATGTCACTGAACGCACCCCATTCGCCTTCAATGTTGTCAATGTAGAGCCAAGAAGGAGGGAACTGAAATCTCTGCTTCTCCAGCAAACGCTGTCCGTTACGGAATAACTACGGGTAAAAAGGAGGGAGATTGTGATTAGAAAATGATTTTAATTTAACCGATTTTAAAAACAAAAAACATAGTTTGGAGTACTTACATCCACATTTTTCTCAAACTGTTTGATCTTTCGCTTCAGAGTCTGGACATATGTTATGAAGTTGACAGCATCTGAAGTACTAGCCGTGTCCACAGAATGTTGTTCGAGATCTTGACGGGACTGATGAGGAACAGCAAAGCATGAGTCATCTGTCCTGAATAACTATTACCCTGTGTGAAAGTGATCCATCCAACTATGTTGGTAAAACCATACGTTACCTTGGAGATCTGAGCGTGGAAGTCCTGCATGTTCTGTCCCAGCATCTGACCAAACTTGCTGAGAACCTCCTTGTGCCAGGAGTCATACTTCAAGTTCACCTTAGACTGGACCTGTTATCAGATAGAAATATGAAAATTTAATGTATAGCCAATACATGGGGGTTCTGGATTGTCAAAAATACAACTGCACGAAACAAATAAGGGAAATTTTAATGTGGAAATGTATTTCTCCTCCTCCTACTTAAACACAACACTGCGAACCATCAGTCATTACTACCTTGCCATAGTCGATGACCACTGGTCCAAACTCTTTTCGAGTCTCAGCATTGTCAAAGGTTCCCCTAGCTTTGCGGATCTGGACCAGCAGGGCTTGCCACTTTGTGAGGTCTTCACCAAGACGGTTGTAAATGTTTTCAGCTTGCATGTCCCACAAGCACTGGTACTGCAGCCAAACCTGAACAGCAGTAACAAAAATAAAGCATATAAACAGTGAAATAACCACAAATGTATATCCTGTATGTCCGAAGAGTCATAAAAGCTAAAGACAAACAATTAAAAAAAAAAAAAAAATCAATAGCTATCAATTTGTAAGGTAATGTTTTATTTTAAAATAGGTGCCCCTTACCTTAACATACTGCTCCACCTCATTGACGATGTCTTCCACAGCATTGTAGGCCTCCTCTAAGGCCGCAGGTCCATCAGGCATCCTTGTGAGGGCATTACGGTAGAACTTTTCCTCCTCTGAAAGCTCGTAGTGAACACCCACCTAACAAGGAGGGACAGAGTGGCTTAAATAAAAACAGTACAAAGTACAATAGGCCAAACCATCAAATATCATTCCTGCCTGAGTAAAATAAAGACATTTTGTCTAAAAAGTGGTTTTACACTACATGATTACCTACACCAGATATTCACCAGTGCAAACAACAACTGTTTTAAGATGGCTACCTGGTATCTCTGACTCTGGATCCTGGGCAGAGAAAGTATAACCATCTTCCAAGCAAACATCTCCTGGTAGAGCTTGTAGCGACAGTCTTCAATTGGTGGGTTCAAGTAGATCACCTGGTTAGTGATCCTCAGCTCATGGACCACATTCTAAGAATAAAGAAATAATAATAAAACAGCAAGCTGTGCTTAGATGTTCATGGTTTTCCAAGATGTTAAAAGAAGTGTATCAACATTTGAAAAGCGTGACAAAGCAACACAGTACCACTTCACAACTCTCACCTTGATTTTGGGCTCCCCTCCTGGTTTGTGGCTGACTTGTGGAGCCTCTGTGTCCATGTCCACATCAGCTTTGTCTTCTACCTGGCCACGGAGGACCTGAGTCCAAGCCTTAAGACCAGCCTGAAGACGCACTCCCAGGATACGCTCAATCTAAAAGAACATCCATTTTAATAACATAGCAACAAGCACCCTATAAAACAAAACAAAGGTTCAACTATACACCAAAACATTCCAAGTATTTCTATTACTTTATATTCGTTACAGAACAATATGTAACTTTCAGTACAGACCTCAATGTCAAGCTTGTTGACCCAGATGGGCAAATTGGAATAAGAATGGAGGTTAAGGTCATCCACAGCTTTCTGCACACGGTTCAGGATGTCGGAGAAGGTCTTGTGGTCAAACATGCAGGTCTCCAGAGAACGAACCTCCAAGTCAATCTTCTCTTCAATCAGTAAGAGGTCGTCCACCTGAAAAACAATAAGACAAAATTGTTTGATACAACTTGTCATTTAAAAGTTAAATGACAGTTTGGAGTCTGTGTTCGTGCATATCTGTAACATCTATTTCACACAGACCTTCTCCTGGAAGTTGAAGACCGTCTCAGCTAGTCTCTGAACATAGGGATCCAGCTTGTAAGACTCCCAGACGAGAGTAATGCCCTCAGTTATGAGAACCTGAACCTCTTTCTTAAGTCCAGCAACCAGCAGGGAGATGGAGGACCGCTCCTCTACTTTCTCACAAGTACGCTCGTAGGTGCGAACGCTCTCGATCAATGAGATGGCAAATGGGTACAGCTGATTAGCTTGGTGGGCCTTGTTGACAATGGCCAAAGGAACACGGAAACTCAGCCACTTGAGGTTGCGGACCTCTTTGGAGAGGGTGATGATCTCAGGAAGAAAGTTGACTTTAAGCTTAAGCATGTTTCCTCCCCTTCCACGGGCCCGGGTACTTTCAATGGTGAAGATCCGACCAGACACACCAAGGTTACGCTGCTGAACCTGATTTAGAAAAGAAAGGGATAACAAATATTTTGAATTTGCAATTAGCCCAAAACAAAGGAAGCAATATGTAAGAATTACAATCTAATATTCTTCCAAATGTCTGAATCGGTGTTGAATAAAATACCTTCCGGGCCCAGTCATCAAATATCTCTTGAGTGTTGAGTTTAGCCCGGAAACTATCTCCATCCTGCTTCAGCTTCAGCCCTTCCACATGGTTCTCCCAGCCTTTTCCCAGAACATCTTCAACCCTCTTCATGTACGCAGTCAGCTGACGGTCTATCTGCTTGGCCCAGATGATGGAGCCAGACACCGGAGGCAGGTCCCGGACATGACTCATCTTACAGGCCTGGCTCTGAGGATACTGCACTTTGAACTTGTCGTGCAGCGATTCGATGTCATCTTTCACACGCTGGATGAGCTGTGTCTGATACTCCCGGATGGCACCACGGATGTGGGGGCGCACGAAGAGAGCATTGAAGCGGGAGAAGATGCGGAACATCTCATTGGCATTCTTGGCAGTACCCAGCTGATCACGCAGGCGGGCCGTGATACGGGTCTCCACGCGGTCAATGCGCTCATCATAACGTTTCATGGCGGCTTCCCAGGCCTCCGTGCCCTCCTTGGACACATCCAGGCCATCAACCTCTTTCACATTCTCATATGCCAGGTTGACCTCCTCAATAGCATTGGCATCAGCAGCATCAAAGAGAACTCCAGCCACCTTCATATCTTGAGGTTCAACTGTCTCTCCAGGGGCATGCTGAGGCACTGCAGATACCTTAAAAAAAACAAAAAAACAACAACAACAGAAGAATAACATTAAATCTCTTAGTCAAGATGTGATTTAAAAAAAAAAAACAAAAAAAAAAAAAAAACACTATTTAAAGGTTTACCTGAGGCCTCAGCACACGGACGATGACAGCCCTCAGCTGCTCATGCTGCCTTCTGAAACGCCTCATGTGGTCCAGTCGGGACTGAAGTTTCCTATGAGCAGGGCTCAAACGCCACACCATCTTCAGGTTCTCCTCTCTCTTCCTCTTCACGATGTCCCTAAGAAGCACCTGCAGTTTCTCATACTCATCCTCCCAAGTCTGGAACACCTCGAAGCAAGCCACCATCACCTGCACAGAGAAGCGTAAGGGCATTCAGGAAAATGTATAATACTGTGAGTGGCCAAGGTGTGTGTGTTTGTGTGTAATTGTGGGTGTTATTTTATGCTGGAGACAAAAAAAAAACCACACCAACCTTTTCAAATTCCTCATAGGCTACATGCATGAGCTTCCTGGTACCCAACACCTTGAGCAGCTGGGAGCTCAGGTCCCTGGAGATGGCCTCTACTAGGCGTAGTGCTCTCTGGATGGGATACTTTGTGTTCCTGATCTTTTTCAGGTGAGTAAATATGGCCATTAGAGCCTGGCGGATCTTATCAAGCTCTGAGGCAGAAAGCAGGTCATTAAGAGGGAAGTCTTTCATCAGAGGATTGTAGTCATTGACCGTTTCCACTGCCTGTTTCAAACCTGCAGGAAGAAGTAGAGGAGAAGTGAACATTTACTCGCGCTTTTCTAAATGCAAACATGTGTTGAGCCAGCCAAGTAAAAACAGCAAAGTTATAACTTACCAGTGTCTGTATCAAAACTGACAGTAGCATGGAAACGTTTCCCGTGTTTCAGGATGTCCAGAGTGAGAAGAACCTCTGGGCTCTCTCTCTTCTCTTGGATCCTGTTAAGGGCTCTCTCCAGATTCAGCCAGAAACTAATTTCCTGCAAGGCTGTGCCCGAGGCCGGGTCACGATCGAGCTTAGTCACCTAGAAGGGCGCGAGCAATGATGATAGTGTGACCAGGAGATATTTTATTTTGTATTCTTATGATCACAGTTATAATTAGAAGTATCAATCATTAATCATTTACCATTGTGGAATCTGATGACAGTATAATCTTTGTTTTATATCTATGGTAATCTGAGTAAAGATTAATGTATGCATATTATCATCATTGTAATCAAGTCTCAAATGGTATCCACAGCATTGTATTCACCGTCCATAACTGGAGGGTCCAGCAGGACCTTGTTCTAATTCATTTGCAGGCCTACATCAGAACATGCACATAGAGAGTTATGTAAACACGCACGTTCACCCTTATTTACACAGGGAGGTCATGTCAGGACATTCTCTAGTTGGACACACAGGCTCACAGAACTGCACAACATGACATGTCACACACTTGTTTTTCTTTAAAGTATCATCTGATGTTTGTATAAGGAGAACTTTGGACTATGGGGAGACTGTTATCATTTCAAGTAAGGTCTAACTGTGTGATGTCATCATGGGTTATATAAGGATGGGGAACGGTCCACTCTTTGGAGATTGTTGCTGTACGTCAGTCTTCCCATACTTCTGGTTCAGAAGTGTGTAATAAAGATCACTATTCTGACATCTACTGAGACCATGCAGTCGTTTGTCTTCTCCTCAAAACTCGAATCATGACAATAGCAACCATAAATCAAGGGTTTTTTATTAGAGAGGTTTTTTTTTTTTTCCAAAGACTGGTTTTGCTTTGTTATATACTTCCATCATGGACTTTTAAATTGGGACAAATATATAGAAATTCCTCTTACCTTTTGGATCTCCCTGATCCAGCGGTTAACTCCAGATTGCAGCTGGTTCAGGAAAGTAGGATCTTCCACCTTGTCGCCAAAGTCAGTGACTTTGGGCTTCTCCCCACGCTCATAGCACTGCTTGGCGATATTTGTGATGATGGGGTGGATGAGCAGGCTGATTTCAGGAATCTCAATATTTTGCTGCAGGTGGAGAAGGCCCATCTCCAGCTCAGCAATCTTCTTCTCGACAGAGGGGGCCATTTTATCCCCATCTCTAGAAAGTTGTAACAGATAACAATGTTACAATGTTTTTTCCTTCCATTACATTTCCATCCATTACAATTCAATGCAAGTTCAGGATTTAGTTTATTTAAGGAAGGCTTTGCAAAGTAACATTACCTGTCGGCTTTCCCAGACTCACGAATGTAGGACTTGAAGAAAGGTGCGACAGCATTGCTGATGAAAGAGTGAAGCGTCTCGTAGGGAGAATCCTCGCTCAAAGTCAGCACTCGCACCTGGGTTGATATCGGTTTGTCTGCATCAATGACGCCTGTCCTCTTGATCAAAGCCAAGCTACAGAGTAAAGAAAAGGTGAATGTATTCA
Source organism: Maylandia zebra (assembly GCF_041146795.1). NCBI lineage: Eukaryota > Metazoa > Chordata > Actinopteri > Cichliformes > Cichlidae > Maylandia > Maylandia zebra. The sequence goes on from NC_135185.1 coordinate 24,726,704, forward strand.
TCCAGAATAGCCAGAATTTAAATAACTGAAGGATCATATGCAGTATTACTTTTTCCAGTGCATTATTTACCTGTTGGACTTGATCCCATAGTGGATGTCAATGTTAACATTATAAGTGATGCACTCTTTCTCCTCCTCACTTTCATCTCCGACCTCCTCTGTGAGGAAACAAATACATATATTAATTAACTAAACAGATGACCCATCATTGAATGTGTGCATCAGGTTCTTCATACTAGGTGTAAAACAAGGTCAAAGTAGCACATTAATACCTTGTCTATGTCAATATGAGGACACCAAAGTGCAAATAGTCTTGCTTTATTACATTTCCATTTGCCTCATGTACAATAAGGTAGGGCATGTGACTGCTTTTATTTTTAAATTATTTCAAACTATTTAAAGCCATGCATGATTGACTCCTTAAGGCCAGTGAAGTTGCAATGCAGCTAAAAAAGAATTAAACTATTTGGACTCTAGATAGATGTGCACAATGAGAAATGCTGCAGCAGATGATGGTGCAGCTATTCATGTCCACACCCTCCCTTACAAGTGATGAGTGGGCTGCATTGCAGTATCAGTATTATTAATGCAAAACCGCGAATAGGCCGGGGAAGTGACTCTTTGGGCTAGGAATCCAAAACCTCCAGGCTAAGACTGGTCATGTGTGGTATCAAAGGATCAAGATTCAGCACAGATATAGTAGGAAAGCAGCTCAGAAGCTGAGGATTAATTTGCCCGGGGAAACTGAAGATAATGTGTTTATTGACACAAGCTGGTTCACATGATAAAATGACTTACAGCTATGACAAAGGAGCCATTCTCTTTGAATTCCTATAATTATGCTTCATGTTTTTATTATGACTGTATCTGTCTCGTTATTTGTGCACCAGGCCTCAACGTGATATGCATATATAATAGCTTTATATAAATGCAGAAGGAACACAAAAATAACGGAGTTACGTCAACATACAGCTCCATTTTTTTATTGTTGTGATTGATTGTTTTATCGTCCCCACCCAGTGCGGCGCAGTTATCTTAGTAAGTAGATGGACAGCTTTAGCGACATCTGTTAATATCGTTGTAAAAGCAGCAGTTAACGATGAGTTTCCAAACTATTTGGCAGGTGGTTAACAAGAAAAGCTAATTTGCAAAGACGCCGACTTTATTCTAAAGTAACTGGGTGAACAAACAGTGTTGCTATTAAAATCATATTTGTGAGCTAGTCGAGTTCTCTGACGTACCTTTCAGAGCGCTTCTCTCGACCAGGATGGTGTGAATCTGGGGATCGGCCAGGAATTTTCTCATCTGCTCCACGGAGCTTTTCTCTTCTAGGGCGGTTTCCAGCGAGGCCGGGGCCTCTCCGCCATCTTCCAAAAGCAGCGGTACCAGCTTCCGAATGTGCTTCTGCAGCACCGAGGTATCAGCCACCGTCTGAACGGCCGACACCTCCATAGTGCCGGAGTTTTCCTCCGTCCCCCCGCCGTCGGACATCCTTCTAAGAGCGTCAACGACGACTAGGTGTTGTGTGAAAGTGAACAAAGAAAAAAGGATGACGGTAACAAGCTGACTGCAGCTTCTACCAGCGGGTCATAGGTTGACTGACTGCCGCTGTCAAAACGTTGCAACTGACGCAATCTGTTTTATATGCGCAAAGGATTATGGTATTTGTCGTTCCTTAAATGGGGAGTTCACCGAGCTGTGGTCGTCAAAGACTACAATACCCATAATGCAGTTGAATTAATCAGTTTTTTTTTTCTGTCCTTTTGTTAGTACCATGTGCGACAAATAGGGGGAGAAAGGGAGTTGTCTCGAATGATGCAGCTGAAATAGCTTTTAAAATACAAACTTTGATTTGTGCTATTGTTAATTCAATAATAATGTAATTTTAAAAAATCAAAGGCATGTTGAGGCCCATGTTCTATTGGGGACTACGAGTACCAAAATAAATTTGATAAATAGATAATTAATGAATTAAATGTACCATTAATAAATTATAATTGAAAAAAATGAATAAATGAATTTATGGAATGTTTTAAAGAAATTAATTGACATTAATTCATTATTTACTCATTTAGTTGATTAACTATTTCCTATTTTAATTATTAAATGACACACTTTAATATTCATTTAATTCAAATCAAATCAAATCAAATCACTTTTATTGTCACATCACATGTGCAGGTACATTGGTACAGCACATGTGAGTGAAATTCTTGTGTGCGAGCTTCACAAGCAACAGAGTTGTGCAAAATACAATAATGTAAACAAGCAAAATACAAGAATGGCTACATCTGAAACTAATAAATATATGTACAATATATAATAGTATATGCATTTCTGGATGTGTATACTAAATATCTTTCTACGTGTGTGTGTGTGTGTGTGTGTGTGTGTGTGTGTGTGTGTGTGTGTGTACACATATTTTACAAATTAAATAGAGTAAACAATAAATAAAATATATAAAATAAAATATACAGAGTGAGACATGTGCAAAACAGTGGCGTTACTGTACAGTATGGAGTGCATAATGTTAAAGTTCCAGTAGTGAAGCTGAGGTGTCTATGAAGTGTTCAGCAGTCTGATGGCCTGGTGGAAAAAGCTGTCTCTCAGTCTGCTGGTACGGGACCGGATGCTGCAGAACCTCCTTCCTGATGGAAGTAGTCTGAACAGTTTATGGCTGGGGTGACTGGAGTCCTTGATGATCCTCCCCGCTTTCCTCAGGCACCGCTTCCTGTAGATGTCTTGGAGGGAGGGAAGCTCACCTCCAATTATCCGTTCAGAGCACCGCACTACTCGCTGGAGAGCTTTGCAGTTGTAGGCGGTGCTGTTGCCATACCAGGTGGTGATGCATCCAGTGAGGATGCTCTCAATGGCACAGTGATAGAAGGTCCTGAGGATGCGGGGGCTCATGCCGAATCTTTTCAGTCTCCTGAGAAAGAAGAGGCCCTGCTGCGCCTTCTTCACTGTTTTGTTTGTGTGTACTGACCACGTAAGATCCTCAGCCAGATGTACACCAAGGAACCGGAAGCTGCTCACTCTCTCCACAGCAGCGCCGTTGATGGTGATGGGGGTGTGTACTTCTCTGCACCTCCGGAAGTCCACTATCAACTCCTTTGTCTTTGCGACGTTGAGGGTGAGATGGTTGTCTTGACACCAGTGGGTCAGGGCGCTGACCTCCTCCCTGTAAGCTGTCTCATCACTGTTGGTGATAAGACCCACCACTGTAGTGTCGTCCGCAAACTTCACAATGATGTTGGAGTTGTTAGTGGCCGTGCAGTCGTAGGTGTAGAGTGAGTACAGGAGAGGGCTCAGTACACACCCCTGTGGAGCACCAGTGTTCAGTGTGATGGGGGATGAGGTGATGCTGCCCAGTCTGACCACTTGGCGTCTGTCAGACAGGAAGCTAAGGATCCAGCTGCAGAGGGAGCTGCTCAGTCCTAGATCCTGCAGTTTCCTGTCCAGCTTCGAGGGAACGATGGTATTGAATGCTGAGCTGTAATCTACAAACAGCATTCTCACATACTAATTATGCATTTATTTAATTCCCTTTGGCACTCTGGGCCCTCCATAATGTGCAACCCTGTGACCTACTACATATTTATTATCAGTACGTGAAACGTGGAGAATTGTTTTGTGTTGAATTACTTGTGTTAAAGTCTTTACTCAAGAAAAAGTTATAATCCTTGTTAGGTAATACTTTAAAAAGAATTGGTTGCTTATATTTAATAATCTATATTACACCTATATAAAAAGTGAATACTCCCTTCTTCTTTTCAGGTTATTGTCACTAGGGGTCGCCACAACTGGTCATCCTATTCTCCCTCTCACCCTATCCCTAATATCCTCCTTTGTTACACCAACTATCTGCATGTTGTCCTTCACTACATCCATGATTTGTCAATGTGGTCTTCCTTTTTTCCGCCTGCACGGCAGCTCCATGTTTAACATTCTTTGCCCAATATCTAAAATATACAATTGACTGAATTAATTGAAGGTTTTCAAAATAAAGTCATAGGACAACACGGGAAGGCCAAAGAAAATTTGTTCCTTGAGATCATAACACAGACGAAAGAAAATATTAAACAGATCTATAAAAGGACTGATTAACTCTTAGGAAAAGAGAACTCAAAAGTGTACCCATAAATGGGACAATACAAAATGTTATAAATGTAAAAAAGTATATATAACCTCATATTAATTTGTTTTTAGAGCTTAGTGCTAGTCCTCCAGAAATGCAGTCCCAGATTGGTTTTAACTAGCACAAATATTTTGACTTTTAACCACACAGATGATGTGAAAATGAATCAGATTCTCTCAACACTATCAAACTCAAAAGCGAGAAAAGTATATTCCCTGGCACATGAAAGTTGTTGTGGTAATTCCATAAATAAGGTGACAGACAGGAAATCTGAATGCAATGAATCTTTCTTTCTTTCTCATTTCTGCATGTCATGCTGCTCACAGGTGAATAAGACTGACTTAAAGTTCATCAGATCACTTTACAAACACATTCTACTATTGAATTCAGATATGCATTTAGTACATCTGAATACAATACGAGATTTATCCAGCCTGTTCTGGGCAAATGAGTATAGCAACAAGGTCCGCCATGTAGGTGTGCCTAAGTAATGCATCATTTTTTGCGCAGTCAGCTCTCTCCTAATAAGCAATTAATGACTGGAATATATTTCCCCAAAATTTGAAAACTTGTATAGATTTCTATCTTTAGTCATGATATATATTAAAAAAATGATTTTGAGGACTTCGTCTTGTGAGCATTCATTTCATTATGACTGCTTAATTTTTTATGTAATTCTGTATATATGTGATTAAAATTGTGTGTGTGTGTGTGTGTGTGTGTGTGTGTGTGTGTGTATGTGTGCCCCTGTTGATAGATTTTAACTTATATACTTTAACTGCAGATAAAAGTTAGCTAAACTTTCTTTCCTTTTGTGTGTAGATTTGTATCTAAAGTTCTGTAAAATAATAACTAAAGCTTTAAAATAAATGTTATGGAGTACAAGGTACAGCATGTGCATTCAAAATGGAGCAGAAAAAGAAAGTAGCCTAGCATATTTTTAACTATATGAAAAGTGTGTTTGAGTAAAGTACTCTTTCCATCCCATTGTTAGACAGTAATAGTGGCATGGTGGGAATGGGGCCTCTGGACATGTGGTCTATCGGCACTCCATGGGATCACATTTAAATCAAGTGTCATGAGTGGGCCCCACCCCGGCAGGACAATGTGAGAAGTATCGCCCCAAAAAGTTTTCAGAAACTGCTGGAAGAACAGGACAAAGAGCCGGAACAAGTCCCTTCTACAGAGACCCCACCCACAAACCCACAGGACAAAAAAAAAAAAAAAGATCACATCTCAATCTCCCTTTGCCTTTTCATCAAGAAGGCAGACCCACCAGCACATGATATTACACATTTGATAATAAAATAAAATGTCATGTACCAAATTGAGCTTTTTGAGTATGATTATATATGCAGAATAAGAAGTAGGACACAATCGTTCTGGTCATGTTTATTTAAATAAATACCAACATAAAGTAAAGCATGAGTTTCAAAGAGTAAACAGTTCAAACTGGAACAAGTTAAGAGAAAATATAATTAGGGGCTTAGCCTATACACCGCATCCCTGAGTAACAGCAACATTTGCAACTTCTATTACACACCCCACAGATTAAATAGCTTTTCAATGATTTATGGCTTTAATATTGTTACTGAGTTAAAGTGAGAATGCAGCTCAGTTTTTGATGACAAAAGCATGTTTTTAAGAGGTCTGCTGGCAATGACTATTTGTTGGCTAGACAAGTAAAGGATTAGTTTACAGATGTGCCGGTGGACAACTATATATACCAACATTTAAAAAAAATAAAATAAATTATGCTAGCTCACTAGTTGCATGGAATCAATACAGTAACATCAGCATCAAGTCCTTTGAAAGTTAAAAACAGACTTTGTCTGCACCTCCGGAGATAAAACTTCATACCCAGGATAAAATACGTAATTTGAGCATTTCACATGAGGACTAAACCGCACCTTGATCACCTCATCGAATGAAGGCCAAAAAGACGGAAAGGATAATTGAAAACGTTGATCGAGTCGATACATCCGCTGAAGTCCATGACAAGATGCTCATTCCTCATCGGGGAACTTGAATTTAGCATAGACGATGAGCATAACTACGGACATCACGACACACAGGGAACCAATCACGAGGTAGGCAATGCCGAGGAATTCATTGCTTCCACCCATCCAGGACACATTGCTGAACACAATCTTCTTCGCCCCATTAAAAGCCCGAACAGGATAGTCTGGGGCACAAGTGTTAAGGATATACACTGAGAATAGATACAAATGGATACCAGTTGTGGAAAACAATAACACTAAAGCAGAAAAGACATAAGTTATATCAAAAAGTACATTTTTCATTCCATAAAAATCTGTCTTGCTTGTATTGCAAACAAACAAATATATTTAAATGTTGTATTGAAAGTATTCAAACTTACAGCCCTGTTGTCTAAATTGGGCGATATGGAGAACTTTACATAAGTCCTGCCTTGGCACAGGACAATCAAAAGCTATTTGCCTAGCTTGTTTACCTATGTCAGAAGATTTGCCTGTTTTTTTGGTCACCTTAAAGAACTCCTGAGTCATTGTGCTCAAGCCAGTGCTCTGGTGAACAGAGACACACCCAACCCGTTGAACAGGTTACGAATACACTGCTGTGGCTGTAACACGACACTGGAGCCTCGTAAATCTTTAAATCGTGGAATTTTTTATTTTTTAAACAGCAGGCTATTTTGTAAGTGTTAAATATCATTGGTTTCATATCATCATTTATACATGTGTATAAATACATATATTATAAATATGCATCATCCTTTAAATCATCGTATATTCTGTAATGAGTACAAGGATACTGTAGGTGATGTCAATCGTGTAGTTTCCAGCTGGGAGACCCTTTTGATAATCCCCGCTTGCATCGATTCGTCGATACAGCTTTCTGAAATTTGGCAGTGCTGCCCTCCTCATCCACACCAGGAAATCTTGATTCACAAACCCGTTGTTACTACGATCTGATGCGTCCAACTCATAAGCAGGCTTGGCCCAATTTATGGGTTTCACAGTACCTGCAAGTCAAAGTAGGCCAACATTTACCAAAGTATGTTAAGTTCCTGGAATGTGCACTTTATTACCCTCTATTAAACACAACTTAAGATAAAATTAAACTAAAGGTACTACCATTGAAGGCATTCTTCAGAGGTGTAACGCTTGGATTTCTGTATTTGATGTTGTAGTCTGTCCACCACGCTATTCCTTTTCCATCCAAGGTCACGTTATTTGTTGTCCCATTGACGGTCCGAGTCAGCGTGAAAGTGTCTTTAAAAGAAAAAAAAAAATTAACACTTCCTTTTATAGAAGATACTTTAATCTCCACAATTACTAGAGATCCCATACAAACCATTGAACATGCTGTTTGCTATTGATCCACATGGCACAATTGGTTTTTTGCTGCTGTCGTAGTTATAGGGGGAACAGGAACTACTGGGGCTCTTCAAGAGATACAGACATTTTTTTTAAATTCATGGTCTGTAAGATTTACATGAATTACAGAACTGTAAAAGTAAATTCAGCACAGCTTTAGAAACTGCATGTTTTTACACATCCAAGTCTGTGCATGTCTGTGAAATACTGTGTGTTCTTAACTCACTGTAAAGTAACTCAGGTCTCCATATAGCTGATTATCGTCTTTGGATGCCCCATATCTTCTGTAGTTTTGGAAGTAGTTTGACAATCCGTAATAAAAGAACACAGGGCCCTGGATTAAGGAAAACAAAACCCACATAAAAAAAAAAGCAATAACCAAAAAACCCCACTGAATTGAGAGGCAGGAGTACAGTTATGCTGGCATAAATTATATAAAATAAGGATCCATCCCAACCTGAAACAGAGTAGTGAGGGTGAAGTTCAGTGAGCACTTGCAGTTTGCTATATCTGACTGGGAGCAGCTAGAACATGGTGATCCGTTGCTATCCCCAGTGTAGTCCAACTGTGTGGGAAAGAACATCAAAGTATGAATTCTTACTTCTCAAAAACACCTATTTTTATTCTTGTAATCAAGTCTGTAAGCAGACAGCATGGTCAGTAACTGTTTATAAGAATGATCCCATATATCAATTTTAATGTTTAAAGACTGTTTAATAACAGGGGCGGATCTAAAGAAATTTTCTTAGGGTGGCATGAGGGTGGCAGAGAAATCAAATGGGGTTGCAAAATCAAAGCCTTTTTTTTTTTTCAAACACATATGCAGGTGATGACATATGGTTAAAATGATTCAAATGCAGTAAATATACATGCTTTTCATATAAATATTGTCTATAACTTAATTATTTTCTGTAGCCCACATAATTAAACATGTTAGTTTCACATAGAATCCACATAAAACACGTGAATTTTGATTCTATGTACTCTATAGCCAGTTTAATAAATAAATATATAGCACAATATGTATAAAATTCAGAAAGCTACACAACATGGAGCGGTGTTGTTCAAAATGTGCTCTGGCACAATCATAGGCATGGCTTTCTGCTGAAAACAAGAAAAAAGCCGGTCCTGCTATGAGCTGAACCATTTGTTAATGGTGTAGGGCAGCGGTCCCCAACCCCCGGGCCTCGGACCGGTACCGGTCCGTGAGTCGTTCGGTACCGGGCCGCGAGAGTTGAGGCTCGGGTGTGAAATGTATGGTTTTCAGGGTTTTTAATCGGTTTTCAGCGTTATTTTGTTATCGTTTTTATCGTTAACTCGGTTTTCCTGGGTCTTTTCACGTGTGTTATGAATAAATCTTTTTTTCGGTACCGGTACTAGTTTTATTTTGTTGTATTTTTCCGTGACACCTTAAAGGCCGGTCCGTGAAAATATTGTCGGGCATAAACCGGTCCGTGGCGCAAAAAAGGTTGGGGACCGCTGGTGTAGGGGGCTAACACTATTCAATAAATTCAAAGTTAATGGTATCTTATTTTAATAAACAACACTGTCATGTGCAAAACTAGGGTGACACTTGGGGTGGCAAGAGATCATTTTAGGGTGGCACATGCCACCATTCTAGATCCGCCCCTGTTTAATAATTATAATTATTTTAAAAAGTTGTCATTTGATTGTTCATCCTAGGCATATGCTTTCAGTGTGGAGGTCATACCTCTAACACCTGGATGCTCCTGGAAGTGACAAGGAGAGCGACTCCAATGCCGATGAAGGCCAGCCCAATGAGGACAAATCCTGGGATTACAATTCCAGCAGAAAGTATAGGCTGCCATGCCGGAAGCCTTTGCTGGGTGAAGGCGGTGTTGTCTGGCCGGTTGGCTGACTCTGACTCTTGTTTCACCATTTTCTCGCTTCTGTTGGATTGAATCATTATAGGTTTACAAGTATGATCCAGTTTATAGCATTGCAAATGTGTCTATCACATCCACGGCAATGTATGAACCCCCTACTAAAAGTATACTAGCTCATTTGTTCACCAAAGATTTATACGGTGTGTTGACAACTGACGTCACAAAACACTGTAGCACAGCTCGACATAAAACACAGCGAAAACCTTTGTAATACTGTACACACGAAATCTAAAACCCCGACCCCAACGGTATACAGATTGTTAAAAGTACACCACTGAGTTTTCGCTCACTTTTAAATGGGTTTGTTCAGATACATAGTTTACCCCAAACAAAATGCTTTATCATTATATTCACGCCTAACACTTGGGTTTATATGTTTAGCCACTTACGTGCAATCAGCTCTAAAACGAAGACACAAAAGCCTCAAAAGCAGAACATCGATATGCTTCCCTGAGTCGTGAGCCCGACGGAGCGGAACACCTTTACCTGCTTACCCCGCCTACTCTGCCACACCTGCTCTTTTCTTTTCTAGGGATGACGTCAGTTGTTTGCAGGGTCGGGGTTTTGCGGACAGAAAGTAGGACGGAAACGCGGAACTTGCAGGCTTGTTTTGGCCACTAAAAAATAAATAAAAAGCCGTGATACTGGGTTGAACTATGTCAACTAGGCCTATGCAAATTTGAAACTCCGAGGGTATCATATTTGAGATTTGTGTGAATAAACTCCACAAAAAATGCCGTAAGTAGCAAAAATTATGCAAATTAAAACCGAAATGGGCAAACTGATATGATTTACTTTTATTCAACAAATATTTTTTGAATCAGGCTTTACAAGGCTGACTTAATTAAAAAAAATGATAAACTGACTTGTAATTTTGACTCAGTATAACATATGCTGTAATTTAGTAATAAATGATTTTTTTTTTCTTTAAAACGCTCTTTCCGTGCTGGATTCAGAAGCTGTTCCAGAGCACCAACATAGTGTTCATATCTAAAGGTAAACAATATTTCATCCATTGCAGTAGTTATGATCCATTTAACCACGAAAAGCGCCCTCGAGTAATGGCAGTAACAGTAGGAGCTATTCAAAGGCTCGGCATTGTTTTAGATTGGCAGTTATCTCAACCATTAACTACACAGGGCGGCAATTGCGTAACGTTTTCCATTCACCAATCACAGAGAAGTTCGTTGTGCAAGGTCTAATAGTGTGGAGTCTTTGTGTTGACATCTTCTGGGGGATTGAGAGGTATTATTAATATTTTCAGTATTTTATAATTTCCGGTTGCCTTAAAACAGTAGCAGTGTAGTGCAGAGTAGTGTGAGAACGTTTGCAAACGATTTCGCGAACAGTGTATCAATACGCATTAATTTCCAAACAAACCGGCGTACGTGCTCTTATGCTACCATTGGTGCTAGCCGGAGCTTATTGTTAGCATTGGCTAACCTAGCATGGTCGCCAATGAGAAATTAGAAAGGAATATATTAAATTCAGTTAAATCTATATGGCTGCAGTACATTGCGTGTTTAGCAGTAGCGTTAAATGGTTACGATATGAAATTCATATGGTGCATTTAAGGCTTTGAACAGAAGAAAACCTGCTGTTGGCAAATGATTGCTAAGCTAGTTTTGTCGTTAGCTTGCTAGCTGAAACAAGTCAGAGAAAGACGGTTCCTGACTAACGGGATTGGGCATATTTAATCAGAAAGTAGGATACAGACGGGCAAACGGCAAGCCATTTCCTGTTTTCTTCAGGAGATATCTCGACTTGATCGACAGACATTGTGAAAGACCTTCGTCCCACGCAGGGTCTCAGTATTTTACGAAGTAATTTAGCTAAGTTAAAATCAATTTAAAATTACACAAAAGGCCGATATCAAACAGTCCTGTTCGTAACCATATTTCTGGTTCTGTCTTTATTTCTTAGTGTTTGAATGGATATTACCAGGTGCACGGAGAAATGGGTAAAACAAGACAAGGTTACTGTACCTTGGTGCCCTCATTTCATAAAGTCATGACATCCATGCACACGCAACATTGTTTAAATCATCCAGTTATAGAAATAAAAAAAACACGAATTAATGTCTTTATTTTGGGATGATGTATTTTCAAACACCAGGCAGTATTTTGCAGTTCTTGCTTCAAATGGCAGGAGGATGTTCAAATGTTTATGATGGAAAAATAATTGTTAACCAAACCTTCAATTACTGAGAATTACACTTACAAGGGCTTTTGGACTGACGGTGCAAAGACTTGCAGGCCCTTGTGCATTGTTTCTTATCCCTATGGATTTTGTACTTTTTATATGTTGCTTTAAAGTAAATCTTTAATTTTCATATATTTTGCAGTAGTATAAGTGCAGTAATGTGTGCACACAGTTATTTACCCAGTGCTCAAAACCACATCATCATGTTCATCCAATATTTTCTTTTATTATTATTATTGGTTACACTGTTGCTAACATCTAAATTTCAACCATTTCACTTTTTGTTGTTGTAAGCATCATCATTAAGGAGTACATCTCATTCCTGTTCCCTTTTTTGTTTAGGAGAGGCCTCCAACATCCTCCATAATGCTGTCTAGCAAGAAATCAGATGCGGGTTCCTCCTCCTCTTCTTCGTCTTCTGCAGCGGGAGGTGATAGGGTCCCGGGTTCTGACATCCAGACGGGATCTGCAGCCTCAGTGGCTGGAGCTATGGATTCAAAGAAAAAGGACAGGTCTTCCCCTAGTGGGGAACATGGAGGAGCCTCTTTGTCACACCAGTCAGGCCCCGGAGGGGCAGATCAGGACTCTGCTGAAGTCCGTAGGACGAGTCGACGCAAGCGAGCAAAAGTAAATATTTTAGGTTTATAGATGCTCACGAGGGAAGGAAAGGAAATAAGTTTATTGTGGCATCATGAGAATTGATTATATTCTGTGCTTCAGGAGCGTTCATTATCCGAGGAGTGTTCATTATCCCAAGACACAGGTATTTTTCTGCGTCTGCACCTCCGTGAAAAGTTAGAAGTGGCAGTTGTTTCCCAGTGTTTACAGTGTGATATTTCTGGCAGTTGTTGGTTATGCCTGAGAAATGTTTCAGCACTTCTAAGAGAAGTGGGAGTAAATGAACGATTTACACAAACGCCGGTTTTAATGATGCTTTTATTGTGCCTACTGTTGCAGGTGGAGTACCGCGAGATGGACGAAAGCCTGGCTAATCTTTCGGAGGATGAATACTACTCAGAGGAGGAGAGGAATGCCAAAGCAGAGAAAGAAAGGAAGCAGGTCATCCCTCCTCCACCCCCACCTGTGGAGGAAGAGAATGACAGTGAACCAGATGAACCGTCTGGTGTGTGAAACACTTGCATGTTAGAGCAGTAAAAGAAGACATGTTCTGCTAATTGGTTGCAATTCTTAACTGAGTGGCCTGTTAAACTGATCTTAGACTTCATTTCAACAGAAAAGAAATATGCGTGTTTATTTTTAGGTTTGGAAGGTGCTGCTTTCCAGAGCCGTCTTCCTCATGACCGTATGACATCCCAGGAAGCAGCCTGCTTCCCTGACATCATCAGTGGTCCCCAACAGACTCAGAAGGTCTTTCTGTACATTCGCAACCGCACGGTATGTATTCATATAAATGGATTAATTTGAGTTTCTAGATAAAGGGCAGTACTGTAATTCATGTTATTCTCATCCAGCTCCAACTGTGGCTAGACAACCCTAAAATACAGCTGACCTTTGAGGCCACAGCGCAGCAGCTTGAAGCTCCATATAACAGTGAGGAATTAAATAAAACACTTTTTCCCCATTATTTTTATTTTTGTCCTCATACAGAAAGAGAAATTTGATGTCCATTTGTTCTCTTTGTAGGTGATGCTGTGTTGGTCCACAGGATACACAGTTACTTGGAAAGGCATGGTCTCATTAACTTTGGTATTTACAAGAGGGTCAAGCCTTTACCCAGTAAGTTCATCCAGTTATTCTACTGCTGAAATAGCACTAGCAATTAACCTAATTTTGGTACATTTTATGTTTTCTACATGACTTTGAGTTGAAAAATAAAATACTGCCTTGTCCTGCAGCAAAGAAGACTGGGAAGGTTATAGTCATTGGTGGAGGTGTGTCTGGCCTGGCCGCAGCCCGGCAGCTGCAGAGCTTTGGGATGGATGTTACTGTGCTGGAAGCCAGGGTACATTACTAACAGTATTTCTGTTAATCAGATGTTGGTATAAGTCATTTGAGATTTTAAAATGCTCACTATAACAAGCCTCTAAATTCTATTCATGTATACTTTTAAATTTCTTTTTGAAATGTTAATCTTTTCATGCAGGACCGTGTTGGAGGCAGAGTGGCCACATTCAGGAAGGGCAACTATGTTGCAGATCTTGGAGCCATGGTAGTGACAGGGCTGGGTAAGAATCAGATTCTTTTTGTTGAGATGCTGAAGTTAATCATTTTTTGCATTTAGTAAGTGTTTAGCATCTGTGTGCTGTAGAGGTGTATATATTTTAGTATACAATTCCTAATACTCCAAAACTCAGAAGCGTTCATGTGTTCAAGATGCAAATAATTTTTAGTGTCACATGATCTGAGATCACAGTGTTAAGAGAGCTATTTTTTAATTATAGTTTTATATTGGTTTAGTTTTACTTTGATTAACCTGTAGAGGGTAATAACAGCCTGTGTAATGTCATTGTATTTTGGGTCTGTGTGTGCACTTGTTCAGGAGGAAATCCTATGGCAGTTGTCAGTAAGCAGGTTAACATGGAGCTAGCCAAGATCAAACAGAAGTGTCCACTATATGAAGCCAATGGACAGGCTGTAAGTACAATGAATGATCTTAATAATACTGAGGTGGCTCTTGTCTATTATCCTGTTGCAGCAAAACTCAGTGGGGCTCCTAAGATATTTGTAAATATATATTTGACTTAATTTTAATAACAAACTTTTTGTGTGTGTTTGTTGTTGGTTTTTTTTTTTTTTTTGTAAAAATCCAAATTTTGTTACAAAACCACGATGTGGCAATAGGCTAACAGCAATAGAGGCATGCATGCTGATGTGTGAAATATGTCTGCTTGCTTCAACCATACTGCTGTTCATACTGACACACCCATTAAACATTCCCAGTGATGGTAACAGAACTATGTGAACCATTTGATATAATAACACAGATAACCTCCATGTACAACTTATGTTTGCCATAGCTCCAGACCAGACCCACACAATGTTCAGTAGACATGTTAAAGTCTGTGTTTTCTGTTTCAGCTCAGTGGTCTTGTGAAGATTTTTTCAATGAATGCCTTTCTTGGGGTCATTTCACATGATTTCTGTTGGGTTACCTAACTCTAGGAGATGATTTTGTAATCGTTTGCAGCTTTAATCATTTAGTAATTGATGTGGAAATGTGGTTAAAGTTGGCAAATGTCTCGTGAAAACAAACACGTGGGAAGCCATAATTTTTATCAGTTACTAACAAAAGGGTTCAAATCACAAAGTAGCTTCACCGTGCGTCACAGGGTCAATTTATTATGTTTTTTTTCTCACCTGGCTGTTCCCCATCATCCCCCACAGTTTGATAACCACTGCTCAAAACCCACCTCCATGCTGGTTTATTTATTTGATTTCTGTTCCTGATTGTGGGTCTGGTGGTTCACTCTGAATGTTTGAATGAGTCTTTTTATTATGTCCAACAACAAGTCAGTGGTTTCTGAGTTTGTTGAAATTGATTGTGTGTTTGCACTTGTAACTTAAACGAGGGTATGGCCATGCTTTTAGACACATTCATGCATAAATGTCGGAAGCGCCACAGAGTCTGCTTTTAACATGTACAGATGTGTAAACCAGAACATTCTGTTAGGATTTTCTTTTCTTTTCTTTCTTTTGATGCTTGCAGAAAAGGTGAACTCTTGGCATTAAAGTGCTGTGTTTGCATTCCTAGCTGGTACTTGTCCCTTTTATGGCTTTCAAAGATTCACCGAAACATGGTGGTAGAGTTTTTAACTACATACTGTTGCGTCTGATCAACAACAGCTCTAGTTCCTCTAGGAACTGAACAGCCTAGAAACGGATCTAGCCTAATGTCATTAAATTGTTTTTTCCCCCTTTAGTTTGTGTTCTGCCCATTAAACTGCAGCAACATTAGTAGGATGTTTAGGATCCTTTTCAAGGCTCTATTTTGAAATCTTTTGAAGCAGTCACATCACATGTAACTAATTCCCCCCCTGCAGGAAAAGGCAAATTAAGTGTACATGATTTACTTTTGTGCAAAACCGTTTGACTTTGAAAATGTTTACTTAATATGTTGTCTCTCTCTTCCCCTCTCTCCTGCCATGTTCATCTTTTTGGTGAACTACTAAAGGGTGAACGGTGCACAAGTGTATGTATCTGTTTATTTGCATACTATTTCTCTTACTTCCTTTTTAACCAATTTTAGAACTAAATATTGCTGCTCATCCATTTGAGCTTCACATCATGTAACTTTTTTTTTAAATCCCTGTAGTAGTTAAAGAGAACAGCAAATAAGCAAAGTGTCATTAACTTTTGTGTTTGGATAAAAAATGACAAAACACTATATTTAACATTTTTAGCCTTTATTTTTTTAAAGTAGTGAGTTGATACGAAATCAGTTTAAATGTTTCTGGTTTCAATTTGTGAAAAAGTAACTTTGGTTAGCAAAAAACGCATTACAAACACGATATTTTAGCTCATTTTAATAACAATGCTATGCAGAAAATCTAGTTATATCATTGGCTATATTTCTACTAAATTGCAGTAGACGAGGCTGGCTGTGAAAAATATTCAATGCATTAATCAAATCAAATAAAGAAAGCTCCATTCTTTGATAAATGTACAGCATCCTCATGTGTTTCACCCCAATCATAATGTGTAATGTGTTCTACTAATGCTTAGCCATAGATCTAACTCTTTTCTTGCATTGTCTGTGTTCTGTGATTTTGAAACATGTCATAAAGCTCTTTCTGCATGTTTATCAAGGCATCAAATACTGTAATATTTCTAAGTATTTTTTAAGGAGACATGAATAACTTTTATTAGTGAATCAAAGTTTTTTTGTCAGTATTGATTCCATTATTCCTAAACATCAAAAGAGTTAAGTGTAGTTTTGTTTATTTGACTAGTGCCATGTCTCGTGTGCCTGTACTTTTATTATGCTGTCTTTTAAATGCCACCAATGAGAAATTCTCCTCATGCGATTGCTTGGGTGTCCAGGTACCAAAAGAAAAAGATGAGATGGTGGAGCAAGAGTTCAACCGACTGCTGGAGGCCACCTCTTACCTCAGCCACCAGCTGGACTTTAACTTCCTCAATAACAAACCAGTGTCTCTGGGTCAGGCTTTGGAGGTGGTCATACAGTGAGTAACAGAATCTGGTATCAGTATCAAAGATGCTTATAGGTACTTGAATACACCTCTAATGTGTCTGTATGTGTGTAGGCTGCAGGAGAAGCATGTAAAAGATGAGCAGATAGAACACTGGAAGAAGATTGTGAAGACTCAGGAAGAGCTCAGGGATCTTCTTAATAAGGTGAGCATAAATTACTTTATCAATTTCCTTAGCTGCCACTTTCTTCCCCTCGCTCTGCTTACCTACCTCAACTCTTTTCTCCACCTTTCAGATGGTATCCACTAAGGAACGTGTTAAGGAGCTCCATCATCAGTATAAAGAAGCAAGTGAAGTAAAACCCCCCAGAGATATCACAGCTGAATTCCTGGTGAAGAGCAAGCACAGAGACCTCACCGCACTCTGCAAAGTAAGTTCGATGTTTGTTTGTTTTTTGAGAAATGGAAAATAGACACTGGACAGATCGCCAGTCTAACACTATTTCAGATCAAAAGCAAATGTATTTCACATGGGATAAGGGGAAGAGGATGGATGGTTGGATATGATCCAAAAATCACTAATCAGTGTCATAGAAGAGCATTATAGCTACAACTCCTTACACTATCCTACACTTTTGTTAGTGTCACATAGTGTCTGTGTTTTGTTTTTATTTTCTGTAGGTTGAGCTACTATGAGGCAGTATTAGACATTCTAGGTTTATTATAAGGTTCATTCATTGGTCGGGAAGTTGACCCACCACAGTGTGTAGGAAAGAACTTTCAATATTTAATAAGTGATTTTAAGAGTATTATAGTGCTAAAGAAGTACTATCATCTGAAGGGGATATTTTATGGACCACTAGTTCAGGGTGGATGCCTTGCAGAATTTTAATGCTGTGCTGTCTAAGTAAACCAGACAGGCTGTGTTTAAGTGGTTTAATGCCTCAGTTGGACGTAATATTAGAGTGAGTGCCGCTGTTTTATTTTTGGTGAGGATAAATCACCTCCACTACTGCTGTGTGTGTATTTAAAGGGGAAGATTTAGTTTAAACACAGCTGGTATCTGAACTGGATTTGTCTGCGACCCATCCGCTCTCTGAGAGACCACTTCAAGGGTTTGAATCACTGTCTTACAGTCTTTCTGTCTGCACATGTGTATACATACACTTTTAGCAAGACAGACTTGGCTTTTAAGAGAGTGTGTGTGTGTTTATGCACATTATATTCTTTTATGACTGCACTGTAGAACAAGATTTTAAAGCCAGTGAAATTCTTTTTGTTGAGAGATTCTGTGGTAGTCTTGCCACTTTTTGTGTTTCCTCAGGTCAGCTAGTTTAGAGGCGAGGGATCCTTAAGACTTAATGTAGCTTTGCCGGGAGCTTCGACTGCTACGTGGTAATACCAGACTTTGCACTGTCCTAGTTTTTTCTCTTGTGGTGAACTGAACAGGTTAAGTCAGCTCTTTCTGTCAAAGCTGCGTGTCCTTTCTGCATGACCTGAAACCCTCAGGGTGTGTACCGTGTACACACATGTACATGCATGTGAAACTCAATCTCCAAAAGTCTGTTGTTTGACAGAAGTACTGGTGTATTGCTAATTTTGGGTCCTGAAGTGCATACTAAATGCAAGCTGAAGTAAAAAATTATTAAGATAGTGATCGAGGCCAGACTATAAAAACACTTTTAAAAATCATGTATTTGTGATAATATTCCCAGTATCTGGAAGCATAAGAAGTTTCCTACACTGTGATTGTGATCCCTTGTGACACTGAATGAAATCTACATTACATGACTGTGCTGTTTGTTTGTAGGAGTATGATGAGTTGGTGGAGATGCAGGTCAAACTTGAAGAGAAACTCCAAGAGCTGGAAGCAAATCCACCCAGGTAAGACCCCACCCTCCATCCCAAAGAACCCCAACAGGATTTGGATTTTTTGGGGGGGGGTTATAAAAAAACGATTCTAAACACTGAGATGTTGTTTTTACATTTGAGTTCTGAGCTAGAACAAATACCCAGAGTTGGCTGTACTTTGTACCACTTTGGTGTTTAGTGGCAAAGTAAATCCTGTTTCCAGGTTTACAGTGGTGATTTATTATTAAGCAATTGTTTTTTGGTCCTTTAATGAAAGTCACAGTTGGGTTTGCAACACTAACCTGCGATGTCATTACTGATGTAAATCTTCAGCGGCTTTCACAAGTAAAAATACTGGACTGATTATGTTGAAGCATCATTTGCTAAATATGGATTGAGTGAAATTTGTTGGTTAAATAAACAACACTGTGTGTTTAAAGAAATATTTTAAAAATACAAACCCAGTCACGAAAAATTAAGGGACGCTTTCCAAGACATAAATAAAAAGTGATTACACTGATTTGCATTTTATGAAGCAGTATTTATAAGAGAAAGGGCAACAAAAGGCGGGAAAAGTAAGTGTTACTAAAAAGAAAATGAATTGGGTTACCTGGCGACGCGTCAGTAACCTGGGTATAAAAAGAGCTTTTTAAAGAGGCAGAGTTAGAAAAGTAAAAATGAGCACCACAAGGTTCAGCAGTTTCCAAAACGTCTCTGCACGCATGAGACAAGACCAAAAATCAACGGACACGGTGGTAGAAAGGGCTCTATCTGTTATCAGTTTATCAGATAACGGGTTTGTGTTTTTAGTTATATTTTTGTGTTTAGTTGTATTTTACACAGCATCCCAACTCTTTCAGAATTTCATTTGAAAGAGCAGCCTGAGTTGAGTTAGCGTGAGCTGTCAGTGTACCTCACTTCTCATTGCCTTCCCCTTCTTTCCCACAGTGATGTTTACCTGTCATCCAGGGATCGGCAGATCCTAGACTGGCACTTTGCCAACTTGGAGTTTGCCAACGCTACACCCCTCTCCACCCTTTCTCTCAAGCACTGGGATCAGGTATGTACACGAACACATTTTGAAAAGACTTAACTGTGCAATGCAAGACTGCGGTTGGTTTTAATGAAGACAGTCGAGGTTCTTGGCTTTTTCATATGCTCAATAAGCTATTGTTGCTTTGAAATACTTTTGGGGAAGTTTATTATTGTGCTGACATAAAATGTTAAATTAATGTTTCCACAGGATGATGATTTTGAGTTCACTGGCAGCCACTTAACAGTAAGAAATGGTTACTCGTGTGTTCCTGTGGCCTTGGCTGAGGGCCTGGACATCAAACTAAACACAGCGGTGCGGCAGGTCCGATATACAGCATCTGGTATGTGTCTTATGTCATTTGGCAAAAGTGGAACTGAAGGAACTCAGTATTGCAGTTCATATAAATGCAGAATGTTTAAGGAGCACTCTTGTTGATTCTGCAGGCTGTGAGGTTATAGCTGTGAACACTCGCTCCACGACTCAGACATTCATCTACAAGTGTGACGCTGTGCTGTGCACGCTACCCCTCGGGGTGCTGAAGCAGCAGCCCCCTGCAGTCCAATTTGTTCCCCCGCTGCCAGAGTGGAAGACATCAGCTATACAGAGGATGGGTTTCGGCAACCTCAACAAGGTTGGATTTAAATATATGGATAAGCATTTGTTAAAGTGAAAAGGATAAACTCTGCATTGTTTAGGTTCTACTCATAAAAACGGAGTCGCATTTTTATGCTGGAGTCCAAAGATTTTAATTTTAAACTCATTCACAGTGGGGTAACACATGTGATGTGCCCAACTTTTGCTTGACTCCTAACACATGTTGTCATGTTCGGCTTCAGCGCTCAAGCTATTTTAAATCATGTAGCGTGTTTTCAGCAGGACTGAGGAGCTGGTTTCTCAGGGAGATGACCCTCTGTTTTTGCTGCAGCATAATTATGCTGAAAACCTGACCTTCAGCTGCTGGAGGGATATTGCATTTAAAGCAAAATCATTATTCAGGATTTATTGATTGTAGTCCCGAGGGGTTTGTTATTCTGCGCTCAAATTGCTAAGCTTGCACTTCTGCTGTAGTGAGCTGATTTCTTTTGTGTTTTTTATTTATTTATTTATTTATTTAATTTCATAAATCAGTCTAGGATTCCAATTTTCTCTATATATGTCTATGCTATTGTTGTTCTATTCCTCGTGTTAGTTTGGAAGATGATGAGTGGTGACTAGAGGAGAGCCATGTATGTGTAGGTGGAACAAAGCTGGATGGCGTGCACACCAAAGATGCTTTTTGCCCCGTGTTAGTAATCCGATCAGAGTGCTCATTCTGCGTCACTCCTGACCCCCACCAGCTCCTCTACTCCCTCTGTTGTCGTGCATCATCCGCAGCAGAGTACTTTATTTTCTAATTCTGCTGCATCACAGAGGAGAGTACTGCATTATTATGCAATCTGAGCTGCTACTAGCGCAGTTACTCCAGCAGGAGGAGCTCTACCATTCACATGGCCCAACCTATTCTGAGCTGTCAATGTGCTGAGCATTAGATGTACTTCACAAATTATTGAGTTTTGTCTTAAATAAGCTGCCTGATTGTTAGGTGACTGTTCTTAATTTATCACCCTCCCTGTTTCTGAAGGTGGTGCTGTGTTTTGACCGCGTGTTCTGGGATCCGAGCGTTAACCTGTTCGGTCACGTCGGCTCCACCACTGCAAGTCGGGGCGAACTATTCCTTTTCTGGAACCTCTACAAAGGTGGTGTACACATCACATATTTCTAGCCGTTGATGCTATTACTGCTTCAGTACTTTCTTAAGGGCTTTTACGTTTACTTAAGAGCTGTTCATATGAGTAATTTGTTTCTTTAAAAACAAACCAAAAAACCCCAACCATATTTTGGTCTAAATAACGAATTGTGACTCTTTCTTTTAGCCCCGATCCTGCTCGCTCTGATGGCTGGCGAGGCTGCTGGCATTATGGAGAACATCAGTGATGACGTTATAGTCGGACGTTGCCTGGCCATCCTTAAAGGAATATTTGGAAGTAGCGCTGTGCCACAGGTAGAGCCTTTTGTGTGTCGTCTTTTGTTCTGTCCCCTAGTTTTGATCAGACACATCTTAATATTATGTTTGAAGCCTCCAGTGAAGTAGTGGTTGGGGCTTTTTTCAAGCTCAAACATTTGGGTTTTCTCAGTTTTCCAATACTTTAAGTGGAATGTCAAATTCATTCCTGAATTGACCCCCATAACCAGCAAAACTTAACAGAGCGAGCATATGTGAAAGCGCCCGCAATGGGGGGGAGTCGCATCCAAACCACCTTTCATTATAAATCATTTGCTTATGGTTTCAAATGGGATAAAATCACATGCATGCATGCCAGCGTTGGAGCTGTGCACCATCCAGCTGTTTACAGGTCCCTCTAATATCATCATGGAAAATTCTTACAAAGCGTGTGCTGTTTTTGTTGTGTGTTGTCATGGCAGCCGAAGGAAACTGTGGTCACCCGCTGGCGTGCCGACCCCTGGGCGAGAGGATCCTACTCATATGTAGCAGCAGGTTCTTCAGGCAATGACTATGACCTGATGGCGCAGCCCATCACGCCTGGCCCAGCGATACCAGGAGCCTCCCAGGTAAGTGCTCAGCAGACGGCTGCTTATTATTCAGGAGTGTGTGTGTGTGTGTGTGTGTGTTTGTGTGTGTGAGTGAGAGCGAGAAAGTAATGAGGAAAAGTTGCCCACAATATTCAACCAAACCAAAGCAGAGCGGTTTATTCCCAGCACAGATGTTTTTGGGCTGTTTTGATGTTGGCGTGCTGATTTGATGTGAACAAGTCGCATGTATGTGTTGACTGATGAGCCACAACAATTTACTACCACCCCCACCCTCCCAATCCCGTCTACTTTTAACCAACTCTAACGGCGGAACATTTTAAAGCTTATCTCAAAGCGTTTTTTTTTTTCTTTTGCAGCCTGTCCCTCGTCTCTTCTTCGCTGGTGAGCACACCATCAGAAACTATCCCGCTACAGTTCACGGGGCACTCCTCAGTGGTCTTCGAGAGGCCGGCCGCATCGCAGATCAGTTCCTCGGTGCCATGTACACACTTCCCAGACAAGCCACTCCCACTGGCACCAGCAACCCTCAGCAAACTCCGCCCACCGCCACCGTTTGAAAAGCTTCTCTTGAGTTCCTCCCTACTCAGGACTGGATCTACTAAGACAATTTGTGATTAAAATGTAAAAACAAAACAAGGTTTAACCCATAAACTGGTGACATTTCTGGATTGGTCTTTTTACACACAAACTCTGGACAGCATCTAGTCACACACAGCAGGGACGGATGCATTCTCACTACAGGAAATGTTGGTTTTGATGAGGGGTGGTGTCTGGGTATAGCATCCAGCAGGCAGGACAGGTGACACCCATCTGCTGTGAATTCTCCCTTCACACTCTAGATAAATCTCTTGGTCAAAGCTCTGTAAGGTCTAAAGTCCCTTTTAGACATGGATAGATAAATAACGATGGCATTCAAACTTAGGGCAAACCTTAATGTTCCTCACAGCTTCATTCAAAACCTACCAGAGTGATGGTGATTTGTGTCTGTGCCTGTCCACACAGACAGAAATTTCTCTTCTGTATTTGGAAATTGTGAAATTCATTCAATTGCATTAGAAACGGTGTTAGGTACAGGGTCATTATGTACATGCTATTTCTTTGTGGGATAGTCTCCACTGAGCTGATAAAATCACAAAGATGCAGGAGACACTTCCCCAGTAAGGATCTATCATAATAATCTTTCAGACCTAGTGAGATAGACGACTATGACAGAGTTTTACAGAAAAGTGACCAGACATGTGCGGATGCCGTCAGATTGATAGAAAGTAGTGGATAAAATAAAAGGGGGCTCATGAAATTTTTTTTTTAAATCCCCCAATAAGTTTTGCTATTAGACTAAAAGGATGAGACTTCTAGAGTTTTCTGGACATGCGTTTAATTAAGATTCTTTTGCCTTAGACCATTTCTTCAGACATAGTTTGGCTCTTAAGAGGTCCCAGAAAAATGTGAAAATATGCAGATAGTACAACTACAAACTACTACCAGAATAGGATATGACCTACTACATAGACTGGGTTGCTAGGGAACCGTGAGGGGAAAAATCTTTTTTGTTGTTGTTTTAGATTTGCCGGCATGGAATTACTTTCGGTACTTGGAGTGATTCGATGTGGCCGAATGTCTTATTTATGTGTTCTTTTGTTCCTCCAGAAGACTTTTGTTTTTGTCTTGTTGTCTTAAAGCTTAACATGTTACTATATACTGTAACTGTGTGCCTGTTAAATTTCATTTGTTTAGGCTGGAAAGTGTATTGAAAAAGACTTGTATTACAAGTTAAAGAGAGCTATTCAAAGAATTAACTTTTTTGTTTATTGTGATCAACACTTTTTTGTATTGTCAGTTTCTTTTATTAAAAGAAGAAAAGACATATATTAAAGACTCTTTTTTTTGGGGGGGGGAATCTTAGATTTAAATGTGTAGATTGTCAGATTTCAGGATTCATCCCCCCCTTTTCTTGAGCTTCTACTACCTGCAACTGTGTCGTGATTGCGCTTTTACATTCATTTGCATGTAACATGGCTGCATCTGCTTTGACCCTTCGGTGACCCTCCTTCATTGCAGGTCTGGCCGCCTCCCAGGGTCTGTGGTACTGTTTGTGTTTTTGAGAGAGAGATGAGGGTCCCTGGCAGCAGCTCCACATAGTGGGGGATCTGATGAATGAAGGGGGAGATTAAAATGGTCAGCCTTGAGCTATGAGGTTTTTTTCTGAAGTTTCAGGGCTCGGTGCCCCTCTGTTTCCATGCACTCTTGAGCGTCATGGGCCTTTTTTTCCCCTCCTCAGAGCTGTGGTTATTATTATCGTGACCAAAGGAGATGTTTGATGTAACAACAGTAATTTGAGCTGGGGTTTTGGACTGCTGCACTCAGATATTTTCACCTCCCTGGTAAACCATAGACTCAGAGCAGTGTGTAACTGTTGACTGGTGAGGTTATTTTTTATAATAGCCTGTAGCCCACATCAACTGATTGGTTTATAGAGAGGCAGAAAGTATTATAAAAGTCTTTAAGTAACTACAGCTCCATAGCCGCTGGGTGGAATGTGTGCTAATGCAGGTACAAAACCTCCCACGTGCTGTTCATCACATCTCTCCTTTAGTATACTTTTATGACTAAATACCAGTACAACGAATTATCTTCCCATCACTCATGGTTGTCTAAATTAAGTACAAAAAATAAATAAATAAAAATCACTCTAGTGCCACTTCTAAAACTTATATAATTCTGCACAATTGACCTCTGACCCTTTGCATGCTCACTCAGTAAACATCCCACTCGGTTTTCTTTTCACACCTGCTGTAATGTGTGATCTCTATCCTGCTTCACTCCTCCGCTCGCCTGGAGTGCCACTGAGTCATTTCTACGGCTGACTTCACAGCACTAATTCAGGTCAGCCATCAGAGCTGAGGCTCAGAAGTACCAGGGTCCAAACAGGCACCACCTCCCATCCATCTGAATGTGGGGCAGATTAAAACCACAACAGCAGGTTAACCCATGACTTTCAACGAGTTTGATTCCTGCGGGTTTGCTAGATGTGACTATTTGTCTCTTTATTCACATTGCAGAAGCAAAACCACAGGTGTGACTGACAATAGCAGTGACTCTTTAACACTAGGACTATGAAACTGAATGGAAATAAGCAACTGTTACTATTTTTTTCAACTGTGACATGTCAAACATTTTAAAATATCTTCACAATTAACACCTACTCATTGGACACGTAAGGTACATCTCACCAGTACTTAACTGGTCCCCCTTTTTGATTTACTGGATGCACAGTCACCACATCCCAAAGGTGCATCGGAGTACAGTGAACTCAACACCTTCATGGTACATTATCGTGTTGGAAGCAGTCATCAGAAGATGTGTGCACTCTGGTCAGAGCTGGTAGGGCAGATTCCGATCCTATCATCTGTTCTTCCATGTAAACTGTAACCTCAGTTTTTTATTGTTAGCTGACAGGAATAGTAACCAGTGTGGTCCTCTGCATGCCCTTGTTGTAACGAGTGTCTGTAGAGTTACTGTTGCTTTCCCATCAGCTCAAAGATGTTTAACAACCCTCCTGTGTCATGTGATGCTACCATGTCAGCTGATGTTTGCATTAATAAGCAACTAAACCCAATGATGTGGCTGATGGAACGATTGAACCTTAAAGCAATATTACATAATCACCATCTATACAAATTTATGGGATGTCAAACATAAGGCCAGGGGGCCAGAAATGGCCCCGCACACTCGATGGCTTTGGAAAATGTGAAGGAGGGCATAAATTTGGAACTTAACTGCACTTTCATAAACTTTCACAGCTTTTCCTCCTGATTAAAGGGATGCCCCATACACATTCATACTACACCAATGAGCATAATGAATAAATAAGCAATTATAAGAGAGAAAAACTCCAGTTTTCACTATCTACTATAAAAGTGTATTTTTTATTGAATTATATTATTATTATTATTATATATATATTATATTAATTCTTTAATACAGCAGCATATCATTTTCAGGTAGAAAAACTGAGATGATTGTTGAAATCACTTTTTTTTTTTTCTTTTGCTAACATATATTCTTATGCAGGGATTAAATGTGTAGTCACACTTCTTTACATTGACAGAAATGGGAATTTCATTCATCTGAAGTGGGCTGTATGTATCCTGTGATGTAAAAGGAGTTTGATATCCCTGGTCTATGGTACATTATATGAGACATCTTTAGTTCAGTCCTGCACCTGAAAGCCTGGCAGCTCGACTGAACGTGTTGAGGCTTGTACTCTGGAGGTGCAAAAAACTGGCACTATGCAGCTCAAGCTGGAAAAGGAATAGGAATTACAACTCCTCTGGGATTCAGCCAGTGTTACCCATGATTTCCAAAATAACTGAGACTCGGTCTTTTTATGGTAATCATCATAAAAAGAGTGACTTACTGAGTAAGACGGGGCTATTTCAAAGCAACCTACAGCTGCAGGAAAAGAAATGCTGGCTTTCACAAAGCAAGGCGTAGCTGTTTAAGAGAAAGATGTGTGTGCTGACTTTGCATTCCACAGCAGCCTGCGGTTTCCCCCCCCTTTGTACCTGACCAATTTTGCCTCATTTGTCTCCCTGCTCATTTTGCACACCATCAGGTGCGGTTCTCTCCACTCCGTTTAAACCAGGATTCTCTCTTGCACACGCACACACACACACACACACACAAGCGCACCACGCACGCACAAAATGGGTGTACCGCTATGAAATCAAAACTTGCTGAGCTTGTTGGACAAAGAACATAAAACGAGATTAACATACACGTTTGCATTTTTACACAGGTTCCAACACGGAGACGCTTTACAAACAGGTCGGTTTTTATTTTTATTGGAATACATATGGTCTGCTGTACAGCTTCAAGAGACCTACATGCAGAGTGCGCCAGCCACAGAAAGGTTAAAACATGCACAATGTATTAAGTTTAAATTGAAAAGAAAAAAAAAAAAGCCTCCCCACACAGTACGCCTGGCATTGCTGACACAGAGAAGCAGTAATCAATCATAAAACAATTTTGATCTGATTTTAATTACATATACGTCTGTGTTTGACACCTCTGTCTGTCAGTCTCCTTGTTCTGCACACACATTTATATACACTCATCTATTAATAAAACCCAAATAAACAAACAAATAAACGCCTCATTTGTACAGTTCAGAAATTCTTAGATGTGGATGAATCAGCGTTAAGAGAGAGAGAACATCCAGTTAAACAAAAATGTATTATTTTAATTTGTTATCCGATTGTTCCTGTTAAGATTGTGTGTTTTCAATATATACACATGTCTGGGGACCTGCACCCTTCTTTCTTTGGCAGCACTTTCAAACATACAGCACAGAAGATGTACAAACCCTGAATTTATGAGCGAGAGGCTGGAGCAGTGAATGGTCCCCGATTTAAAAAGAAAACACGAAACCAAAAAAGAGAAAAGGGGTCGACACGTGTTGAACCGCTCAACATCGGAGACCTGCTCAGCTCTGATAAAACGCACGTGACTCTCACTCTTCAAAGACCATCGCTCGACGCTGGCTTCTCTCTTTCTCTTTTTCCTCATCCACGGTGCGTCATCATGTCTCCAAGTTGTGAGAAACGTCTTGCATTAAAACTACCAAGCACAAAATACATGAAGAAGAACTCTCCAGGAGTGTGACAAAGAAAAAGGAGATACATTACCTCGAAAAACAAAAAAGTCTTTAAGTCAAGATGGACAAATACTTTATATATTTCAGTAATAAGGCCCACTTTACAAAATTAGTTTTTCCTTAAATAAAATCTATCCAATATAGATTCCAAAATAAGACATCTTTTGTTTAACAAAGAGAAAAAAAATACATAAGAAGAGAGATGACAGAGAAAAGACAAACCTCACTTATATTTCCCCTTTATTTCAGAACCTTAAGAGACACCGTGTCCTCCTGGGGAAACTTTTGCACCATCTCTGTAAACTGTAAATACTGTGGAATGATTTTGGCACATTGTTAAAAGGCTGAGACGCAAACATGATTTTTCACTGAGTGCATGCCAATTTCCTTTACCTGCTGAGATGATTCTTGAAAAGAAACAGATAATAAACCCTACATAACCAGCTGTGGTACATTCAGCAAACAGCTACGGACAATTTTGGGGGCACAGAAGAGAAAACGTTTTAACAATGGGGGACTTGAAGGGGGCATTAGTTGTTTAAGTGCTGGTTAAGTGCAGATTACAGCCTGTGACACCCCAATGACACCATAACCCTGGCTTCACAATGGAGGCATTTGAGGACAAGGGCCTGCTAACATTCCTCCAATCTCCACTAAGTACATTCTAGTCTACTTTTATAAAAGGAAAAACAAAATAACGGATGTTTATAGATATACCAACACATCTTCAGATGATTTCTCTTAACTCTTTAGCTGGTATCCTAGCAGGAAAGCAGAAGCAGCCTCTTTTTGTTTTTAAACAGCAGCTATTACACCATTGCTGTAATTCAGTCCACATTCAACCATCAATCACAAATCAGAGGAGACATCAGGAAAAGAAAACAGCCCCGGAATCCTTAAAACCTGTGAAATTATCACTGCAGCTCCCCCAAAAACCAATTAGTACATTCCACCATATTAACACTGCACCAACTTTCACCGAAGCATTGAGTAAGACCTGTCGCCTGTGAGCAGTTGCATTTTGCACAATCACATAAGCGCACACAGATGCCACGGGTGGTCTTCATGCTGGGACAGTCCAGCTGAGTCTCACTGGATGGAGTGGATGTTCGATCAGGTTTAGCAGTAGCGTTTGGGAACATTGGGGCCTTAGAAGGAAGAAAGGTGGATCGCATAGTTTCAACTTTGGCCTTTACCCAGCCCGGCTTGCTTTGAACCCGACCTTGAGGAGGAGAAACCTGCCACGCATCGTAAAACCTACAGTTTCTGACAGCTGGAACACCCCCACCCCGAACTCAAACACTCTTTAGGGAAAGAAAGGACGAGAAAGATTCAAAAGAAACAACTCACAGATGGAGAAATGCTTCACAGTGGTGCTGCTTAGGGATCGGTGGTGGAGCATCACGTTGGATTGGAGGGAAACAGTAACAAGAACTTTATGGCCCATGAGGCAGGATAATGGGCTGTGGCTCAGGTGCTTGCATCACCATCCTGACCCACAAACGCCCTCCAGCCAACTCAGGGCTCTGCAGACGCCACTTGAGCTTTAAATGAGAACCCTCGCTGACATATCAACAACAGCAACAAACGCACTAAGAGAAGAGCACGTGTATATGTGGGAGAAACTGAAACTCGATACCCCCCCCCTGGATGTTTTAATTATCATCATGTGCACGTCACTGCCAAGCTGGCCATTTTTGACGCTCCTGTATTTAGAAGCCCTGAAATCAAGATGTAGAGACAGGATTAGACCCAGACCTGACCTTTCACCTTTCAGCTACTCAGGGAACTGCCCATCATTTTCTGGTGACAGGCCTCTGGCCTTCAATAAAACGAGCCTCTGCACCAGTAGCACACATCACTGCCGTTTAGGGAAAAGGTTTTCCTTTTAGGAAGTGAGAATCTAAGGAAAATACAGAGAAACAGAGGGAGGAGGAAGGGACACTTGATTTTTAGCAAAATCCTAAAAGGAAAGTTAAAATTGGTCGAAAAGATGAGAGACTGGGGACGAGAGGGCATTCTCTCTTGGTAAATGAGAAGTAGAAGAATAACAGAGGGAGCACAGGAGGACTACATGATCATCATGTCTTGGCTTGTGCACTGAGAGCTCTAAACAGTGCGTCTGGTCCGTTTTTGCGCCATCATAAAGCCGGCGGAGGCGGCTAGTCACAAAGCAAGCCTTTCAGAGGCGGAGCTGCACCCTGTGACTCTGACAGTCAAATCCACACAGCGGCGTGACTCGTGTCCTTTAACAGTTTCAGGGAGGATTTCCCCTAAAAATAATTTTACAATGTCAACCAAAACTAATCTCAAATAAAAGAAAAATGCAATTAAATGCAAACGGAACAAATCAAAACCTTGCATGTTTGTATTGCATGTTATTTATGTTTACTGCAAGTGTAAGGAAATTGTGCGATGGTCTGAATTTGTTGGGACAGTTTACCTCTTATACCGCATCTCAAGGCACAGACGAACATGCTGTAGATATTACTGCAAGAAGGTAAACATAATGGAAAGACAGACTGGTGAAAATGTGCACTCCTAAAGGTAAACTTTTAGTTTTAACCTAGCAAACTTCTCACTTACACAGTCATCACCTCTTTTTGTACACGATGACGGCTGAAATGGTTACAGATATTGCAGTGGGGGTGGGGGGGACAGTTTAATTGCATATAATCTCCTGCTTGCATAAACTGTAAAGTGACAAAGTGGCAACAGACAGAGGTCCTGCCATTAGGCAGATCTTTTCACAATAAAAGAACCTGCACATATGTGGAGACTAATAAATATTACAGCTTGATGGTGGCTGGTAGAATACAGGAGACCAAAAAAAAAAAAAAAAAAAAAAAAAAAAACCAAACAAAAAAAATAAGTGAACCAGATCATCCCCAGCAGGGTCCGACAACACAGCATTAAAATCCACAACAGCAGAGGAGCCAGATGGAGAGCAGGCTTTTAAAAAGTCCCAAGTTCTTTCACAGATCCAGAACTTGGTCCAGAGTTGTCACAGTTATGGTTCTGTTTTTCTCTCTTCCCCCCCCCCCTCGTCTACAGTTTAACAGATGCGAGAGACAAAGAATGCAGTCGTGTTGGATCGGAGCATTAAGCCATCGAGCAATTGGTCATTCTCAGCTGCATTCCTCCTGAGCAACATTCATAAATTTTGTTCTAGGATTAAAAGTTTACATAGCCTGTCATTCTGCAGTCAATCTTCTGCAACGGTCTCAAGATCCTGCCGGTGCCCGTTGATAGACTTTATGGAGAAACTTGAATACGTCAGCAGGGTTTCTGATGACCTCAGCAAAAAACCAAACAAAAAAAAACACCTCATTTTATTACTGGCCGGTGGCTAAATTGAATTCTACTGCACAGTCTCCGCCGTAGTGGCCCCTGGCAATGAGTGATTGCTCCAACATACCAACCCACCAGGTGTTGTTTATCGTCGTAACAAAATAATACACCTCTATAGAAATAAGAAAGAGAGACACTAGCACGATTCGCACGGCGAACCAAGTCACGTACAAGCAGGACTGTCACTTCCTGGTTAGAAGTCCAACGCCCTTGGGTCGTTCCTATGACTGGTGTGTACACATTACTTATGGCATCACTAAAAAATGTCCCACCCTGCCAGGCCATGGTTGCTGGTAATCGAAAGTCCAAAGTTCAGTTCAAACAGAAACTCCATTTTTGCTATGGCTCTTTCAAAACACATGGATGAGGACAGTTGCAACAGCTGTAAAATACTGAACCATGGAAACTGTGTCATGGTTTGAGGTTATAAACAATGCCACCCCCCATCCTCTTGTTTTTTATTTATTTATTTTTTCTTCTTGCATGTGCATTCCATTTCATTGCGTGCAGTCCACTTTCTTTTTTCAAATGACACGGTTGAGAAGAAAGCGAAAGGATGATGCAGAACAGGAAGCGAATTACAAAAGAATCAAAATAACAGAAAAACATAAACAAGGTCCTGGCCTGTGAAGACAAAAGAAAAAAGAAAAATGTGTCTGTGTGTACGTCTGTATTTGTATTTGTGTGTGTGTGTGTGTGCGTGCACCTAAAAATCCAGCCAACCGGCAACCCTTTAAGCATGCTGAGTCACAATCTTTCAAGTGTTCTTCATTTATTACTTAGAAACATGCAAATCTTCATTCAGCATCTAAGACCTCAAATTAAATCCAGTTTGAGGTTACCGCGTGCTGGAAAGTCGGGATATGGGCTGAAATTAAACCGAACGTTAAAAATGTGGATGTGTTTGCTTCTTGTTTTGTGGATACGTTTGCATGGCTTGTGTTTGGTGAAGGGGGGACGGGATGGGATTGGATGAAGGTTTTCAGAAGGAAAAACGAGTCTGAAACAAAACCGAGGGGAATTCGCTTCCTGTTTTTGGTCACATTTAAAGTAGCGATCGTTTGGTTTTATAGAGAATCCTACGGGAAAATCCAGCCCTGTGAGAGAGAAAGATGCGCTGCTGTTGACTGAGGATTGGGTTCGTCTTTTCAGTGATGAAGAAAAGTTGAAGTTCTGAAGCACAAGTGACATTTCCAGCTACTCTGAGGTTACTGTAACAAACTCTCTTGAGTCTATTTTCCTCCAACTCTGGCGCACAGGAAAATCTCCAGCCCTGCGCAGCGTGCCAGCCTCTCCCTTGTCAAGTTTCAGGATTACACTATAATACATCCAACAGAAGAAGCAGAAGATAATACACTGGCCGGTGAGGAAACCTCCAAAAACACTGTACAGGCGCTGACCTTCCATGCACGGCTTTTTCTGGAAAAGTTTTGAATAGGAAGAAGCGTCCATGTCTCAGCGTACACTCATCATCAGGTCGGTGGTTTGTTGTTCAGTGTGGCTGCAAAACTGTTGTCTGCTGGAGGTGGTGGTGATCTATGTAGCCGTCATTTGATGGGAAACTAGCGCTTGGCCCTTATTTTGCAGTTGAGAGCTTAATGGAGTGCTGTTATGGGAGGGGAAAAAATGAATAGAAAAGAGACACATTTAATCCTTCATTTTTAAAAAATGTTATCGTAACTATTCATCTTTGTTAGAAACATGACTGGTCTGTAATTTCCTTATAATTTCGTGGAAAGTTTGCCAGAAAGAACAAGATAATTTGCAAGCAATTATTGGGGAAAAATATTGAGACCGAGCTCATTGGTACACTTCCAATTTAAATCACAATTTTTAATTTCCAGTCTTTTAGTCTTTTACGGCAAATCAGCTGTACATGTAAAATGTGAATATCATTAGTATGATGGAGGAATGAGGTCTCCAATCCTAAATGAAGTTACTGTATGCTTATCCGGGTTCAAAGTGAGCTTTTCTCTCAATTTTCCATAATTTATCCCTAATTATGCTGGTCTTTCCAGAGGAAGTCACCAAAAAAAGCATATTTAAACTTGAGAATTTTGCTGCAGCACAGTTTGTAAACTGCCTTGTGCAAAGATTTCATCACTGTCGCTATGACGATAATATATAAATAGAAGGAGAAAGCCCCTTTATAGATGAGACGCTGTTCCAAAAGGGGTAATTAATAATTGTATAATTGTAACTATCAGGAGTTAAAAGAAAAGAAAATCCAGCCACCTCCTACCTGCCC
Source organism: Maylandia zebra (assembly GCF_041146795.1). Taxonomy (NCBI): domain Eukaryota; kingdom Metazoa; phylum Chordata; class Actinopteri; order Cichliformes; family Cichlidae; genus Maylandia; species Maylandia zebra. Next base: position 24,760,155 of record NC_135185.1, read on the forward strand.
CACTTGCTTCAATCCTGCTCCTCACTTGGTCTAATGTTGCTCTGACTGACGCTGGCTCCACGGTCTGCCTCCTGCTCCGCTCCTCCCCTCAGCTCTGGCTCCTAAGCCTTGCCCCCGACTGGACCAGGGCTCCCCTCCTCTAGAGGCTCCAGGTGTCCTGCTTATCCGATCGTAAGAGGTCCCCAGATCACTACTGGGTATCTGTCGTCTCCAAGAGGCTGGGCTGTGACTCGGGTTTGGACTGGGGTCCAAGTTATCAGAAGCCTGGAAGAAAGAAATTACATTTAAAAACTGGCTGTTGTATTAACTGGCATCCGAAATAAGCGCTTTTCCAAGTTTAAGAGGAATAATTTGGATTTCTTTGCTGAAATTTAATGCCAAACTCTGGAGTTTGTCTATAGGAGCTCTGGGCATTTTGTGGGGCCTTGCTCGGACCTTTGTCTTATGCGGGCATTGACTACATGCTGTTAATGTTAACTGGTGTGCGACAAGTAAAGTTTGCCATGTGGATTTCTGCCAGGGGAAAAATCCCCAACCAAAAATCCCAAACATACCCCAAGCTGAGAGATTTATAATTTGGCGGGCTCACTAGAAAACAAACCCCAAGTTTCTAGTTTGTGGTGGATACAATGGCACGTCCTCTCTCATAACCTCAGTAACCCTTCTCTAAGAAAGCGAGAGTTGGATGACGATGCAGTTCTTAAAGCACACAGAAACAGCACCCCACTCCTGTAATTTCAGTTTTTAAAAAAAGCACCATAATTAGTGACATTTGGTGGGCTGGAGTTGGCTTCTGGTGCAGTTTTAGAAAGCATTCTTGCTAATTGGCTTTAATGGAGCCCTGCTGGTCTGCCTTTCACAGTCTCCTGGGGGAGACAGGAAATCAGTCACCAGTGAAGGCTGCCAAAGTGGGTGTGCTCAGTGTGGTCACTTCCTGCTTCAGTCACTGTGGGAGGAAACCGTCAAGTGGCATATTCTCCTTCTATGGTAAGTTAATGCTCCAAGACTGGGAGTTTTCACGAACTTTCCTCGAAATGGATGTAGAGTTCCTCCTACACCCAACGGGAGGTTTGTACCGTACAACACATGGCAGTGGAATTAAAATAATGCTTGGTTAAATAAAACCTGCAACAAAACCCCCCAAATACACACACATTGCACAAAAGTGCTGCTCTTTGACCAGCTTTTATATGTCAAATGAACAAGCCACATACTCTAAGATATTAAGAAAATTAGTTTGACTTTTGGGAAATAGTCTAAAGTTTCACATATCTATGAAAAATATGAAGCCAGACTAACAAAAAAAGAAAAAAAGAAAAAAGGTTAAAACAGGTTTTTCTGGAGTCTTTGTCCACATCAAATTACACTTTTTGTACAGACTAAACCAGGAAATGTTGCAGTATTTTTGTGAGTTTTACGTTTTCAGGATTATTTATTTATTTCACCTTTTTCCACCCAGTAAATCCCTCGAGATTTAATCAAATTTTCAAGGGAGAACTGGCCAGGAATGTCCTTTTAACAAAGCCAGCATAGCTGTTTAACCTGCTTCAGCTTTTATCTGGGGCACTGACATGAGAATGGCTTCTCTCCGCGCTTCCAACTGAAGGAGCATCTTGGCCAAAATACTGAAATATGACTAAGTGTGTCTGAGGATGAATTTTGCTCTTTGATGAACTTATGGCCAACAGATTTGTGAAATAAATACAATAGTGCATTCGAGTTCTTCCAGATCAGCTTTTTCTGTTTGTGGTTTCTTGTTTGCTGATGACTTGTTTCACAAGAGGTGGAACTTCCGACAATCTCACTGGTAATGATTTTAAAAATCAGGAGGACAGTTAACAGTGGATCAACTCTTGACTCCACACTTTACTGCCAGTATAATATGTTCTGGTGCCTCGCTCCTTGGCCAAACGTAAATTCACAGCTCATTCGAGTGCAGGCTGAAGTTTCCTACTGCTACAATGGGATGGAAGTACTACAAAGACATTCTGCTCTTGCAGTCTAAGGTGTGGAGTGACTGCCACAGAAAACAAGCAACCCCTATTTAAATGCCGGCCTGTTAGGCAATTCAAATCAAGTGTGCTTGGAATGCAATGCAAGCGGCTGTGTATGTGTGAACGTGTGTTGTGGAGCTGTGGCACACACACAGCTTTCCTTGCTTTTTCTTTTTTTTTTTTTCTTCTCTTAATATTGGATGTTGTTGTGCAGCATGCAGGACCGACTGTCAAATGTGGAACACCACATAGATGAGAAACCATGAACAAAACTTTATTTTTCAAAAAACATCAAGACATACATCATTACTAAATTACTAAAATTCTAAGAACTAAGGTGTTCCCTCTATGCCCGAACTAAACTTAAAACAAGAACTTGTGTCCTAATTAGCAATTGACAAAGCTTAAATCTTCATAGAAACTTCTTTCTTATGAGCAAAGAGGGAGACGCAGACTGCGGAAAATGCACCGGCAGTCTCGGCACAAGTTCGCGGGCGGAGGGTGGACGAAGAGGGAGTACAAGGTTTTGAAGTGGTGGCTGATGACTTTTACGCTGAAAATTATTACAGCATCAGAAAAAGACTCCTCACCCCTCGTTTCATTCCATCCATTCAACGGCTGCTGATTGCTCGCCACATCAAAATGGACGACGTCAAAGTCTGCACGGTGGTGGAAACTCTCTTGCACTAACTAAAATTGGTAAAGAACTTTTTCTTTTTTTTCTTTTTTTTTTGCCTGTCCCGTTTGGCTCTTTTGCCATCAGAATTGTTGTCTAAAGGCAAAGAAAGATGCCCAACAGATTTACTTTACCAAATTGACCATCCCAGCCTTGCCGTAATGGTCCATTTGATTCACCTTTTATTGTTTATTTTATTTTCACTTACTGAATACGGGACAGACTTGACTCAGCTTTCCTTGCTAGCATGCTTATTGTTAGCAGCAATGCTAACCATCAAGCCATCTGCTCATACTTGTAGTACAAAGGGTAACTGATGCCACTGCACAAATTTGAACATCGTAGAAGCTCTAAAAGGATAAAAGATTGAATGAGTCTCGATAAATGCCATCACTACAAGCCAAAGCAGTTGATAGTTTAGTCACGCTGCTAAAGTGTTGGTTCAGATAAACTAGATATGACCATGACCTTTCACTGGAGGAAAAGATGTCTGTCTGTCTCTATTATAAATAACCTCTAGATAATTTATACATGAGGTTCAAAAGTGAAAGCTAATCAATAAGCTATCAGTCTGCCCAGGGTGCTGAGGGTACTTATAGGAATTGGGAGTGTTTTCTCCTCCTTAATGCCTATCGACCAATATGTCCTCACTGGTCCACAGAAAGCTGATTTTCAGTCTGCTCTCCTTCCATCACCAGGGCATGAAAGATAGTCACAACAATCTGATGTTTAAATCTCTAGAAGAAAAACTAGATTTTTTTAAATGTTCTTCATTCATCATTTTAAGGTTCAAAGACAATTTTACAAGGAGCAAACATGTCAAACAAAAACAAACTTTGATGAATCAAGAGGAACACAGATGCCCACCCAGCTGAATAACAACTGATGGGGTGTCAGTTAATGATGTTGAGAGCGGCTCCGTCTGCAACCTTGTAATAACACAACCCTCTTTTATCAACCCCTGACACTGCAAACACAGACTAATCCCAACCTTCCACTGTCCTAAGTACAGCTGTATTTATCCAAGCCTCTTGGGAACGGACGCAGTTCAGACCGCTGAAATATTCTACAAATCCAAACCAAAGATGATCGGCTTTGCTCCAAGACACGCTTCAAAGCCCAGTTTTGTTTTTGAAGAAACTTATTTTTTATTGCACTGGGGTAATTTCTGCACATAATTGCTATCCAAATCGAGTGACCAGTTCATGCATGAAATGTCATGATGAACAAGGTTCTACCGCACAGTGGATTTGGGAAATTCCTACAATAAAATTAAAAAGTGCACGAGTGACAAAAAAATGAACAGGGGGACGGTGGTTTAACAGTTCACAGCCGATCTTAAACAACGAAGACAGGACTTGTTCGATGGTTCCGGGTTCCCGGACCACAAAGCATCAGTGATGTGGGACAGGAGGCTTATCTTAAGTAGTTGTGGTTGTGAAATTGCAGAGCTAAGGCCGAGTGGCACTGAGTGGGCACTGCATAATGGGAGCATTAAAAAAAAACAAAAAACTCAAGGTTATTTTGTTAATGCCAGGGTTTTATGATAAAGAAAAAGAGCAAGGCCCTTCACACTTTTTCTACCAGTCTGCTAAATATCAGTGATGAAAGGGGGCATTTGGGGGTTGGGGCTCAGTGTTGGGTAGATTTCATTAAGCCCATTGATGATAATGACTAGGGAGGAGTCCTGCAGGCAATTATAGCTCCAAGGCCATGTTAGCTGTACTGAAAGACCCAAAACCCCAGATTTCCCCTGACACGTTACTGAACATGCATGACAGCGATCCATGACGATGTATTTATAAATCGCAGCATCACTACATACAAAATACATGTGAAATATTCACACTCCATTTTTTATGATCTCACATACATGATATCACAATATAATCACAATGGCCCACATAGCCTCACATATTACATTGTGCTAACAGTGGAAAAGTCTGCCACACCTAAATTGAAATTTTTTAAATTAAGCTCTTATAAACAGTGACAACATACTATGTACAAAACAAAGTCATAAAATAAAGTCGCAGACCTTAACAGACACCTTTGCTTATTACATGGTGTCTTCCAGAATAGCAAACTGAGTCTCTCACTGATGTGGTAGAACATTCACATAGGAGAAAGCTATTTTCTTCTCCTTGAGGTTTTTCTAACCTACTTTTCCCCCTGTTGAGGTCTTTTTCATTTCCATCCTTACTACTTTCTGTCCCACCCTTTTCTCTTTGTGCTTACTGGGGCAGCAGGAGTGGGGCCTGCAGAACTGCTGTGCTAAGCTTGAAGTCACGGAGCCTGGCGTCAGGGAAAAATACCAGCTGAGCTCTAATGCAAAGTGGACACACCAGGAGCTAAGGCCTGCAGCTGCACTTTGTGTGGAGTCTTTATCTTCATGCTAAAACTATTTGCAGAGAACAATACTCTAAGCGCAATACCAACTTTATTAATTTAGTATCACAAATTCATTTTTTTAAATTTACAAATGCTTGAGAAATGTACCAAGAAAACAGACTCAAGGAACATTAAGCATATTTCAAAGCAGAACAAAAATGAAAATAAAGTTGCATCCAATAGCCACGTGTTTTATATCATATCTGATAAAAACAAAAGCCTATAAAACTGAATCTACTACAGGAAAGTGTTAACAACCTGAAGTCAGTTTTCCTTACCGGTGGCTGCTGTGAATATGATCGGCTCCAGGACTGAGAGGTAACGGGTGCATGGGGTATGGCCCTTCCCAACCCTCCTGTTTCCATAGGGGGAGACTGAGAGATCTTACGCATGTACACCTGGGACAAAGAGAAAATTCCCTCTATTATTTTTTTCCTTTGTGTGTGAAACTACTTTGATATACACTTATTAACTTTCCCCACCTCAGCAGGGGACGGCTTGGCTCCCTTCTGTGCTGCAGCATTTCCGCCGCCTCCGTTTCCACTGTTTACAGAGTCCTCTGTGTCAAAGGTGGTTGCCCTGTAAGCCCTCCACGTTGTTGCAGTTTCGGTTTCATCTTCAGACCCGCCATCTGTCATTGCTCTCGTACTCCTTCCTCGACTTCCCTCGTCCACAGACATGGCGCTTTTGTTCCTCCAGGGGCTTCTCACGGTCACATTCTTCATATCTGGCAAACTGTCTTCGTGTGACGGTTGGCTTTGCCGTTGGCTTCTCCAGCTGGTGACGGTGGTCGTGCTGCTGCTGCTCTCAAATCCTGATTCTGTGTCGTTGAAGTCTGAGGAAGTGACGTCCGGGGACTGGAGGCTAAAGTTGCTGCGCTGGCAGCACAGGTGGCTGGTGGTGGTCTCCACCCTGGAAGAGTTGTGGAGTTTAGACCTTGATGATGAATCACTGTGGCTGTGTGGCCCACAGTCCTGGTCCTGGCATGGCCGCAAAGTGATCTCACTCTTGGGTATGGAGATCTCATATGGGACGGAAATACTGCCATGATGATCAGTGTTTGGGCCTGGCAATATATATAAAATGATACATTTATACAGATGCAACAAGTTGACAGTAAGTTGACATGTGCTTTAAAATATCAGTTTTTGGGGGGTGCAAAATTAATCTCGGTCCAACAGTTTGGCTCAGGACAAAAACAAATAACATCCTATCAGCTTAAGTTTGTGTTTAATGCTTGTTAGCAAATATTACCATGTCACTAGGCTCTCTTTTCTTTCCCCTCATCTGTAACCAGTCAAGGCAGGTGGCTGCCTATCCCTGAGCCACAAGGCTCAGGGGGTGGGGGGGATTGTTGGGATTTTCTGAGTTGAACTGAATAAAGATGATCATCTCAGGGAACACAATTTCATTCTGCAGAGAGACAGATGGTTCTGCCGCCAACATGACTAGGGGTTAATTACATTAAAACACCCAATCCTATAGAAGACAAAAGCACATTTACAGACTGCTACAAAAAAAACTTTACTGAGGTTTAATGTTGGGGAAGCAGATGCTGATGACTGATAGGTGTTCACCATGCACCACTTTCTGGACATATAATAATGGGGCTTGTAGCAGGTTTAATTACCCTAACAGCCTGTCCAAAAGGTGTGCTACAGTTTTGTGAGTGCTGCAAGTTGTGAGCACTAATTAGAAGGTTTCACGTGACAACAAATAAAAATGTTGTCTTTACTGTACTATTTAGAATTAGTATCTAGATCCTGTCCTGAAAAATGCAGTATAAGTTTAACTAGATCATTCTAAATTGTTGACACGTACCTATAACGATGTTACTGGTAGATGTGTGGCGTCCTTTAATAGGTGCAGGTTCACTGGACACACTGCTGCTGCGACTGCTGGTTCTGGAAGAGCTTGGATCATTTGGGTAGATGGTTATACTACTGGTGATTTTATTAGTAGTAGTCACTATTGGTTTGGTCGAGATCTTGGGTTTCCCATTTGTAGGCAAGGGTTCTGAAATCATTACTTCCTTTCTGTCAATTTCCACAATAGCAGGCTTGATCACAGCTCTTGACCTCAGTGCCTCTCTAGGACTGCATACTCGTTGGATTTCAATCCCTGCTGGAGTATGCATGGATCCCTGGTGACCTCCCTCAGCTCCCTGTGACCGGCTGTGCAGCTCCTCATCAAAAGAGCTCCTGGAGGAGGAACCCTCTGAATGAGAGTCCTGGACTTGAGGGTATCTAGAATACCTGGAGGTTACAGTCCTACTGCTTACAGCTGTGCTAGTTGCCTCAGCTGCTTCAGCTGTAGGGTCCAGCTCAGATGGCCTTGATCCAGTAGATTCTGTTTCTGAGGCAGAAGAATGACCCTCTGACCCGTGGTCATTGGGCAGCAAGGGATTGATGTGAGATTTGCAGGCTGTGTATGAGCCATTGGCTTTGGATATAGTAGAAATAGAAGAAGATACAGATTCCTGAATCTGGTCTGTTGATTCCTGCTCGGACACAGGCACCGTTTCCTTCTCTAGAGCAGAGATGCTGTTCATGGTACTGGAGGTACTGTCAGGCACGACATCAGAGCTGTTAGATTCACTGTCACTACCTACGTACAGTTTTGAGAACTTTTCTCTGCTCTTCTTGATGTCATCCGTATGCTTGTGAGCTGTCTTTAGTGGCTTCTGGTCATTAGCTGCTGGAGGGTATCGACTAAGGACGGACACCTTCTTGGTATCACTAGAAGTTGTATTCACAGAGCTGTATGTGGCTCCTCTTGGCTTTTCCTCAGCTCCTCGCACTGTATCTCGTATTCCATTATCAGATGAATTTGTGGTAGTTGTAGTTCTGGGTGTCCTTCTCTTTTGGGCAGGACTCAGGGCTCTTCTCACTGACTTGGGAGAACCCTTCTCAGAGTTGCTGAAATCTTTGTTCCAAGATTTATGCTGAGGAGATAAATCTCTGTTCCTATGTTTTGGGGAACTTGGCTCTGGGACAGTTGCTGCACTTCTATATTTAGGCTTTTCTTGTCTAAACCCTCCCTTCAGGATAGTCTCTTCATTTTCAACTTTGCCATTTTCAATGACCTTAGCAGTGCTGCTTCCATTGCCGTGTTTATCCAAGTTACCAATTCCATTTCCTCTGATTCCGCCTTTTCCACACAGTTGCATCCTGAGGTGTTCCACCTGCTCATTTAACTTTCGAACTCGGTCCCTTTCTATCTGGAACTTTTCGTGAAGCTCACCATTTTTTGACTCAGAGTTCTTCAAATCCTCTTCCACAATCTCCAACTGCTTAAGGCGGTTCTTCAGTCGTTCTACCTCCTGTGTCAACTCCTTTACTTTGTTGTCCTCCTGCGAGCCTTCAAGACCGCTGTTTTTCTCATTCTCAGACAGCTTTGAGTAGTCATGGCTCTTCTTCTGTCCAGCCAGCTTACTTGTTAAGAGTGCTGTGGATGTTAGCTCATCTTCAATTCTTGAGCTCATGAAATCTGCTCTGCCAGAATCCGTTGACATGCCAAAGCGATTCTTCTGGTGCGCCAGCTTTTCTTCCAATTTCAGAATGGTCTTCTCATCCTCTCTTTGTTTCTCTAGCAGCCTCTTACGCTCATTCACAAAGGTTTGGGTGAATCCCTTGAGCTTTTCAAGCTCCATAGCCAAGGCCTGCTCCGTTCTCTCCAGCTTTGTCTCAGACCCCTCCACCTCTTTCAAACGGGCTTTTAGTGTCTCCAACTCAGATGAGAGCTTCTTGGTTAAGTTCTTCTCCTCATTGAGGCTAAGGCAGAGCTGGCTGCAGTCAGACTTGCTTTTCCCAAAAGCTTCTTCCAGTTTCTCGAGTTCAGCCATCCGTCGCTGAAGACGTTCTATTTCTGCCTTTAGCTCTTTCGTAAGGTTTTCCTCCTCTTCCAGTTTCTCTCTTACTGTGCGGCAAAGATCCTCAGCTTTACGTACCTCCTCATCTTTCCCCTGGATCTTCAAGAGACGTTTTCTCAGGGCTTCCACATCACCAAGCAGGGACGAGTTACTTCCCTCTGCCTGGATAATCTTGTCCTGCAGAGGAGAGAGTACAACAGTTCTTTTCATGTACTGCGTTTCTTTTTCACTTCAGTCATTCTTTTGAGATGCACAAACACACACAACCCTCCACACACTGTCACAACAACTTACCTGTAGGTCAAGAAGCTCATCCTCAGACTTCTGTAGCTTGTTTGTTGCTTCTTCCAGTTCATCAAGTCTTCGGCCAAGACTCTGCAGCTTGTGCTTCAGGTGGCGATGGGTCATGTCTTTATGATCTGACATGGTTCCAGATTTCTTTCTATTGTATCGACCAAGTTTCTATGTTGTCCAGATTATCTGATGAAAATCTCTTGGGGAGTCCACATCTGTGCCGTTGTGCTACCAAGTTCTTTAGGCTGTCAAGGAAAAGCTCCTTTTTCTTGTTAGGCTGTTCTGATTCGTTTTGCCACCGTCTCTTTAAGACTTCAAAATTCCCTCAGTGGTTTTCAGCAGACAAATCTCATCTGTAGGAGGCACAGAGAGAACACTTAGTCATCTCTAATTTCACAATGACAACCATTTGTATTCTCAAAAGTAACACAGTAAGTACAGGAAGTAAGTCAGAGAACATAGAAATTAGCTCACTGAACCCTGTGCCACACGCACATGGAGACCATATAAGGACAGGCCACACACAAGTCATGTATTACACACACACACACACACACACACACACACACACACACACACACACACACACACACACACACACACACACACACACACACACACACACACACACCCTAATTCACACTTACAGGTCGATATAACAACTGTGCAACATAATGAGAAATTGTTTTTTTCTGAATAACCATAAAGTCAGCTGATCTTTTCATATTTGAAAAATTGTATCAAAAATACACTTCCTTACTTTGATAATCAAACATAATCCATAACTATGCCTCCCTTCCCTTTTGCCACTAAACTACCATACAGTTCATCTTGCCCATAATTTAAAGGATGTGAGTGGATGACAAGGTTTTTAGTACATCTCCACATGCTCCCACACCCACACAAACAATGCTGAGTCCCTGCTCTTGATCCTACCGTATATCGATTCTTGCCTGCTTGCTTTTGCTGACAGTGGCATATCTCAATAACACCAGCGTCCTCCACTACATTACCGGTCTGTCTCAACACTACACCATTCATAGTCCATTCAGACAGTAACGATTAAAAAGAGAACACTATGACAAGGAGGTTTTGATTATCTCCAACATAAGTGCAGATTAGACAATTAAAAAATAATGTAATTCTTGCCAATAGGGATATTTACATCACTTTGCCTTTCTGTTGTTAGTACAAAGATGTAAAAATAGAGTGGGAGTCCTAACTGCAAGCTCAGCATGGCTCAGTGCGATGAGAACACAGAATATTAGCACATTACAGTCTGACTGTAGGCAGAGTCTTGGTTAATCTAACTGTCAACACACTTAAGTCAATCATGACTCAAGCAGTGAGTTCTCCTGCTTGTGCTTCTAGACCCTATTACGTCCCTTCCCCCCAATGATTCTGACCAGGGCAAAAAGAAAAAAGAAAATCGACCTAAGGGCAGGGCACAACATCATCATTTATTAATCCCCTGACAATCAGCAGTCTCTCTTCCTTACCCCACATTCAGCTCAGGCAGCCCGTCTGAAGCTACACACCACTACATAAAAAGACTACTGCAGTTTGCTTTTGAAGCAGATAACTTTTACTGCTGCAAAACATCAACCGGTGCAGTAAATTCACCAAACATATTTCACCTCTTTGAACCACGTATGTGGATGGTATACAGTATGGTAAAACATGTCGTAGTGGTTTGCGCCAAGACAGAATAATATATTTTCTATAGTTTCAGATGGTGTAAAAAACCCAAACCGCTCAGCCCGCAGTTCATAAAATGTCTTGTTGAACATAAACTAAAGCAGTAAGCTTTGAAAGTCAGTATAGCAAAAATTACTTAATGACAAAGCACAATGTGGACTCAAAGGCTTTGGCTGTAGGGTTTTAATTATTTTTCACTTTCATGAGGTCTAGTGGTTTGGTAATCTTCTCTCTGGAGTGTAAGACACTGAGGAAATAAAGAACATGGGCTTAGTATGAAGGAAGACAAATGGAAGAATTTGGAGCGAAAACTGCTTGCCTAGCTGTCTATTTGAATGCCAAAACACCTTACTCTATAAGTCACTTTTGATGCACTGACATTACTCAGCTGTGGCTTGTTAAGTGAGCTGTAGACCAATTTATCTCTCTTGTCTAGAGCTAGTCGCTCTATTCCAAAGCTGTCCCGACTGATCCCCTTCCAGCAGAGTAAAATTACAGAGAAATTCCCATCGATCTATTAAAAACAGAGCAGACACTCTGACAAAAATATTTAGGTTCAAGACAACTCTGTAGACTTCAGCACAAAGCAGGAAAGATAAACCTAGCTAAAAACAAGAAGTCCAGTAAATGACACTCTGCGCCTCAGGCTCTAGACAGCAAAACTAGGTAGATATGACCAGTTTGGTGATCCTATGATCATGACCAACAATCCAACACATTTATTTTTTTTTTTTAAATAATTTTATCTTTAACTTTATCTTTAACATAATCCCAAATCCTGACTTAGTGTCCAAATCTGGTCCCGAAAAGCAGCTCCTGTCCTGCTTAATAAATGTGTTTTGTTAGATCCAGACACTCCTGTCTTGGCAGGCTGCCTAGCTCTCCTCTCATTCACTCTTTATTTCGTTGCCAGTTCTCTACCTCCCTCTCTCCCTCATGTCTCCCCTTCATCTCTCTCTAACACGCACACCAGCACGGCCAACAGAACGCTTTCAAGGGGTGGCAGTGCGTGCAAAGTGACTCTGGCAAGGGCCTGCTTCTGCCAAACCAATCAACATACATGATTCACTTATGGCAGGCCTGGGGCCTCATTATCCATGTTCAGGACAAGACAAGAGGGAAAGAAAAGGCTAGTGGGTGAAAGGCGGAGAGCAGAAACAAGATGAGGAAGAGAGGGGAAGCCAAAAGTGAGCACTAAAGAAATTACTGTATGAATGAATGAAAAAGAAGAATCCAAGCAGTATTTAGTTAAAGACCATGCATTCCTTTTTTTGCAATCCAAGATCCAGATCAGATAAGCACTTTTAAAACTCCATTTATGTCTCTATATTCCTTTGTTTTTCCACAACTGGCTACTCATAAGTCAGTAGGATATTCTGTACAGCCAAGAACATGAAAACATGCTAAAGGGAGGATAAAGAGGGAAGGAAGTAGGGCAGGAGTGGGGCTGCTGAGGTATTCTGAACTCAGCTCCAAGTTTCATTCCCCTGTTCTGTGCTTTGTTTGACAATTATGGAAAACCTAGATGGGGGCAGGAGCTTTGAGGCAGTGAAACTGACCCGTTTTATGTAGACACATTCCTAATGATGGACTAACCAGGGCACTGGCAGTCCCTCATGCTACCTTGTCTGCTCCTATCCGGGACACTGACAAGCTGTCCTTGGCCATTTCTTTCTTTTCGCAGAAGTGTATTCCTAAGTTGAACACGGTTTATAAATTACGGCCCAGCCACAGAGAGTATATTTAAAAGCCCGTCTGCTCAGATGATCAGGTCAATCGGAACAATTGGTAACCAGATATTTCAGTCATTGGTTTCTGAACACATTCCTCCCATTCATTTTCTTCTGCAATGGTTGCATTGTTCTGACTACATGATAAACCTGGGTAACTCCTGCAACTATCTGACCCAATTCTGATATAGGACTGTATATGAGGAGAGCGCTCAACCAGTCGCTATATGATGCCGGCCTCTTCCACTTCCCTGAAACGTGGACAGGATGTCCACTACTTGACCTTCATGCTCTATTTTGCTGTTGTTACAAAAATGAGGGCACGGAAACTGTTGATTGCAACACGAGTTCAGCGAGTACCGTAAACGCCATCTGAATAAGTCACTGAGGTTCTTTAGAAATAAAGGGAAGTCAGAGAGTTAGTGTTAAAACGGACAAGAATGAATGGAAGGTGGTTCCGGTGAAATGGGGATAGCTGTTGGGAAAGCAAGGAATAATAAACCAGGAACATGTGAAGGTAAAAACCCAAGGTCACAGTGTTACTGATACCAAGGCATGACTGAATTACCAATCAATTCAAGCAGGCAGTTACCTTCAGCCCTCAGGGTATATGGGATTCAAGTGAAACACCGTAAACATAGACCTACAAGCTGATCAATTCCCTTTCTTAATGCCAGCATGTTTTCTGACAGCTCTGAAGCTACACAGGACATTTTTTTCCCCATTCTGAAAACTGGTCAGGTTTTAACAAAGTAAACTGACAAAGAATTTGACCAGGAAGTGAAATGGTCAAGGCATTGTTATCAATACACATGAATTAACAACACACAATGCACGCACAACTGTAGCAGAGACCATTCTTTTTTAAAGCCAATACAGGCTTTAAACCTGTGCCTTCAATGGGCAAGAAACGTCATAACTGTAAGTTGCAGAATTAAATGTGCCAATTTCTGCAATCAAATGGCAAGAAGTTGAACAGCTTCTTCTATCTTAACAATTCAGCCACCTGCAGGGAATACAGCTAAAAAAAAAAAAAAAAAAAAGCATAATTTTTATATTACACAAGGGGAACAAAGGGAAAAATTTGTCAATAGTAAAAATTATAGTAACTATTTATTTCCTCGCCTAGGTTCGCACCAGCGTATTAATAACCCAGCAGCCCAGCAGGCCTAAGCTGCATCTGCATCTGATGATGATCAATTTCTGAGCAACAAGGAAGAGAAAATAAGAATCAGTCCAGTTCAACAGACGAATGAAGATGCAATGGGAGGGCCGAACAGTGACGTACGAGAGAAGAGGGTGAGAAAAAGAAGAGGTGAAAGCAGAGGGGCCTCCCAGGACTACTGTTGTTCTGAGGAGTCACAGAACAGCAGAAGGATACAGAAGTAAAGCTTTGTAGAGGAGGTCCACACACTCTGCCTGTGCTCACACACACACACACGCACATGCACACACACACACACACACGCACGCACACACTCCAAGGTTACAATCATACACCATATCATTAAGGCTTTAGCCACTCTCTTCCTGCCTGCCTGCTGCCTTCAGTACATTCTGTTCTCTCCATGAAAAAGAGAAGGAAGGAAAGAAAGAAAAAAAAAATCACCTCTCTGTTGCACTTGACATTGGGTTGGAACTTATGGGCCTGAAGCTTCTCTGCCTCATACACGGTAGTTAAAGAAGGGCTCCAGTCCAATCAAAATGCCTCAACCACATCTTCATGTAGGGGGGTTGTTGCCAGTTTGAATATTTAAATGTGTGACATGTATCGTGTATTTTGTGTGTCCAGTGAGTGAGTGAAAGGACAACTGCAGTGGAAGGATGCTGGCGCAGGAGTGGAAGCCACAAGATGGTGGAGAGACCTGATGCTTGGCCTGCATTTTTCCGTTTTTCCAAGAAAGAGAAAACCGGCATCCCATAATGTTTGGTTTCCTGTGCTGTCATGTTGCTTTTTCTCCATTTCTTTCACCCTTTCAGTGTTGCACCACTTCTGGAAAAATGGTAAAGAAGTGAAAGGCAGTGTTGCTCTTCAGCAGAAAAACGGATAAGGAGCTAAGGTCGGTGTAGCTTGTTCAATAGGAAAAGCTGAAGTGGGATGGGAATAGCAAGTTGGATTTTTCCTTAAGCGCCAGAGTGAAATGGCAATTTACAGTATAAGTACTGAAATGTGGTGAAATAGTGGGTAAAGAGAACGTCGTCTCTAGTAGAAAAATAGATATGTTTATGTAAGGGGACATGGCAGTTAACCACAACCATAAAGACAAAGCAGATGCTGTCTGTATGTCAGGAGAACATCACTCAATGTTAAAACACATCTTAGTGATGATTTTGTATCCCCTTAAAACAAGGTAAGGTGATACGTCAGGTTTTTCTTTTTAATTCTTCCAAAGATTGGTAGGTGATGGAATTACTCAGCAACTGTATAAATGTATTTTTTCTTAAGATGTAAAATTAACTTCAACTTCAAGTTGCACAGACTTTGGATAGTGTGAAAAACCAACATTTGTTAGTTAGATGGAGAGCAACAAAAAAGGAAAGGACAGAAGAAGTCTAAAAATGCATAATCTGCCATCTGTCACACTATAAAAAGGTTATAGCGATATCGCCAGAACAGATACTTATGTTACCTTTTGATACCAAAATTCATAAAATGGGATGGTATTACTTTTGTCCCCCAGTAGTGCAGGTACTATAGATTGCATGTGTACAGAGTAGGATAATTAGAAAAATTAATAGTCTGTTACTAATTAATAATAATAAAAAATGCTATCACACTAGAAGCATCTTTAAGACTCACACCCTGGCATTTATAAGGCCTTTCGAGAGGTCAGTAAAGCTCCCATTTCAACAAGACTGAAGTATTAAACCGTTGTCATAACTCTTAATGTGGCCAGCAAACAGATTAATGCTAGCCATGCAACGATTAGCAGTTACCCACAATAAATCTATTAGGTCATCATCAGCGGCTTTGGCTAGTAATAAAACAATAATGTTAATATTGAAGCTAAACAGAAAATCCTATCAGTCACAACAGACTGTTATTTTAACAGAATAACACAATCATTTGTTTGCAAAAAGTGTTATGTTTCAGTTAAAGCGCCAGATTGAAGGTGAGAAAAGTTTACTGGCAACTAGACAGAACCAGAAAATAAACAACACTGTAGCAACTATAACATCTGTATGGACAATTGTTGTTCAAATCTTTGTTTAATCAACCCCCATTACTTAATTTTATCCCCCTTGGTATCAAAAATTGCATCGAGTATTTTTCTGAGTATCAGTATCAGGTCTGTCCAGCTGAAAGGTGGTCAAAAGTTATGCTTAAGATAAGTAAAAGTTCTGCTTGTGACCAGTCTATGGTTGTGACCCACATTTCTCAGTCCGTCAGTTTTAGCTTGAAAGCTTTGGTGAAAAGTAACCATCCTCTTCCCTGTGAGCCTAGTAACCCATACCCATTTCTAGGTCTCTTATCCCCTCCCCTCCCCTGTCTACATCAAGGGCCTTGTTGCTGGGGCTTAAACCACCACTACACTTGTGAGGATGGGCATGATAAGAAGATGAGAGGGAGGGGAAAGAGGGAGGATGTGGATGAGAAAGCCCACAAGAGGTGGAAGAGAGGGTAAGACAGATGTGGCAGGGTGAGTGAAAAAAAGCAAGAGGAGTTGTCAGACTCGTTGGAAGAGTATTGCTGTTCCAAACATGTACTACATTTTTGGCTTCTCTGGTTATGACCTGATTGAAGCTGTGCCTTTGAATTCAACTCAAAGCTCCCAGAGCTTTTTTCTTTCGGCTCTGCTCCTAATCTTTATGGCCAAACAGTTAATTGTAGCATGTTTTCCAACAGAAATCAGGATTACATCCACAAGTCACTGTTGCTGCAACACAGAAGGAGAGAGGCAGGGGAAGTATATTTGATGCTCTATTTAAAACTCAGCACCCGAAAATACTAGCCAGTCAGTAGCTAACTTGTCCTCGGGCAGATCTGCAGCCAAGGAGATCTGGAGCAACTTAAATCTAGTTAGTTCAACAGAAACACAAAATATCTCAAAAATGCATGGATTCTTTGATCCCCAAGAGCACACGGATATTAAAAACAGAGCTGTCTCTTTACTTGCTATAAATCAGTGTCAGTGCTGACAAATTAGAAGAACCAGGCCTACTCCGATCAGGCAGCTTCTAATAAAAAAAGGCCACAATGATACATCTGCCAACTGGCCGACTGGCTTCTCCAAAACTACTGGTCAGTTTATACTTCAATTCTGGGATGTGGTTTCAGTTCATACCTCGGTTTTTCTTTAGAGGGGAAGAATAAAAACAGGGGGGAAAAAAAGATCTCTTTACCGCAGACCTGATAAATTGATCATAATCAGATCAAAACAAAAAATATATTTTCCGTTCACTCGTTACGTGAATGATCTTCAGGAGGCACTTTTTGTAAATTATTGTGTTTATAAAAAAAAAAAAAAAAAAAAAAGTCTGTAACCTTCTTAACTCAAGCTAACGGCAGAAGAAACCACTCGTATGACTTTATGTCCACTGTGTAATGTGCTGTAGGGATATCAACTGAAGCTGAACCGGGTGGTACTTTCATTTCAATACCACACTATGCCACAAGACAATCAATGTAACCTTTATTTAACCGGAGAAGCCATTATTTTCGATGGTGACCTGCTAAAAAGGCAGAGGTCGGTGGGGAAATTGAGGTACAGTTATAAAAAGTAGTATCAAAAGTTACATTTCAAAACGCCCATTGGCAAAACGCTACCCCCAACTGATGAATGTTGTCATTATAATCTAAAGGAGGTAACTGCGATAGATAGCTTTGAACATTACAGCTTTTACCATGCTAACCTGCTTTAGCCAGGCACATGCAGGTCCACATGGGTGATCCATGATCCAGAAAAGCTAAACTGAGGATGTTTCGATCCCATTTCTGTCTCAGCTTCAGAACAGATCCAGTATGTTGAAGAATTGCTCAAAGTATTTAGTCCTTCACAAAAAGCATTCAGAAAATGAGCATTAAAGTTAACTGCTTTGTGTGCATCAACTCATATCCATAGCCTGCCTATTCGTCAATGAGCCTAATATCCTTAAGATCCTTATCAACTCTATAAACTTTGCTCACGTGGTACATTCTTATTATGAAGAAAAAGTGTGGCATACTTGTTCCCAGTCCAACTTTTTGATTTGTAAAGTCCTTTGATACGAAAGACCTTTGATACTAAAGACTAACTTTCAGACACTCTGATAGACATCTGTATAACCCAACATATTTCTTTGTCTTGCTCAATCATCCAGGTAACTAAATCCCAAAAAGTTGATTCTGTTCATCTGGACGTAGCATTTTCAGCGGGAGATACGTTAGCTGAAACTAGCCCACTGAACGAACAATGGGCTGTGAGGTCAGTTCCTTGATCATTAATATGCAAATTGTCATGACCATTGATCAAGACCATTGATCAATAGCCACGAGCACTATTAAACACACACCCAGCTGAAGAGAACATATACTTAATTTTTTCCAAAGTTAGAAAGTGCCTTAAATCACTGACATATGTAAATAGCTGTGTGTATGGACACTTGTATTTCAGACAAAGGCGAGCTTAGAAAAACCTTCATTTTGATGTTCTGGTCAAAATTTATGTCCAATTTGAGTTGCCACATAGTTCCAGAGAAATATTTTCCTACTTCTAAGGAATCATGCCCTTAGCATGTTATCCTCCATGCTTGGGTTCAGAGGTCACCAACCCTTCCAAATAGCACTCCTATGTGATCCAGTGTCTTTTATGGAGTAGGCATTGTTATGAAGAGAGTGGATTCTGCTGCTGCTGATTTGTCTGTGA
The DNA here is from genome assembly GCF_041146795.1 of Maylandia zebra. NCBI lineage: Eukaryota > Metazoa > Chordata > Actinopteri > Cichliformes > Cichlidae > Maylandia > Maylandia zebra. The sequence goes on from NC_135185.1 coordinate 24,778,655, forward strand.
TATTAGCCATTAAACACGACATAAATAAAAATAAGTAAAGAAGAGATGGCAGAAACACCCTTCAGCCATGTTATGAGCATTGACGTTACATAGTTTGTCCACCAGAGGGCATTTGACAATGTCACTGTTGGAAACACAAACATCTAGAACACCACAAACACAACTACTACTTGATGTGAGCAGCGTTGGGGAGAATGTAAATAAATAACACATAACAAATCTTAAGAAATGCATTTACATCTCGTGTGTCTTAAAGAAACAAATCAGCCGATAAATCTGTTTTCAAAATAATGATAATAATAATAAAAACAACTGCTGACAATATCTGTCCCACAAATCCTATATAGGCCGGACTCCAAACTAAACTAGCGACAACGTAGAAACATGGAAACGGAGCTGTGCACACCTGAGTCATAAACTGTGTTTAAATCCAGTTATAATACACCTTTCATTTAATTCAGTGCTATTAAACCACTATAATGTAGTTTAAATGGTGAATATCAAATACTCGCCAAACTGCTGCACTGAAAACAACATATCCATTCTCTCTCACACAAAGGCCACCAGTCTGAAACGTTAGCATGCTGTCGACTTTTTCCTGAAGTTTTGTGTAACACATTTAACAGCTTTTAATTAAGATAATAACAGCATGTTTTAATTCTGAAATCCATTATAGGAATCCACATGCTCAGAAATGAATTAGGGAATAGATTTTATGGGTCAGTCTGTATTGGTGTGTGGGTGTGCCGCTCGTAGGAAAATGAAACCTTAGAAAGTCCCACTTGTAAAGTGACGGGAAGACTTTGGCCACTGTGAAACCATACTATGAAATTAGTATAAGCTGTGATTAGATGATTAGAGAACAGAAAGAGACAGAGAAAGAAAGAGGAGCTTTCTCAATAAGCTTGCATAGCATGAATAAACATCTAATAGGCAAACCTATTCTCGTGCTTTTTTCAATCTCTTTTTTGAAATCAGTTCCGGTTCTCAAGTCACTTTAGTTTCACAACTTTCTCTCGGTGTTTGTTCAGTATTTAAATTGCAACGGGTCATCCACACAGTTGGTTGATAGCATACATGACCTGAGAGCAAGGGGGCTAAAGGTCATAGCAGCATTAAAGCATCAGCCTCGATTATAATGAGCTGAACTGCAGTTTTGTGGTAGAATAACAGATGTTCAAACAATTTCAGCACGCACAGGTAAAATCCTCATGCTGCAATGAGCGTGTGCGAATACGCAAAGATGTGTGTGACGATGAACTGCTGCTAAAGGAATGCGTTTGTGTCAGCGTTTAACACTGATAAGAGAACGTGAAAACATCACAACATGATGACACTTGTTAAGAGACAACACTATGTGAACAAGTGTGAGCAATGCAGAAAAGGAATGAGTGGAGGCAGAAGTTAGGCGAGAGCTAGAGTCATGAATACCATTTCTTCTTTCCATATTTAGACTTTAAGTTTTAAGTATTTTCTCCCTCGTCTGCTGATACAGAACTGAATCCATCTGCTTACTGAACATTTGGAGAATCGAGCAGTGTTATTTGGTGTATGCTCTGTATTACTCTGTTTTCGTCTGCTTCATATATGAGCCATTATATATGCAGACCAGCAATGAGCATATATATCGATCAGGCTCTATTTCACATAGAGAAGAAGAAGAAGGATACAATCTCAACTAACTGCATGACTTAAAAGATCAACATCAAGATTGGAATTAAGGTTGAGTAACTTTAACTGAACATGTTACAAAATCTAAAATACTATCCTTGTGTGGTGTTATTCTGAAATACACATTACCACTGTGTTTGGAGACAGCTGGGCTGACTTCTTGAGTATCAGCTGACAGGTTTCCCTAACCTTAAAAACAGAACAATTGCATAATGACTGAAACTAGCACCATTTCCTAACAATGACCCACAAGCTCAGTTTCAACATCATTGAGATGCAAATTGTCATCAGTATTTACCAATGGCCATCAGTACTTTTCACAGAAAAATGGGGAATGACTGGAATCACAGCATTGTAAATAGGTAAAGATGTACTCTTAGGCTTCGCTCCTGGGTTCAAGTGGTCGTTCCATTTCTCACATACATTGGCTATGAACTGCAAACCTGCAATCCTTCATGCCCAGCATGTACAAATCCTCATCAGTTGAAAGAGTGGCCACTGGCCTGTAGGTGTAAATAGACTGAGGCGTCCAGTCTGACAATGTAGCTCATCCGTTTAGCCAGTGATTGTTTAATTTCCCAGATGTATAATTCCCTGCAATCCTATTGGTAGAGCTGGGCGATAGAACGATAACGATATGTATCGCGATATAACTTTTACTCGATAGAGAAATTAAGCTATCGCGATAAAAAAAAAAAAAAAAAAAAAAAAAAAAAGGTCAGCCAATCCAAATTAAGTAGCGCAGAGCCGAACCAATCACAGCCGCAGCGTCACGTCGCGTGACTTGTTACGTACAGCACAAGTGCCAAGCCGCACGTGTGTTTGTTTGGGAAGCAGCCAGCGGGTAATGGAGCCAGCGCGTAATGGAGGAAATGAGTGTGCCTACTAGAAAAATCAACCGAGCGTGACCGAAGAGAAAACAGATGATGGTTCCAATGCCGGAGAGATTGTCGAACGGAAGAGCCATAGAAGTTCCGTAGTGTGAAGGTATTTCGGCTATTTCAAGTCTGACAAAAAACAGAGTAGCGTGCACTGTAAATTGTGCCGAAAACAAGTCTGGAAATACAATAAACTGGTGCATGCGTCACACTGTGCGCCACGTTATTGTTTCGGTGAAATGAATTTCTACAATACTGTTACTGTTAATTCTACTCTCTGCAGTGTTTAAATGCTTACATATACACACAGTTACTGTCCGTCCACACATACGACTCGGTTCTGCTTCTATGCCCCAGCTTTGTTTACTTTTTCCCACCGAGGCTTCTAGACTTCTGATTGGCCAACATTTCTGCACGGTTAGGAATCTAGCGCCACCTGCTGCTTTGGCATGTTCATAGCAGCGTTTTCCTTCATTTCTGCCTTTATGTGTGGACGGGATTATTTTTTAAAACGAAAACGGAAAATCTCCGTTTTCAAAAACTGAGATTTTCCACACGTGTACGTGTGGACATAGCCTCAGTCTCTGAATGGAAGCACTAATTCGTCATTCGGCTTTTGTCAGACTAAAGTAACTGTTAAAACTGTTTGAAAAGCTCAGCTATACAACAAGGAGAGATTGAGAATTTCCTTTTAGTTCTCAGTTTATTTGATATTGACAAAAGTTAGTCAGTTTTGTCTGTTCTTCTGTAAAACAAACTAAGATTTATTTTTAGAATTAATATTTTGTTTCTAAGTGGATTTGACAATTTAGTCTGTTTCGTTTGTTCTATTTTGAAACTTAAACGCTTTAGCGGCTGCCTTTTGTGTAGTTTGCAATATTTGCCTTTATTTATCTGAAAAAGTCTCATGTTCCTTAAGTACATCTACCCTGTTGAACTTATTATGAGAAATAAATATTTAAATCAAAACAAGCTGCTGATTATTTCACATTTTACTTGTGAGCAACGGCACATTTAAATCTTACAAATATAGTTATTTGGCTTATATCGTGATAGATATCGTTATCGACTGAAATGAAAAAAACATATCGTGATATGAAAAAATCTCATATCGCCCAGCTCTACCTATTGGCACTTAAATTCATTTACTGTTGCTCTGTTAGTACCAAGGGACCCATTCCTTGGGGTTGGTAAGCCACTGAGATGCATGTCTTGGTTGTTCTGCCCCTCCGGACACAAAGGATCAGCACACTTTTCACTATCGGACCATCGCGTGATTGCAGCCTCTCCCCAATTCTCTGAAAACAGCACTCATGGCCGCTGATTAAGGGTCAAAACAATTTGCTTATCAATGATTATGAAACTGATCTCGTGGCTCAGTGTTATGCAGTGCTGCTGGTTTTGATTGTTATGCAGCTGTACTGTTCATAAGGCTGAGGAAACCTGAAGTCTGCTGTGACTGAAGGAATCAGAATGGTGATGAAACGTTTCTCCCACTGAAAACGTTGCGTCCAGATGAACAGAAATCAACCTTACTAATTCATTTCTGAGGATGTCTCAACACAGTCTGTGTCCTATCAGCAAAACACATTGTTAACATTTTAAATACCAGTAATTGATGTTTATGCTGAAGTACAAGAGATAATTAGTCAACCATATTAACTCTTACTGGTTTCGGCACAGACTGGTCTCGTGCCCTCCCTTGCTCACACACTTAAATATTTACATAGCACTTAATGCTCTGCAGTGTCACTGGGAGGAAAGTGTCTTTAGACAAACTGAGCAACGTGTAACTCTGCACCACGTGTTACAGGGAGGGCCACAAAAATGCATTTCCATTTAAGATTTGTGGTGTAAACACTCACATAAAGGAATTACACAATAAAGAAATCATGAATTGATCTCAAAGTGATTGACAATTACTAATGAAACTAATGAAGAAATTATATGAATAGAACTAATCTACAGAGGCAGCAATTGTCCTTTCTCCAAAAAGGCCAAGGACATCAATAATAATTGATTACTATACATCATTTTCTTTCATCACCCCAGCTATTGTTCTCCTTTGTCATCAGTCTCTGCTACCATCATCTGCTTTCATGTGACCTCTAAATGTCCCACCCCAGTCGCCCATTTCTGTCACTGCTTTCCTTCAATTTCCTTCCCGTCACCTTCACTGTATTACCCCTGCTTTCCTGCTGCACTTCTGTGTCCTTCCCCTTGCACTGACAAGAGGGGGAAATGACAGCTGATCCTCAAAGTCTCCTGCGATTATGAATTGGAAATTTTCTGAGCGTAAGCCTCGCGGTAGCTAATAGACAATCACGGTCAAGTCATTCAGACACATCAATAGCTCTTAACATACAGCCGTTCCACCTTCTGCTCCGCATCCTGTTCATTCACCGTTTTCCCATCCTAACACAGGGCGCGCGCACACACAGAGTTTGCTTGGCAGAGCTTGGCAGTGCTTCATCAGCCTGAGCCTTGGCATTAGAAGCCCGCTGCGGCTGAATGGAGACCTCAGTGGCTCTGTGATGAGAAGGGGGAGAAAGAAGAAAAAGAAAGACACAGGGAGAAGAGACACAGCAGAGGAGCTCAGACGAAATAAATGTGCAGAGTGAAACGTGTGCAATAATGGAAGAGAAGCAATGACAGAGAGCGACAGAGAAAAAGCAGATTAAGATGAGAGAGAGGGAGAGAAACAAGGGGAATGACTGTATAGAATGCAGAGCAGGTAGATGACAGAGTGGATTACTGCAGCAGGAATGCATCAGTGGCTGCAGGAAGAGGGGAGAGAAAGAGGGAGAAGAGGAGATGTAGCAGAAGGTAAAATGATGATGTGTTTCAGAGGAGATGTGCGTCCCCGTGGGATGATGCGGTACTTACAGATCGTCTCGCTCTAACTAAGAGCAGCGTGTGACTGCAGATTGCAAAAGTACATCAAGGAAAAAAACAAAAACAAATGATAAACTAAACTGAGTGCAAAGCATAAATCATTCATAAATTAAAAGAATCATGCTCCTGTAAGTGAGAGATGTTAATAGGATGGGGAAGTGCCTTCAGAGTTTCCTGTTTTAATGTTGGTTTTAATGGTCAGTTTTAGGATTTCCATTCAGAATAATAAACATGTTTAATGGCAGCTCGGTTTAGACACACAGAACACGCCCTGGCCACATATTGACCTTATACACTTGTGGGAGCAGACAGCAGAGGAGATGTGATAAGACAGTGATACACACTGTCTGCTGACTAATCTGACGTAAGAACGCAGACACCCACACACACCCACTGAGCACTGAATGAAGTTTGAAGATAAAGTTTGCGAATCCTTTTGGCTGTCTGCTATGACTCATAATAAAATGTGACCTGATCTTCATTGAAGATATCATTTCTTGGATTGAGTTACTCACACAGCCTCCTTTATATATTTTCTGCAGCTTCTTATGAGAATTGCACAACAGCGAGGAGGAACTCTGGAACATCCTTGTGATGGCATCAGCCACACAGGGGTAAATTAGTCCATTTTTCACTTTATTATTTTGCTTTGCAGTTTTCTTCATTAATCATTTGGTTAAACCTAACACTGGTATTATGAGGCGCGCACATAGTAACATTGTGTGGTTTTTCTAAAATGTTTTGTTATATTAATTATGTTTCTCTTTCTTTGAGTTACCTGGGTTTGGGCGGTGGCTGTTTCCTGTCTGGGCAAAAGGCGTGGCTGAGGACTCTGGGGACAAAATGCCTGCTCAGCAGGACCAACCATGGGCTTACCAGGAGCAGGGGTGTTTTAGGTTTAGTTAGGTTATTCTGTGCTTAGTTAATATTAGTGTGTGTTTTGTTTTCCCCCTATTGTGTTCAAATGGTTTGGCCAAATCATTATAAAAGCTACCCTCATGTGTCTTTGTAATTAGGTCAGTTTGTGAGTTAAGTTGTGTCTCATTTTGTTGTTTAAGTTTTTGGAAATTACTTTTTGTAGAGTTATATTTAGTTGACCTGTTTTATGGGCCTGCTAAGTATGGTTTTGAATTTTGTTAATTTTGGACTTTTTGAGGGTTAAAATAAAGAAAACCCTTTTTGAAGATATTTTTGCTTGTGTCCTCTTTGCTTTGGCTGCTTGGTCCCTCACAATTGGTGGCAGCAGTGGGATCTGCCAGTTGAGGACACAGTTTTTTTTTTTCTTTGAGGCTTTTTCACCCCCAGAAAAAAAGAAAAATGCATCGGGGAGGAAAGGTGGAAAGGAAGAAAGGAGTAACTGTTCAGAAGGAAGCTGATGCTGAGGAGGAAATTGGAGTCTCTGAAATGGTGGAGAGCACTGAGGTTGAAGAAAGGGAGCCATCTCTGTCAGATCTGATGTCAATATTGCAAGCTCATATGGGTCAACAGGAGGCTCGGGAAGCAAGGCAAGAAGAGGTAACTGCACGACAAGAACAAAAATTCAAAGCATTGCAACATCAGTTTCAGCTTTTACAGTTAGAGGTGCAGTCCCGGACATCACCAGTACCAGAGCTACCATTACCTACCACAGAGTCACCAGAGTCAAGGGAGCTACCTCACATTCCTAGTTCTCCTCAAGCTCAAGCTGAATCCAGTCAGTCATTATCAGGTCAGTTTTCATTGCATGAACCCAGACTGGAAAAGTTGACTGATAGTGATGATATTGAGCATTTTTTGACTACATTTGAACGCATTGCCTTAGCATATCGTTGGGAAAAAACAGACTGGGTTTTTCGATTAATACCACTGCTAACGGGCAAGGCAAGAGGAGCATACGTTCATATGGATATTGATGACTCTCTCAGCTATGACAAAGTTAAAGCTGCAATTTTGTCCAAATATGATGTTAACCCTGAGACCTACAGGCAGCGATTCCGTTCACTGGAAGTCAGGCTTGATGAGAACCCTAAGGAGTTGTATACTCGACTTAAAGACCTGTACGGGAAATGGATTCAGCCAAAAGGTTTGGATTCGAGAGCACAATCCGTCTTCTGCAGCGAAGGCAGCTGAGCTGGCAGAAGTGTTTGTAGCTGCCAGGAGGAAAGGGCAACCTTGGACCTGTAATGCAAATAAAATGCCAAAGGAAGGCCCCAAATCAGCCCAGATGTATCATCAAAGGCCATTGTCAGCAGAAAAAACTCCAGTGGATGAGGGAGCGACTGCAGAAAATGAGTGAGCTTGCTCAGTCAAATATGACCAAAATCCAGCAGAAGCAGAAGTTTTGGTATGACCGAGCAGCTCGTCAGAGGTCTTTTAGTCCTGGACAAAAGGTGTTGGTGCTCCTCCCCACTGACAACAACAAGCTATTGGCTAAGTGGCAAGGGCCCTTTGAGGTTCAGAAGAAATTGGGGTCCACTACTTACCAAGTGTTCATCCCTGGAAAGCCACGTTCCAGCAGGGTTCTGCACATAAATCTTTTGAAGGAATGGGCGCAGCGCCCTGAAAAGACAGCAGAGGTGATGCTCATAAGGGGTGTGCCAGAGGAAGAAGAGGTTGGTGAGCAATACTTGCCTTCTGCTGATGTGGTAGATTTTGACCTTAGTCATCTGCCAGATGATAAACAGCTTCAGGTGAGAGCTGCATGCAACTCTGAGGTGCTTCAAGTGAATCCTGGCCGAACAGATATTGTTGAGCATGACATTGTCATTAAAGAGGGCGTCGCAGTAAAGCGTTTGAGCTACAGGATCCCTGAACGTCTGCTAATATCCCTGAAGAAGGAAATCGACCTCATGTTGTCCTTGGGGATCATTGAGCCATCAAAGAGTGAGTGGTGTAATCTAGTGGTCCTGGTGCCAAAGAAGGATGAAAGCATGAGGTTCTGTATAGACTTCAGGTACCTAAACTCAATATCACTGTTTGATTCATACCCCACACCACGCATTGATGATTTGCTGGAACGGCTGGGGAAGGCAAAGTACTTGACCACACTTGACCTGTGCAAGGGATATTGGCAGGTGCCACTAACGGAGCGATCAAAGAAGTTGACTGCCTTTCGAACACCTTGGGGTCTCTTCCAATTTACAGTGATGCCATTCGGGCTGCATGGGGCTCCAGCAACCTTTCAGAGATTAATGGACCAAGTACTATGTGGTTTCTCAGATTTTGCATCTGCATATCTTGATGATATTTTCATCTACAGCACCACATGGGAGGAACACTTGGAACATCTGCATGCTGTCTTCGACCGTCTTGGCACTGCTGGGTTGACGGTGAACCCCTCTAAGTGTGTTTTTGCCTCTGCTGAGACTGCGTACCTGGGCCATGTGATCGGGAATGGGGTGATCAAGCCTCAGGTCAGTAAGATCCAAGCCATTGAGTCTTGTCCTCTCCCACAGACAAGGAAGCAACTAAGATCCTTTTTGGACATGGCAGGCTTTTATCGTCGGTTCATACCACGATTCTCCACCAGGGCAGCTCTACTAACGGACTTGATAGGCATCAAGTGTCCTAATCAGATTAACTGGACAGAGGAGGCTATAGCAGCTTTCAAGGACATCAGTCAATCACTGAGTAGCGAACCAGTTTTGTACAGTCCAGACTTTAATGAGCACTTTTTCCTTCAAACGGATCCATCTCATAGGGGTCTGGGAGCAGTGCTACTTCAAGGTTTGGAAGGAGAACGTCATCCTGTTGCTTATATCAGCCGAAAGCTGTTCCCGAGAGAGGTTCGATATTCAACAGTGGAAAAGGAGGCCCTTGCAATCAAGTGGGCCCTTGATTCCTTCAGGTACTACCTTCTTGGAAGAGAATTCACCCTGGAGACGGATCACAGTGCACTTCAGTGGATGGAAAAGATGAAGGATAAGAACGGAAGGATTACAAGATGGTACCTTGCTCTGCAACCTTTCCGGTTTGTCATCAAGCACATTCCTGGGAAGAACAACGTTACCGCCGACTTCCTCTCTCGCTGTACCAGCGAGAGTCCTGAAGAGGGGGGGTGTGTGATGGCATCAGCCACACAGGGGTAAATTAGTCCATTTTTCACTTTATTATTTTGCTTTGCAGTTTTCTTCATTAATCATTTGGTTAAACCTAACACTGGTATTATGAGGCGCACACATAGTAACATTGTGTGGTTTTTCTAAAATGTTTTGTTATATTAATTATGTTTCTCTTTCTTTGAGTTACCTGGGTTTGGGCGGTGGCTGTTTCCTGTCTGGGCAAAAGGCGTGGCTGAGGACTCTGGGGACAAAATGCCTGCTCAGCAGGACCAACCATGGGCTTACCAGGAGCAGGGGTGTTTTAGGTTTAGTTAGGTTATTCTGTGCTTAGTTAATATTAGTGTGTGTTTTGTTTTCCCCCTATTGTGTTCAAATGGTTTGGCCAAATCATTATAAAAGCTACCCTCATGTGTCTTTGTAATTAGGTCAGTTTGTGAGTTAAGTTGTGTCTCATTTTGTTAAGTTTTTGGAAATTACTTTTTGTAGAGTTATATTTAGTTGACCTGTTTTATGGGCCTGCTAAGTATGGTTTTGAATTTTGTTAATTTTGGACTTTTTGAGGGTTAAAATAAAGAAAACCCTTTTTGAAGATATTTTTGCTTGTGTCCTCTTTGCTTTGGCTGCTTGGTCCCTCACAATCCTTCCTTACGAGGCCGTTTCAGTTCAGCAGGATTTCTGGGATGCCTTGAGGTCACAACATCTCAGTTGGGTTAATATCAGTAATCTGATTTTGCCATTGCAAAACGTACATTTCAAACTAAACCGTGGACAGACCTCTCAACCACTTCAGGAAAAGGGACTGCTGCCTTGAAGTTGTCCCCTTCAGCATTCTTCATCTTTTTTTCTTCATGTTTTGGTGCTCATACAGGTCCCGCTTCCTGTGAGCATTGCATTGTGCACTGTGTTTGATCTTTTTAATTTCAAACCTGACTCACAGTAGCTTTTGAAGATTTAGAGGTTCACTTACGTTGAGTGATCCCTCTATGTGCTTGTGTGTTATTAGTCACACCATTTGTCCTTTCCGCTGCCCTCAGTGAATATCAAACCGTATTTTACTGGAAATTGCATTTTTTTTTGCAACTGTACATGTATGTACCACTCCTGTGTTACTTTAGGCTATAGGGAAGGAAATGCGGCGCCGGCATTTGTGCCCAACAGGAAACAGACTCACAAAAGAGTAGAGGAGGGGTTGAGGAGGCGAGGAGGCAAGGAGGAGGGGGAAAGGAAGGGAAGAAAAGTAGGCAAGACTGGAGGATGAGGAGAAGAAGTGAAGGGAAAGATGTGAGAGTTTAACCAGACTAGCCTGAAACTGAGAAGCTGTCTAACACGGTTAGTGACCTAATGCATTTAAATACCAACTGCAATACTCTGGTAGGTTTTGACTCAACTTCAAACTTAACTAATAAACTAAACTTCACTACTTCTGTCCCCAGAGCTGCTGAGAACGCGAGAAAACAGCAAGCCTGACAATCTCAGAAGAGGTTGATTTGGCACAACTCAATGTTGCACTCAACTAATGGTGCTATCCATCCACTATAATGTCAGTTGGTAATTATGTGTCAAAGAAGAAGTGCTGCTGTATGAGCTGTAAACTGGAAAGGGCTGAAGAGAAACACCAAATAGTTTATTTTCTACTTTAGACATGAAAAGGAATGAACTAGAGGACGAGAAGGAGAGCACGAAATTGCAGTTGACTTTATTCACACAAGTGGAGACGTATCAGCCTTACAGATAAAACTGTATTGGGTCATAACATCTGCCTGGTCACTCAATGCTTATTTGTGTAAAATAGTTAACAAGAACAGTGGGTTGAGAGGCTATATTAGACAACTTCCTGATTACAGATTATGTCTTTAAAAAAAAAAAAAAAAAAAAAAAAAAAAAAAAAATCGGCTTAGATTGGCAGGAGTGTAAGTGCAGGCCTGCTGGGCTGCAGGGCTTTTACACACTGGCAGAAATCCTAAAAATCACAAAGAACTTCCCACAACTTACTTAATTTAAGATGCATCCTTTCCTCTAAAGCAAATCAAGCTCCACAAACTCTCCATCCTGTGGTTAAAACACACAGAGAGGGCGTGAGGTTAGTAAAAATGGAAGCACTGGTCATCATTATATCAACACACACACTCATGCAATCTTTCGCCATTGTTATCTTTGGCACTTGACAAAGCCCGGGGCCGGCGGCCGGGCTGACAAAGCAGTCGCTGTAAGGGAGAACGTTCACAGTCAAGCTAAGAGGCTAAGAATGAGCTAACTGCTCAGATATGGGGCACATTCTGAGGCTTTGCAATAGACTCATGCATGAGCAGACAAGCAATGTTTGGCCACGACAACAGAAGGCCCTATTCAGTTCTCTGGGGAGGCACTGGTAAACACACACACACGCACCATTATCATAATCATCATCATCCTAGAAGCTCTCATCTGCTTCAAAACATGTGTACACACACACACACACACACACACACACACACACACACACACACACACACACACACACACACACACACACACACACACACACACACACACACACACACACACACACAGCATTCCACTACAGTAGCATTCCATATGTTTGGTTAAGCGCAGAGAATCCAGATTTAAGACCTGAGTCTGGACTGAATTTAAAGGATGAGAGGGAAAGGCTGAGAAATGAAGTAGAGGACTGGGCCGAAAGAGAAAGGGAACACTGCTGGAAACTGTAAGCAGCAGCAGGACGCTCACTTTTGTAACTGTACATCAGAGAGGGAACATTATTTACGACATAACAAGCTTGAGTTTCGAGACATGGAAAATGAAGAACAATGTAAAGTCTGAGAATCTAATTCACAAATGCCATCCTGATGAAGACAGAGCAGGCTCATAAACAAGAAAGCAAGCTCTGATTTGTAACTGTTTTGCCCACAAAAAGGGAAATGGAAAATACTTGTGTAGTTGACACTAGTTTTTATGAATGATTAAAAAGAACAACACAAATCCTCTAAAATCTGTGGTTCTCAGACTTTGTTAAGCATGAACCACCCCAGAAGCACAAAAAGAAGTTTACACCCGCTCAATATTTCTTTTCATTTCCTGGATGCCTGTTCTAGCAAGAAAATGATTCCACGCTTCAAAAAAAAAAAAAAAAAAAAACCTATTGTGTTTACCCTCTGTCTAGGTCTAATGGATCAAAGAAAATGAGCTACAACATGCTGATGTGGGAGCTTCAAGGCCATGGCTGAGCGAGGTTCATTTTTTTTTAATATATATATATATATTTTAGCAACTGGTGTATCTGCGATATCATCAGTATCCTTACATGACAAAGGTTTTCAAAAGCATCACAATATCAATGATACAGACACAATACTTTTATGCTTGTTAGCGTGTACAACAACAACAACAACAACAACAACAAGGCCAGGCATGTCTGAGGCCGAGAGCCACGTGTCAGCTTCTGCTCATGCTGATGAGCACCTAAAAAAGAGCTACTTCAACAACCAGCAGAGTAGTTGGCAAAATATGCAAAAAAACTGTTTCTGGAATGGTGGAAACAAACTTGTTTCACCACTTTAAGGGGAAAACACACCAATGTGTGCAACAGGGGTAAGAAGGTATGTAAAGAGGAGATACGAGCAGCTGCCGACACGCGACCCAAATGTAAACAAGTGACTCAGAGCACTCCGTATGACAGGAAGAGCAAACGGTGGATGGAAATTACTGATGCAGGTACATGGCGGAAAGGCAGCTGGTTAAGATAAAGTAAGATAAACTATCCAAGGTAGGAAAAAGTTTTCGGTTTTGATTTAACTATCAAAGTGCGACAGGTGCCATCACTGGAAAAAAAACAAACAAAAAAAAAAAGACTACTTCTCCTACCACTTTATATAAGAGACTGTAAAGCAGTTTCCCTTTATTTAACCTAGGCTGAACTAAGGAAGGGTGGCAAGTGATGTACTCAAATACTGTTTGATCATGTAAGTACCTTCTGACAGACACAGAGCACTTGCCTTTTACTTGATCCTGCCACTCTCAACCCCTTTCCATGAGTCTATTTGTTCTTTCACATCTTTACTCCGGAGGAAGGAGATAATCCAGCAGCTCTGCGCTCAGCCATGTCATGTTCGACTGAGGAAAGCAGCCGTATAACACGGGTTTTGCTGAATCATCTGACATTCTCACGATTCATGACATTACAGCACTGCCGTAAACCAAATGTGTAATTCTGCTGAGCATAACAAAACGAGAGTGTGTGATTAATGAAATTGATTATAATTGAAACGTATGACTTCACTGATCAGATTTGACACATTTTTTATGGTCCCAAAGAAATTATAAACCCATGTTTGTCTGCTTTTGTGTGTGCTGTTGAGTTGCGTATTTGTGTGCGTGTGTGTGAAGGAAGTTCAGATGGTTAGCCAGCCCATAACCAAGGAAAACTAAAAACAGCTGTCTCCTGCTCATCCATCACACCCACTTGCTTCCCTTTATACACACAGGTTGTGGAGAATTCATCATTCTACTCAGCAGAATTAAGTGAAACAGTGTGAGGTGGAACTTCCTTCAGAATGCGTGTTGGTGACTTACCTATCAGACACCTGAGGGCTCTACTACAAAGAAGTTTTAGGGGGTTAGCAAGGTAACACCGTTTTTAGTGTCAGTTCACCCTAAAATAGTGAATTCATTCCTTCGATGGCCCATGGACCTCACTGTGCATGTAGTAATAGGGTCTAGATGTCTTTTTTGGCTTTCGCTGAGGAGCATTAATAAAGAAATACATTTTTAGGAGCCATCTCTGTGATTTTTTTCTTCCCTCCATTTGCAGCAAGTAATCGTAAAACAAGTGCCTATATTGTTCTATAAGCAGTAATATAGTGTTATCATCTGTAAACAGTTATCCAGATAAGTAAAGCCAGATAAGGAAAAGATAGCCTTGGGATACTAAACTTGGTTCCTAATACAAACCCCAGTTCAGTTGTTTTTCTTTCCCTTAAATCAAGTTTAATTTGCATGAAAAGAAACACATTTTTAGGAGCATCTTTACTCCTTGATTTTTGAATTGTTTGCTGCAAATAATGTTAAAACAACTTCTTATATTGTTCTTTAAGCTGTAATATATTGTTATGATCTTAAACAGTGGGATTATCAACGTATCTGGAGTAAAGCCCGATAGGGAAAAGATATTCTTTGTGTACTGAACTTGCTTCCTAATACAGTTTTCCCCCTTCCTTACATCATGTGTCATTTACACAAGTTTAAACTGACTTTTTACTTTTTAATGGATCAGGAAAATGTCTTATAAATGTCTGACTTGTATTAAAAAAAAAAAAAAAAAAAAAAAAAAAAAAAAAAGTACACCTAGCTCTACTGCAATGCAGTAAATGCAGTCTACTGCAAAAATCCCTGCAATAAACTCAGCTTTCGTGCAGCCACTGAAATTTATGGCATTATGGAAACTTGCTTTTATGGGATGGACAAAATATTAGAAAAATCTCTCAGTTAAACAAGACACAATTCAGCAGCACCGTAAGCACGAGCCTCTAAAATGACTAATGTTGAGCACACAGAAACGCCACTAAAGTGGAAAGTGAGGATACATTTGTATTAAATTAGTTTTAATGTTACCTTATCTGCTTTTTCAGACCAAGATTATTTATTTTCCCTCATACTATAATAGTAAAAGCATGTATTTAGTTTTCATTACATGCACAGTGTGTTAACACAGCATTAACTATGTGAAACAGGGCAGAAATCCCTGTTAAGGGGTTTTCCTCCAATAAATTCCTCATAAACACACAATGTGTCATTTACTGTGCCTTTATCATCCTTTTATGATTTATGCAGTATCTCTTGATATTTTTTTCAGAACTTCGGCTTTCACTTTCACATGCAGTATGCCAAAGTTCGAGGTGTGAGTTTATTTTTCAACACCCGAACTTTACGACATGTTGTTGTTGTTTCACTCCAATGTAAACGTCATGGACGACATGACCAACACACAGATAAACTGATTAAAATAAATGAAACAAGGCAGAACCAAAGAAGTACAAAGAGAACTCAGGTTCTGTTTCTTCCACGAGAGAACATTTCAAGTCCTCAAACGCCATCCTGGGTTCCAGCGGCCAGGCGCTCCTTGTTTGCACGGGAGCCCATTTCCTGTGTGTGATTAGAAAAAGGGTGTGTGTGTGTGTGTGTGTACGTCTATGTATATGTGTGTGCACATTGGGGCTTGCAGTTCAGTTAGGTCCGAGGTTGTTTTGTCTGCTAAGGGGGAAAGGAATGCCCAAATCAAACATGGTGAATAAGATGCCTAGAAAGAGACACAAAGAGAAAAAAAGAATCAGGAGTGAGGAGAAAGATGGAGAATGGTAGGGAAACAGCAAAGCAGCAGACAGAAGGAGCGAGCAAGAGAAAGGAAGAGGGAACAGCAGTGAAAAGAAGAAAAAGAGGCTGTTTTTCAATTTGCTGCCAACAGCGTTCCTGCTGCTATTTGCGTTCCAGTGGAGCAGGAAGGTGGAGTAAGAATTTTGTTAACAGGCTGATGAGCTGTCATATGGAAAATCATCCACCTCTTTAACTTCGCCATGAACCTGCAGAACCTGCCCTAATATCTAATGACTTACAGCCTTGCAGCCCTCCCTGCTCCACAAATAACAGCTGAGGCATTCACAGCTACTTCTCACTAGAAGGGCAGATTATTTTGTGCCATTAATCATTATCCAACAACAGTAATATGACAGCTAGCAATGTCACAGAACGACTTTACTGGCTTCACGCCACCACTCAAGAGGACAGGAACTTCCTGACATGATAACTTGGCAAAATATGGGGGGGGGGGGGGGGGGGGTGTCATTAAAGGTCACATTGACTGGTTAGAATAAGCTCCTGCTATAGGAATCAGAAAAATTATACTGCAGGGAATTAATTTTATGAACCGATTCAGTGTACTCGTCCTTTTAATTACTTTAAACCATCACACTTTTAAACAACAGCCATTTAAACCTCAAAATTTATTTACCAAATGTTAGTCGGAACAAAGGAATCTCTGACATCCTTGTTTTTACGGTTACTTTCATTCTCAGCTCAGTAATACATGACAAATTATAGCTTGTATCAGTGCAAAATATTAATAATAAAATAAATTATTAAACTTAACAATTTCTCCCAAACTGCAGTGAAAATATAGTGTAATGCTGATAAAAAAGGACTAATAATTAGGTGTACATACATTCTTATATATATTAAAATACATCAATATAATAATATATTATATCATAGGTATTAAAAAACAAATTTAATGAACTTATATCATTTACTGTACTGTTTATAATCATATAACAGGACATCAGACCTTTTCTCTTTTTCACTTGTCTCAAGAATTTTCCATGTAGCTGCTTGGATCCTTTGATTGCTCATACCGAGGCTCTTAACGAAATAAAATATCTATGCTCGGGTAGGTGAAGGTGATTTTTAGCACAGATTTTAATATGAAGATGCAAACCGAAATTTTATCTAAACATTATCTGTTCAGGCACACAAGCACTGTCACTTTCATTTAAAATCTAGATTTTGCTTTTTAAAATAGCAAACTCATTTCGGACCACCTCAAAATCCTGGTATTAGAAGTTTCCCATTTGCAGTCTGGGTAACGCTGAGCGGTTGTTTTTGAGCAGGTTTTGATTGTATGCAGGTAAACAGTGTGCATGAAGAGTAAAGGAGAAATGTGCTTGCTGAAATGTGATTGTCTGGTAATGACGTAGCATTCAATTGCATTTTACTTTACATTTTATCTGCATTCATGGGCTGTAAGCAATGAACAGAACAGGAAGCCTGCATCAGGATATGTGCTGGAAGCCCCGAAACACTGACTGCTGCCCCGAGAGATTACAACACAAACAACAAAGCAAACAAACTAAAAAATAAAAAATAAAAAAAATAAAATAAAATAAAAATTGTGACATGATATCAGTAAGCATTTTGGATTCACCATAACAGGTTGTGAACAAAGGTAAGCCTGCTACAAAAACATTACTAGCTACGTGGGTGGAGTTAGTCATAGTAAACAAATTCTGTAGTCCTAGTCAAACGTTATATTTTCAACAAGCACACACTGACAACGCTAAACAAGAAAGACTTATACACTCACTTCATAAACTAAAAGGAAAACTCTTTGCTGAGTGCACTGTGACTCTCCTACTTCCCAGTTCCAAAGTTCAGTTTCCAAACACTTCCTTGTGTTGCGCACACGAGGTGGACTCTGCCTTTGCACGAATGAGCCACTGCTTGACTGGCAGAGCAGAATTGATAGGCTGCTATTGTTTCCTTTTAAGGTCAATTGTGTCTCAAATGCTTGGCATGTCTGAGAGTACAGCTGGCTGGCAGGAGAGATAAAACACTAATTTTACTACATTCTTCTGCGCAGTCCACACCTAGGGAGAAAGGGGGAGGCAGAGACAGAGAGAGTATTTAAAAGAAGTAGGGATATGAAAGATTTGAGCTGGTTTGGAAAGAGAAAAGAAGAAAAAAAAAAGTATAGTTATGGTTAAAGAATGAAAACAAGGTGAAGACTACAGGTTTGGCCAAGTGGGTGAGCACTTTGACAGGGGCATCAAGCTTTGCTGTGCCCTTATTTGACTGGGCAGTCAAAACACGTCACCACAGTGGGTAAACACGCACATATATACATGGATGCCTACCCACACAGAACTAAACATCTCCCAGGATGAGAGACCAAATCGCATTTCATTGCCTCAAATTTGCATGTTTGACTCCTTAGCTTAAAATGCTAAATATTCTGCTCCAGAGTGATGGAGACTGTGAGGTGGGGTGGGGGTGGGGACAGCCAAACCAGCTTAGTATTGCA
The DNA here is from genome assembly GCF_041146795.1 of Maylandia zebra. NCBI lineage: Eukaryota > Metazoa > Chordata > Actinopteri > Cichliformes > Cichlidae > Maylandia > Maylandia zebra. Next base: position 24,796,984 of record NC_135185.1, read on the forward strand.
AATAAACCAGACGCTGTGAGAAAGCGTGGCAGCCGGCTGAAGGTTGGATCATAAATTATGCCTGGTATTTCACAATGTTCCACAGTGCACAAATGATCCACTCAGGGACTCGGGAATGATATTATGGGATTCCTGTGTGGCTTCAGTGTCTGAATGTGTCCACATGTACACACACACACACGGCACACACAAAAACCTCAGCCAAGGACGAGCCACATGCTCAAGTCTAAAAGTGTATCGTGCAACAATGAGCGTATGCTGACAAATAAAACAACCAAAATTAAATCAGAACAAACAGGTTACTTGTGTTTTTTGATAGTTCTGATAGTAATCCAAATGTTGACTTAGAAGAAAGGGACCACCGGAGAAGAGCATGGCTAGACTGGCTGTGCGTGTCTGCTTTAGTTAAGCAGATGGGCGAGTATGTGTGTAATGACCATATTATCTGAAACATGTTGAACTGGTCTGAGAATGTCCCACTGAACTCGACACAGCCGTAGTCCTTAAGTGATTTGTACATTAAGGCCTCAGTCACACAGACCAGTCAGCGACCCACTGGAAACCTCTGTTCATTAGGGAAAAACGCATATTCCCTGAATGCTTGGCAAGTGGTTGCTGGCTGTTGCTAAGTGACAATGGTCAATGAATGCTTGGATTGCTAACAGAATCCCACAGTCATCCGTAATGTGCATGGAGGACACCAACGTGTCTGCAAATACTTGCCATTTATTCTCCGAGCGCTAAATTGAAAAAGAGTGACTGTAAATGAAGAATGTAAAAGTTGTTCCTCTTAAAATGTGCTTGTTACAGTGAAAAGGCACATCTTTTACTTTGATGCAACTTTACTTTTCACAGTTTCACTGCCACTTGGCGAGTAGTTTTTGAGTCTCTGCAGACAAGTCAGCATCTTCGACGTAAACTGCTTATGACCGCGGCAACCTGGTAAGGAGGTTTTTGGTGCATCCTTCTTTGCAACTGCCGGGAAACTCCCATAATCACTTGCAAACAAGTCAGGGGAAACACTGGTGGTTACCAGGGAGTCAGTGAATGGTCTCTAGGCCCGTGTGAATCGATTGCACCAACTACTCATGACCACTTAGGGAATAAACATTTTTGCACCAGTGGTTGCTAGAAGGTCATTGACTGGCGCCCAATTAAATTATCAGAGAATTTTTTGACTGGTTTGTTGATTTGATGGCATCATCATCGGCTTTTATGTTGGCATTTTTCAACTAATCATCCATTTAATCATGTAAAATAACCTTTAAATGGGACCTATTATGCTTTCATTTCAAGTCTATGAATTTGTTAGAGTAGCTCTGCACAATTTACAGTTCAAATCCTTAATCTTACACTGGAGCCATGGTGCAACTCATCATTTCATCCATCGTCTGCAATACTGACAATGCCAATATACGATTCAAACAGCGGGTCGTTGGGGCTGTTGTGTGCCTGAGACAACCATGTTAGCAAATCTGCTCTCACTAACATCATAGAGAGCCAAATGCAGAAACGCTATCACTTTACATCATTTTTCAAGTATAATTCAATTAGATATAGCTAAAAGCAAGCAAATAAAGTCTGTTCTGGTTCTGGTTAAGAGACCATAAGGGTATATTGCTTACCGTTTTGATTTTGTACAATCCCTCAGACATGAAAGGAAATGGAGACAGTCATACATTACTGGTGTAACTCCAGAACACAAGCTGGTGTTTAAGTGACAGTGGTGCAAGCACTAACCTTGGAAATGTTCACATCCTTCAAAACAAATATCCAAATTACTTCCAACAGTCTCCCAGCCTGACTTGGTTGCATGTCACACACTCCTCTTGTTTCCTGTCTAGATCGACTGTTCTACTGGGGGAATAAACACCCCAAAATAAGTTTTAGTTGTAGCTCTACTTGGCCAAAATTCTTCTTTTTCCTACTCCCACTTACTACATAAAACTGACATAAAAGCATTTCATGGCTCTTGAAGTAAAAGCTGCACTTTAGCAAGTCTATTTTTATGGCTTCACCATAGCAGCATTGTGCTGCTTCACTTCCCCTGGTCAGGGCAGCTAGCATGAGAAGGAGCTCCAAAAGCAACGTTGGCATGGAGGAGAAAACCAGCAAACCCGGCCCTCAGCGGCCCTTAACAAAAGGCAGCAGTGTAGAGATCCCCTCAAAAGTAAAAGCCAACCAGAGAAGAAGAGGGGAAAGGGCAGAAAGGAGGGGGAAAAGGCTGAAAATAGTCCAGCAGTCTGAGTCTGCATACATCAATGCCACAATGACGAAAGCTCCAAAAAGAAGCAGACTTGTTAATAGATGGATGGCTGGAAGAATATGAGGAGGGATGCCTTGAGGGGAAGAAACGCATATTAGCAGTTTTAAATATTGTGGGTGAAAGCAAAAGAACAAACTCAGGAGGAACGTCATGTGACACCAAGCAAGGGAAGCAAAGGTCATACACATCAAATTGTGACAACTTAATTACCTTTTCCATTCAGCAACTTATTTCAGAACTTTCTGAAAAGGCACAAAAAAGTATCTAAACATCTAAAAACAAGACAAAATAGCAAAGGATAGGAGAGGGTAGGAGACACAGAAGAGGGGATAAGTATGTAACAACCCGCCTGTCTGTCTGAACATTCCTCTCTCGGAGAACATGTATATTTTCTGATCACAAGAAAAATAATCCGCAAGAGGAATTTTATTTTGAGAGCCGCCCCGTAGATCCAAGGCCTACAGCAGGCCAGGGAGTAGTGTGTGAAAGCGAGTGTGATGGCGAGACTGTACATGTTCCTCTCACACGCTCAGTCACGATTTAAGTATTAAATAGTGAAAACACCGCATGTATCACCGGGCAGATCGCTTGCAAAGGAAGAACATTTGAGGATCCACACTGCTCAAGTCACACATGATCACATGAACAAAACTTCACAACCTCCCCCGACACACATACACATAAGATATATGAGGTTACACTTCTGCCAAAATTGATTTCGGAGTTCTTCTTTTGAAGACGTTGATACCGCTATCACTCATCCAAAGTCCATTTGTTTTAACTGCAGTCATCTCATGTGCGACTGTAAGGAATCTGACACTAAAATATAGTTGGCAAGCAAAAGCAGGCAGCTACATATTTTAAACTAGACTGCGAAGCATTTAAGTAGTTTTACATTTTAATAAGTAAGCAATTTTGCACTTTAGCTAAAATAAGTAGATCGATACCAATCTAATGTATCTTTAAGCCTACAGCTGCTAGCCAATCAGAGCTGGGGAAGCACAAAGGCTGGAAACAGGAGGAAACAGCTGACCTGGCTCTGCCCAAATGTGACAAAATTACTAATTAACAAGTGATATCTTGTTTGTTCAATCTGTAGTGAAACAAAAAGGTAGAGAGCGAGACACAGGGAGTGGTTCCATTTCAAACTGTTAGGTCCAAATTAGAGAAAAAGGGATATCGTAAGCAGCAAAGTGCAGTATTATAGGCAATCATCTGTGAATATCCCAGAGTAAAGTAAAAGTAAAAGCATAACTGATGAAGTCTGATTATGATGCAGAGCAACCAATGAACCTTGGTACAGATTCTTCAGCTTGCTGGGACTCTAAAGCTGGAAGGATGTTAACACCTTTCCTCTGAAGAACATTTTCCCCACATTTGTGTTAGCACACATTCGACTGGGTTCATATCTAACAATAAAAAAAACAAATTTTGCATTTTTCACACTGAAAACGAACACTTTGTTCTGAACGTTTATTCGTGTTTTTCCTTCATCACATTTCTGCCGTGGAGGTTCCCAATTCCAGATTTAACGACTGAGATCAAAACAAAAGACACCCGGCACATCAAAGAAAAACGACAAGACGGCACACGCATTCGTTAGTGTCTCTCGGGGCCTCGCCCTAATGTGGCGGCACCTGTATGAGGACAAATAATTACTGGATATTACAAGTTATTCACTCTCTTGTGAGTTTAATCCACAGTCCTTAGCTTGTGTGAAGAGGAGTTATTATGAACTGAGAAAAAGATTTAATCACCTAAAAGTATTACCAAGTGGACATTTTGGCAACCGCAAATTAAAGTCATTAAAAGCTGCAGGTTAAGAATAAAGCTGTACACTCTTGACTCGTGACCTCACCGTGAACTGGACCGGTATCGCCATAGCAAAAGCCTACCAACCACCGTCACGTCAGTCAGCGGCCATTGACTGCAAATACCAGACTAAAATATTATGATTTCTGTAACTATAAGGCCACAGACAAGAGGTTGAAAGAGACATATTGCAGCTTTAAGCACATAAACACTTATTAAATTGTAGAGATGGTACCCAAAGCATACAAACCATACTGCTGGGTGAAGGACTTTGGTTCAACATTTAGCCTTTTATGGACATTATTGAGGTTACAGCGACGCTGGTTACTTAGACATCTGTGTTTGGTGTGTAGGTGGCATGAGGTGGTGTTTGCCCATCTTTTTTTACCACCTGCGTTGGTGGCTTTTAACCTTTAACTTGATCATTGCGAGGCAGTGTGCACCATCTTCCACCAGAAGCATCACGAGACTGAAACAGAACATGATGTTCACCTTTCTTCTGTCCAGAGCTCTAGGAAGAAGAACATGTCTCGAATCCAGACTGCAATGGCTCCTGAAATATGCCAAATATGCCTCTGAACGCCCCCCCCCCCTTTTCCTAAGGACGTAAGCCTGTTTCATAGTCCACCCTCCTTCCCTGCTCGGCCCCCAACCCACAGCATTCCTGCGTTTTACAGAGCTCCGAACGCACACATTCTTATAATCACAGACGACCCACTCGCATAAAAAATGTTAAGGACATTAATAACACAAGTTTCCACCCAGCTGACCCAGACATGCCTTTTAAGGGTAAGCGGTTCAGATTTCTCTTTTCATTAACTTCCAAAAATACTCCTGGACCAGGCAGGGCAAGAAGGGGTGGGGTGGGGGTGGGGGGTGAGAGGGGAGAAAAAAAAAAAAAAAAAAAAAAAAAGGTAAGTAGGGGGTTCTCTCCCCTCTTCAGGAAAAGGAGAAGGAGAGAGTGAGTGAGTGAGACAAGATAACAATCGGAAGGAAAGTCAAAATATTGGCCAGTTAACGAGGAGAACAACTGGAAAAAAAAATAAAAGTGCGTCTGAGGAATTTACTAGTTATGTCTTAACTTTAGCTCTCCCCTGTTAAAACGCCTCAGTCCCTTCCTCCAACTCCCTCCCACCCTCCCTCCCTCCGCTTTGCTGTGCTTCCTACACGCTTTTGAAGTCGGTTTCCTTTGCACTTCCTCCCTCTTTTCTTCCAGCATCGACAGGATAGCCATTTTTTGAGGAGCCTGTACAGTGCAGGAACAGAACAGGCTCACAGGGGACTTTCTGTAAAAGAGCTTGTTGGAGGCTGAAACTGGAACGTAATCCCACGCAGGAACCAGTAGGAAAAAGTAAAAATTACCCAGAGGCAAACCATTTCCCTGTCAGGTCAACCTGAAAGCATGTAAAAGGCAAAAACAGCAGCAGCACCACCACCACCACCACAGTGACCCACATTATCAGTGAATGTGGTCCAAACTCCAAGCCATGTGGGGCAGCCGGCTGATTAAACATTAGAGGACTTATCAAAAGGAAGATATCAAGATACATGAAAGGCCACAGCTCCTCTTCATGAACTAAAATGCCCTCATCTATGCATCTGCTAAACTTTCTCTGTCCTTTGGATGGTTGCAGGGGTGGAGTCTAGTCCTAATATGCAGATATAGAACCACCCTTGCTCGCACACACCTACACCCATTTACCTAAAGATGCCTTCGGATGCTGGAGTAAGCCGGAGTATGCAGAGATAACTCGTGCAGACACAGCACAGAGTGAAAACATGCCCGATCCATAGCTGGAGCAACACGCCAGGTCCCAAAATCTTCTTGCTGTGAGGCAACTGTGCTCACCAATACGTCAAAAAAATAGCCATTATGACACAACTTATCTTCAGTGTACCTGTGATAAGCAGCAACAAGATTTATTGGTATTGTTTGCAAAAGATAGACAAGGAGCGAGATAGGAGACTTTAAAAAGCTGGCTTGCATTAGAAACCCGGCTCTGTTAAATCTGAAGACTAAACAAACTGCAGACTACCAAACGACTGTGGCCCTGGGAACAAAGGCCAAATGTAAAAATTTGTGAATCAGCATGAAGTTAACCACAAATAGATTACATTCCAGTTATGGACTGGATGCTACATGCATCTTCTCATTTGGCAGACGGTTGAGAATCTTAAATGAGGACCAGATGAGGATTTGTGTTTCCCTTCCGTGGCTGCATGTGAAGAATGCTCACATGGTCAACATCAGGGCCGCTACTTGGTTTTGGGGATGAGCGTGAATGAATTAGGACACCTGAAATATGGCAGTGCGATTTAAAACTTGCGGATAATTCTTAAGAAAAAGTCTTTGAGTCTGTGAGAATAATGCATTTGTTATTGAGATACTGATCACAACCACGCCTTTTTGGTTGGTTAATATCTCAGCATAGCATGTTTTACTAAGGTGACTCTAGAAACTAGGTCAAAAAGGCAAGCATTATGGTGCAGCTCTCCAATAAGAGTGGAAAACAAGGAAATAGAAACGTGCCCTGCAAACTCAGACTTCGGGTTCAGCAAATGTTTGAAAAACTCCCCTTTTCCCCTCAAACTCGACGAATCACAGTTCTCTGGCAGCACTCACTGATGCATATATTTTATCTGGTTTAGCATTAAACCTGCTCAATCTGGCACATTTTTCCTTTCTTAACCCCCTGTTGCTGGAAAAACTTTCATAACCACCCAGTAACGCAACACAATCTTTTACAGGTCACTAAATACTTGATACGCTCCTTTGACCAATGGGTTAAATGAGTGGCAGGGCTAGATGATATTTGCTACAATGGATGGGAATCCCATAGCAGCTCCAAATTTTCCAGCTCTTTGGAACTGTATGTCTCAAAGCTTATCACTTCTATCTATAAATGCTTGCATGCTTCTTTGACATTTGCACGACCATACAGCTTCTGCACACCCAATTCACATCCAAGCCTTTGTCTACCGTTTCTACACTGTGGTCCGACGCAGTGATAAAAAAAATGTTTGTGCTGAGTCTGAATACCTGTACGGGCCTACTACTCATAATTCTGTTAAATAAAACGAGTTATGAGTAAAGAAATGGCCAAAAGTTGTTGATTTCAGTTGTGATCAGACAAAGGATGGATAAATCCAAAGCATGAAAATAAAAGTAAAGCAGTTTTATTTTGAAATTAAAAAATTCCGAACCAATTTCGACATTCCACAAACAAATTCGTGCAGGATTGGTGGAGATTTTAATGTACCGGTAAATCATGACAAAATACAATCAAGATTTTAACCTTTAAATCGTGCATTAGCATGAAATTGTACTGCAGATGCTCCACAGTCACGTACACCTACAGCTGCAAACAAATGAGATAAGTGCAATATTGAAACCTCCGTAAGTGGCCATTCAACTACATGATAAAAAAGCCCTCGAGAGGAGTTGCGAAGCTGTTTGGCACACTATGAAAGACTAACAATGGAGATTCGTTTACACTTACACACACACTAGAAGGGGTATCAGCAGAATCCATTCTTGTCTTGACATTCTTACAGAGTGAGAGCATGTATTAGTGTGTCAGCGTATGAGTTATTATCAAGTTGTGTGAACACTCAGGGCTAAAATGTACCTCTGGCTACTGCTCGCTGAGTGACTGACACTCTCAGCCTCTAGGATCTGATGACAGCACTAAGCAAAAGTACCTTCAAATGCAGAAATACCTGCGTAGGCTCACATAAAGTGAGCCCATGAATAAACAGAGAGTTCAAAAAGTTTGAACTCCAGCTGGAATCACAGAGCTCTGCCCTGTTTCAGGCCCGTCACTGCTGATCAAAATCAACTGAAAATCAAAAAAAGCAAACCAAGATCAAAATAATTCAGCACCTGGAAAAAGACAAGTTATGTTCTGTTTATAACTTCTGCTTTTAGTTCATTGTTTTCATTTTCCCCCCTATTCATTCACTGTTCAAACAGTTAAAGACAGAACTGCACACAGAAACATGTGTAAACATCTGCGGTATCCGCAGCTTGTTTTTTATTTTTATAATTAAATAATAATTTAAGACTGAAACCTTTCAGTTAATGAATTCTTAATGTGCACTCTGATGTTTATGATCATAAAAGGGGAATAAACAACGCAGGTTTTCCACAAAGGAAATCCTGGAAGCTGAGCGTGTTTTATCATTTATGCTTTAAAAATAAACAGTGTTGGGGAGTAACGGAATACATGTACCGCCGTTACGTATTTAAAATACAAAATATGAGTAACTGTATTCCGTTACAGTTACCGTTTAAAAAGGTGGTATTCAGAATACAGTTACTTTGTTGAAATAAATGGATTACACTGCGGTACTTTCCTGTTTCATTTTGTCGCGGGCCAGGACTGTTTGGGTTTTGTTTGACAGCTACGTGCTGTTGTTCCAGGCGGTAGCGCTACGGTTGCCATGGTTACAGGGCGACGCTCTCTCTCTCTCTCTCTGCGACTGTGTGTTTCCTAGGTGAGAGAGCGCCTTTTCGTTGTTGTTGTTGTTGTTGTTGTTGTTGTGCTAAGCTAACAGGCAGAATGCTACAAGCATAGCTCTAAAGAATGTAGCATCATGGGCAGTGTAGTCCGTGTTGCAGAGAGAATGGACTGCCATACACGTTATGGGTCTGTGAGCGCGAGGAGGGAGATAGAAAAAGGGGAGTGGAAAGGTTGGAGTTGTCATCGAGGAAAAACGGGAGCTGGAAGCATGTAAATATAATAATAACCACTTCAGCCAAGCTATTAAGACTCGACTGTACACCGTGTTCGTGTTTTCCTCCGAAAACAATAAGTTCCGTTGGAGCAGTCTTTCAACGCCTCTCTCTGTCTCTCGCAAGAAAAGTTGACCCACACAACAAAGTAAAGCTAGTTTTCGGCTACGAGCCGACAGGGACCCCGCCGTATTAGTCAGAGGTCCCTTTACTACAGTTCGGAGTCGCGGACCTTCAGTAATAGTAATAAATCACATGGCAATAGTACATTCACGTTGTTGTAAAAAGCATGATAATATATTAAGTAATCCAAAGTATTCAGAATACGTTACTGTCATTGAGTAACGTAACGGAATACGTTACAGAATACATTTTGGGGCATGTATTCTGTATTCTGTAATGGAATACATCTCAAAAGTAACCTTCCCAACACTGAAAATAAATGACACCGTCAACTGTCAGATTAGCTGCATGTTGATCTTCTCAGATGACTAACTGATTGATTCACTACTCCTTTCAGCTCTTTCTACTTTAAACACATACACACACACAGACACACGACATGTACAATGTCCAGTCAAAGCCTCACGCTGCCGTCATCGTGGCACTAAGCCATCTTCCTACAAGTCTGCTTATACACAGACAGCAGCTCCAGCTGGCCTGCATATTATCAGCAGCAGCCCTTGTCCCGGATACGGAGTCATTTATTGCATTATCACAAAACACACACATTCATAAAATGTTATGTGCTCACAGGATGAGTGTGGGCTTCAACAGAAGGCGCTCAGAGATCATGATTCATTTCCACTACTTCAAGTAGGCCCCTGGTAGGTTCGTAACAACATCACTTTGCATCCTGCGCTGCTCTATTCCTGGGTGAGAGGGTTACTGAGGGTGAAAGAGAGAGTCTACCTCTAAGAATAACCAACACCATCCGGTCCCAATTCTAGACGAGCTATCTATTACAGCATATTAGGATGTATAGGTTATGCTGCTCGTGTGGGTGCTGACTCTCCCATTTATACCTTTGAGGACTCCTAGAAATGCACCGCTTTCCATTAATCTGATCATATCACGTTCACACAACTTTGCAAAGCTTCAGACCGCAATCTGACCAGGTCAGACTAACGTAGCTGCACGTGTCCGACCTGCAAGTAATCTGTGGCTCTCTCTGTGTCTGAATGAAGCCACGAGGAACACGAGGAGCGACCTACTCAATTAATACAGTGCTATAATCTGCTATAATTCTAATTGTGACACACAGAGATGGGCGAGAGTCTGGGTGATGAAAGAGAGACCACAGAGCAGAGAAGGGTCTAACCTACGATAATATGCAGTTACTGAATAGAAATCATGATTCTATAGGTTTTAGAGTTGTTTCTTATGTGCATAACAGGGAATAACAACAAGAGGCTTAGCTGTTTCACATTTACTATAAATGTAATTATCTGAAATAATCAGCCCGGGGGGGGGGGGGGGGGGGCGCGCAATAAAGTGCATATATATGATTTTCCAGATGTTAGAAATCAGGAAAAATAATAAGCTGATCTCCAATGAAAACAATGTTCATTTAATAAACTGTTGAACTTTGCTACTTTGTGTTTTTGTCCCCCTCCATTTTTTGATATCATAGGAAAAGGACTGACAGCTATAGTACGGTAGTCCCTTCAATCAATCACAGCAATGACAATATGCGTTCTTATTTCTTTGCACTTGCAACGCATGACGTCAGTGCCAATGTCGTGTAATTCCACACTGATGTGTGATCGCGCAACACTCACAGGAGGGAGTGTGCATAAACCCTGATGTCCGGAGTGGCAGTAATATTACCGTCGACAGGCTTGGGTTTGACATTCCCGGTGGTTTGATTTTCCCAGGCAGAAAACCTCAATATTTTAATTTAATCCCCAGAGCATTTATTTAGCCACTCCGTAATCCACAGGTCCAGTGCTTAGTCTGATAATTACCCTTATTGGACACCCATAATGATTAGTTTTTGGTTTCACCCAAAGCAGTGCAGGCAGTTTCATAGGGCGGTCGCAGCGCTTTGCGGAGTGGAAAACCAATCATGCGTGCTATAGCTCAGGTCATAAAAGAGGAGAAAGAGGTATGATTATTACTGCGAATGGCAGGCGACAATCCCCGGAGGGAAAAAAAAAAAAAAGTGCTGCAAACTCTTTGTGCAACTTTCACTTCTTGGCATTCATTGTAAAGATTGCAGAACAGGTGCTAGTAGTGCTGACACTTCTGCTGTGTCAACATTAACAACTATCATTGTGCTGAGCAGTGGTGTCAAAGAGGGCATCTGCTGTGAAATATCCCCCCCCTGCAAGAGCCAACTGAACCGAACCAAACCAAACTTTGAGCGCATTTTCCGGGGAATGGACGCGCCAGAGATCAGACATTAATCAGGGGAAATTTAGACATCTTACTCCTCACTTCGCTGTTACTCTCATTTGATTTTCCCCTTTACATTTCCACCCCAACATTTCCAAACTGACAGCATAAACTGCCAACATTCCCTCCACATGCGGTTTAATAATCCCACCCAGAAGTACCAAAATAAGCCCTTTTTGCGCATCTACCACTGTGACAAGCTTCCCTGCAAATGCCTGTCCGAGCTGGTAGCTTAGCTGGTATGTTCTACAGCTGGCTGGGAGTACGAGCCTTACTGGAAATTCATCAGGGATTTTTTTTTTTTTGTCTCCTTCATGTCTCAAACAGGTCAAGGCAGGTCCCCTCCATCTCCTCCCTTCCCCTCGGTGCTCTTTATGAGCCCCACCTGGCAGATTAGTATTCCACCACCACAAGTACCTTTTCTGCTGTTTACACATGCGCACACATTCATCTGTCACCGTTCTGGTGAAGGAATACAGGACACACACTGTTCAGACTACGCCCCTACCACCACCAGCACCACATTGTTTTCACACGTGTAGGCCGATACTCAAACAGGATAAGGATGTATTGTCATGTTAGTACCTTTAACAAAACATCCGAGGGCAGCAGGACATTGCAGTTGTTTTAGTTGTCCTTTAATGTGGCAATTTCAGTTATATTAGTTGATGGAAATGCCTGATTTTGCATTTGCATTCCAGTCTAAGAAAGGCCCAGACAATTGGGTAAAAACTGTTATCAGTCAGTATTGGTCTTCTTGAGTAACACTAGATAGTTTTGCCAAAAAACAGTCATGTATATATTCGTATTTTTATGTTTCCCTGAGACAAAAAGAGAAAAGACACTCAGATTGGACCAGAATTTCAAGAAAATGTCTATAATTTAAATAGGTTCTATGTTTCTTATAGGCTAGATTGTCCACTGTTTAAACAGCTGTGAAATGGATCAATTAACTCTATTCTAACAAGGGAGTTTAAACTTTACTTACCAACTTGAAAATAAGCTCATTCAGTAGGTGGTCTGTGTGCACCATAGGCTGGTCTGTGTGCACCATAGGCTGGTCTATATGTGGCCCAAGGATGGCTTTGAGCCCAGTTTGTGGTTTTTTAGTATGTAGCTTACAACTGAGCGTAGGCAATATATATATTGTTTGCATGGCACTCAACAATCACATATCATCATATTGTTCAGTATAAAAACCTTCCGATATGGCAGCAGAGTCCAGACCATCGTACATTCACAGCACTGTGCCGCAGAGTACTCACAGCTGAGCAGACAGCCATGCAAAGTTAAGACATGTTTTCGGCTATGTATTTCACAACTAGTTTGTGTAATGCATTGCTTCAAAGATAATAAACAATGACCACATCACATCCCCTTGTCAACACAACTCCAACATGGGGCAGTGTTTATATCACAATTATTTACTCCCTACACTCTGAAAAGTCTGAGTACATGCAACACACACACACACACACACACACACACACACACACACACACACACACACACACACACACCAAATGTCAAGAACACGTCCAAGCAGCCTCCACACTTCTACTCCATGTTCCTACAGCCCGGGCAGTCAGTCTGAAAGGACTGACGTTACTATGTGCGTAAAGCAGTAAAAAAAACGTATCGAGTGCAGAAGCAGATAAATGCAACCTCATAACAAAAATGCCAAGTGTTACCAAAAGAAGATATGAACGGTTTATGTGCGGCAACATTTTAACCACCTGAGGTTTTCCTGCAGAGCTGGATGCTTCAATTTGGCTTAAGAACGACGACGAGAAGGAGGAGGAGGAGGGCTGAAAAACTTGCCGCAGTTCAGACTTCTGCAGTCCGGACTCCTCGAGTCTCAACAAGCCGCTGTGTGAATCCCCAAATATACACTCCGCTTCTTCCTCAAACACAGAATAAAGACTCAAATTTACCTCAGCAGTTCCACCGCCGGGTCCGGAAAACGCAACGGTAAATCCACAACTTCACGCGGGCTGAGCTCGTGCGGACGGTAGGGCTCGCTGCAGCCGACACGGCCGGGACAAGTTCATCCGCATATTCTCATTCAAGACCAGAGAGTTGGAGGCGATAGGGGGGGAACCGCTTTCTGCTTTCCCCCTTTCCCTCAGTCGCTTTCGCTGGTCCTTTCCTCTCGGATATTCCCCTCCCTGGTCCTTTTGAGATCAAACCATCACATTCCACCGCGTCCTTAACAATGAAAAAAGGTGGGTTTTCCTTTTCTGTTGCCGGAGGACCCACCCCTCGGGATGACTCTGCCCGGTCTGACCGCAAAGAGAACGCCCTTCCCGGCGTCAAGGTCCCGCCTCTCTCTCTCTCTCCCACAGAACATACACAAGCCAGGCCGGTGAGGAGGAATGAATCCGAGCTGGATCCTGCATAGATGCAGGCTACTGCTTGTGTCTGAGCAAACGTATCATAAAAACCAGTTGTCTGTGAACGCTGCATGAACTATTGTTTTATGGCATTTATACCATTTGCAATAGAAGTGACAGAAAAGTCACGGGCTCAGCAGCACCTGTAGCATCCCACAACACTTTCAAAGATCATATCCATATAATTAGGATCCCCCCAAGAAAGTACTGATTACCACAAAAAATATTGGGGCTATAATATAGATGAAATGTCCAAACAGTATAAGCTTGTTGGGTTCTATCAAATGTCTCTAAATATGTATGGACTAACCATTATACAAAACCAGTCAAGACCACAGTCTTCCCTTACGGGAATAATTAGTATGAGTTCACCTCTCTATTCCCTCTCTTTCAGCTCTCAGAATGTGGTTGTTTAATACGCTGGTGCCACTTGAATGAATACTATAGCATTGTTGTTTGTTGTGCTTTCTTTTTTCCCCATGTGTAACTGTTTGCCAATAGTAATGACTTGTCACAGCCGTCTAGACAAATACACACAAACTAGTCCTGGTTTTCCCCAGAAAGTTTTGGAACAGAGGTGTATTGTTCGCTCTGTTTCTACAGCACGGCCATGAATTCTCCACTGGGTGTTTATTATCTTTTAGTTGCATGACACTGGAAGGCTGCAAGATGATAAAATATGAATAAAATGTGATAGGCAGCCAGCCAATTAGGTGACGTCATGCCCACACAAACACTCACTCACATTAAGGAGATTGTTTTTGTGTTCCTTAAACAGTTTTGCATAATTCCCAAGAAGCGTAGCTTTATTTGACAGCACGTGATAACACTATTAAAACAAAACCCACGCTTCTTTCATTGGTTGTGCTGTTTCCCACTAACATACCTCTGTCTCAGAAGTCATTCTAGTCGTGTAACTTGACACAATGGGCTAAGAGAGATGTAAATAATGTTTTCACTCTCGGCTGGTGGGGAAAGATACCAGAGATACCAAGGAATCAAAGAGAAATTAAATCCTTTCAGATGATGCTGAAATCCAGAGGCATAGCTGGGCATGCCTGAATGCCACTGCATGAGAAGCCAAACACAGGTGTACCTGAATATGCATGAGCGCCTATGCATTTTTTATACACTTGATAGGTGTTTGCATATATATATATCAATATACTTGTCTTCTTCAAAGACAAATAACACAGTATGATAAAAACCTGTAGGATATGGTTTTATTTCTGACTTTCAAGAGCTACTGCTCTGCTGTGCGCATTAAAATAACCATTGATCTTTAAAAAAAATCTATCAAGGCAATAGAAACTGAGATGACATGTAAGTAAATGGAAAACGGCTTGTTTTATAAGCACGAGTATCGGTCATGTTTCATCCATCTTGAGAGGGTTGGCTCATGCACAGACAAGCTTCTGTCATTTTGGGAATTTGCCTTAATATATCAAGTGATATAAATGTGAATGCATTGCACAGACTGCGATCTAATGCATAAGGACAGGGTTACAGGGGAATGTAATCCCCTACACCGCATGACTCTAGCACGCAGACACAAGCTGATTCAGGAAGAGCAGGTTTCTAGCCAACATCCTTCCTAAACACAAACACCCTTCAACAGCCAGAAACTTTTTTGTTCCAGTAAGAAGTTATGGGTGAACAGCAAAATTTGAAATTGAGTCAAGTAAAGAAAACAAAAAACAAAAGAAAAAGGTTCCCAAGCAGACGCCGGCATTGTTTTGCTGTTTGTGATTCCCATGTTAGGCATTTTATCTTAACTAGAGTAGCTTGCAGCAGTTGCAACAGCAGATAATCTCTGATAATCCCATGTAGCACACTAAAAATTACAAGCAACCAGTAGCAAGGAGTGTGAGGGTTAGGCCAATAGTCAACCCATGATATGCATTTGACTACAAAACAAGCATGAAAGAAATTAAATGAGAGCAAAGTGGAATCTCCTGCCTAAGCAAATATGGCTTATGGTGGAGCTTTCCTGCTTTATATCCTTTTTATAGTGAGGATAAGGATTAATGTGCTTAATTCACTGTCCTCTCAGGGTGGGTTATAGCCAGTATAAACAGATGTAACCCTGATGGATCAAAATGTGGGGCAGCTTGTCATGTAGAAAAACACTAATCGACTGCCATCAAGCAACCGTTGTGTTTGAAGGGGCCATATTCAAGACGGCATTCCCTCATTGTAATAATAATAATAATAATAATAATAATAATAATAATAATAATAATGTGTGGCTTGCAGTTGCTTAAACAGTCTTTTCCACTTAAAGCAATAAGAGTTAACATCTAACGGCTCTTATTAAGTTCTGATATTTGAAGTCTTAATTTGGAAATACTCAGAATGTCTCATGGGAGAGGAGCGAGAGGGCGAGCGCTCCAAATCCTTTGATACTTAAAAAAAGTCATGTCCTACTGTCAGGTCTTATATCATCTGGAAGTACAGATGCCTCAGTCTGTCTTGTTCACCCTCCCATGGCCCTCTCTTTCTCACTGCAGGGGGACATTCCTCAATCCTCAGCCTCTGGCATGCAGTAAATCTGCCTGAGAGAGACCTACTCTCTCAAGCCTGCCAAAAACAATCTGCTAGGAAAGACGTGCGGCTATTTATCAAAACCCAACCTCATGTTTGCCTTTTGTTCTCCTGACAAGCGCACAGAGCCATCAGGAATAAAATATCTTGTGTAAAATAGAAGTCTTTCTTGTCTGCCAGAGGAGAACTACCTCAAGGTCGAGCTGTGGTGACGGAGCCACTGTGAAAAAGGTGTTAATTGGGACAGGAGGAGCCTCACACAGGCTGCGCCGTCCTTTATTTAAAACCGACTTTTGAGTGCATAGATCTTACAGGTGGAAAGTAGCCGTAGCTGGCAGCGTTCCTAAAATTTGTCTTTGCACACCTGGATCTTGGGATGAAGGATTCCTTAGACTGACCTGTGCAGTAGTGCTGAACATCAGGGGTCACCTGCATGAATCTGTGTTGGACTCTTTTTGATTTTTCCTGGCTGTTTAAAGGCCGTGCAGAGAACACTACATGAGAAAAGGAATCAGGGCCTGCAGGTAACGGACAGTGTAAAGTCTGTGAAATAATTTGTGAACTTTTGTAGGGCATGGGCATGAACCATGCCACACCCAGCATTTACCTCCTAAGCTAGTGTGCACATGTAACGTGTACAGTATATTCATGAATTAGGAAACACAAAAGCCAAATACAGTAAAAACAAAGAAAAGCAACACAGAACAGTGCAACTACTATGTACTGAAGTGCCATAAAACAAGAGGCAGCAGATTATTCATGACAGTTTGAGTTTAAAATGATCCAAAACGGAGTTCTGGGTTCATTTGTGTAAGTAAGGAATTCCACATGTCGACGCTCCAAACAGAAATTACGATTTCCACAATGGCACCCATAGATGCTGCACATGTTACTGAGATTTATACAAAAAGCTTTAAGAGGAAGCTCACTGCACACCCGGGGAGCCAAATTGTGCAAACATTTATATTATACTTTTATGCTACTGAATATAATAAAATGACCAAAACTAAACACTGTCGTTGTGTGACCTTACTGACTTATTGTCCATAATTCTAATTGCCCATCTTTATAAGGGGCCCGATTTTTGCAGATGCTGCTTCCGACCAAGAAATAAAACAATAACTGAGAAGAAATGCAGTTAGCACCATTGTCTCACAGCAAGAAGCTTGGGGGCTAGTTCAAAGACATTCACATTTCAGCAATATTTGGCTCTAAATTGGCAACAGGTGTGAATGCTAGAGTGGATGGCTGCCTCTCTGTGTTAGCTCTATGAAAGCCTGGCGACCTGTCCAGGGTGTACTCCGCCTCTCACCCTATAACAGCTGGGATCCAACTTAACCACAACCCTAAATTGGATGGATGGATGGATGGAGAAATCATATTATCATCTAGTTTGCCTTTGCAACCTTACTCACCTTTTCGACTTGTTTCTCAAATCTTAAGATGGGAATCTAAAAGAATAAATGGATATTAAACCTCTGAATTCTGTTCCATCCATTGTCCATTAATCTTTAGATCTGACTCAGTTTGAGAACTGAGCTCTGGAAGAAAAACAAACTGACACCATTTTCTTATTGTTGAGCATGTTTTCAAGCCATGCGCTGCCATGGACTGTAAATGATGGAGACATCCTTTATGCATTTTACTGGACTCCATTGTCCCAGTGCGCTGTGACTGTGGAGTCGATCTCTGCAGGACAAAGCCTTCAATATCACATTCACATAAATGCAACTCAGAGCTGCCACTTAACCCAGCCTGCATCATGTGTTTGGACTCTGGGAAGAAATCAGAGGACTCATGGCAAAAACCAACACAGGCAAGGGGACAAGCTGAAATTCAACACACTCAAAGGACCTCACTGGCTATTGTTTAAAATATATTCAAGAACATCACTTATCCACACTTTGAACCAAACCACATCTCATATAAGCTGCTCTCCGTTTCATGACCGAGACAAATCTCAGTGACTTACTGTGGAATCTTTTTGAATCCACACCCAAACCATGAGCAACAAGTTGCATGTGAAAAGATTTTTACAGTTTATACCCCGCAATGGCACAGCATGTCTGGCAGTCATGAAGGGCACAACCACCAAAAAGCTCTGCTGTCTTGTTCCACTGCCAAGCCATAATTACAGCAATAAGGTTGGAGAGGCTCGTTAACCTTAATCTAGGAATTATACTGTGGCACCAGGGAAAGGAGGACGTGTTGTGTTGTGTGCTTGTACATAGGACCTGGAATTAGACATTTACCACAGAGGGGTGCTGGTGCTGCTTTGAACTACACCGAGTGAGAGTTGTGGTTCATGCAGTTCACAGAGTGCCGTATAGATCCTGCTTGAAACTCTTACCTACTGTGCACTGTTTGAAATGGAGGGAAAGTCCTTTTGTTAGCCTCTACCGCCATCGTGTGGTTTAAATGTAGCATTGCTCACTTATCTTATATACAATGTTTTGTTCATTAAGCCCCACTGACCTATGAATATCTCAAGGATAAAAATGGCAGCTAGCTGAAGGGAAGAACAAGTGTTGTTTCTACACATAATAGACAACTTAGCAAAAAACAATTTTAGCAGCCAGTCGCAAAGACATGAATTGTTACCATTTCTTTTGTTGAATATATGCACCAACAAGGTGATTCCCACAGAGATGTTAGCTGAAAACTTTCGAAGAAGTCGAAGTCGAAGAAGTAGAAGACCACACTTTAGTTGATCATCATAAAAAACATTAGCTATTTTGCAAAGGTTAACTGACTATCATTTGACCATTTATTACTTGTAGTTGTTCTAAAGCTAAGGATTAAAGGCATGGATGGAGAGGTTGGTGTGGAAAATTGAGAAGTTTATCTTTTGTGCTTTCCAACTTTTAACATGATTCTGACATGATTCAGCACAATTATCAATTTGCATGACAATTTGAATATTCTAAAGAAGTACACACAAGGAAAACTAACTTTGGCTCCTCCCTTCTTCACAACGCCGCCGCCGCAGCAGCAGCAGCAGCAGCAGCCTCTCCCACACCACCACCACCACACTGCTCTTCTCCAGCTTATCACCTCTGAGGGTAATTGGTGGTAACGAGGGCAGATGAGCAGCAGGGGCAAGAAAGAAGGAGGAGGAGAGGGAGAAGACAACACCACGCCCACACACTCCCACAGCCTCACAGGATGTAACAGAAGCAGTTCCCTCTTGTATTACATGACATCGAGAGGCTATTACAACAGGCCAATTTACTGCTAATTCTATGAATCGCCAAAAAGTTAGTAAAATGTTGCAGCGAAGTAGACGTTTCTCTTCATGTTATTCTCAGGTGCATGAAATCGTGTAGGCGAATGTTCCGTATCATACAGGTCTTTCCTAAGACCAAAATTTGCTTCCTTATAACTGTTTGTAGTACAATTGCTGATCTAATCAAAGACATTCATTGCCTGCTCAAGATTGCAAATATGTTGCAAACCTCTTGCAAACTGCAGCAGGCTATTTGGTCATCGCTTGTTCAGAAGAGACCATTAAACAGGTTCAAACGTGTCTTAGCTGTCACAGTCAGGTCAGCACTGAAATATATAAACAGATCTGTGTAAGACAGACACGTTTCTACAAACCCTGAAGGACATGAAAGAAAAATATATGGCACAATAATATTTGCACCAACATTCGGTAGCAGGTTGTTTAAAGCAGGTTATAGTCTAAGAACCGCATGTCGCTTAAACCACTTGCATACTTTTTAGTTCAATTGTTTTAATGAATTCAGGTTAAGTGATAAAGATCAGTATCAGTACCTACACAACTTTGGTTTCAACTTTTCAACTTATCTTTCGCAACAATTTTATCTTCAGTAGGAACCTTAACAGTCACAAAGCCCACCCCAGTCAGTCTCTCTTGGTCTGTAACTGACTGTGACTTCTTTTTTGTATTTGCTTCTGAGAATTAGATTAGAAAATTGGTAATAGGAAGGCTGTGGCAGACACCAGAGTCCTAGTACGCCTTTTATACAGAAAAACACTAAACACTAAAAAATACTACAAAAATACAACGAGATCGAAAGATCAGTGACGGACATTTTAGATCAACTGTTAAACTGACACGCAGTTGTTCGCACTAAAGGAAAACACCACCATCATCTCATGCGGCTACCACATCGCCGCAAGCTGCAAGGCTGGAGCTGAACAACAACAAATTCTCTCCCTGATAACAGGACTGTGTTTATCTCCCATCTCCAACACCTGGTCTGCTAACTTCCAAGGCCGATGTTTAGACGGCGGGTCCAGCTCAGCGCCCTCCGATGGCAGCAGATGCGGATAGCTGTGTCTACATAGGCCTACTTCTCGCCCCTTACCCACCCCTGTTGCTTGTCATGTGCTTCATGGTGTTGTAATGTGATAATTTCTGTGCTCTCCTCAGAGTCCAGCAGGAGTAGAGGTCTCTTTTTTCCCTCCTCCACTTGCCCATTGTACTGTACTTTCTGTGTTTTTCCATAATACTACCAGTATTTCACCGGAGGGTAACCTTTGTGTGACAAATAAAGGTTTTCTGAACATACTAAGAACTAAAACTAAACTGAAACAACAAAATCCACTCTGGATACTAACAGAAACTAAACTGAATTAAAAACAAAAAGTCAAAATGAAATAAAAATAAAAAATAATTAGAAAATACAAAATTAAACAGTGGTGAGCTATGATAGTTTGAATTACCAAAAAAAAGTTAGTGCTGGTTCTAGCAGAAAAGTGTCAGATTGTTGTGTATCAGCTGATTGCTCATGCATCAGAGCTGGACCACAAAGCAATGGAAGAAGGTGGCCTGGTCTGAGGAGCCCATGTGGATGTTACTTTGACATGCACCACCTGTTGCAGACCATGTACACCTTTCACAGAAGACAGTTTTATTTATTACTTTTATTTATCTTACCTACCTTCAATGGAAGGACAACAAAAAGTTATTCTCAAAGGCTTTTCCCTCCATTGTACACTACCTTTGTCATCTGCATCAAAACTCTGCTCATCTGTCATAGGACACTGTATTGATGGTAATGTATTTTGTTTCCCACAGACAAAGATGACACAATCAGTTACTATGACAACAATGAGTAGTGAAAACCAAGTAACTGTTGCACTCCTTCTGTAGGTTTATGCTTATGCATATGATGCCGAAAGGATGGCACAGCGACACAGGGCCTGCACCTACTCTGGTTCCCGTTTTATTTTAGGGTGATTAAAATCATCGGTAGCACATTTTGCTGCATTTTTAGAAAATGAAATTCAACTTAAATCTGTGAATAGTGGCAGTGACTTTTCATACACAGACTAACATTTATAACTCCCCAATTTTATGTCTCATATTAGCATGTGCCAGTCTGTCTCCTTTTCAGGACTAGTTTTCCTAGGTAAGCAGCTAATTTCTTTACTTGGTAACATCATTTTTCGTGGTGGGGTTTGAAAACAATTCTATGAATCGCCAAAAAGTTAGTAAAATGTTGCAGCAAAGTAGACGTTTCTCTTCATGTTATTCTCAGGTGCATGAAATTGTGTAGGCGAATCTTCCGTGTCTTGGACCTTTCAGGTTTTTCCTATGAAGACTGAAGCGACACCTCCTCCGTCTAGACCTGAGAGAGCACTCCCACTCACACAGTCAAACACATAACTGTCCTCTCTGTCAGAGAAGTTGTGCTGCTGCTGAACTGAAGCTGTGAATTCATTCAAAGTGTTATTACATACAGAAGACGATTAAACAACAGAAGGAGCAGTCGGGTAAGCAGTAACTCTGTCATTTGTTTTTTTATATGTCAAATAGAGGTTATTAAGAGATGCAGATAAAACTAAGTCTAATGTAAAGTGTGAAGCTGTATGTAGTGGCTGCAGTGTCTTCAACTCACTAATAATAATTAGAATAATTACTTAGTGTCAGGACTGATATTAGACGAGGACATCTCCCCCCTCCCCCTTCAAAAATGTTTTTAAAATAAATAAATAAAATCAACAAAACCTTTATTTCAAATAAAATTCCTTTATCAATTTCTTAGTATGATATTTGTATAAAATGAATATTTTGGGGAAGGTAATGTCTTTCTCATAATGTTAAACTGAATTTGAACTCCAAATTATTATTATTAATTATAGCATAACAGGATTATTACATTCTGACTAACTTGTAATAAAGCGATTAGATTTGATATTATCAGTAGTTGAAATCAAAATTGTAAAATTGCTAACTTGGTTTCTTAGAACTGTTTGTGGTGTAGCTGCTGATCTAATTAAAACCATTCATTGCGTGCTCAAAACTGGAAACATGTTGCAAACCTCTTGCAAACTGCAGCAGGCTGTTTGGTCATTGCTCGTTCAAAAAAGTCAATTTGCACCAACATTCGGTAGCAGGTTGTTTATAGCAGGTTATAGTCTAAGAACCACATGGTGGTTAAACCACTTGCATACTTTTGTAGTTCAATCTTTTTGATGAATTTAGGTCATGTGCTAAAGATCGCTATCAGTACTTAACCAACTTTAGTTTCAATAACGTCTCTTACGTAACCATTTTGTCTTCAGTGGCAACCTTTACAGTCACAAAGGCCACCCCAGTCAGTCTCTTTTGCTCTGTAACTGACTGTGACTTCTTTTTAATACCCTTATGTTGTGTAGTGCTACAGTAAGATGCAGACTCATGTGTCCTCTTATCAGAAGCATTTTCCTCTGAGAATTAGATTAGAGAATAGGTAATAGGAAGGCTTATATGCCTTTTATACAGAATATTGAAATGTTTGTTTGAAGACAGTTTCTGTTAACACATTAGAACTACAGTTCTGCGAAACACAGTTGCAAATTGTGATTTATAATCACTTTATTGTATTGCTTGCTTTTACTAAGACCTTTGTAACACCCCTTTCAATCCTTGGAATAGAGATTTGAATGTTTACCTGTGTGCTGGGCCAATAGCTAAGGTTCGACTGCTAGAGCAAAGTGGATGACTAATGAAACGCTCAGAGAACTTGGTTTGATAAACTTGTATTCACAAATGAATAATCACATATATATACAATGAAAAAATAGCATTGTAGAGCGGAAGTTGTATTTACCTCTCCAGCACTTATTGAGCACTTTTAAGGGCATTTCTTATCACTGCTATGCAGATGATATTCAGATATATCTCCTTTAAGCCTCAAGATGTTTCCAAGCTACAGATTTTGCATAGATGCATAGACTCCGTTAGAGGTTGATTGGCTCTAAACTTTCTTCTACTAAATGAGTTGAAGACTGAACTCCTCGTTTGTTTGGGTTATGGAAAACTTGGGTCCACTTGCTACTTTTACCAAAACTTCTATCAGGAACCTTGGTGTAACTTTTGACTCAGCTCTGACTTTGGTCATGTTAAATATCTGGTCCGCTCCTGTTTTTATCACTTGAGAAACATTGCTAAGCTGAGTCCCACTGTATCGCGCTCCGAATTAGAAATAGTCATTCATGCATTTGTTTCATCTTTCATTCATTGTTTATTGTTATTCTTTGTTTACTAGTTTATATAATGCCTCTTTGGAGCATCTGCAAGTTGTTCAGAATGCTGCTGCAAAGCTTCTGACCAAGTCCTCCAAGTACTCCCATGTCACAGCCCTGCTGCACTGAGGGTGTGTTTTTGGACAGCTCTTTTAAATTCGGCAAACAAGTGTCTTCTGTTGTCAAATCTTGCTTCTATTGCGTCTTATTTGCAAGGCCAGACACTATGACCCGCACAGGGACCTGGAAAAGCTTCTCCACGCCTTCATGACATCTAGGTTGGATTACTGCAATTCCCTTTATTTTGGTCTTAACTCTACTTTTCTCCATAGACTGCAAATTGTTCAGAATGTGGCGGCTCATTTCCTTACTGATACCGGGCGGCGTGTCTCTATTACCCCTGTCCTTGCCGACCTGCATTGGCTTCCCGTTAAGTACCGTATTCAATTCAAAATCCTGCTGCTCACCTTTAGAACTATTAACAATTAAGAGCCAAGTTACCTCATTGAACTACTTAGATTATACACCCCTGATAGAGTACTAAGATCATCTTCCCAGTCACTTTTGGTACCACCGAGATCCCGGCTGAAGACTAGAGGTGACCGTGTGTTTGCCTTGGCTGCACCCGTGAGTCTGATCCATTCAATTCTTCAAATCGCAGTTAAAAACCTGTTTATTTAGCCTCACCTTTTCTACCAGTTAATGCTTGTTTGTTAAGTTAGTTTAATGCTTGTTGTGTGGATGCTTTAAGCATCCACACTATTGAGTTCCTGTTTCTCTTTATTCTTTATTATTAGTGTGAATGCTTGAAAAGCATTCACAGTATTGTTCTTCTAATCTTTATTAGTGTGAATGCTTGAAAAGCATTCACAGTATTGTTATTCTAATCTTTATTATTAGTGTGAATGCTTGAAAAGCATTCACAGTATTGTTCTTCTAATCTTTATTATTATTATTAGTGTGAATGCTTGAAAAGCATTCACAGTATTGTTCTTCTAATCTTTATTCTATTTTATTATTATCTATTCCGTACGTTTTTTGTAATCCTACTCCTTCAAAACCGTTCAACTTAGAAAAACCATTCAAACACCATTAGATTCCTATTCTTTTGGACATGACTGCTTCTACTTTTCTCATTTTTAACATTTATATTTTTAATTTTATTCAACTTTATTCAACAAAAATTTCCCATGTATTTCAATGGGGAGACCCTTCAAATTCTCATTCAACTTACTCATTTTTAAACTCCTACTACTTCCACATACGTTGACATAGAGCCACCATTCAAACTTTAAAACGAAGACAAGACATTCAACTATTCAACTTGTATTTATCTTTTCAATATCTATTATACTTTTTCTTCAGTTCCAGTTTAAGTTTCATGATGTTTTTTCACCCGTTTCAGAGTTTATAATGGGTGTGTATGGGACGGAATGTTGGGGCTAGAGTGAGACAGCTCAACTGCTAGAGTGAGAGGAGCAAAAAAATTAATCTTAAAATCTTTTTTAAAACTGCTGCTGTGTCTGCAGCGTTTGCTCTACAGGTATGATTTTACCCTCAAAACGTAGCCATCGCTGTCCTCTTTCATCCAATGTGTTTACTATTGTACTAGGTGTTATGGTTCTTTCATAAATGTCACCAATGCACAGCCTCCTCCCTCCAACTCTTCCATAGACTCTAATGTTAAAATGGCTCAGAAGGTTCGTTTGAAAATCAGAAGAGCATGGTGTCTTTACACTGTCACCACGTCCATATAATAAACTCCACAGGCATGAAAACTGAGAATTCAGTAGACTAGACATTGCTGTCGCTCACGGTGAAAGAATTTTGTCAATACGACTTTTACTTTTCATTTGGGAGCGATTTGTTTGGGCCTGACTTTTCTGTTCATTTTAAGCAGCAAAAGTGAGGTGCATGTCTGTGTCGTGTGTATGGAGCCATTGGGTGCGGTCACTATAGCAACCAGGCTCACACCTGCCTGCTTAACGAGCTCTGCCTGCCACTGTACCAAGATTCATCTTAAGCACTTCTCTTTCAACTGCTGCTGTGTCCACAGTGTTACAGCCATCATTTTACCCTCAAAATGTCGCCATTATTGTTCTCTTTCCAACACAGTGTCTTTCAAAACTCAGACATTTAAACTTTTTAAACTGTGTGGATCAAAGTGGAGGGATCACATTTTCTTCATTCAGTGATTCAAAGAATATGACCTTTTAATATTCATTCAGATGTTTTCTGACTAAATGTTCTTTTCTCATTTCTTAGGGTTTTCTAATTTACATTTAAAACATTTTCAGCTTTTTTCCAACTTCTGCTTCTGTGTAACCTTCAGCTTTTAGCAGTTCAGCACCTTTGTTTTCAGGTTAAATTTGGTTGTTTTTTTTGTTTTTTTTTTATTTCATTCAATATTTTTAACTCAAAATTCAGCAATTAATTCATTTCAGTGCATACATTCAGATTCAAGCATTCACACTGCAGTTTCTTCAGAAAATGCACTTTCTAGTTATATTTTATCTATTCCGTACGTTTTTTGTAATCCTACTCCTTCAAAACCGTTCAACTTAGAAAAACCATTCAAACACCGTTAGATTCCTATTCTTTTGGACAACACTGCTTCTATTTTTCATATTTTTAACATTTATATTTTTAATTTTATTCAACTTTATTCAACAAAAATTTATAATGTATTTCAATGGGGAGACCCTTCAAATCCTCATTCAACTTACTCATTTTTAAACTCTTACTACTTCCACATACATTGACATAGAGCCACCATTCAAACTTTAAAACGAAGACAAGACATTCAACTATTCAACTTGTATTTATCTTTTCAATATCTATTATACTTTTTCTTCAGTTCCAGTTTAAGTTTCATGATGTTTTTTCACCCGTTTCAGAGTTTATAATGGGTGTGTATGGGACGGAATGTTGGGGCTAGAGTGAGAGAGCTCAACTGCTAGAGTGAGAGGAGCAAAAAAATTAATCTTAAAATCTTTTTTAAAACTGCTGCTGTGTCCGCAGCGTTTGCTCTACAGCCACCATTTTATCCTCAAAACGTAGCCATCGCTGTCCTCTTTCATCCAATGTGTTTACTATTGTCCTAGGTGTTATGGTTCTTTCATAAATGTCACCAATGCACAGCCTCCTCCCTCCAACTCTTCCATAGACTCTAATGTTAAAATGGCTCAGAAGGTTCGTTTGAAAATCAGAAGAGCATGGTGTCTTTCCACTGTCACCACGTCCATATAATAAGCTCCACAGGCATGAAAACTGAGAATTAGGTAGACTAGACATTGCTGTCGCTCACGGTGAAAGAATTTTGTCAATACGACTTTTACTTTTCATTTGGGAACGATTTGTTTCGGCCTGACTTTTCTGTTCATTTTAAGCAGCAAAAGTGAGGCGCATGTCTGTGTACGTGTGTATGGAGCCATTGGGTGCGGTCACTATAGCAACCAGGCTCACACCTGCCTGCTTAACGAGCTCTGCCTGCCACTCTGCCAAGATTCATCTTAAGCACTTCTCTTTCAACTGCTGCTGTGTCCACAGTGTTACAGCCATCATTTTACCCTCAAAACGTCGCCATCGTTGTTCTCTTTCCAACATCTTGTCTTTCAAAGCTCAGAGATGTAAACTTTTTAAACTGTGTGGATCCAAGTGGAGGGATCACATTTTAGTCATTCAGTGATTCAAAGAATATGACCTTTTAATATTCTTTCAGATGTTTTCTGACTCTAAATGTTCTTTTCTCATTTCTTAGGTTTTTCTAATTTACAATTAAAACATTTTCAGCTTTTTTCCAACTTCTTCTTCTGTGTAACCTTCAGCTTTTAGCAGTTCAGCACCTTTGTTTTCAGGTTAAATTCGTTTTTTTTTGTTGTTTTTTTTAAATCTCATTCAATATTTTTAACTCAAAATTCAGCAATTAATTCATTTCAGTGCATACATTCAGATTCAAGCATTCACACTGCAGTTTCTTCAGAAAATGCACTTTCTAGTTAGTGTGAATGCTTGAAAAGCATTCACAGTATTGTTATTCGAATCTTTATTAGTGTGAATGCTTGAAAAGCATTCACAGTATTGTTCTTCTAATCTTTATTATTGTGTGGATGCTTTAAGCATCCACACTATTGAGTTCCTGTTTCTCTTTATTCTTTATTGTGTGGATGCCTTAATAGGCATCCACACTATTGAGTTCCTGTTTCTCTTTATTCTTTATTATTCCGGGTGTTTCCGTACACTTTTTGCCGTGGATCTACTTCCACAATTTTTGTGCTATTTTCACCGTTCAAACTCTAAACTGTTCTGCTCTTTCTGCTAATGCCGGCTATGACTTTTGGTGTTTATTACTATTATACTTTTTAAAATATTACACTTTTTTCCTTTAATTTGTCCCATTGAAATGAATGGGAAACTTCCACAATTCTGCTAAAACTTTCTTGTCTTTGAAACTTAACTACTGCCTCATACTTTCACCTAGAAACTTCATTCAAACTTTAAAATGTTCTCAAATGATTTGGCTATTCCTGTATGATTCAGCTTTTTCAGATCTTCTACCGTTTTAATCTTATCCCTCTTTGAGTTTTCAGTTGCAAAATTGTGATTTTTCAGAAAATACATGCGTTGCTATGGTTGCTATGCAATTAACTCAGAGGGGACAGTGAAACTGTTTGAATTTTCTCTTCATGTCCAAACAACTTCTTGCTACTCGCTCAATTTCCACTCAAGCCCCACAAATTATACACCAAAACGTAGGTATTTTTGCTGGCTTTCAGAAAATGTCACTATCATTGTTGTGGGACTCATAGATATTTTGCAAATCTCCTCAGAGTAACACAAAGTCAGAAAACTCTCCATATAAACTCAATGGAGAGTTTGTTCAAAATCACCGCTGGATTTCTCTAATGAGAGGCATTTTCAAATTGTCATATCTCCTTAACGAAGCGAAGTTAAGACATGAGGCTTGTCCCCGTATATGTTCAGACACTCCTGACGCTCACAATTCAAGAATTTCTTTCTCACCTATTACCGTTCTGAAATGAGTTGGACTTGTTTGAGGGTAGGAAATTTGTCCCTCGCTCAGATTTCATCAGATTTCAATCTCTGGAAATGAACCACTTTTTTCTCTCGTCATATCTTTTTGATGGATTTCCACAGAGCCCTGAAAATTTCCATGACTGTTCACCAAAGCCTGCTGTTTCTTACGGTGAAAGAATGATTTTGATGCTCCATATAGATTTAGAGTTACCAAAGGTTGTTTGAGCGCAAGTCAAGGCAGTTTTTGCTTCGCCTCTACTCAGTTACAGTGTATTACAAGTCATATATCTTTAAGAATTTATGTTTTATCTCTGAATTATGAAGACCTGAAGATTCCCTCATCTCTTCTGAATAAAACGATGCCTGAATGACCGTTCTAGCCTCTACGGTTAGGAAATTATGGCCATTTGTTCGAGGGGAATCCTGAATGTCAGAAATACACTGAAGAAAACTCACACCTCTCTCTGTGTCTGTGTGTGTAAGGGCTGACTACAGCAGGTGCAGCTAATTTAACTGACCTACATATACCAAGCCCAGACTCTCCACAGCTCCTGTTCCCTTTACTGTCTGTGTATGTGTGTCTGTGTATCAATATTTCTCCTATGTTTAGGTATTACTCCTCAATCATAGTATTTCTGCTAAAGCAAAGTACTTCTACTACATCTAAGTACTTTTGCCAAATCATAGTATTTCTGCTAAATCATAGTATTTCTGCCAATTCATAGTATTTTTGCAAAATCATGGTATTTGTGCAAAATCATGGTTTTGGGGCCAAATATTTCTGTTATTTTATAATATATGTGCTGAATATATTATATGTGCCAAATCATAGTATTTATCCCAAATTATAGTATTTATGCCAAATTACAGTATTTCTGCTAAAACGCAGAAATAGTACCTTTTAGCAGGAATTTCTCCCAAAAGATAGTACTTCTGCTAAATCAGAGTATTTCTGCTAAACCAGAGTATTCCTGCCAAATCATAGTATTTGTACTGAAACATGGTACTTCTGCCCAATCATAGTATTTATACCCAATCATAGTATTTCTGCTAAATCATAGCATTTGTGCCAAATCATGGTATTTGTGCAAAAACATAGTATGTCTGCAAAACCATAGTATATCTCTTATGTTATAGTATTACTACTAAGGCATAGTATTTCTGCCAAATCATAGTATGTGTGCCAAATCGCAGTATTTATACCAAATCACAGTATTTGTGGTAAAACATAGTATTTCTGCCATATTGTGGTATTTGTGCAAGAACATTGAACTGTTATGTTATAGTATTACTACTAAGTCATAGTATTTCTGCATTGTTATAGTATTTGTACTAAAACGTAGTATCTCTGCCAAGTCATAGAATTACTGCAATTTCATAGTTTTTTTTAGGAAATCTGTTATGTTATAGTATTACTACTAAGTCATAGTATTTCTGCCAAATCACAGTATTTGTGCCAAAGCATCGTATTTGTATGGAGTCATAGTATTTCTTCTAAATCATAGTATTTCAATCAAATCTCAGTAGTTGTTGTTAAAACGCAGTATTATTGCCAAATCATAGTATTTGTACCCAATCATAGTATTTCTGCTAAATCATAGCATTTGTGCCAAATCATGGTATTTGTGCAAAATCATAGTATGTCTGCAAAACCATAGTATATCTTTTATGTCATAGTATTACTACTAAGGCATAGTATTTCTGCCAAATCATAGTATTTGTACTAAATCATAGTACTTGTGCCAAATCATAGTATTTGTTGCACATCATAGTATTAGAACCAAAACATAGTATTTGTCCCAAAGTATCGTATTTGTATGGAGTAATAGTATTTCTTCTAAATCATAGTATTTCAATTAAATCTCAGTAGTTGTGTTAAAATGCAGTATTATTGCCAAATCATAGTATTTGTACCCAATCATAGTATTTTTGCCAAATCGTGGTATTTGTGCCCAAATAATAATTCTGTTATGTTATAGTATTACTACTAAGTTGTAGCATATCTGTTATGTTATAGTGTATCTGCGGAATATAGTATGTGTGCCAAATCATAGTATTTATACCAAATCACAGTATTTGTGGTAAAACATAGTATTTCTGCCATATTGTGGTATTTGTGCAAGAACATTGAACTGTTATGTTATAGTATTACTACTAAGTCATAGTATTTCTGCGTTGTTATAGTATTTGTGCTAAAACGTAGTATCTCTGCCAAGTCATAGAATTACTGCAATTTAATAGTTTTTTTTAGGAAATCTGTTATGTTATAGTATTACTACTCAGTCATAGTATTTCTGCCAAATCATAGTATTCGTGTGAATTTGTATACTGTAATATCACTGTATTATGTAGTGGCTAAGTAGGGGCTGTTTACTAAGTGCATCAGTGTAAATAGGTCATCTCTTGTGTTGGAGTGCCCTCTTGTGGCGCCTTTTGGGTAGTGCCTTAGTAAACGGGAACCCTGTAAAAAGTGGCATCAGACTGATTTGTAGTGGAGGAATTTGTTACCAGTTTTCTTAATCTTTAATCTGTATGCATGTTGTAATGCATACCCTGTTCTTAATCATAGAAACCACACCATATCACCTCTCCACATCCTCCTACTGTATGCCATACCTCCCTGTACCATCCATCTGACCGCAATAAACTCCACCTGTGGTAATCTAATCCCTGGATGTCAGCCTCTCCTTCTGACCGAGGATAGTTATAGTATTTGAGCCAAATCATAGTATTTGTGCTAAAACATAGTATTTCTTCCAAATCATAGTATAACTGCACAATAAAGGTTCTTGAGCCACATCAGTGTTTGTGCCAAATCTTAGTATTTCTTCTAAATCCTAGTAATTCTGCTCAATGATAGAATTTCTGCTATGCTTTAGTACTTTTTTCCTAGATTGTAGTACTTCTGCTAAGTCAAAGTATTTCATGTAAATCATAGTATTTCTACCAAGTCCCAATGTTTCTGCTAAATCATAAATAATGTTTTAGTACAAATTGTATGATTTGGTGGAACTTTCTGTGTTCCAGCACAAATGCTATGATTTGGCAGGAAAAAAATATTATTTAGTATAAATACTAAGTTTTAGCAGAAATGCTATGTTTAAACTTTAAAAAATTCTGCTATTTCTGCTGATGTGTGTTATGACTTTTGACCATTGAAATGAATGGAACACATTATCAATGTGGTCACTGATTTTGCATGATGGGCTGAGCTGTGCTTTACCTCAGTGAGATAAGCATCCATTCTCAGACTGGGAGGCCTGGGTTCAAATCCAGCTTATGGCAACATTTCTTTCACTTAACAGTTAAACTTTTTTTAAACTCTTTTCAACACAAATTTCATTTTATTCACCCCTTTTCAGCAAAATTTTCAGTTTTTTTAACCCCTTTTCAGCACAAATCCAAACTTTATCAGCTCTTTTTCAGCAAAAACCTCTTTTCAGCAGAATTCTGCTCATTCAACTCTTTTCAGCAAAATTTTCAGTTTTTTCTGCTGTTTTCAGAAAAAAACTCTTTTCAGCAGAATTCTGCTCATTCACCTCTTTTCAGCAGAAATTCTGCTGATGGAACTCTTTTCAGCAGAATTTTCACCCCTTTTTTTTTGCCCAAATTCTGCTAGCACAATTGTCAATCTCTCCACCTTTTCTTTGTGAGAAAGTGTTTGGCTCAGTGAGCTAAATAGCTGCCCTTTGATCAGGAGGGCCAGGTTCGAATCCTGCTCAGGGCATTTTTTTTTTTTTTTTTTTTTTGTTTCAACTTTTTCAGCTTTTTTCAGCAGATATCTTCAGCCGTTAAGGCATCCACACTGCATTTTCGCAGGAAATGCAAATTTTTCTAGTTATTATTCTAGTTGCTTCCGTACACTTTTCGCCGTTTAACTACTTCCACAATTTTTGTGCTATTTTCACCGTTCAAACTTTAAACTATTCAGCTATTTTTGCTAATTCCTGCTACGATTTTTGCTATTTTTAACTATTATACTTTTTAAAATATTAAGCTTTTTCCCTTTAATTTGTCCCATTGAAATGAATGGGAAACTTCTGCAATTCTGCTAAATTTTGCCTGTTTTTGAAACTTAACTACTTCCTCATATTTTCACCTAGAACAACCATTCAAATTTTAAAATGTTCACAAATTATTTGGCTATTCAGGTATGATTCAGCTTTTTCAAATCTTCTACTGTTTTACTTTTATGCCTCTTAAAGTTTTGAGTTGCAAAATTGTGATTTTTCACAAAATACATGTGTTGTTATGGTTGCTATGCTCTTGGCTTCCAGTGTGCCACTGAAGGTTTTGCAATTTTCACTTCATGTCCGAACAACTTCCTGCTACTTGCTCAATTTTCACTCAACTTCCACAAATTATACATCAAAACGTAGGTATTTTTGCTGGCTTTCAGAAAATGTCACCATCATTGTTGTGGGATTTATAGAATTTTTGCAAATCTCCTCAGACTAACACAAGGTCAGAAAACTCTCCATATAAAGTGAATGGAGAGCTTGTTCAAAATCACCGCTGGATTTCTGTAATGAGAGGCATATTCGAATCGTCATATCTCCTTAACGAAGCGACTTTAAGACATGAGGCTTGTCCCCGAATATCTTCAGACACCCCTGACGCTCACAATTCAAGAATTTCTTTCTCACCTATTACCGTTCTGAAATGAGTTGGACTTGTTTGAGGGTAGGAAATTCGTCCTTCGCTCAGATTTCTTCAGATTTCAAACTGTGGAAATGAACCACTTTTTTCTCTCGTCATAACTTTTTGTTGGATTTCCACAGAGACCTGAAAATTTCCATGATTGTTCACCAAAGCCTGCTGTCTCTTACGGTGAAAGAATGATATCGATACTCCAAATAGATTTCGAGTTAGAAAGCGTTGTTTGAGGGCAAGTCAAGGCAGTTTTTGCTTCGCTCTACTCAGTTATGGTGCATTACAAGTCAAATATCTTTAATAATTCATATTTTAATGATAAATTGTAAACACTGGAAGATTCCCCCATCTCTTCTGAACAAAACGGTGTAAGAATGACCGCTCTAGCCCCTATGGTTTGGAAATTATGGTCATTTGTTTGAGGGGAGTCCTCACTATGAGAAATAGGCTGCAATAATCCTGTGCCTCTCTGTGCTGCGTGTGTAAAAAGAGGCACATGTTTTGGCGGGAAAAAGTACACAGGCTCTCTGATTGGTGGATTCAAATTCAGCAGCTCCCAGGCTGACCTAGAAACTTACTTCTCTCTCCCTGTGCATGTTTTTGCTGATTTTTTCATTTAACAAGTATATTTGAGGGACCCTCAGCATGTTCAGCATTTTTTCAGCTGTCCATTTTGCTTTTCCAATTTTTCTGTTTAACTTATTACTATTGTGCTAAATAATACTATTTCTGCTATTTTATAAGATTTGTGCCTAATATAGTATTTCTGCTAAATTACAATATTTCTGCTTTTTATACTATTTGTGCTAAAACATAGTATTTCTACTAAATGTAGTATTTATGCTTAATCATACTATTTCTGCTTTTTATGGGATTTGTGCCTAATATAGTATTTCTGCTTTTTATAGGATTTTTGCTCAAACATAGTATTTCTACTAAATGTAGTGTTTATGCTTAATCATCCTATTTCTGCTTTTTATAGGATTTGTGCTTAATATAGTATTTCTGCTAAATTATAGTATTTCTGCTTTTTATAGTATTTGTGCTAAAACATAGTATTTCTACTAAATGTAGTATTTATGCTTAATCATAGTATTTCTATATATTTCTGCCAGGTCCCCAGGCAGCCAATCCTCTGTGAGGACTGAGAAATTCAAATTTTCAAATCAGGGCCTGCACGGCTTCCCAGCCAATCATATATGTGTCCTGAGGCATTCAAATTTGCATATTGGGGCCTTCATGGCTTCTAAGCCAGCCAATCATATCTGAGGGCTGAGGAATTCAAATCCACAAATCAGGGCCTGCACGGCTTCCCAGCCAGCCAATCATATATGTGGTCTCAGGCATTCATATTTGCATATTGGGGAATTCGTGGCTTCTAAGTCAACAAGTCATCCATGTCATATATCTCTAAAAATTCACATTTTAATGATAAATTGTTAACACTGGAAGATTCCCCCATCTCTTCTGAACCAAACAGTGTAAGAATGACCGCTCTAGCCCCTACGGTTAGGAAATTATGGTCATTTGTTTGAGGGGAGTCCTCACTATGAGAAATAGGCTGCAATAATCCTGTGCCTCTCTGTGCTGCTGCGTGTGTAAAAAGATGCACCTGTTTTGGCGGGAAAACGTAAACAGCCACTCTGATTGGTGGATTTAAATTTGGCAGCTCTCTCCCTCTGTGTGTGTGTGTGTGTGTGTGTGTGTGTGTGTGTGTGTGTTTAGTGGGAGAGAGAGGACCCTGCCCTTATTTGGCAGCATGTCATTGTAGGATTTAAATTGAATATAGTTAGACTGGTTGACTGGATTAGAGCCTGTGTTTGTGTGTCCCTCTGTGCATTTGTGTTTCAATAAGTTATTACTATTCTGCTAAATCATAGTATTTCTGGTACTTTTCGGTACTTGTGCTAAATACAGTATTTCTGCTAAATTATAGTATTTCTGCTTTTTATAGGATTTGTGCCTAACATAGTATTTCTGCTAAATTATAGTATTTCTGCTTTTTATAGGATTTGTGCTTAACATAGTATTTCTGCTAAATTATAGTATTTCTGCTTTTTATACTATTTGTTCTAAATTATAGTATTTCTGCTTTTTATAGTACTTTTGCTCAAACATAGTATTTCTACTAAATGTAGTGTTTATGCTTAATCATCCTATTTCTGCTTTTTATAGGATTTGTGCTTAATATAGTATTTCTGCTAAATTATAGTATTTCTGCTTTTTATAGTATTTGTGCTAAAACATAGTATTTCTACTAAATGTAGTATTTATGCTTAATCATAGTATTTCTATATATTTCTGCCAGGTCCCCAGGCAGCCAATCCTCTGTGAGGACTGAGAAATTCAAATTTTCAAATCAGGGCCTGCACGGCTTCCCAGCCAATCATATATGTGTCCTGAGGCATTCAAATTTGCATATTGGGGCCTTCATGGCTTCTAAGCCAGCCAATCATATCTGAGGGCTGAGGAATTCAAATCCACAAATCAGGGCCTGCACAGCTTCCCAGCCAGCCAATCATGTATGTGGGCTCCAGGTATTCAAATTTGCATATTGGGGAATTCGTGGCTTCTAAGTCAACAAGTCATCCATGTCATATATCTCTAAAAATTCATATTTTAATATTAAATTGTCAACACTTGAAGATTCCCCCATCTCTTCTGAACAAAACGGTGTAAGAATGACCGTTCTAGCCCCTATGGTTAGGAAATTACGGTCATTTGTTTGAGGGGAGTCGTCACTATGAGAAATAGACTGCAATAATCCTGTGTCTCTCTGTGCTGCTGCGTGTGTAAACAGATGCACCTGTTTTGGTGGGGAAAAGTGCACAGCCTCTCTGATTGGTGGATTCAAATTCACCAGCTCCCAGGCTGACCTAGAAACTTACTTCTCTCTCCCTGTGTGTGTGTGTGTGTGTGTGTGTGTGTGTGTGTGTGTGTGTGTGTGTGTGTGTGACAGAGAGAGAGAGAGAGAGAGAGAGAGAGAGAGGCTTTTAATGGGATGATCTCATTCTAAGATTTAAATTCAATATATTTAGACTGGTTGACTGAATTGGATCTTGTGTGTGGGTCTCTCTGTGCATGTGTGTTTCCTCATGTGTACATATTTGTGATTGTGTGGCTGTAATAAATTTTTTTGCAGATTTTTGTCATTTAACAAGTATATTTGAGGGACCCTCAGCATGTTCAGCATTTTTTCAGCTGTCCATTTTGCTTTTCCAATTTTTCTGTTTAACTTATTACTATTGTGCTAAATCATACTATTTCTGCTATTTTATAAGATTTGTGCTTAATATACTATTTCTGCTTTTATAGGATTTGTGCTTAATATAGTATTTCTGCTAAATGTAGTATTTATGCTTAATCATACTATTTCTGCTTTTCATAGTATTTGTGCTTAATATAGTATTTCTGCTAAATTTAGTAGTTCTGATTAATTATAGTTTTTCTACTAAATCATAGTACAGTATTTCTGCTTTTTATGGGATTTGTGCTAAAACAAAGTATTTCTACTAAATGTAGTATTTGTGCTTAATCATACCATTTCTGCTTTTTATAGGATTTGTGCTTAATATAGTATTTCTGCTAAATTATAGTATTTCTGCCAAATTATAATATTTGTGCTAAAACAGTCTTAATTTAAAATTACAATATTCATAGTTCATCACAGTGTCTCTGGTAAATCACAATATTTCTGCTCTGTTGTACTATTTTTCTAAATCATAGTGTTTCTGTAATGTTTAAGTATTTTTGGCTAAATATATTCTTTCTGTTATCTTATACTATTTCTCCTAAATTCTTGTATTTTTGAGAAGTTATCATGTTTCTGGTAAGTTACAATATTTCTGCTAAATTCTGCTATGCTATTGTATTTCTGCCAAGTATTATGTTTCCTCTAAGATATTGCAGTTCTGCTAAGTTATTCCATTTTAGCAAACTTCTTTTGCTTCTGCAAAGTTTTTACAATTTCTGCAACTTTTCAGCTTTTTCAGCTACTTTTTGCATACAGCTTCAGCTTTAAGCATCCACACTGCATTTTCGCAGGAAATGCAAATTTTTCTAGTTAGTGTGAATGCTTGAAAAGCATTCACAGTATTGTTATTCTAATCTTTATTAGTGTGAATGCTTGAAAAGCATTCACAGTATTGTTATTCTAATCTTTATTATTATTATTTTTTCCTATTCCGTACGTTTTTCGCCGACTATCTCCTTCAAAACCGTTCAACTTAGAAAAACCATTCAAACACCATTAGATTCCTCTTCTTTTGGAATGGTGTGCTTCTATTTTTCTCATTTTTCTCATTTATATTTTTAATTTTATTCAACTTTATTCAACAAAAATTTCCCATGTATTTCAATGGGGAGACCCTTCAAATTCTCATTCAACTTACTCATTTTTAAACTCTTACTACTTCAACATACGTTCACATAGAGCCACCATTCAAACTTTAAAACGAAGACAAGACATTCAACTATTCAACTTGTATTTATCTTTTCAATATCTATTATACTTTTTCTTCAGTTCCAGTTTAAGTTTCATGATGTTTTTTCACCCGTTTCAAAATTTATAATGGGTGTGTATGGGACGGAATGTTGGGGCTAGAGTGAGACAGCTCAACTGCTAGAGTGAGAGGAGCAAAAAAATTAATCTTAAAATCTTTTTTAAAACTGCTGCTGTGTCCGCAGCGTTTGCTCTACAGGTATGATTTTACCCTCAAAACGTAGCCATGGCTGTCCTCTTTCATCCAATGTGTTTACTATTGTCCTAGGTGTTATGGTTCTTTCGTAAATGTCACCAATGCACAGCCTCCTCCCTCCAACTCTTCCATAGACTCTAATGTTAAAATGGCTCAGAAGGTTCGTTTGAAAATCAGAAGAGCATGGTGTCTTTCCACTGTCACCACGTCCATATAATAAGCTCCACAGGCATGAAAACTGAGAATTAGGTAGACTAGACATTGCTGTCGCTCACGGTGAAAGAATTTTGTCAATACGACTTTTACTTTTCATTTGGGAGCGATTTGTTTCGGCCTGACTTTTCTGTTCATTTTAAGCAGCAAAAGTGAGGTGCATGTCTGTGTGCGTGTGTATGGAGCCATTGGGTGCGGTCACTATAGCAACCAGGCTCACACCTGCCTGCTTAACGAGCTCTCTCTGCCACTCTGCCAAAATTCATCTTAAACACTTCTCTTTCAACTGCTGCTGTGTCCACAGTGTTAAAGCCATCATTTTACCCTCAAAACGTCGCCATCGTTGTTCTCTTTCCAACATCTTGTCTTTCAAAGCTCAGACATTTAAACTTTTTAAACTGTGTGGGTCCAAGTGGAGGGATCACATTTTAGTCATTCAGTGATTCAAAGAATATGACCTTTTAATATTCTTTCAGATGTTTTCTGACTCTAAATGTTCTTTTCTCATTTCTTAGGTTTTTCTAATTTACAATTAAAACATTTTCAGCTTTTTTCCAACTTCTTCTTCTGTGTAACCTTCAGCTTTTAGCAGTTCAGCACTTTTGTTTTCAGGTTAAATTCGGGTTTTTTTTTTTTTTATCTCATTCAAGATTTTTAACTTAAATTCAGTAATTAATTCATTTCAGTGCATACATTCAGATTCAAGCATTCACACTGCAGTTTCTTCAGAAAATGCACTTTCTAGTTATTAGTGTGAATGCTTGAAAAGCATTCACAGTATTGTTATTCTAATCTTTATTATTATTATATTTTATTCTGTATTCCGTACGTTTTTTGTAAGCCTACTCCTTCAAAACCGTTCAACTTAGAAAAACCATTCAAACACCGTTAGATTCCTATTCTTTTGGACAACACTGCTTCTATTTTTCATATTTTTAACATTTATATTTTTAATTTTATTCAACTTTATTCAATAAAAATTTATAATGTATTTCAATGGGGAGACCCTTCAAATCCTCATTCAACTTACTCATTTTTAAACTCTTACTACTTCCACATACATTGACATAGAGCCACCATTCAAACTTTAAAACGAAGACAAGACATTCAACTATTCAACTTGTATTTATCTTTTCAATATCTATTATACTTTTTCTTCAGTTCCAGTTTAAGTTTCATGATGTTTTTTCACCCGTTTCAGAGTTTATAATGGGTGTGTATGGGACGGAATGTTGGGGCTAGAGTGAGGCAGCTCAACTGCTAGAGTGAGAGGAGCAAAAAAATTAATCTTAAAATCTTTTTTAAAACTGCTGCTGTGTCCGCAGCGTTTGCTCTACAGGTATGATTTTACCCTCAAAACGTAGCCATCGCTGTCCTCTTTCATCCAATGTGTTTACTATTGTCCTAGGTGTTATGGTTCTTTCATAAATGTCACCAATGCACAGCCTCCTCCCTCCAACTCTTCCATAGACTCTAATGTTAAAATGGCTCAGAAGGTTCGTTTGAAAATCAGAAGAGCATGGTGTCTTTACACTGTCACCACGTCCATATAATAAACTCCACAGGCATGAAAACTGAGAATTCAGTAGACTAGAAGCTGCTGTCGCTCACGGTGAAAGAATTTCGTCAATACGACTTGTACTTTTCATATGGGAACGATTTGTTTCGGCCTGACTTTTCTGTTCATTTTAAGCAGCAAAAGTGAGGCGCATGTCTGTGTACGTGTGTATGGAGCCATT
Source organism: Maylandia zebra (assembly GCF_041146795.1). NCBI lineage: Eukaryota > Metazoa > Chordata > Actinopteri > Cichliformes > Cichlidae > Maylandia > Maylandia zebra. The sequence goes on from NC_135185.1 coordinate 24,836,949, forward strand.
GGGTGCGGTCACTATAGCAACCAGGCTCACACCTGCCTGCTTAACGAGCTCTGCCTGCCACTGTACCAAGATTCATCTTAAGCACTTCTCTTTCAACTGCTGCTGTGTCCACAGTGTTACAGCCATCATTTTACCCTCAAATTGTCGCCATTATTGTTCTTTTTCCAACATCTTGTCTTTCAAAGCTCAGACATTTAAACTTTTTAAACTGTGTGGATCCAAGTGGAGGGATCACATTTTAGTCATTCAGTGATTCAAAGAATATGACCTTTTAATATTCTTTCAGATGTTTTCTGACTCTAAATGTTCTTTTCTCATTTCTTAGGTTTTTCTAATTTACAATTAAAACATTTTCAGCTTTTTTCCAACTTCTTCTTCTGTGTAACCTTCAGCTTTTAGCAGTTCAGCACTTTTGTTTTCAGGTTAAATTCGGGTTTTTTTTTTAATCTCATTCAAAATTTTTAACTTAAATTCAGTAATTATTTCATTTCAATGCATACATTCAGATTCAAGCATTCACACTGCAGTTTCTTCAGAAAATGCACTTTCTAGTTATTATTATTATATTTTATTTTTCCGTACGTTTTTTGAAAGCCTACTCCTTCAAAACCGTTCAACTTAGAAAAACCATTCAAACATCGTTAGATTCCTATTATTTTGGACATGACTGCTTCTAATTTTCTCATTTTTAACATTTATATTTTTAATTTTATTCAACTTTATTCAACAAAAATTTCCCATGTATTTCAATGGGGAGACCCTTCAAATTCTCATTCAACTTACTCATTTTTAAACTCTTACTACTTCCACATACGTTGAGATAGAGCCACCATTCAAACTTTAAAACGAAGACAAGACATTCAACTATTCACCTTGTATTTATCTTTTCAATATCTATTATACTTTTTCTTCAGTTCCAGTTTAAGTTTCATGATGTTTTTTCACCCGTTTCAGAGTTTATAATGGGTGTGTATGGGACGGAATGTTGGGGCTAGAGTGAGGCAGCTCAACTGCTAGAGTGAGAGGAGCAAAAAAATTAATCTTAAAATCTTTTTTAAAACTGCTGCTGTGTCCGCAGCGTTTGCTCTACAGGTATGATTTTACCCTCAAAACGTAGCCATCGCTGTCCTCTTTCATCCAATGTGTTTACTATTGTCCTAGGTGTTATGGTTCTTTCATAAATGTCACCAATGCACAGCCTCCTCCCTCCAACTCTTCCATAGACTCTAATGTTAAAATGGCTCAGAAGGTTCGTTTGAAAATCAGAAGAGCATGGTGTCTTTCCACTGTCACCACGTCCATATAATAAGCTCCACAGGCATGAAAACTGAGAATTAGGTAGACTAGACATGGCTGTCGCTCACGGTGAAAGAATTTCGTCAATACGACTTTTACTTTTCATTTGGGAGCGATTTGTTTCGGCCTGACTTTTCTGTTCATTTTAAGCAGCAAAAGTGAGGCGCATGTCTGTGTACGTGTGTATGGAGCCGTTGGGTGCAGTCACTATAGCAACCAGGCTCACACCTGCCTGCTTAACGAGCTCTGCCTGCCACTGTACCAAGATTCATCTTAAGCACTTCTCTTTCAACTGCTGCTGTGTCCACAGTGTTACAGCCATCATTTTACCCTCAAAACGTTGCCATCGTTGTTCTTTTTCCAACATCTTGTCTTTCAAAGCTCAGAGATGTAAACTTTTTAAACTGTGTGGGTCCAAGTGGAGGGATCACATTTTAGTCATTCAGTGATTCAAAGAATATGACCTTTTAATATTCTTTCAGATGTTTTCTGACTCTAAATGTTCTTTTCTCATTTCTTAGGTTTTTCTAATTTACAATTAAAACATTTTCAGCTTTTTTTCCAACTTCTTCTTCTGTGTAACCTTCAGCTTTTAGCAGTTCAGCACTTTTGTTTTCAGGTTAAATTCGGGTTTTTTTTTTTTATCTCATTCAAGATTTTTAACTTAAATTCAGTAATTAATTCATTTCAGTGCATACATTCAGATTCAAGCATTCACACTGCAGTTTCTTCAGAAAATGCACTTTCTAGTTAGTGTGAATGCTTGAAAAGCATTCACAGTATTGTTATTCGAATCTTTATTAGTGTGAATGCTTGAAAAGCATTCACAGTATTGTTATTCTAATCTTTATTATTATTATTATTATATTTTATTCTGTATTCCGTACGTTTTTTGTAATCCTATAACTTCAAAACCGTTCAACTTAGAAAAACCATTCAAACACCGTTAGATTCCTATTCTTTTGGACAACACTGCTTCTATTTTTCATATTTTTAACATTTATATTTTTAATTTTATTCAACTTTATTCAACAAAAATTTATAATGTATTTCAATGGGGAGACCCTTCAAATCCTCATTCAACTTACTCATTTTTAAACTCTTACTACTTCCACATACATTGACATAGAGCCACCATTCAAACTTTAAAACGAAGACAAGACATTCAACTATTCAACTTGTATTTATCTTTTCAATATCTATTATACTTTTTCTTCAGTTCCAGTTTAAGTTTCATGATGTTTTTTCACCCGTTTCAGAGTTTATAATGGGTGTGTATGGGACGGAATGTTGGGGCTAGAGTGAGGCAGCTCAACTGCTAGAGTGAGAGGAGCAAAAAAATTAATCTTAAAATCTTTTTTAAAACTGCTGCTGTGTCCGCAGCGTTTGCTCTACAGGTATGATTTTACCCTCAAAACGTAGCCATGGCTGTCCTCTTTCATCCAATGTGTTTACTATTGTAGTAGGTGTTATGGTTCTTTCATAAATGTCACCAATGCACAGCCTCCTCCCTCCAACTCTTCCATAGACTCTAATGTTAAATTGGCTCAGAAGGTTGGTTTGAAAATCAGAAGAGCATGGTGTCTTTCCACTGTCACCACGTCCATATAATAAACTCCACAGACATGAAAACTGAGAATTCAGTAGACTAGAAGCTGCTGTCGCTCACGGTGAAAGAATTTTGTCAATACGACTTTTACTTTTCATTTGGGAACGATTTGTTTCGGCCTGACTTTTCTGTTCATTTTAAGCAGCAAAAGTGAGGCGCATGTCTGTGTACGTGTGTATGGAGCCATTGGGTGCGGTCACTATAGCAACCAGGCTCACACCTGCCTGCTTAACGAGCTCTGCCTGCCACTGTACCAAGATTCATCTTAAACACTTCTCTTTCAACTGCTGCTGTGTCCACAGTGTTACAGCCATCATTTTACCCTCAAATTGTCGCCATTATTGTTCTCTTTCCAACACCGTATCTTTCAAAGCTCAGGCATTTAAACTTTTTAAACTGTGTGGATCAAAGTGGAGGGATCACATTTGAGTCATTCAGTGATTCAAAGAATATGACCTTTTAATATTCATTCAGATGTTTTCTCACTCTAAATGTTCTTTTCTCATTTCTTAGGGTTTTCTAATTTACATTTAAAACATTTTCAGTTTTTTTCCAACTCCTTCTTCTGTGTAACCTTCAGCTTTTAGCAGTTCAGCACCTTTGTTTTCAGGTTAAATTCGTTTTTTTTTTTTGTTTTTTTTTTTATCTCATTCAATATTTTTAACTCAAAATTCAGCAATTAATTCATTTCAGTGCATACATTCAGATTCAAGCATTCACACTGCAGTTTCTTCAGAAAATGCACTTTCTAGTTAGTGTGAATGCTTGAAAAGCATTCACAGTATTGTTATTCGAATCTTTATTATTATTATTATTATATTTTATTTTTCCGTACGTTTTTTGTAAGCCTACTCCTTCAAAACCGTTCAACTTAGAAAAACCATTCAAACACCGTTAGATTCCTATTATTTTGGACAACACTGCTTCTATTTTTCATATTTTTAACATTTATATTTTTAATTTTATTCAACTTTATTCAACAAAAATTTATAATGTATTTCAATGGGGAGACCCTTCAAATCCTCATTCAACTTACTCATTTTTAAACTCTTACTACTTCCACATACATTGACATAGAGCCACCATTCAAACTTTAAAACGAAGACAAGACATTCAACTATTCAACTTGTATTTATCTTTTCAATATCTATTATACTTTTTCTTCAGTTCCAGTTTAAGTTTCATGATGTTTTTTCACCCGTTTCAGAGTTTATAATGGGTGTGTATGGGACGGAATGTTGGGGCTAGAGTGAGGCAGCTCAACTGCTAGAGTGAGAGGAGCAAAAAAATTAATCTTAAAATCTTTTTTAAAACTGCTGCTGTGTCCGCAGCGTTTGCTCTACAGGTATGATTTTACCCTCAAAACGTAGCCATCGCTGTCCTCTTTCATCCAATGTGTTTACTATTGTACTAGGTGTTATGGTTCTTTCATAAATGTCACCAATGCACAGCCTCCTCCCTCCAACTCTTCCATAGACTCTAATGTTAAAATGGCTCAGAAGGTTCGTTTGAAAATCAGAAGAGCATGGTGTCTTTCCACTGTCACCACGTCCATATAATAAGCTCCACAGGCATGAAAACTGAGAATTAGGTAGACTAGACATTGCTGTCGCTCACGGTGAAAGAATTTTGTCAATACGACTTTTACTTTTCATTTGGGAGCGATTTGTTTCGGCCTGACTTTTCTGTTCATTTTAAGCAGCAAAAGTGAGGCGCATGTCTGTGTACGTGTGTATGGAGCCATTGGGTGCGGTCACTATAGCAACCAGGCTCACACCTGCCTGCTTAACGAGCTCTGCCTGCCACTGTACCAAGATTCATCTTAAGCACTTCTCTTTCAACTGCTGCTGTGTCCACAGTGTTACAGCCATCATTTTACCCTCAAATTGTCGCCATTATTGTTCTCTTTCCAACACCGTATCTTTCAAAGCTCAGGCATTTAAACTTTTTAAACTGTGTGGATCAAAGTGGAGGGATCACATTTGAGTCATTCAGTGATTCAAAGAATATGACCTTTTAATATTCATTCAGATGTTTTCTGACTCTAAATGTTCTTTTCTCATTTCTTAGGGTTTTCTAATTTACATTTAAAACATTTTCAGTTTTTTTCCAACTTCTTCTTCTGTGTAACCTTCAGCTTTTAGCAGTTCAGCACCTTTGTTTTCAGGTTAAATTCGGGGGGTTTTTTTTGTTTTGTTTTTTATCTCATTCAATATTTTTAACTCAAAATTCAGCAATTAATTCATTTCAGTGCATACATTCAGATTCAAGCATTCACACTGCAGTTTCTTCAGAAAATGCACTTTCTAGTTATTATTATTATTATATTTTATTTTTCCGTACGTTTTTTGTAAGCCTACTCCTTCAAAACCGTTCAACTTAGAAAAACCATTCAAACACCGTTAGATTCCTATTCTTTTGGACAACACTGCTTCTATTTTTCATATTTTTAACATTTATATTTTTAATTTTATTCAACTTTATTCAACAAAAATTTATAATGTATTTCAATGGGGAGACCCTTCAAATCCTCATTCAACTTACTCATTTTTAAACTCTTACTACTTCCACATACATTGACATAGAGCCACCATTCAAACTTTAAAACGAAGACAAGACATTCAACTATTCAACTTGTATTTATCTTTTCAATATCTTTTATACTTTTTCTTCAGTTCCAGTTTAAGTTTCATGATGTTTTTTCACCCGTTTCAGAGTTTATAATGGGTGTGTATGGGACGGAATGTTGGGGCTAGAGTGAGGCAGCTTAACTGCTAGAGTGAGAGGAGCAAAAAAATTAATCTTAAAATCTTTTTTAAAACTGCTGCTGTGTCCGCAGCGTTTGCTCTACAGGTATGATTTTACCCTCAAAACGTAGCCATGGCTGTCCTCTTTCATCCAATGTGTTTACTATTGTACTAGGTGTTATGGTTCTTTCATAAATGTCACCAATGCACAGCCTCCTCCCTCCAACTCTTCCATAGACTCTAATGTTAAAATGGCTCAGAAGGTTCGTTTGAAAATCAGAAGAGCATGGTGTCTTTCCACTGTCACCACGTCCATATAATAAGCTCCACAGGCATGAAAACTGAGAATTAGGTAGACTAGACATTGCTGTCGCTCACGGTGAAAGAATTTTGTCAATACGACTTTTACTTTTCATTTGGGAGCGATTTGTTTCGGCCTGACTTTTCTGTTCATTTTAAGCAGCAAAAGTGAGGCGCATGTCTGTGTACGTGTGTATGGAGCCATTGGGTGCGGTCACTATAGCAACCAGGCTCACACCTGCCTGCTTAACGAGCTCTGCCTGCCACTGTACCAAGATCCATCTTAAGCACTTCTCTTTCAACTGCTGCTGTGTCCACAGTGTTACAGCCATCATTTTACCCTCAAATTGTCGCCATTATTGTTCTCTTTCCAACACCGTATCTTTCAAAGCTCAGGCATTTAAACTTTTTAAACTGTGTGGATCAAAGTGGAGGGATCACATTTGAGTCATTCAGTGATTCAAAGAATATGACCTTTTAATATTCATTCAGATGTTTTCTGACTCTAAATGTTCTTTTCTCATTTCTTAGGGTTTTCTAATTTACATTTAAAACATTTTCAGTTTTTTTCCAACTCCTTCTTCTGTGTAACCTTCAGCTTTTAGCAGTTCAGCACTTTTGTTTTCAGGTTAAATTCGGGGTTTTTTTTTTGTTTTTTTTAATCTCATTCAAAATTTTTAACTTAAATTCAGTAATTATTTCATTTCAATGCATACATTCAGATTCAAGCATTCACACTGCAGTTTCTTCAGAAAATGCACTTTCTAGTTATTAGTGTGAATGCTTGAAAAGCATTCACAGTATTGTTCTTCTAATCTTTATTATTATTATTATATTTTATCTATTCCGTACGTTTTTTGTAGTCCTACTCCTTCAAAACCGTTCAACTTAGAAAAACCATTCAAACACCGTTAGATTCCTATTCTTTTGGACAACACTGCTTCTATTTTTCTCATTTTTAACATTTTTATTTTTAATTTTATTCAAATGTATTCAACAAAAATTTATAATGTATTTCAATGGGGAGACCCTTCAAATCCTCATTCAACTTACTCATTTTTAAACTCTTACTACTTCAACATACGTTCACATAGAGCCACCATTCAAACTTTAAAACGAAGACAAGACATTCAACTATTCAACTTGTATTTATCTTTTCAATATCTATTATACTTTTTCTTCAGTTCCAGTTTAAGTTTCATGATGTTTTTTCACCCGTTTCAGAGTTTATAATGGGTGTGTATGGGACGGAATGTTGGGGCTAGAGTGAGGCAGCTCAACTGCTAGAGTGAGAGGAGCAAAAAAATTAATCTTAAAATCTTTTTTAAAACTGCTGCTGTGTCCACAGCGTTTGCTCTACAGGTATGATTTTACCCTCAAAACGTAGCCATGGCTGTCCTCTTTCATCCAATGTGTTTACTATTGTACTAGGTGTTATGGTTCTTTCATAAATGTCACCAATGCACAGCCTCCTCCCTCCAACTCTTCCATAGACTCTAATGTTAAAATTGCTCAGAAGGTTCGTTTGAAAATCAGAAGAGCATGGTGTCTTTCCACTGTCACCACGTCCATATAATAAGCTCCACAGGCATGAAAACTGAGAATTAGGTAGACTAGACATTGCTGTCGCTCACGGTGAAAGAATTTTGTCAATAGGACTTTTACTTTTCATTTGGGAGCGATTTGTTTCGGCCTGACTTTTCTGTTCATTTTAAGCAGCAAAAGTGAGGCGCATGTCTGTGTATGTGTGTATGGAGCCCTTGGGTGCAGTCACTATAGCAACCAGGCTCACACCTGCCTGCTTAACGAGCTCTCTCTCTCACTCTGCCAAGATTCAACTTAAACACTTCTCTTTCAACTGCTGCTGTGTCCACAGTGTTACAGCCATCATTTTACCCTCAAAACGTCGCCATCGTTGTTCTTTTTCCAACATCTTGTCTTTCAAAGCTCAGAGATGTAAACTTTTTAAACTGTGTGGGTCCAAGTGGAGGGATCACATTTTAGTCATTCAGTGATTCAAAGAATATGACCTTTTAATATTCTTTCAGATGTTTTCTGACTCTAAATGTTCTTTTCTCATTTCTTAGGTTTTTCTAATTTACAATTAAAACATTTTCAGCTTTTTTCCAACTTCTTCTTCTGTGTAACCTTCAGCTTTTAGCAGTTCAGCACTTTTGTTTTCAGGTTAAATTCGGGTTTTTTTTTTTTTATCTCATTCAAGATTTTTAACTTAAATTCAGTAATTAATTCATTTCAGTGCATACATTCAGATTCAAGCATTCACACTGCAGTTTCTTCAGAAAATGCACTTTCTAGTTATTATATTTTATCTATTCCGTACGTTTTTTGTAATCCTACTCCTTCAAAACCGTTCAACTTAGAAAAACCATTCAAACACCGTTAGATTCCTATTCTTTTGGACAACACTGCTTCTATTTTTCATATTTTTTAACATTTATATTTTTAATTTTATTCAACTTTATTCAACAAAAATTTCCCAAAATTTCCCATGTATTTCAATGGGGAGACCCTTCAAATTCTCATTCAACTTATTCATTTTTAAACTCTTACTACTTCCACATACATTGACATAGAGCCACCATTCAAACTTTAAAACGAAGACAAGACATTCAACTATTCAACTTGTATTTATCTTTTCAATATCTATTATACTTTTTCTTCAGTTCCAGTTTAAGTTTCATGATGTTTTTTCACCCGTTTCAAAATTTATAATGGGTGTGTATGGGACGGAATGTTGGGGCTAGAGTGAGACAGCTCAACTGCTAGAGTGAGAGGAGCAAAAAAATTAATCTTAAAATCTTTTTTAAAACTGCTGCTGTGTCCACAGCGTTTGCTCTACAGGTATGATTTTACCCTCAAAACGTAGCCATGGCTGTCCTCTTTCATCCAATGTGTTTACTATTGTCCTAGGTGTTACGGTTCTTTCATAAATGTCACCAATGCACAGCCTCCTCCTTCCAACTCTTCCATAGACTCTAATGTTAAAATGGCTCAGAAGGTTGGTTTGAAAATCAGAAGAGCATGGTGTCTTTACACTGTCACCACGTCCATATAATAAACTCCACAGGCATGAAAACTGAGAATTTGGTAGACTAGAAGCTGCTGTCGCTCACGGTGAAAGAATTTTGTCAATACGACTTGTACTTTTAATTTGGGAACGATTTGTTTCGGCCTGACTTTTCTGTTCATTTTAAGCAGCAAAAGTGAGGCGCATGTCTGTGTCGTGTGTATGGAGCCATTGTCACTATAGCAACCAGGCTGACACCTGCCTGCTTAACGAGCTCTCTCTCACTCTGCCAAGGTTAAACCTAAAAATGTTAGATTGTAGTAAGATTAACTTTTTCAAAAGTACAATAAGACAGATTTGACAGGGTTTTGCCACAGATTAATAGTTTGTCACTAGTTAGTATATGCCAACTAAGTAGAGCATTGTGATTGGCACAAAGGTTTTTCAGATCTGGGCAGTTGGAGTCAGTTGATGACTTCAAAATCATCCTTTCTGACCGGATAATTAAAGCTCTCAGCATCTATCGGTCTGTAGTTAATTTCCCCACCTTTTAACTAACGTTTCACTAACCTAATCTCATTTAATGTCTCTGTTTATAGTCTGTATAGTTTATCTCCCCACGAATACACTCAAAGTAGTCTTAAAATAAAACCCACAAAACAGTTCAAGATTTAATACTTTTTATTTGCTCATTTAATGCCAGTTGCCCTGTTTTTCTGTATGTCACTCATTCGCTTATACTTGGGCAAAAAGGACCAATTTTTACACTAGTATAGTGTATTTTTTCCCTCTATCTCTCTATGTCTGTCACACACAGAGACCAACACACAGACATGTATATGCTCATTATTGCTGTTCAAACTGATGGTCAAATTTCCAAGCACCACCTGAACGCCTCATCTGTTTTTAACCTATCACTGGACCAACTGTCGTCATTCCGCTTTGCTCTCTGCTGTGGTAAGTACAGTACACTCAGTACTGCAGTGTTTTATTTTTATGATGGAAAAAATACATGTTTGACATTTAAACTCACATATCAAGTCCAACAGAGTTAAAAACAATTCAAAGAAGAAAGAAAGAAAAAAGAATAACCTTCGCTATCATTTATATACGTTTATTACGTTTTGCTGTTAGCAGCAGTGCTAACGCTAGCTTCAATGCTAATGCTAGCAACAATGCTAAGGCTAGCTATAGTGCTAACACTAGCCTTAGCAGTTGTTAACTGACAAAAATAATATTCCTGTGATATTTCTTGCCGGTCAGTGAGACAAAAGTAAGAAATTAGCTTTATTATTGCCATTGTGGCTCAGTTTTAACAGTAAGAGTGCTAGCGCTAGCAGCATTGCTAACGCTAGCTGCAATGCTAACGCTAGCTGCAATGCTAACGCTAGCTGCAATGCTAACACTAACTGAAGTGCTAATGCTAGCCGGAATGCTAGCGCTAGCAGCAATGCTAAGGCTAGTAACAGTCTAACAGTAGCCTTACATAAGTGGCAATACTTCAGTTAACTAGTTTGAATTGTAAAATGACTGCTGTATCAGTTGGTGTGCTATATTACTCTATAATTACCCTGCTGACTAGAAGTTCAGTGTATCATGTCGTGTGGGCTTTGTATTTCTGTTAGTCTGATAACACTGTACAGACAACTAACGTATTATTTCTCGTTTCTTTCAGGAACCTGACTGACACTGTGCTTTGCCTGGTAGGTGTGCACATACTGTAAGAGAAGTAGACCAAAATAAAAAAATTATATGACTAATATAAGCTGTAAAGTGATGGGTTCAAACTTTGTGCTAGACCTTTTAAACACAATTTTATAATAAATACACATAAGTGCAGCTTAACAATTGGGCTAAAATATTTTTTTCGTACATTTTTGTAGTCACACTACATGTGATTAATTAATGATTCACTCAATCATATTTGTATTTAAAAATATTATTGCTGAATTTAATTAAATATTTATTCTTTTAAAAAGTGCCCAATTATGCAACTTTTTGCACATGGCAGCCGACAACAGTTTAGCTTGAATATTTGTTTTGTCCTTTTGCAGTAGTCACATTTAGTTCATACAATTACCATGTGATATAATTTTAATAAAATTATTTTTTTTTCTTGTTTTTTGTTCAGAGTGTGTAGAAGAAGAAGAACAAGGACCAGATCTCCAGTCTTCTCTCTCACATCCCAACCCCCCAACCCCTCTATCCTCTGTCCTGCTCCACCTATTGTCTCTGCCTTCTTTCCATCTGTATTTCACTCTGTGGTTTGTGAGAAATTTTGCCAAACCAACAATCCTTTTGCGGTTTGATTTAAAGCCGTGTCTCTCCTGCTCTGTCTGTTCTCTCTGCTAAATTTTCTCTCTACCTGTTTTTCACTCTTGGCTTGCTGCTGAAAAACGCCAAGCCAACAAAGCAATAAAGAGTGCATATTTTGCCTCAACCTATGAACAAACTGAACAAACAAAGAAAAATCTGCGGTTTGATTTAAAGCCGTGTCTCTCCTGCTCTGCCTGTTCTCACTGCTAAATTTTCTCTCTACCTGTTTTTCACTCTTGGCTTGCTGCTGAAAAACGCCAAGCCATTAAAGCAATAAAGAGTGCATATATTGCCTCTACCTGAGAACAAACTGAACAAAGAAAACTAATTCACGGTTTGATTGTGATTTCCCAGCCGTGTCTCTCCTGCTCTGCCTGTTCTCTCTTCTAAATTTTCTCTCTACCTGTTTTTCACTCTTGGCTTGCTGCTGAAAAATGCCAAGCCAATAAAGAGAGTGCATAATATTCTCTCAACTGAAGAACAAACTGTCAAACGAAAGACAACTGTTTAAGACAAATAAAAACTGAAATATAAAAACAAAGACAACATCTCCTGGTGTGTGCCACTCTTATCTTGTGAACATATTTTCTAAAGACTAAGAAACACTTGCAGGTGTGTGAAAATGCCAAGGAAGCAGAAAAAGTCACAAGCTGCAAAACAACGCTGGAAAAAGTTTCATGAGTTTCACAAAGTACCAACATGTGAACAAGCTGAGTTTGATTTTCCTCAGAGCTCTGCAGAAGACAGTGTGTCTACAAAGACCAATTCTGACAGTGTCAAACAGGCAGGTCAACATGTTCCTGCACATGTACAACAGGTATCTTATGCTGATGCTGTAAAGAGTGGACTGCAGCATAAAGTTAATGAACAACATGAGGTGTCAAGTGCCCCACAGGTGGGTAATGCTGACTTTTTGAAAAGAGGCTGTCACAGTGATGTGGCAGGACCATCTCATGCAGAAAGAGTGAACCTTGAAAACCAGCCCTCTGTTATACATGTCTGTGCATCTCGCAGCCAGGCTCATCCTAAATATGGAGACTCCAGAAACAAGCAGTGCACATGTAACTCACTCACATTTCTTGCTTTCCTTCATGAGAATGAAAACATGACTACAGCTGACCTTAATCTGGTCTTGGATAAAGGTGATGTGATGTACAAAGAGGCCAAGAAAAGATTTCCTAAAAATATTCATTTGGCAACCGATGAGCTGCCAGACAAAGTTGATGCTCGCTGGTCTATGTATGATGTCGACATGACACAGCCTTCCCGGTATGGGACATTTGAAGAACCTCCAGAGGAAGCAGTAGATACCTTTCTCAGCTTAGAAGCAGGACTGAGCTGCCTGTTGTCAGATGTGCAGTATGCCTTATTGATTATGAGTGGATTGTGTATCGCAGTGTTCAGATCCACATCAGGCAAATATGGTTTCTTTGATCCACACTCCAGAACACCCAGTGGTCTTCCTCTATTACTACAGTCACGTAATCGTGGTACAGCTGTGATGCTGAAATTCACACTCCTCAGTGACATGATTAAGAGGATCCAAGATTCTTATGAAATGATGGAGATATCACCCTCTTGTAACTATGAACTGAAGCCTGTGCAGTTCTACAGTATGAGCACAGTCAACCTGAGTGATACTATCACAGACACAGTCTGCAGACCAACAGCTGCCACTGCTGTGGCATCTACTCACTCTGATACAACTGTTGATGAAGCAAACTCCTCTACTCCAAGGAGAAACACAACGACTGATCTGACTGAGAACATCTTTTGTCAAATGTCCATTTGTACGCCACCGGTGAAACAAAAAGAAGTTCACGTGACTCAGTTCACATCATATGAAGATCAGAATGAACCTCCTAATATACCAACTGAAGAACTATGCAGTGAATTAAGTTTCCTTCCATCAAGTGATGCTTTTTCATGTCAATCAAATGCTGCCATAACAAATGTTGCTGCCTGTGACCTTTCTGATATAGTTTTACAAAAACTGAAAAAAGTTAATAAACAACAAAGGCACAAAATGAAAAGAAGATTAATGGCATCAGAGAAACCCAGAAATCAGAGAAAAGAAAACCAAAAAAGGAGAGAACAACAAAAGTATGCTTCAAATAAAGATTACAAAGAAAAGAAAAAATCTTGCGCAAGCGAGACATATAAAAACAATCCTGAAGTTAGACAAAAACAACAACAGTATATGAAAAGACGTTACTGTGAAAATGATGAATTCAGAAAGAAACAAAAACAATATGTTAAAAAACGTTTTTCTGAGAATGCTACAGTTAGAAAGAAACAACAACAATATATTAAAAGACGCTACTGTGAGAACGATGAATTCAGAAAGAAACAACAACAATATATTAAAAGACGCTACTGTGAGAACGATGAATTCAGAAAGAAACAACAACAATATATTAAAAGACGCTACTGTGAGAACGATGAATTCAGAAAGAAACAACAACAATATATTAAAAGACGCTACTGTGACAATGCTGAATTTAGACAAAAACAAAAAAACTATATAACTAAAAGGTATCAAGAAAACCCTGAATTCAGAGAGAGACAGAGATCTCGTGTGACTCAGCGTTATGCACGTGACAATGCATTCAGAGTAAGACACAGACAACTAATGAAACAACTAATGCGAGACAGGTATCAAAGTAATCTTGCATTCAGGATTATGCACAACATGAGATGTGCAATGAAAATAAAAAGGAAATACAGATGGGTGAACAGACAAACCCAAGAGAGTGACAACAGTGTGATCAACGAGGCCATATCTGTGTTCAAATCACAAATCAAAGCTGGACCATCATACCCATGTACTGTATGCTTCAAGGCTTCATTTCCAAACCAAGTGCGACCCTGCACAAGGTCAAAGTATGTCAAAAACCCACATGTGGCTGCAACATGTTTGACAGGAAAGTTTGTTCATGTTTGTGATGAAAACTGCAGAAATGAGCAGTGCAAAGTGCCTGATGAGAGAAAGAGAGAGTGGATATGTCACACCTGCCACGATCATCTTAAAAATGGATCCATGCCAGCACTTGCTGTTGCCAATAAGTTGGATCTTGCTGATATTCCAGCTGAACTTTCTGATCTCAACATACTGGAGAGACATCTCATAGCCAAGTGCATACCATTTGCCAAGATCATTCCTCTTCCCAAAGGCAGACAAAGAGCAATTAGAGGAAATGTGGTCTGTGTCCCATCAGAGGTACAGGAAACTGTTGAAACACTACCTCGATTGAGAATTAATTCTCAGGTGATCAGAGTAAAATTGAAGAGACGCTTGTCTTACAAAGGTCATCAGCTGTTTCAGACTGTAAGCTGGTCTAAACTTGTGCAAGCACTGCATAAACTCAAGCAGATTCATCCACAGTATAAGGATGTGAGCATCAGAGATGATGCTGAGCTGTGTGATCCAACTCTTCCTGATGAAGATGATGAGGATGATGATGATGAAAACATGAATGAGGACGATTATGATGAGGCTGATTTAATGGAAATTGACAGCTGTGAGAAAAATGCACTGAGTGAAGCACAAAATATAAATGAACAGGACATTGACATGTTACCCTGTGATGGTGAACAATCGCATGAACAGATGAGAGATGATTCAGAGCAAGCAGATGGACTGACTAATGGTGGTTTTGCACTCGAGTCCTGTTTGCAGCCCCCTGATGTGGCTGAGGAGATATTATGTTTCAGTGAAGGAATCTACTCTGTTGCTCCTGCAGAGAGAAACAATCCAATAAGTTTTTTCAAAACACCTAAACTGGAGGCCATGGCCTTCCCTGTGCAGTTTCCTACAGGCCAAAACACACTTGATGAAAGAAGGCTGATCAAAGTATCCCCCAGTGGGTATTTCAAATCAAGACTTTTCTGCATTGATGATCGTTTTGCCAAAGACACAAACTATTTATTCTTTGCACAGTTTGTGACTGAAATACACTTGGCTACATCCAGCATGACAGTACAGTTAAGGAAGGCAAAGCCTCTGACCAGAGATGGTAGAAAAATAACCTCAGGCATGTTACAAGATAAACATGAGGTGGAGAAACTGGTGCGAAATAAAGATGCAGTGAGATTCATGCAGCCTCTGAGAGGAACCCCAGCCTATTGGGAGAAAACAACAAGAGATCTTTTTGCCATGATCAGACAGTTGGGAACTCCCACGTTCTTTTGCACATTTTCAGCTGCTGAAATGCGCTGGCCTGAAGTGATCGAGGCAATAACAAGGCAGCAAGGTGAACAAGTGAATTTTGAAGGACTCGACTGGTCAGCAAAGTGTGACATCCTGAGAAGCAATCCTGTCACAACAATGCGCATGTTTGACAAGAGAGTTGAAGCATTATTCAGAGATTTACTCTTATCTCCCGCAGAGCCACTTGGCAAAGTCATTGACTACTTTTACAGAGTTGAGTTTCAGCACAGAGGAAGCCCACACATACACTGCCTCCTGTGGGTAGAAGGTGCTCCTGTGTTTGAGGAGGATGATGAGCAAACTGTTCTTGATTTTATAAACAAATACATTACAGCTCAGCTGCCTGATCCACATAAACAACCTGAACTGTACAAAAAAGTAACAGAAGTGCAAAAACACAGTAAGAACCACACAAAGACGTGCTTTAGGAGTTTAAGCTCCGGGTGCCGTTTTGGTTTTCCCAAACCACCCTGCAATGAGACAATGATCACAAGACCCAGTGAGGATGATGCACTGGAAGTAGAAACGGCAAAGAACAAGCTCAGACCACTGAACCAGCTGCTGAATGAACCTGAAACTGCTTCCATGAGTTTAGAGCAGCTCTTGGAAAGATGCAAGTTGACACATGCAGAATATGAGAGATACCTGAATAAAATGAACATGAGGAGTACGATCATACTAAAGCGTGATCCAAAAGACTCTTGGATAAACGGCTATAATCCACATCTGCTTGAAGCCTGGAACAGTAATATCGACATAAGCTTTGTTTTAGATGCTTTTGGTGCTGCAAATTATTTAATGAAATATATATCAAAAAAAGAGGGCGGGCTATCTGAGTACCTGAAAACTGTCATTGAGAACTCCCATAAGGACAGTGTAAATGAGTGCGATGAAATGAGAGCCGTCATGCAGGCATATTCAAAGAAGCGAGAGATCAGTGCACAGGAGTGTGTTGCTCGTGCATGTGGTCTTCACATGAAGCAATGCTCACGTGCTGTAATATTCATTCCAACTGATGATAATCCTGTGAAAATGAGTCGTCCCCTGTCAGTTCTGGACAACACAACACCTGAGTCTTCCAATGTTTGGATGACATCTTTGAATGACAAATACAAAGCCAGACCTGAAACACCAGAGTATGAGGAGATGTGCATGGCAGACTTTGCTGCTACTTGCAGGATTGTCTATGGCCAACAGAAAAAAGGTAAAGATGTTTTGCCCCTTCTCAATGAGATGGGGTTTGTGCAAAAGGCGCAAAAACAATAAGCCTGCTATCATCAGATTTCACCGCTGCTCACAAGAAAAACATCCAGAGCAATATTACGGAAGACTGCTTAAACTGTACCTTCCTCATCGTTCAGACCACGAACTGAAAACACCATCGTTGCCATCCTATCAGGCTTTCTATGGTGCTGGCTGTGTACAGCTACCAGGTACTGACCATCTTGAGTACGTGCAACACATTGTCAAAAGAAACAGAGAAAAATATGAGAAAAACAGTGAGGAGATCGAGAGCGCTGTTGAGGAATATGAGCAGAACAGAGGTGTGACTGACGAATGGTGTAATCTGGCACCTGAATCAGATCTCGTAAGGTTGCCACTTGTCGAACAAGAAAGAGAGCGAGACAATGAAAATGAACAGGAAGATGTGCCCGACTACAGCCGTCAGGCTGATGCTTCAACAGAAGTCAGAGCCATCAGGGAACCCCCTGCTATTGATCCCACATTGTTACGTCAGATGTTTCAGAATCTGAACAAGAAGCAAGCCTGCATATTTTATGCAGTTAGAGACTGGTGCATTAAAAGAGTCTGTGCTCTAAATCCAGAGCAGTTTTTCTTTTATATTAATGGTGGTGCTGGAACAGGAAAATCACATCTTATCAAATGCATCTACTCAGAAGCATCTAAGATACTGAGCAAAGTGCCCAGATATGCAGACGACGTTGACATATCAAAACCCACTGTCCTGTTAACTGCTTTCACTGGGACTGCAGCTTTTAACATTTCTGGAACAACACTGCATTCTCTTCTCAAGCTGCCTAGAAGCTTAAAACCTCCCATTCAGGGACTTGGCAATCAGCTGGATGAAGTCAGATCAGAACTTTTGAATGCTGAAATAATCGTCATTGACGAAGTGTCTATGGTGTCAAGACATCTCTTTGCATATGTAGATGCAAGACTCAAACAGATCAAAGGGACTCGGAGACCCTTTGGAGGCATGTCAGTCATTGCTGTCGGAGACTTCTATCAGCTACCCCCAGTGCGACAGTCTAAACCTCTCTGTGTGCACGACCCGTCCGAGATCGACCTGTGGCGGGAGCATTTTCAGATGATCACTCTGACTGAGATTATGCGTCAGAAAGATGATGTTGTCTTTGCTGAGATGCTGAACAGAATTCGTGTAAAAGGAAAGTTGGATGAGCTTTGCGAAGCAGATAGAGATTTGTTGTTACAGGCCATAACTGAACCAGCCCATTGTCCGACTGATGCATTGCACATTTTTGCAACTAATAAAGAAGTGGATGCACACAACTCTTCAACACTGGCTCTGCTCCACACTCATATCATTGACATCCATGCAGATGATTATAGAAAAGATCCTAGAACTGGCAGAATGGCACTTCAAGACAGACCATTGAAAGGAGGTAAAAACGAGTTACCAGACACACTGAAAGTTGCAGAAGGAGCTCGTGTCATGCTCACCAGAAACATTGACATACAAAATGGTTTGGTTAATGGAGCTTTTGGAAAACTACTTAGAGTAGTTCACTCTGAAAACGACCAACACATCATCAAACTTGGACTTAAAATGGATAATGAGACATCTGGAAAGAATAACCGCACACCAGCAGACGACATGGTGTACATTGAGAGAGCAGAGGAGAATCTGAAGCAGAAAGGAGTGGTACGAAGACAGTTCCCAGTGAAGCTGGCCTTTGCATGTACAATACATAAGGTACAGGGTATGACAACTACATCAGCTGTTGTCTCTCTTAAGAGCATTTTTGAGCCCGGCATGGCCTACGTAGCTGTCAGTAGAGTGACGTCTCTCAGTGGACTGTATCTTCTTGATATGGAGGAGAAAAAAATATTCACCAACCCAGAAATCACTGCAGCACTTGAGAACATGAGACAAGCCAACCTTGATGACATGATGCCTCTTCTACACGTGAGACAAACCCTCAGCAGGTCAGAGGTTTTCACCATTGTTCATCATAATACAGAGGGACTGCCAGCTCACATTAATGACATCAAAAGTCACCATGAATTGTGTCTAGCAGATGTTTTGTGCCTAACAGAAACACACCTGCGGGGCTCTTTTGTCGCAGAGAGTCTCCACTTGGAAAATTACAATTTGTTCAAACGCAACAGACACCTGTCCTACACAAACTTTCCCCAAATGGCAAACAGAAGTGGTGGTGGAGTTGCTGTTTATGTGAAAAGTGACATTCAAGTGCATGAAAAACAGTACATCCATAATGTAACTGACCTTGAATTTCTGGCTTTAAAGGTTGAAGCACCAGTCAGTGCTCTGATTGCAGTTGTATACAGACCTCCAGACTACACTCTGAGGCCATTCCTGAAAAACCTGGTAAGCCTATTAGACTCATTGGAGATCATGGACTGTCATCCCATCATAGTTTGTGGTGATTTTAATGAGAATGTTTTATCCAGTGCAAACAAACCAATCATGGAGTTGTTTGAGTCTAGGGGATACGCACAGGTCATCACTGCCCCTACCACAGAGAAGAACACACTGCTTGACCTAATTTTCATTTCTCAGCCAGATCGATGTCTCCATTCTGGAGTCTTGAAGACCTACCATAGTTACCATGACCCAGTATACTGTGTATTGTCCTGTGATGATTCATGATCTAGATCTTTGAATACAGTAAGTAATTTCTATATTTTTGAATGACTTAAGAAAGTAGAGCGATATTTAAAAGTTGACGCTCTGCATTGCAGTATAATGGTTGAATTGTTTACATAAAATACAATTACATGAATTAAGTAATGATCAGTAAAAGATGACAATTTTATTTATCACAGAAAATCTAAAATTCACTAACAGTAACCTATAAATGTCAGAAAAATCAAATATAGCAGTTTAAAATGAATAGTGTAGGCATATCCTCTCTGCAGCCAGGCTTCAACATCCTGCCAGGCTGCCCCAGTCTCACCGTGGCTGGGAGGGAGGGAGGGTGGACCAGAGGATTGCCTACACAACACATAAATGTTCAACAGCTTCTTCATTGTTTCTGAGAGAACAATAATGACTAAAGGTTGCTTTTTAAAAAAACAAACACAAACAAACAAACAAACCTAATTACAGCAATAATGACAGTTAAGCCACTTTATGTGTGCCTCTATTTTGAAATACTATTTACAAAAATGTTATTATTTTGGTTTGTTATAAACTTTAAACTTTTTCAAAAGTATACGATTATATTTTTGGACAAATCTTTCGATGAAACATACATTTTTATGAGCTTTTATCATGTTTCGGCCAGTGCAATCATCAGGGTGGGTCTGGGTTGATAACTGCACATTTCTGGCCAGAAATGTTTCAGCAGTGTTACATAAGTAGTACATATGTAACACTTGCTTTCTGTTACCAGCTGATACCCTACATTTGTATAGACATTGGATGGTGTGAGGTTGGGGAGTTGAGGGGGGGGTTTACGGTGGGAGCTGAGGGGGGGGGGGGGGGGGGGGGGTGTTAGGTTTCCCTTTTTCTTTTTTAAGAGAGACACAGTCCTCCTGTGTCTTCTCCAAGCTTCACATGTAAGATCCAACAGTGTGAAGCACATAGCAGCTAGAAACTGTAATGCCACAGATCAGAGAGGCTTCATCATCACCATCTTCATCGCCGTACGATCAGAGCGTGAGACTTCACATCTGGAGCACAGGAGACATTCTGTGATAAGTCCTCCTTCTAGCTTGTCCCACAAGCAGTCGGTGAGATTTACTCACAACAAAAAGGGTTAATGACATAATTTCCATGAAAACATGTATTCATTCTTTGTAAAGTGTTTAAATTGTGTTTTCACTTGACCTTAGGAGTGTTAGAGTGTATTGTAATGTCTGTACTCAGGTGTTTCCCTCTGTGATCCATCCCCATCAGAGCTGAGACACTCAGGACTGAACAGACTGCACAGTTTCTGTGACCGAGCCTCCAAAACACCTTCTTTGAAACCACTCATGATAGAAGGGCTTCATATTTGCAGCAGCACTACTACAGGTATTCAGTTTATTACAGGATGTGTTTGTTTCTTAGGACCAGCTCTGAGTGCACACTACCTAACATATACACCTTTCTGTTCATTACAAACCAACTACTCTGGATCATATGGCCAGTTGGCAGGAATGTTGCTGCAGGAAAACATCCCTGGAGATCACCATCATTGTCAGACTGACTGTGCCTCCTCTGTGCAGTGTCAAGATCCTCTCTAAATGAGTGTGTAAGTTAACATTTTCATTATTTTATTCCCTTTGACAAGACAAGTATCACTGATATTTACATTTACAACTACATATGTTCCCGTTTTCTGCTCTTCTTTTAAAGTCCTCAGCTATCCTGCTTCTGTGCTGCTTGCCACACATCAAACACTGGCCGGATGACAGGGAGGATCCACTCTGAAGTCACTGGACGTGATGAGGATCATATGGGACTTCATAGTTTCACAGAAACATTGTGCTCTGTGATTACAGGTTTTAAATGGACATAATGACTGCCTCTCTCTGATCAACAGGCTAAAGGATTGTTTTCATTGTTAGTGCTCTGTACAATGTATGCTTATTTAATATTTCATCACAGAGCAAACCTTTATTTATTTAACATTTTTTTATTTTGTTTTAATGTTGAATTAACTGTAGGGATTTTTTTAAGTGGGCACTTGGGATGTCATATGACCAGAAATGTGGTAACTGGAATTCAACGTTATGGAAGAAAAAATCTGCTGAGAACGAAACACACACAAAACCCCCCAAGAAAATTCAAATTCATTCCATGTAATCCAATCTAAAACATTTTAAACTGCTGAACAGCAACACAAACAGCGTTAAAAAACAGTGTTAACAGAATGATTATGATGATTTTGTACCAAAGTTTCAGGTCACATGGCACACCTAGTGTGTAGTGTGGGGTATCAGCTGGTAAGTATAGGTTTTTTCATATTTGTGTCCTTAGAGTTTAGATAGATAAAGCCTTGTGTATAATAATTAGTCATAACCACAACTCAAAGTCAGGGACTAACTAAATTTGGGACTTTGTGTCTGAGCCCAGGTTAAAACAATGTGTAAAAAAGCCTTTAGTGGCATGGCTGAACAATGCTGTATTGATACTTATTTATCCATGTTCACAAAAAGGACTAATGTGTTTATTTGATTATTTGCATGTGTTAAACTGTGTCACCACCTTAGGCTTTCATTTGAGTTTACTCACAAATCTCTATACAGTTCTCTTTTACCACTGTGTGGACTCTGTTTACATTAAAACATAAAAAAGAATGAGTAATAAAAAGATGTGTAGACAGATCAGAAGATTAAGTAGACCGATAGAAACAGCTGTTCAGCCATGTTCTAAGAAACCAACACAATTTAAAGGTTCAGGATTGTGGTTTTAAAAGTTGAATTTTCATGTATTTCATATGTTGCTCATTATTTTTTATTTAGTTATTTAATTTAGTTATTTTTCTTTATTCTACCAGTCCTTTTCAGAAAGAAGCTGTAAAATATGACTTAAGATTTTTATGTTATTTTCTATGACATACAAAACAAATTGATGTATGTAATACTATTAAACATGATATACACATGTGTATATGTCTGAAAAACATCATGCTGTATATTAAAGTTTGTATTTTCTGCAGAATGTTTGTTCATCTTTTAAGTTCATTTCAATTAGAAGAATATGAACTTTTAATATTCATTCAGAGGTTTTCTGACTCTAAATTTTCTTTTGTCATTACTCATCTTTTTATTATTTACATTTTAAACATGCTTAGCTTTTTCCAACTTCTTCTGTGTGAACATCAGCTTTCAAAAGTTCTGCACTTTTATTTTCAGGTTAAAAATTCTGTATTTTCCAGCTCATTCAGATTTTTAACTTAACATTCAGCAATTAATTCATTTCAGTGCATACATTCAGATTCAAGCATTCACACTGCAGTTTCTTCAGAAAATGCACTTTCTAGTTATTAGTGTGAATGCTTGAAAAGCATTCACAGTATTGTTGTTGTAATCTTTATTAGTGTGAATGCTTGAAAAGCATTCACAGTATTGTTCTTCTAATCTTTATTCTATTTTATTATATTTTATTATTATGGATTCCGTACGTTTTTTGTAATCTATCTCCTTCAAAACCGTTCAACTTAGAAAAACCATTCAAACACCGTTAGATTCCTATTCTTTTGGACAACACTGCTTCTATTTTTCTCATTTTTAACATTTATATTTTTAATTTTATTCAACTTTTTTCAACAAAAATTTCCCATGTATTTCAATGGGGAGACCCTTCAAATTCTCATTCAACTTCCTCCTCTTTAAACTGTATCTACTTCCACATACATTGACATAGAGCCACCATTCAAACTTTAAAACGAAGACAAGACATTCAACTATTCAACTTGTATTTATCTTTTCAATATCTATTATACTTTTTCTTCAGTTCCAGTTTAAGTTTCATGATGTTTTTTCACCCGTTTCAGAGTTTATAATGGGTGTGTATGGGACGGAATGTTGGGGCTAGAGTGAGACAGCTCAACTGCTAGAGTGAGAGGAGCAAAAAAATTAATCTTAAAATCTTTTTTAAAACTGCTGCTGTGTCTGCAGCGTTTGCTCTACAGGTATGATTTTACCCTCAAAATGTAGCCATCGCTGTCCTCTTTCATCCAATGTGTTTACTATTGTACTAGGTGTTATGGTTCTTTCGTAAATGTCACCAATGCACAGCCTCCTCCCTTCAACTCTTCCATAGACTCTAATGTTAAAACGGCTCAGAAGGTTCGTTTGAAAATCAGAAGAGCATGGTGTTTTTACACTGTCACCACGTCCATATAATAAACTCCACAGGCATGAAAACTGAGAATTAGGTAGACTGGACATTGCTGCCGCACACGGTGAAAGAATTTCGTCAATACGACCTATACTTTTCATTTGGGAGCGATTTGTTTCGGCCTGACTTTTCTGTTCATTTTAAGCAGCAAAAGTGAGGTGCATGTCTGTGTACGTGTGTATGGAGCCATTGGGTGCGGTCACTATAGCAACCAGGCTCACACCTGCCTGCTTAACGAGCTCTGCCTGCCACTGTGCCAAGATTCATCTTAAACACTTCTCTTTCAACTGCTGCTGTGTCCACAGTGTTACAGCCATCATTTTACCCTCAAAATGTCGCCATCGTTGTTCTCTTTCTAACACTGTGTCTTTAAAAGCTCAGACATTTAAAATTTTTAAATGGTGTGGATCCAAGCGGAGGGATCACATTTTAGTCATTCAGTGATTCAAAGAATATGACCTTTTAATATTCTTTCAGATGTTTTCTGACTCTAAATGTTCTTTTCTCATTTCTTAGGTTTTTCTAATTTAAAATTAAAACATTTTCAGCTTTTTTCCAACTTCTTCTTCTGTGTAACGTTCAGCTTTTAGCAGTTCAGCACTTTTGTTTTCAGGTTAAATTCGGGTTTTTTTTTTTTATCTCATTCAAGATTTTTAACTTAAATTCAGCAATTAATTCATTTCAGTGCATACATTCAGATTCAAGCATTCACACTGCAGTTTCTTCAGAAAATGCACTTTCTAGTTATTATTATTATTATTATATTTTATTCTGTATTCCGTACGTTTTTTGTAATCCTACTCCTTCAAAACCGTTCAACTTAGAAAAACCATTCCAACACCGTTAGATTCCTATTCTTTTGGACAACACTGCTTCCATTTTTCATATTTTTAACATTTATATTTTTAATTTTATTCAACTTTATTCAACAAAAATTTATAATGTATTTCAATGGGGAGACCCTTCAAATCCTCATTCAACTTACTCATTTTTAAACTCTTACTACTTCCACATACATTGACATAGAGCCACCATTCAAACTTTAAAACGAAGACAAGACATTCAACTATTCAACTTGCATTTATCTTTTCAATATCTATTATACTTTTTCTTCAGTTCCAGTTTAAGTTTCATGATGTTTTTTCACCCGTTTCAGAGTTTATAATGGGTGTGTATGGGACGGAATGTTGGGGCTAGAGTGAGGCAGCTCAACTGCTAGAGTGAGAGGAGCAAAAAAAATAATCTTAAAATCTTTTTTAAAACTGCTGCTGTGTCCGCAGCGTTTGCTCTACAGGTATGATTTTACCCTCAAAACGTAGCCATGGCTGTCCTCTTTCATCCAATGTGTTTACTATTGTACTAGGTGTTATGGTTCTTTCATAAATGTCACCAATGCACAGCCTCCTCCCTCCAACTCTTCCATAGACTCTAATGTTAAAATGGCTCAGAAGGTTCGTTTGAAAATCAGAAGAGCATGGTGTCTTTCCACTGTCACCACGTCCATATAATAAACTCCACAGACATGAAAACTGAGAATTTGGTAGACTAGACATTGCTGTCGCTCACGGTGAAAGAATTTTGTCAATACGACTTTTACTTTTCATTTGGGAACGATTTGTTTCGGCCTGACTTTTCTGTTCATTTTAAGCAGCAAAAGTGAGGTGCATGTCTGTGTCCGTGTGTATGGAGCCATTGGGTGCGGTCACTATAGCAACCAGGCTCACACCTGCCTGCTTAACGAGCTCTCTCTGCCACTCTGCCAAGATTCATCTTAAACACTTCTCTTTCAACTGCTGCTGTGTCCACAGTGTTAAAGCCATCATTTTACCCTCAAAACGTCGCCATCGTTGTTCTTTTTCCAACATCTTGTCTTTCAAAGCTCAGAGATGTAAACTTTTTAAACTGTGTGGGTCCAAGTGGAGGGATCACATTTTAGTCATTCAGTGATTCAAAGAATATGACCTTTTAATATTCTTTCAGATGTTTTCTGACTCTAAATGTTCTTTTCTCATTTCTTAGGTTTTTCTAATTTACAATTAAAACATTTTCAGCTTTTTTCCAACTTCTTCTTCTATGTTAAACGTCAGCTTTTAGCACTTCAGCACTTTTGTTTTCAGGTTAAATTCAGGGTTTTTTTTTTTATCTCATTCAAAATTTTTAACTTAAATTCAGTAATTATTTCATTTCAATGCATACATTCAGATTCAAGCATTCACACTGCAGTTTCTTCAGAAAATGCACTTTCTAGTTAGTGTGAATGCTTGAAAAGCATTCACAGTATTGTTATTCGAATCTTTATTATTATTATTATTATTATTATTATTATATTTTATTTTTCCGTACGTTTTTTCAAAGCCTACTCCTTCAAAACCGTTCAACTTAGAAAAACCATTCAAACATCGTTAGATTCCTATTATTTTGGACATGACTGCTTCTAATTTTCTCATTTTTAACATTTATATTTTTAATTTTATTCAACTTTATTCAACAAAAATTTCCCATGTATTTCAATGGGGAGACCCTTCAAATTCTCATTCAACTTACTCATTTTTAAACTCTTACTACTTCCACATACATTGACATAGAGCCACCATTCAAACTTTAAAACGAAGACAAGACATTCAACTATTCAACTTGTATTTATCTTTTCAATATCTATTATACTTTTTCTTCAGTTCCAGTTTAAGTTTCATGATGTTTTTTCACCCGTTTCAAAATTTATAATTGGTGTGTATGGGACGGAATGTTGGGGCTAGAGTGAGACAGCTCAACTGCTAGAGTGAGAGGAGCAAAAAAATTAATCTTAAAATCTTTTTTAAAACTGCTGCTGTGTCCGCAGCGTTTGCTCTACAGGTATGATTTTACCCTCAAAACGTAGCCATGGCTGTCCTCTTTCATCCAATGTGTTTACTATTGTACTAGGTGTTATGGTTCTTTCATAAATGTCACCAATGCACAGCCTCCTCCCTCCAACTCTTCCATAGACTCTAATGTTAAAATGGCTCAGAAGGTTCGTTTGAAAATCAGAAGAGCATGGTGTCTTTCCACTGTCACCACGTCCATATAATAAACTCCACAGGCATGAAAACTGAGAATTTGGTAGACTAGACATTGCTGCCACTCACGGTGAAAGAATTTTGTCAATACAACTTGTACTTTTCTTTTGGGAACGATTTGTTTCGGCCTGACTTTTCTGTTCATTTTAAGCAGCAAAAGTGAGGCGCATGTCTGTGTCGTGTGTATGGAGCCATTGGGTGCAGTCACTATAGCAACCAGGCTCACACCTGCCTGCTTAACGAGCTCTCTCTCAGTCTGCCAAGATTCATCTTAAACACTTCTCTTTCAACTGCTGCTGTGTCCACAGTGTTTGCTTTACAGCCATCATTTTACCCTCAAAACGTAGCCATTGTTGTTCTCTTTCCAACACCGTGTCTTTCAAAACATTGAGATGTAAACTTTTTGAACTGTGTAGATCCAAGTAGATAGATAACCTCCTAACTGACCCATAGAAATACATTGTTTTCAGTCAGGAGTTTGTCTCAACAGCAGAAAAGACCCCACCTTTTAAATTACTCCTGTGACCACATTTTTGACAGCGGGAACATAAAGAACATGCTGTTGTGTAGAAAAATTCCTCTGGATCTCCATGGTTTAAAAGCTGGCTTGACAGGAATTACAATTTTGGATTTAGAAGCAGTTTTTCCAACAGATGCCATTAAGCAGATTTGAAAGGGGTCACAGAATAATAGTGTCATTGTCCAGAGTCTGTGACTCCTTGTTTATATTTAAGTTTATTATTATTATGGGATTTTGTGCTCCTTTTTCACATTTCATGTTCCTATGTTCTGTGTTCCCTAGTCTGTGTTAAGTTTGTGTGGGTTTTGTTCTGTCGGTGTGTTTCCTGTTTTACGTTGAAGGTCCGTGTCCAATCTCAGTGTGTTCAGATTACATGTCAGACAATCATGTCTGATTACTCCCAGCTGTGCCCTCCTTCTGTGTCTCATTCCCTCGTTATCCCTCTGTGTATTTAAGCCTTGTGTTTGCGGCTGGTTCATCTGTGTATCGCCCTCCGTTGCCCTGTGTGGCTTCCCTATGTTTTCTACATCTCCCTGCATCTCTGTTTCATGTTTGTTTTTGCTTAGCCTTTTCCAGTTTAGGTTACTCTTAGGTGTTTTTTGTACACCACGTTCCTGTTTGTTTTGCCTTCGTGTTAATAAAGCTCGCTCTCTACTTAAGCAGTCTGCATCTTGGCTCCGTTAATAATTCAGACAAATAGTATGTCAGTAGTTAGTGTAGGCCAACTGAATAGAGCATTCTGATTGCCCTGCTAAATGCAAGCTGATTGTGTATTGGTGGACTTGTCTTCTGCACACAGGTTTTTCAGATCTGGAGTCAGTTGATGACTTTAAAATAATCTTTTCTGACTGGATAATTAAAGCTCACAGCATCTACCTGTCTGTAGTTAATTTCCCCACCTTTTAACTAACGTTTAACTAATCTAATCTCATTTAATGTTTCTGTTTATAGTCTGTATAGTTTATCTCCCCACGAATACACTCAAAGTAGTCTTAAAATAAAACCCACAAAACAGTTCAAGATTTAATACTTTTTATTTGCTCATTTAATGCCAGTTGCCCTGTTTTTCTGTATGTCACTCATTCGCTTATACTTGGGCAAAAAGTACCAATTTGTACACTAGTATAGTGTATTTTTTCCCTCTATCTCTCTATGTCTGTCACACACACAGACCAACACACAGACATGTATATGCTCATTAATGCTGTTCAAACTGATGCTCAAATTTCCAAGCACCACCTGAACGCCTCATCTGTTTTTAACCCATCACTGGACCAACTGTCGTCATTCCGCTTTGCTCTCTGCTGTGGTAAGTACAATACAATCAGTACTGCAGTGTTTTATTTTTATGATGGTAAAAATACGTTTGACATTTAAACTCACATATCAAGTCCAACAGAGTTCAAAGAATAAAGAAAGAAAAAAAAAAAAGAATAACCTTCGCTATCATTTATACAGGTTTATGATGTTTTGCTGTTAGCAGCAGTGCTAACGCTAGCTTCAATGCTAATGCTAACGCCAGCTATAGTGCTAACACTAGCCTTAGCAATTATTAACTGACAAAAAGAATATTCCTGTGATATCCCTGTGATATTTATTGGCGGTCACTGAGACAAAAGTAACAAATGAGCTTCATTATTGCCATTGTGGCTCAGTTTTAACAGTAAGAATGCTAACGCTAGCTGCAATGCTAACGCTAGCTGCAATGCTAACGCTAGCTGAAATGCTAACGCTAGCTTCAATGCTAATGCTAATGCCAGCTATAGTGCTAACACTAGCCTTAGCAATTGTTAACTGACAAAAAGAATATTCCTGTGATATCCCTGTGATATTTATTGGCAGTCACTGAGTCAAAAGTAACAAATGAGCTTTATTATTGCCATTGTGGCTCAGTTTTAACAGTAAGAATGCTAACGCTAGCTGCAATGCTAACGCTAGCTGCAATGCTAACGCTAGCTGCAATGCTAACATTAACTGAAGTGCTAATGCTAGCTGGAATGCTAAGGCTAGTAACAGTCTAACAGTCTTACATAAGTGGCAATACTTCAGGTAATTAGTTTGAATTATAAAATGGCTGCTGTGTCTTTTAGTGTGCTGTATTATTCTATAACCTGCTAATTATAAGTTCAGTGTATCATGTCGTGTGGGCTTTGTATTTCTGTTAGTCTGATAACACTGTACAGACAACTAACATATTATTTCTCCTCTTACACTTTCAGGAACTTGACTGACATCTGTGCTTTGCCTGGTAGGTGTGCACATACTGTAAGAGAAGCAGACCAAAATAAAAATAAAAAATCTGAATAATATAAACTGTAAAGTGATGGGTTCAAAGTTTTTGCTAGACCTTTTAAACACAATTTTATAACAAATACACACAAGTGCAGCTTAACAATTGGGCTAAATATTTTTTTTCGTATATTTTTGTAGTCACACTACATGTGATTAGTTAATGATTCACTCAATCATATTTGTATTTAAAAATATTATTGCTGAATTTAATTAAATATTTATTATTTTAAAAAGTGCCCAATTATGCAACTTTTTGCACATGGCAGCCGACAACAGTTTAGCTTGAATATTTGTTTTGTCCTTTTTCAGTAGTCACAATTAGTTCATACAATTACCATGTGATATTATTTTAATAAAATTATTATATTTTTCTTGTTTTTTTGTTCACAGTGTGTAGAAGAAGAAGAACAAGGACCAGATCTCCAGTCTTCTCTCTCACATCCCAACCCCCCAACCCCTCTGTCCTCTGTCTTGCTCCACCTGTTGTCTCTGCCTTCTTTCCATCTGTATTTCACTCTGTGGTTTGTGAGAAATTTTGCCAAACCAACAATCCTTTTGCGGTTTGATTTCAAAGCCGTGTCTCTCCTGCTCTGTCTGTTCTCTCTGCTAAATTTTCTCTCTACCTGTTTTTCACTCTTGGCTTGCTGCTGAAAAACGCCAAGCCAACAAAACAATAAAGAGTGCATATTTTGCCTCAACCTATGAACAAACTGAACAAACAAAGAAAAATCTGCGGTTTGATTTCCAAGCCGTGTCTCTCCTGCTCTGCCTGTTCTCTCTTCTAAATTTTCTCTCTACCTGTTTTTCACTCTTGGCTTGCTGCTGAAAAACGCCAAGCCATTAAAGCAATAAGGAGTGCATATATTGCCTCTACCTGAGAACAAACAAAGAAAACTCTAATTCACGGTTTGATTGTGATTTCCCAGCCGTGTCTCTCCTGCTCTGCCTGTTCTCTCTTCTAAATTTTCTCTCTACCTGTTTTTCACTTTGCGCTTGCTGCTAAGTTGTGCCAAGCTAATAAAGAGAGTGCATAATATTCTCTTGACTGAAGAACAAACTGTCAAACGAAAGACAACTGTTTCTGACAAATAAAAACTGAAATATAAAGACAAAGAGAACATCTCCTGGTGTGTGCCACTCTTATTTTATAAACATATTTTCTAAAGCCTAAGAAACACAGGTGTGTGAAAATGCCAAGGAAGCAGAAAAAGTCACAAGCTGCAAAACAACGCTGGAAGAAGTTCCATGAGTTTCACAGTGTACCAATATGTGAACAGGCTGAGTTTGATTTTCCTCAGAGCTCTGCAGAAGACAGTGTGTCTACAAAGACCAATGCTGATGGTGTCAAACAGGCAGGTCAACATGTTCCTGCACATGTACAACAGGTATCTTATGCTGATGCTGTAAAGAGTGGACTGCAGCATGAATTTAATGAACAACATGAGGTGTCATGTGACCCACAGGTGGGTTATGCTGATTTTTTGAAAAGAGGCTGTCACAGTGATGTGGCAGGACCATCTCATGCAGAAAGAATGAACCTTGAAAATCAGCCATCTGTTACACAGGTCTGTGCATCTCACAGCCAGGCTCATCCCAAGTATGGAGACTCCAGAAACAAGCAGTGCACATGTAACTCACTCACATTTCTTGCATTCCTTCATGAGAATGAAAACATGACTACAGCTGACCTTAATCTGGTCTTGGATAAAGGTGATGTGATGTACAAAGAGGCCAAGAAAAGATTTCCTAAAAATATTCATTTGGCAACCGATGAGCTGCCAGACAAAGTTGATGCTCGCTGGTCTATGTATGATGTCGACATGACACAGCCTTCCCGGTATGGGACATTTGAAGAACCTCCAGAGGAAGCAGTAGATACCTTTCTCAGCTTAGAAGCAGGACTGAGCTGCCTGTTGTCAGATGTGCAGTATGCCTTACTGATTATGAGTGGATTGTGTATAGCAGTGTTCAGATCCACATCAAGCAAATATGGTTTCTTTGATCCACACTCCAGAACACCCAGTGGTCTTCCTCTACTACTACAGTCACGTAATCGTGGTACAGCAGTGATGCTGAAATTCACACTCCTCAGTGACATGATTAAGAGGATCCAAGATTCTTATGAAATGATGGAGATATCACCTTCTTGTAACTATGAGCTGAAGCCTGTGCAGTTCTACAGTATGAGCACAGTCAACCTGAGTGATACTATCACAGACACAGTCTGCAGACCAACAGCTGCCACTGCTGTGGCACCTACTCACTCTGATGCAACTGTTGATGAAGCAAACCCCTCTTCTCCAAGGAGAAACACAACCACTGATCTGACTGAGAACATCTTTTGTCAAATGGTGAAACAAAAAGAAGACCAAATGACTCAGTTCACATCATATGAAGATCAGAATGAACCTCCTAATATACCCACTGAACAACTATGCAGTGAATTAAGTTTCCTTCCATCAAGTGATGCTTTTTCATGTCAATCAAATGCTGCCATAACAAATGTTGCTGCCTGTGACCTTTCTGATATAGTTTTACAAAAACTGAAAAAAGTTAATAAACAACAAAGGAACAAAATGAAAAGAAGATTAATGGCATCAGAGAAACCCAGAAATCAGAGAAAAGAAAACCAAAAAAGGAAAGAACAACAAAAGTATGCTTCAAATAAAAATTACAAAGAAAAGAAAAAATCTTGCACAAGTGAGGCATATAAAAACAATCCTGAAGTCAGACAGAAAAGACAACAGTATATGAAAAGACGTTACTGTGAAAATGATGAATTCAGAAAGAAACAAAAACAATATGTTAAAAAACGTTTTTCTGAGAATGCTACAGTTAGAAAGAAACAACAACAATATATTAAAAGACGCTACTGTGAGAACGATGAATTCAGAAAGAAACAACAACAATATATTAAAAGACGCTACTGTGAGAACGATGAATTCAGAAAGAAACAACAACAATATATTAAAAGACGCTACTGTGAGAACGATGAATTCAGAAAGAAACAACAACAATATATTAAAAGACGCTACTGTGAGAACGATGAATTCAGAAAGAAACAACAACAATATATTAAAAGACGCTACTGTGAGAACGATGAATTCAGAAAGAAACAACAACAATATATTAAAAGACGCTACTGTGAGAACGATGAATTCAGAAAGAAACAACAACAATATATTAAAAGACGCTACTGTGAGAACGATGAATTCAGAAAGAAACAACAACAATATATTAAAAGACGCTACTGTGACAATGCTGAATTTAGACAAAAACAAAAAAACTATATCACTAAAAGGTATCAAGAAAACCCTGAATTCAGAGAGAGACAGAGATCTCGAGTGACTCAGCGTTATGCACGTGATGACGCATTCAGAGTAAGACACAGACAACTAATGAAACAACTAATGCGAGACAGGTATCAAAGTAATCTTGCCTTCAGGATTATGCACAATATGAGATGTGCAATGAAAATAAAAAGGAAATACAGATGGGTGAACAGACAAACCCAAGAGAGTGACAACAGTGTGATTAACGAGGCCATATCTGTGTTCAAATCACAAATCAAAGCTGGACCATCATACCCATGTACTGTATGCTTCAAGGCTTCATTTCCAAACCAAGTACGACCCTGCAGAAGGTCAAATTATGTCAAAAACCCACATGTGGTTGCAACATGTTTGACAGGAAAGTTTGTTCATGTTTGTGATGAAAACTGCAGAAATGAGCAGTGCAATGTTCCCGATGAGAGAAAGAGAGAGTGGATTTGTCACACCTGCCACGATCATCTTAAAAATGGATCCATGCCAGCACTTGCTGTTGCCAATAAACTGGATCTTGCTGATACTCCACCTGAACTGTCTGATCTCAACATACTGGAGAGACATCTCATAGCCAAGTGCATACCATTTGCCAAGATCATTCCTCTTCCCAAAGGCAGACAAAGAGCAATTAGAGGAAATGTGGTCTGTGTCCCATCAGAGGTACAGGAAACTGTTGAAGCATTGCCTCGATTAAGAATTAATTCTCAGGTCATGAGAGTAAAATTGAAGAGACGCTTGTCTTACAAAGGTCATCAGCTGTTTCAGACTGTAAGCTGGTCTAAACTTGTGCAAGCACTGCATAAACTCAAGCAGATTCATCCACAGTATAAGGATGTGAGCATCAGAGATGATCCTGAGCTGTGTGATCCAACTCTTCCTGATGAAGATGATGAGGATGATGATGATGAAAACATGAATGAGGATGATTATGATGAGGCTGATTTAATGGAAATTGACAGCTGTGAGAAAAATGCACTGAGTGAAGCACAAAATAAAAATGAACAGGATATTGACATGTTACCCTGTGATGGTGAACAATCGCATGAACAGATGATAGATGATTCAGAGCAAGCAGATGGACTGACTAATGGTGGTTTTGCACTCGAGTCCTGTTTGCAGCCCCCTGATGTGGCTGAGGAGATATTATGTTTCAGTGAAGGAATCTACTCTGTTGCTCCTGCAGAGAGAAACAATCCAATAAGTTTTTTCAAAACACCTAAACTGGAGGCCATGGCCTTCCCTGTGCAGTTTCCTACAGGCCAAAACACACTTGATGAAAGAAGGCTGATCAAAGTATCCCCCAGTGGGTATTTCAAATCAAGACTTTTCTGCATTGATGATCGTTTTGCCAAAGACACAAACTATTTGTTCTTTGCACAGTTTGTGACTGAAATACACTTGGCTACATCCAGCATGACAGTACAGTTAAGGAAGGCAAAGCCTCTGACCAGAGATGGTAGAAAAATAACCTCAGGCATGTTACAAGATAAACATGAGGTGGAGAAACTGGTGCGAAATAAAGATGCAGTGAGATTCATGCAGCCTCTGAGAGGAACCCCAGCCTATTGGGAGAAAACAACAAGAGATCTTTTTGCCATGATCAGACAGTTGGGAACTCCCACGTTCTTTTGCACATTTTCAGCTGCTGAAATGCGCTGGCCTGAAGTGATCGAGGCAATAACAAGGCAGCAAGGTGAACAAGTGAATTTTGAAGGACTCGACTGGTCAGCAAAGTGTGACATCCTGAGAAGCAATCCTGTCACAACAATGCGCATGTTTGACAAGAGAGTTGAAGCATTATTCAGAGATTTACTCTTATCTCCCGCAGAGCCACTTGGCAAAGTCATTGACTACTTTTACAGAGTTGAGTTTCAGCACAGAGGAAGCCCACACATACACTGCCTCCTGTGGGTAGAAGGTGCTCCTGTGTTTGAGGAGGATGATGAGCAAACTGTTCTTGATTTTATAAACAAATACATCACAGCTCAGCTGCCTGATCCACATAAACAACCTGAACTGTACAAAAAAGTAACAGAAGTGCAAAAACACAGTAAGAACCACACAAAGACGTGTTTTAGGAGTTTAAGCTCCGGGTGCCGTTTTGGTTTTCCCAAACCACCCTGCAATGAGACAATGATCACAAGACCCAGTGAGGATGATGCACTGGAAGTAGAAACAGCAAAGAACAAGCTCAGACCACTGAACCAGCTGCTGAATGAACCTGAAACTGCTTCCATGAGTTTAGAGCAGCTCTTGGAAAGATGCAAGTTGACACATGCAGAATATCAGAGATACCTGAATAAAATGAACATGAGGAGTACGATCATACTAAAGCGTGATCCAAAAGACTCTTGGATAAACGGCTATAATCCACATCTGCTTGAAGCCTGGAACAGTAATATCGACATAAGCTTTGTTTTAGATGCTTTTGGTGCTGCAAATTATTTAATGAAATATATATCAAAAAAAGAGGGCGGGCTATCTGAGTACCTGAAAACTGTCATTGAGAACTCCCATAAAGACAGTGTAAATGAGTGCGATGAAATGAGAGCCGTCATGCAGGCATATTCAAAGAAGCGAGAGATCAGTGCACAGGAGTGTGTTGCTCGTGCATGTGGTCT
The DNA here is from genome assembly GCF_041146795.1 of Maylandia zebra. NCBI lineage: Eukaryota > Metazoa > Chordata > Actinopteri > Cichliformes > Cichlidae > Maylandia > Maylandia zebra. Next base: position 24,872,326 of record NC_135185.1, read on the forward strand.
TCACATGAAGCAATGCTCACGTGCTGTAATATTCATTCCAACTGATGATAATCCTGTGAAAATGAGTCGTCCCCTGTCAGTTCTGGACAACACAACACCTGAGTCTTCCAATGTTTGGATGACATCTTTGAATGACAAATACAAAGCCAGACCTGAAACACCAGAGTATGAGGAGATGTGCATGGCAGACTTTGCTGCTACTTGCAGGATTGTCTATGGCCAACAGAAAAAAGGTAAAGATGTTTTGCCCCTTCTCAATGAGATGGGGTTTGTGCAAAGGCGCAAAAATGATAAGCCTGCTATCATCAGATTTCACCGCTGCTCACAAGAAAAACATCCAGAGCAATATTACGGAAGACTGCTTAAACTGTACCTTCCTCATCGTTCAGACCACGAACTGAAAACACCATCGTTGCCAACCTATCAGGCTTTCTATGGTGCTGGCTGTGTACAGCTACCAGGTACTGACCATCTTGAGTACGTGCAACACATTGTCAAAAGAAACAGAGAAAAATATGAGAAAAACAGTGAGGAGATCGAGAGCGCTGTTGAGGAATATGAGCAGAACAGAGGTGTGACTGACGAATGGTGTAATCTGGCACCTGAATCAGATCTCGTAAGGTTGCCACTTGTTGAACAAGAAAGAGAGCGAGACAATGAAAATGAACAGGAAGATGTGCCCGACTACAGCCGTCAGGCTGATGCTTCAACAGAAGTCAGAGCCATCAGGGAACCCCCTGCTATTGATCCCACATTGTTACGTCAGATGTTTCAGAATCTGAACAAGAAGCAAGCCTGCATATTTTATGCAGTTAGAGACTGGTGCATTAAAAGAGTCTGTGCTCTAAATCCAGAGCAGTTTTTCTTTTATATTAATGGTGGTGCTGGAACAGGAAAATCACATCTTATCAAATGCATCTACTCAGAAGCATCTAAGATACTGAGCAAAGTGCCCAGATATGCAGACGACGTTGACATATCAAAACCCACTGTCCTGTTAACTGCTTTCACTGGGACTGCAGCTTTTAACATTTCTGGAACAACACTGCATTCTCTTCTCAAGCTGCCTAGAAGCTTAAAACCTCCCATTCAGGGACTTGGCAATCAGCTGGATGAAGTCAGATCAGAACTTTTGAATGCTGAAATAATCGTCATTGACGAAGTGTCTATGGTGTCAAGACATCTGTTTGCATATGTAGATGCAAGACTCAAACAGATCAAAGGGACTCGGAGACCCTTTGGAGGCATGTCAGTCATTGCTGTCGGAGACTTCTATCAGCTACCCCCAGTGCGACAGTCTAAACCTCTCTGTGTGCACGACCCGTCTGAGATCGACCTGTGGCGGGAGCATTTTCAGATGATCACTCTGACTGAGATTATGCGTCAGAAAGATGATGTTGTCTTTGCAGAGATGCTGAACAGAATTCGTGTGAAAGGAAAGTTGGATGAGCTTTGCGAAGCAGATAGAAATTTGTTGTCACAGGCCATAACTGAACCAGCCCATTGTCCAACTGATGCGTTGCACATTTTTGCAACTAATAAAGAAGTGGATGCACACAACTCTGCAACACTGGCTCTGCTCCACACTCATATCATTGACATCCATGCAGATGATTATAGAAAAGATCCTAGAACTGGCAGAATGGCACTTCAAGACAGACCGTTGAAAGGAGGTAAAAACGAGTTACCAGACACACTGAAAGTTGCAGAAGGAGCTCGTGTCATGCTCACCAGAAACATTGACATACAAAATGGTTTGGTTAATGGAGCTTTTGGAATACTACTTAGAGTAGTTCACTCTGAAAACGACCAACACATCATCAAGCTTGGACTTAAAATGGATAATGAGACATCTGGAAAGAATAACCGCACACCAGCAGACGACATGGTGTACATTGAGAGAGCAGAGGAGAATCTGAAGCAGAAAGGAGTGGTACGAAGACAGTTCCCAGTGAAGCTGGCCTTTGCATGTACAATACATAAGGTACAGGGTATGACAACTACATCAGCTGTTGTCTCTCTTAAGAGCATTTTTGAGCCCGGCATGGCCTACGTAGCTGTCAGTAGAGTGACGTCTCTCAGTGGACTGTATCTTCTTGATATGGAAGAGAAAAAAATATTCACCAACCCAGAAATCACTGCAGCGCTTGAGAACATGAGACAAGCCAACCTTGATGACATGATGCCTCTTCTACACGTGAGGCAAACACTGAGCAGGTCAGAGGTTTTCACCATTGTTCATCATAATACAGAGGGACTGCCAGCTCACATTAATGACATCAAAAGTCACCATGAATTGTGTCTAGCAGATGTTTTGTGCCTAACAGAAACACACCTGCGGGGCTCTTTTGTCGCAGAGAGTCTCCACTTGGAAAATTACAATTTGTTCAAACGCAACAGACACCTGTCCTACACAAACTTTCCCCAGATGGCAAACAGAAGTGGTGGTGGAGTTGCTGTTTATGTGAAAAGTGACATTCAAGTGCATGAAAAACAGTACATCCATAATGTAACTGACCTTGAATTTCTGGCTTTAAAGGTTGAAGCACCAGTCAGTGCTCTGATTGCAGTTGTATACAGACCTCCAGACTACACTCTGAGGCCATTCCTGAAAAACCTGGTAAGCCTATTAGACTCATTGGAGATCATGGACTGTCATCCCATCATAGTTTGTGGTGATTTTAATGAGAATGTTTTATCCAGTGCAAACAAACCAATCCTGGAGCTGTTTGAGTCTAGGGGATACGCACAGGTCATCACTGCCCCTACCACAGAGAAGAACACACTGCTTGACCTAATTTTCATTTCTCAGTCAGATCGATGTCTCCATTCTGGAGTCATGAAGACATACCATAGTTACCATGACCCAGTATACTGTGTATTGTCCTGTGATGATTCATGATCTAGATCTTTGAATACAGTAAGTAATTTCTATATTTTTGAATGACTTAAGAAAGTAGAGCGATATTTAAAAGTTGACGCCCTGCATTGCAGTATAATGTTTGAATTGTTTACATAAAATACAATTACATGAATTAAGTAATGATATCAGTAAAAGATGACAATTTTATTTATTACAGAAAATCTAAAATTCACTAACAGTAACCTATAAATGTCAGAAAAATCAAATATAGCAGTTTAAAATGAATAGTGTAGGCATATCCTCTCTGCAGCCAGGCTTCAACATCCTGCCAGGCTGCCCCAGTCTCACTGTGGCTGGGAGGGAGGGAGGGTGGACCAGAGGATTGCCTACACAACACATAAATGTTCAACAGCTTCTTCATTGTTTCTGAGAGAACAATAATGACTAAAGGTTGCTTTTTAAAAAAACAAACAAACAAACAAACAAACCTAATTACAGCAATAATGACAGTTAAGCCACTTTATGTGTGCCTCTATTTTGAAATACTATTTACAAAAATGTTATTATTTTGGTTTGTTATAAACTTTAAACTTTTTCAAAAGTATACGATTATATTTTTGGACAAATCTTTCGATGAAACATACATTTTTATGAGCTTTTATCATGTTTCGGCCAGTGCAATCATCAGGGTGGGTCTGGGTTGATAACTGCACATTTCTGGCCAGAAATGTTTCAGCAGTGTTACATATGTAGTGCATATGTTACACTTGCTTTCTGTTACCAGCTGATACCCTACATTTGTATAGACATTGGATGGTGTGAGGTTGGGGAGTTGAGTGGGGGGGGGGGGGTTTACGGTGGGAGCTGAGGGGGGGGAGGGTGTTAGGTTTCCTTTTTTCTTTTTCTTTTTTAAGAGAGACACAGTCCTCCTGTGTCTTCTCCAAGCTTCACATGTAAGATCCAACAGTGTGAAGCACATAGCAGCTAGAAACTGTAATGCCACAGATCAGAGAGGCTTCATCATCACCATCTTCATCGCCGTACGATCAGAGCGTGAGACTTCACATCTGGAGCACAGGAGACATTCTGTGATAAGTCCTCCTTCTAGCTTGTCCCACAAGCAGTCGGTGAGATTTACTCACAACAAAAAGGGTTAATGACATAATTTCCATGAAAACATGTATTCATTCTTTGTAAAGTGTTTAAATTGTGTTTTCACTTGACCTTAGGAGTGTTAGAGTGTATTGTAATGTCTGTACTCAGGTGTTTCCCTCTGTGATCCATCCCCATCAGAGCTGAGACACTCAGGACTGAACAGACTGCACAGTTTCTGTGACCGAGCCTCCAAAACACCTTCTTTGAAACCACTCATGATAGAAGGGCTTCATATTTGCAGCAGCACTACTACAGGTATTCAGTTTATTACAGGATGTGTTTGTTTCTTAGGACCAGCTCTGAGTGCACACTACCTAACATATACACCTTTCTGTTCATTACAAACCAACTACTCTGGATCACACGGCCAGTTGGCAGGAATGTTGCTGCAGGAAAACATCCCTGGAGATCACCATCATTGTCAGACTGACTGTGCCTCCTCTGTGCAGTGTCAAGATCCTCCCTAAATGAGTGTGTAAGTTAACATTTTCATTATTTTATTCCCTTTGACAAGACAAGTATCACTGATATTTACATTTACAACTACATATGTTCCCGTTTTCTGCTCTTCTTTTAAAGTCCTCAGCTATCCTGCTTCTGTGCTGCTTGCCACACATCAAACACTGGCCGGATGACAGGGAGGATCCACTCTGAAGTCACTGGACGTGATGAGGATCATATGGGACTTCATAGTTTCACAGAAACATTGTGCTCTGTGATTACAGGTTTTAAATGGACATAATGACTGCCTCTCTCTGATCAACAGGCTAAAGGATTGTTTTCATTGTTAGTGCTCTGTACAATGTATGCTTATTTAATATTTCATCACAGAGCAAACCTTTATTTATTTAACATTTTTTTATTTTGTTTTAATGTTGAATTAACTGTGGGGATTTTTTTAAGTGGGCACTTGGGATGTCATATGACCAGAAATGTGGTAACTGGAATTCAACAGTATGGAAGAAAAAATCTGCTGAGAACGAAACACATACAAAAACCCCCAAGAAAATTCAAATTCATTCCATGTAATCCAATCTAAAACATTTTAAACTGCTGAACAGCAACACAAACAGTGTTAAAAAACAGTGTTAACAGAATGATTATGATGATTTTGTACCAAAGTTTCAGGTCACATGGCACACCTAGTGTGTAGTGTGGGGTATCAGCTGGTAAGTATAGGTTTTTTCATATTTGTGTCCTTAGAGTTCAGATAGATAAAGACTTGTGTATAATAATTAGTCATAACCACAACTCAAAGTCAGGGACTAACTAAATTTGGGACTTTGTGTCTGAGCCCAGGTTAAAACAATGTGTAAAAAAGCATTTAGTGGCATGGCTGAACAATGCTGTATTGATACTTATTTATCCATGTTCACAAAAAGGACTAATGTGTTTATTTGATTATTTGCATGTGTTAAACTGTGTCACCACCTTAGGCTTTCATTTGAGTTTACTCACAAATCTCTATACAGTTCTCTTTTACCACTGTGTGGACTCTGTTTACATTAAAACATAAAGAAGAATGAGTAATAAAAAGATGTGTAGACAGATCAGAAGATTAAGTAGACCGATAGAAACAGCTGTTCAGCCATGTTCTAAGAAACCAACACAATTTAAAGGTTCAGGATTGTGGTTTTAAAAGTTGAATTTTCATGTATTTCATATGTTGCTCATTATTTTTTATTTAGTTATTTAATTTAGTTATTTTTCTTTATTCTACCAGTCCTTTTCAGAAAGAAGCTGTAAAATATGACTTAAGATTTTTATGTTATTTTCTATGACATACAAAACAAATTGATGTATGTAATACTATTAAACATGATATACACATGTGTATATGTCTGAAAAACATCATGCTGTATATTAAAGTTTGTATTTTCTGCAGAATGTTTGTTCTTCTTTTAAGTTCATTTCAATTAGAAGAATATGAACTTTTAATATTCATTCAGAGGTTTTCTGACTCTAAATGTTCTTTTCTCATTTCTTAGGGTTTTCTAATTTACATTTAAAACATTTTCAGCTTTTTTCCAACTTCTGCTTCTGTGTAACCTTCAGCTTTTAGCAGTTCAGCACCTTTGTTTTCAGGTTAAATTCGTTTTTTTTTTTTTTTTTTAATCTCATTCAATATTTTTAACTCAAAATTCAGCAATTAATTCATTTCAGTGCATACATTCAGATTCAAGCATTCACACTGCAGTTTCTTCAGAAAATGCACTTTCTAGTTATTATTATATTTTATTCTGTATTCCGTACGTTTTTTGTAATCCTATAACTTCAAAACCGTTCAACTTAGAAAAACCATTCAAACACCGTTAGATTCCTATTCTTTTGGACAACACTGCTTCTATTTTTCATATTTTTAACATTTATATTTTTAATTTTATTCAACTTTATTCAACAAAAATTTATAATGTATTTCAATGGGGAGACCCTTCAAATCCTCATTCAACTTACTCATTTTTAAACTCTTACTACTTCCACATACATTGACATAGAGCCACCATTCAAACTTTAAAACGAAGACAAGACATTCAACTATTCAACTTGTATTTATCTTTTCAATATCTATTATACTTTTTCTTCAGTTCCAGTTTAAGTTTCATGATGTTTTTTCAGCCGTTTCAGAGTTTATAATGGGTGTGTATGGGACGGAATGTTGGGGCTAGAGTGAGGCAGCTCAACTGCTAGAGTGAGAGGAGCAAAAAAATTAATCTTAAAATCTTTTTTAAAACTGCTGCTGTGTCCACAGCGTTTGCTCTACAGGTATGATTTTACCCTCAAAACGTAGCCATCGCTGTCCTCTTTCATCCAATGTGTTTACTATTGTACTAGGTGTTATGGTTTTTTCATAAATGTCACCAATGCACAGCCTCCTCCCTCCAACTCTTCCATAGACTCTAATGTTAAAATGGCTCAGAAGGTTCGTTTGAAAATCAGAAGAGCATGGTGTCTTTCCACTGTCACCACGTCCATATAATAAACTCCACAGGCATGAAAACTGAGAATTCAGTAGACTAGAAGCTGCTGTCGCTCACGGTGAAAGAATTTTGTCAATACGACTTTTACTTTTCATTTGGGAACGATTTGTTTCGGCCTGATTTTTCTGTTCATTTTAAGGAGCAAAAGTGAGGCGCATGTCTGTGTACGTGTGTATGGAGCCATTGGGTGCGGTCACTATAGCAACCAGGCTCACACCTGCCTGCTTAACGAGCTCTGCCTGCCACTGTACCAAGATTCATCTTAAGCACTTCTCTTTCAACTGCTGCTGTGTCCACAGTGTTACAGCCATCATTTTACCCTCAAATTGTCGCCATTACTGTTCTCTTTCCAACACCGTATCTTTCAAAGCTCAGGCATTTAAACTTTTTAAACTGTGTGGATCAAAGTGGAGGGATCACATTTGAGTCATTCAGTGATTCAAAGAATATGACCTTTTAATATTCATTCAGATGTTTTCTGACTCTAAATGTTCTTTTCTCATTTCTTAGGGTTTTCTAATTTACATTTAAAACATTTTCAGCTTTTTTCCAACTTCTTCTTCTGTGTAACCTTCAGCTTTTAGCAGTTCAGCACTTTTGTTTTCAGGTTAAATTCGTTTTTTTTTTTTTTTATCTCATTCAAAATTTTTAACTTAAATTCAGTAATTATTTCATTTCAATGCATACATTCAGATTCAAGCATTCACACTGCAGTTTCTTCAGAAAATGCACTTTCTAGTTCTATTTTATTATTATGGATTCCGTACGTTTTTTGTAATCTATCTCCTTCAAAACCGTTCAACTTAGAAAAACCATTCAAACACCATTAGATTCCTATTCTTTTGGACATGACTGCTTCTATTTTTCTCATTTTTAACATTTATATTTTTAATTTTATTCAACTTTTTTCAACAAAAATTTATAATGTATTTCAATGGGGACACCCTTCAAATTCTCATTCAACTTACTCATTTTTAAACTCTTACTACTTCCACATACATTGACATAGAGCCACCATTCAAACTTTAAAACGAAGACAAGACATTCAACTATTCAACTTGTATTTATCTTTTCAATATCTATTATACTTTTTCTTCAGTTCCAGTTTAAGTTTCATGATGTTTTTTCATCCGTTTCAAAGTTTATAATGGGTGTGTATGGGACGGAATGTTGGGGCTAGAGTGAGACAGCTCAACTGCTAGAGTGAGAGGAGCAAAAAAATTAATCTTAAAATCTTTTTTAAAACTGCTGCTGTGTCCGCAGCGTTTGCTCTACAGGTATGATTTTACCCTCAAAACGTAGCCATCGCTGTCCTCTTTCATCCAATGTGTTTACTATTGTCCTAGGTGTTATGGTTCTTTCGTAAATGTCACCAATGCACAGCCTCCTCCCTCCAACTCTTCCATAGACTCTAATGTTAAAATGGCTCAGAAGGTTGGTGTGAAAATCAGAAGAGCATGGTGTCTTTCCACTGTCACCACGTCCATATAATAAACTCCACAGGCATGAAAACTGAGAATTCAGTAGACTAGACATTGCTGTCACTCACGGTGAAAGAATTTTGTCAATACGACTTTTACTTTTCATTTGGGAACGATTTGTTTCGGCCTGACTTTTCTGTTCATTTTAAGCAGCAAAAGTGAGGCGCATGTCTGTGTACGTGTGTATGGAGCCATTGGGTGCGGTCACTATAGCAACCAGGCTCACACCTGCCTGCTTAACGAGCTCTGCCTGCCACTGTACCAAGATTCATCTTAAGCACTTCTCTTTCAACTGCTGCTGTGTCCACAGTGTTACAGCCATCATTTTACCCTCAAATTGTCACCATTATTGTTCTCTTTCCAACACTGTATCTTTCAAAGCTCAGGCATTTAAACTTTTTAAACTGTGTGGATCAAAGTGGAGGGATCACATTTGAGTCATTCAGTGATTCAAAGAATATGACCTTTTAATATTCATTCAGATGTTTTCTGACTCTAAATGTTCTTTTCTCATTTCTTAGGTTTTTCTAATTTACAATTAAAACATTTTCAGCTTTTTTCCAACTTCTTCTTCTGTGTAACCTTCAGCTTTTAGCAGTTCAGCACTTTTGTTTTCAGGTTAAATTCGGGTTGTTTTTTTTTTATCTCATTCAAGATTTTTAACTTAAATTCAGTAATTAATTCATTTCAGTGCATACATTCAGATTCAAGCATTCACACTGCAGTTTCTTCAGAAAATGCACTTTCTAGTTATTATTATTGTGTGGATGCTTTAAGCATCCACACTATTGAGTTCCTGTTTCTCTTTATTCTTTATACTTTATTCTAGTTGCTTCCGTACACTTTTTGGCACTTAACTACTTCCACAATTTTCAGCCGATTTTCACCATTCAAATTTTAAACTATTCTGCTATTTTTGCTAATGCTGGCTATATCTTTTGGTATTTTTAACTATTATACTTTTTAAAATATTCCACTTTTTTCCTTTAATTTGTCCCATTGAAATTAATGGGAAACTTCAGCAATTCTGCTAAATTTTGCTTGTTTTTGAAACTTAACTACTTCCTCAAATTTTCACCTAGAACAACCATTCAAACTTTAAAATGTTCACAAATTATTGGGCTATTCATGTATGTTTCAGCTTTTTCAAATATTTTACCGTTTTACTTTTATGCCTCTTAAAGTTTTGAGTTGCAAAATTGTGATTTTTCACAAAATACATGTGTTGTTATGGTTGCTATGCTCTTGGCTTCCAGTGTGACACTGAAGCTTTTGCAGCCTTTTCTTCATGTCCGAACAACTGTTTGCTACTTGCTCAATTTTCACTCAACTTCCACAAATTATACATCAAAACGTAGGTATTTTTGCTGGCTTTCAGAAAATGTCATTATCATTGTTGTGGGATTTATAGAATTTTCGCAAATCTCCTCAGACCAACACAAGGTCTCAAAACTCTGCATAGAAAGTCAATGGAGAGCTTGTTCAAAATCATCGCTGGATTTCTGTAATGAGAGGCATATTCGAATCGTCATATCTCCTTAACGAAGCAAAGTTAAGACATGAGGCTTGTCCCGGTATATCTTCAGACACTCGTGACGCTCACAATTCAAGAATTTCTTTCTCACCTATTACCGTTCTGAAATGAGTTGGACTTGTTTGAGGGTAGGAAATTCGTCCTTCGCTCAGATTTCTTCAGATTTCAAACTGTGGAAATGAACCACTTTTTTCTCTCGTCATAACTTTTTGTTGGATTTCCACAGAGACCTGAAAATTTCCATGATTGTTCACCAAAGCCTGCTGTCTCTTACGGTGAAAGAATGATATCGATACTCCAAATAGATTTCGAGTTAGAAAGCGTTGTTTGAGGGCAAGTCAAGGCAGTTTTTGCTTCGCTCTACTCAGTTATGGTGCATTACAAGTCAAATATCTTTAATAATTCATATTTTAATGATAAATTGTAAACACTGGAAGATTCCCCCATCTCTTCTGAACAAAACGGTGTAAGAATGACCGCTCTAGCCCCTACGGTTTGGAAATTATGGTCATTTGTTTGAGGGGAGTCCTCACTATGAGAAATAGGCTGCAATAATCCTGTGCCTCTCTGTGCTGCGTGTGTAAAAAGAGGCACATGTTTTGGCGGGAAAAAGTACACAGGCTCTCTGATTGGTGGATTCAAATTCAGCAGCTCCCAGGCTGACCTAGAAACTTACTTCTCTCTCCCTGTGCATTTTTTTGCTGATTTTTTCATTTAACAAGTATATTTGAGGGACCCTCAGCATGTTCAGCATTTTTTCAGCTGTCCATTTTGCTTTTCCAATTTTTCTGTTTAACTTATTACTATTGTGCTAAATAATACTATTTCTGCTATTTTATAAGATTTGTGCCTAATATAGTATTTCTGCTAAATTACAATATTTCTGCTTTTTATACTATTTGTGCTAAAACATAGTATTTCTACTAAATGTAGTATTTATGCTTAATCATACTATTTCTGCTTTTTATGGGATTTGTGCCTAATATAGTATTTCTGCTTTTTATAGGATTTTTGCTCAAACATAGTATTTCTGCTAAATGTAGTGTTTATGCTTAATCATCCTATTTCTGCTTTTCATAGGATTTATGCCTAATATAGTATTTCTGCTAAATTATAGTATTTCTGCTTTTTATAGGATTTGTGCCTAACATAGTATTTCTGCTAAATTATAGTATTTCTGCTTTTTATAGGATTTGTGCCTAACATAGTATTTCTGCTAAATTATAGTATTTCTGCTTTTTATACTATTTGTTCTAAATTATAGTATTTCTGCTTTTTATAGGATTTGTGCTTAATATAGTATTTCTGCTAAATTATAGTTTTTCTTCTTTTTATAGTATTTGTGCTAAAACATAGTATTTCTACTAAATGTAGTATTTATGCTTAATAATAGTATTTCTATATATTTCTGCCAGGTCCCCAGGCAGCCAATCCTCTGTGAGGACTGAGACATTCAAATTTTTGAAATCAGGGCCTGCACAGTTTCCCAGCCAATCAAATAAGTGTCCTGAGGCATTCAAATTTGCATATTGGGGCCTTCGTGGCTTCTAAGCCAGCCAATCATATCTGAGGGCTGAGGAATTCAAATCCACAAATCAGGGCCTGCACGGCTTCCCAGCCAGCCAATCACATATGTGGTCTCAGGCATTCAAATTTGCATATTGGGGAATTCGTGGCTTCTAAGTCAACAAGTCATCCATGTCATATATCTCTAAAAATTCATATTTTAATATTAAATTGTCAACACTTGAAGATTCCCCCATCTCTTCTGAACAAAACGGTGTAAGAATGACCGTTCTAGCCCCTACGGTTAGGAAATTATGGTCATTTGTTTGAGGGGAGTCGTCACTATGAGAAATAGACTGCAAAAATCCTGTGTCTCTCTGTGCTGCTGCGTGTGTAAACAGATGCACCTGTTTTGGTGGGGAAAAGTGCACAGCCTCTCTGATTGGTGGATTCAAATTCACCAGCTCCCAGGCTGACCTAGAAACTTACTTCTCTCTCCCTGTGTGTGTGTGTGTGTGTGTGTGTGTGTGTGTGTGTGTGTGTGTGTGTGTGTGTGTGTGACAGAGAGAGAGAGAGAGAGAGAAAGCCTTTTAATGGGATGATCCCATTGTAAGATTCAAATTCAATATATTTAGACTGGTTGACTGAATTGGATCTTGTGTGTGTGTCTCTCTGTGCATGTATGTTTCCTCATGTGTACATATTTGTAATTGTGTGGCAGTCATAAATTTTTTTGCTGATTTTTGTCATTTAACAAGTATATTTGAGGGAACCTCAGCATGTTCAGCATTTTTTCAGCTGTCCATTTTGCTTTTCCAATTTTTCTGTTTAACTTATTACTATTGTGCTAAATCACACTATTTCTGCTATTTTATAAGATTTGTGCTTAATATACTATTTCTGCTTTTATAGGATTTGTGCTTAATATAGTATTTCTGCTTTTTATAAGATTTGTGCTTAATATAGTATTTCTGCTAAATGTAGTATTTATGCTTAATCACACTATTTCTGCTATTTTATAAGATTTGTGCTTAATATACTATTTCTGCTTTTATAGGATTTGTGCTTAATATACTATTTCTGCTTTTATAGGATTTGTGCTTAATATACTATTTCTGCTTTTCATAGGATTTGTGCTTAATATAGTATTTCTGCTAAATTTAGTATTTCTGATTAATTATAGTCTTTCTACTAAATCATAGTACAGTATTTCTGCTTTTTATGGGATTTGTGCTAAAACAAAGTATTTCTACTAAATGTAGTATTTATGCTTAATCATACCATTTCTGCTTTTTATAGGATTTGTGCTTAATATAGTATTTCTGCTCAATTATAGTATTTCTGCCAAATTATAATATTTGTGCTAAAACATAGTCTTAATTTAAAATTACAATATTCATAGTTCATCACAGTGTCTCTGGTAAATCACAATATTTCTGCTCTGTTGTACTATTTTTCTAAATCATAGTGTTTCTGTAATGTTTAAGTATTTTTGGCTAAATATATTCTTTCTGTTATCTTATACTATTTCTCCTAAATTCTTGTATTTTTGAGAAGTTATCATGTTTCTGGTAAGTTACAATATTTCTGCTAAATTCTGCTATGCTATTGTATTTCTGCCAAGTATTATGTTTCCTCTAAGATATTGCAGTTCTGCTAAGTTATTCCATTTTAGCAAACTTCTTTTGCTTCTGCAAAGTTTTTACAATTTCTGCAACTTTTCAGCTTTTTCAGCTACTTTTTGCATACAGCTTCAGCTTTAAGCATCCACACTGCATTTTCGCAGGAAATGCAAATTTTTCTAGTTATTATTATTCTTCAAGTTGCTCATTTTTCGTCCTTTAACTACTTCCACAATTTTTGTGCTATTTTCACCGTTCAAATTTTAAACTATTCTGCTATTTCTGCTAATTTGCGCTATGATTTTTGCTATTTTTTGCTATTATACTTTTTAAAATATTAAGCTTTTTTCCTTTAATTTGTCCCATTGAAATGAATGGAAAACTTCCAAAATTCTGCTAAATTTTGCTTGTTTTTGAAACTTAACTACTTCCTCATACTTTCGCCTAGAAAAACCATTCAAACTTTAAAATGTTCACAAATTATTGGGCTATTCATGTATGATTCAGCTTTTTCAAATCTTTTACCGTTTTACTTTTATGCCTCTTAAAGTTTTCAGTTGCACAATTGTGATTTTTCACAAAATACATGCGTTGTTATGGTTGCTATGCTCTTGGCTTCCAGTGTGTCACTGAAGGTTTTGCAATTTTCACTTCATGTCCGAACAACTTCTTGCTACTTGCTCAATTTTCACTCAACTTCCACAAATTATACATCAAAACGTAGGTATTTTTGCTGGCTTTCAGAAAATGTCACTATCATTGTTGTGGGATTTATAGAATTTTGGCAAATCTCCTCAGACCAACACAAGGTCAGAAAACTCTCCATATAAAGTCAATGGAGAGCTTGTTCAAAATCATCGCTGGATTTCTGTAATGAGAGGCATATTCGAATCGTCATATCTCCTTAACGAAGCGACTTTAAGACATGAGGCTTGTCCCCGAATATCTTCAGACACCCCTGACGCTCACAATTCAAGAATTTCTTTCTCACCTATTACCGTTCTGAAATGAGTTGGACTTGTTTGAGGGTAGGAAATTCGTCCGTCGCTCAGATTTCTTCAGATTTCAAACTGTGGAAATGAACCACTTTTTTCTCTCGTCATAACTTTTTTTTGGATTTCCACAGAGACCTGAAAATTTCTATGACTGTTCACCAAAGCCTGCTGTCTCTTACGGTGAAAGAATGATATCGATACTCCAAATAGATTTAGAGTTAGAAAGCGTTGTTTGAGGGCAAGTCAAGGCAGTTTTTGCTTCGCTCTGCTCAGTTATGGTGCATTAGAAGTCAAATATCTTTAATAATTCATATTTTAATGATAAATTGTTAACACTGGAAGATTCCCCCATCTCTTCTGAACAAAACGGTGTAAGAATGACCGCTCTAGCCCCTACGGTTAGGAAATTATGGTCATTTGTTTGAGGGGAGTCCTCACTATGAGAAATAGGCTGCAATAATCCTGTGCCTCTCTGTCCTGCGTGTGTAAAAAGATGCACCTGTTTTGGCGGGAAAACGTAAACAGCCACTCTGATTGGTGGATTTAAATTCGGCAGCTCTCTCCCTCTGTGTGTGTGTGTGTGTGTGTGTGTGTGTGTTTAGTGGGAGAGAGAGAACCCTGCCCTTATTTGGCAGCATGTCATTGTAGGATTTAAATTGAATATAGTTAGACTGGTTGACTGGATTAGAGCCTGTGTTTGTGTGTCCCTCTGTGCATTTGTGTTCCAATATGCCTCCATATTTGTAATTTTGTAAGTTATTACTATTCTGCTAAATGATACTATTTCTGCTTTTCATAAGATTTGTGCCTAATATAGTATTTCTGCTAAATTATAGTATTTATTATTTTTATAAGATTTGTGCCAAACATAGGATTTCTGCTAAATTATAGTATTTCTGCTTTTTATACTATTTGTGCCTAATATAGTATTTCTGCTTTTTATAGGATTTGTGCCTAATATAGTATTTCTGCTTTTTATAGGATTTGTACCTAATATAGTATTTCTGCTTTTTATACGATTTGTGCTTAATATAGTATTTCTCCTTTTCATAGGATTTATGCCTAATATAGTATTTCTGCTAAATTATAGTATTTCTGCTTTTTATAGGATTTGTGCCTAACATAGTATTTCTGCTAAATTATAGTATTTCTGCTTTTTATAGGATTTGTGCCTAACATAGTATTTCTGCTAAATTATAGTATTTCTGCTTTTTATACTATTTGTTCTAAATTATAGTATTTCTGCTTTTTATAGGATTTGTGCTTAATATAGTATTTCTGCTAAATTATAGTTTTTCTTCTTTTTAAAGTATTTTTGCTAAAACATAGTATTTCTACTAAATGTAGTATTTATGCTTAATAATAGTATTTCTATATATTTCTGCCAGGTCCCCAGGCAGCCAATCCTCTGTGAGGACTGAGACATTCAAATTTTCAAATCAGGGCCTGCACAGTTTCCCAGCCAATCAAATATGTGTCCTGAGGCATTCAAATTTGCATATTGGGGCCTTCGTGGCTTCTAAGCCAGCCAATCATATCTGAGGGCTGAGGAATTCAAATCCACAAATCAGGGCCTGCACAGCTTCCCAGCCAGCCAATCACATATGTGGTCTCAGACATTCAAATTTGCATATTGGGGAATTCGTGGCTTCTAAGTCAACAAGTCATCCATGTCATATATCTCTAAAAATTCATATTTTAATGATAAATTGTCAACACTTGAAGATTCCCCCATCTCTTCTGAACAAAACGGTGTAAGAATGACCGCTCTAGCCCCTATAGTTAGGAAATTATGGTCATTTGTTTGAGGGGAATCCTCACTATGTGAAATAAACTGAAAGAAGCAGGTCTATGTCTCTGTGCTGCGTGTGTAAAAAGATGCACCTGTTTTGGCGGGAAAACGTAAACAGCCTCTCTGATTGGTGGATTCAAATTCAGCAGCTCCCAGGCTGACCTAGAAACTTAGTCCTCTCTCCCTGTGTGTGTGTGTGTGTGTGTGTGTGTGTGTGTGTGTGTGTGTGTGTGTGTGTGTGTGTTTAGTGGGAGAGAGAGGACCCTGCCCTTATTTGGCAGCATGTCATTGTAGGATTTAAATTGAATATAGTTAGACTGGTTGACTGGATTAGAGCCTGTGTTTGTGTGTCCCTCTGTGCATTGGTGTTTCAATATGCCTCCATATTTGTAATTTTGTAAGTTATTACTATTCTGCTAAATGATACTATTTCTGCTTTTCATAAGATTTATGCCTAATATAGTATTTCTGCTAAATTATAGTATTTATTATTTTTATAGGATTTGTGCCAAACATAGTATTTCTGCTAAATTATAGTATTTCTGCTTTTTATAGGATTTGTGCCTAACATAGTATTTCTGCTAAATTATAGTATTTCTGCTTTTTATAGGATTTGTGCCTAACATAGTATTTCTGCTAAATTATAGTATTTCTGCTTTTTATACTATTTGTTCTAAATTATAGTATTTCTGCTTTTTATAGGATTTGTGCTTAATATAGTATTTCTGCTAAATTATAGTTTTTCTTCTTTTTATAGTATTTGTGCTAAAACATAGTATTTCTACTAAATGTAGTATTTATGCTTAATAATAGTATTTCTATATATTTCTGCCAGGTCCCCAGGCAGCCAATCCTCTGTGAGGACTGAGACATTCAAATTTTCAAATCAGGGCCTGCACAGTTTCCCAGCCAATCAAATAAGTGTCCTGAGGCATTCAAATTTGCATATTGGGGCCTTCGTGGCTTCTAAGCCAGCCAATCATATCTGAGGGCTGAGGAATTCAAATCCACAAATCAGGGCCTGCACGGCTTCCCAGCCAGCCAATCACATATGTGGTCTCAGGCATTCAAATTTGCATATTGGGGAATTCGTGGCTTCTAAGTCAACAAGTCATCCATGTCATATATCTCTAAAAATTCACATTTTAATATTAAATTGTCAACACTTGAAGATTCCCCCATCTCTTCTGAACAAAACGGTGTAAGAATGACCGTTCTAGCCCCTACGGTTAGGAAATTACGGTCATTTGTTTGAGGGGAGTCGTCACTATGAGAAATAGACTGCAAAAATCCTGTGTCTCTCTGTG
Organism: Maylandia zebra; assembly: GCF_041146795.1. Lineage (NCBI taxonomy): Eukaryota > Metazoa > Chordata > Actinopteri > Cichliformes > Cichlidae > Maylandia > Maylandia zebra. The sequence goes on from NC_135185.1 coordinate 24,889,559, forward strand.
CTGCTGCGTGTGTAAACAGATGCACCTGTTTTGGTGGGGAAAAGTGCACAGCCTCTCTGATTGGTGGATTCAAATTCACCAGCTCCCAGGCTGACCTAGAAACTTACTTCTCTCTCCCTGTGTGTGTGTATGTGTGTGTGTGTGTGTGTGTGCGTGTGTGTGTGTGTTTGTGTGTGTGTGTGACAGAGAGAGAGAGAGAAAGCCTTTTAATGGGATGATCCCATTGTAAGATTCAAATTCAATATATTTAGACTGGTTGACTGAATTGGATCTTGTGTGTGTGTCTCTCTGTGCATGTGTGTTTCCTCATGTGTACATATTTGTAATTGTGTGGCAGTCATAAATTTTTTTGCTGATTTTTGTAATTTAACAAGTATATTTGAGGGAACCTCAGCATGTTCAGCATTTTTTCAGCTGTCCATTTTGCTTTTCCAATTTTTCTGTTTAACTTATTACTATTGTGCTAAATCACACTATTTCTGCTATTTTATAAGATTTGTGCTTAATATACTATTTCTACTTTTATAGGATTTGTGCTTAATATAGTATTTCTGCTAAATGTAGTATTTATGCTTAATCATACTATTTCTGCTTTTCATAGGATTTGTGCTTAATATAGTATTTCTGCTAAATTTAGTATTTCTGATTAATTATAGTCTTTCTACTAAATCATAGTACAGTATTTCTGCTTTTTATGGGATTTGTGCTAAAACAAAGTATTTCTACTAAATGTAGTATTTATGCTTAATCATACCATTTCTGCTTTTTATAGGATTTGTGCTTAATATAGTATTTCTGCTAAATTATAGTATTTCTGCCAAATTATAATATTTGTGCTAAAACATAGTCTTAATTTAAAATTACAATATTCATAGTTCATCACAGTGTCTCTGGTAAATCACAATATTTCTGCTCTGTTGTACTATTTTTCTAAATCATAGTGTTTCTGTAATGTTTAAGTATTTTTGGCTAAATATATTCTTTCTGTTATCTTATACTATTTCTCCTAAATTCTTGTATTTTTGAGAAGTTATCATGTTTCTGGTAAGTTACAATATTTCTGCTAAATTCTGCTATGCTATTGTATTTCTGCCAAGTATTATGTTTCCTCTAAGATATTGCAGTTCTGCTAAGTTATTCCATTTTAGCAAACTTCTTTTGCTTCTGCAAAGTTTTTACAATTTCTGCAACTTTTCAGCTTTTTCAGCTAGTTTTTGCATACAGCTTCAGCTTTAAGCATCCACACTGCATTTTCGCAGGAAATGCAAATTTTTCTAGTTGCAATTATCGTTCTATTCTTAACTATTTTAAAATTTTTCTTGACTCCTTTATCTTTTACACATATTGTTCTATTATGCTTTTATATGTATTTCTTTTGTTTCTGTGTTTTTAATGCCATTAACCTGCTAGCATGTTTGGTACTTTGCCATGGCTTTCATCTTTCTCTATTACTTACTTCTGACACTTTTGTATGTTAAGCACTATTATACCACTGGTTTTTACAAGGACAAGCACCAACATATATCAGTGAATTTTTACATCCATACATTCCCAGCAGGTCCCTGAGGTCATCTGATCAAGGGCTTGCTAGTTGTCCAACACACGAGGCTGAAAACAAAAGGTGACAGAGCTTTGTAACTGTGGCCCCTAGACTGTAGAACTCTCTCCCTTTGAGCCTGAGATCTGTGGACTCAGTGGTCACTTTTAAAAAACAGCTAAAAACTGATCTTTTTAAACTTGCTTTTGGTTGATTTTTATCTTTGTTTCAGCTTCTGTGAAGCACTTTGTGATTTTCATCTTAAAATGTGCTATATAAATAAAATTTAACTTTACTTTTACTTACATGAAAGAAAAATGGGGCTCAATCATGAAAAATAATAAACAAAACACGCCCTGTGGGAATTTGACTCAGTCTCTCTCGTGTCAGCCCACACCCTTAAGTGTGAGTCCAATAAAGGTTCTCTTTGCAGAATGTGCAAAGGAGCTATGAGGTGCAATTCTGTTCTACCACTTAAGTAGAATTTGAACAGTTCAAGGCTCGTCCAAAGAATTTAACTTTCTTCTCAGAACAATCATATCAAGGACTCCTGGACGGAGCGCTCGCCATCTTTGGACTGGATCATCAATGAACCCTGACCCTGACAACACCCTGACCTGTATAATACAGTCAGAGTAACATTCAAAAATATACATTTAGTCATTCATACATGTATTCTTTCCCTTTCTTTCTTTTCCCTCCATTGTACACTACCTTTGTCATCTGCATCAAAACGGAGTAAAACTCTGTCATAGGACATTGTACTGATGATAATATATTTTGTCTCCCACAGACAAAGATGACTCAATCAGTTACTATGACAACAATGAGTAGTATGGTGTCCACAACCATTAATCCGTTCCTGGACTCTCAGTTTCGTTATGTGCTCATCCCGGTTTCCTACATCGTCTTCTTCATCCTGGGCTTCATCTCTAACCTCTACGTGCTGTTTGTCCTGCGCTGCATCCATCAAGCCAAGGCCATGGGAGAAATTCACATCTATATGACCAACTTGACCATCGCTGATCTTCTGTTTGTGTGTGCTCTTCCCTTTTGGATTGACTATTATATCCGTGAGGGAGACTGGGTTTATGGAGACGTCATGTGCCGGGTGACAGGCACCTTCTTTTTCATCAACACCTACGGCACCATCCTCTTCCTTTCAGCCATCAGCATCAACAGATACTGGACGGTTACTCGGCCTCTAGACGCAGCCTCGTCAAACCGCAGAATTCGTGGAATTATTGTTTGTATTTGTATCTGGGTGTTTGTTCTGACGATTTCTGTTCCTTTTCTGGTGAGTCCAGGGATCAACGTGCACCGTAAAAACAACACCGACATACGTCGCTGTTTTGAGGGATACCAGGGTGGAACTAATGACAAGAAGAAAAAAGTGGCTGTCACTCATTTTCTAATAATTGGATTGTTTTTTGTTGTCTTTTTACTCATTGTGATATGCAATGTCCTTATTGCTCAAAGTTTAATTTCTAAAAATTCTCCTCAGTCGGAAAGTCAGTCTTCAGGAACACAGTCTAAAAAGCTCACTGTGACATCCATATTTAAATGGCCCACAGGGGTGAAACGGAGGGCTCTCCAGATGTTGCTGGCAGTGGTGGGAGTGTTTGTTCTGTGTTTCCTGCCACACCACATAGTTCAAGGCCCCTGGGCTCTGGCAGTGCTGGAGATCGAAGACGGCTTCGGCCACGTGAAGTACAGCGAGACCACTCGTCAGTTGCTGAACGACGCTCATCAGATCACCCTGGTTCTTATGGGCCTCAACTGCATTTTGGATCCTGTAGTTTATTATTTTGCCACAGGGAAGTTTAGAGGACTCATCAAGGCCCACATTAAAAAATTAATCCCATGCACGCAAACTCGGAGCTACCACTTAAACCAGCCTGCATCACCTGTTTGGACTCTGGGAGGAAATCAGAGGCCTCATAGGAAACCCACAAAGCCCGGGGGGCAGGATGAAACTTATTACACTGAAAGGAGCTCTGTGGTTATTTTATAAAGTATTTTCAAAAATCTAACTTATCCAGCATTTTGAACCAAACCACATCTCAGATAAGATTCTCTCTATTTTATGACTTAGATGAATCTCAGTGACTAACTGTGGAATAATTCTGAATCTTCAATTACATTATTAAAGAGGACATGAAACACCACACATTTGAAGGTTAATTAGCTCAGTGGAGCCCTGTTGTAAAAAAACAAAAAAAAAAAACAAACTGTAATTGAGGTAATATGGATTTAGGAAATAATTGTTTTAGGTTAGAGTTTTTAGAGCAAGTCTATGGTTTGGTTGGTTTCTGCTGATAGACTTACATTAGGTTATGTTAGTTAACTAGTGACAGAACCAACAACTCAGAGGAAAACAAAGAGACTAAAATTAAAAAGCATTCTAAGGGAATCACATTTGTACTGCCCCTGGCTGCAGCAGTGAGTCTGATGATAATAAAACAAGGAGGTACTGTCTACTTTCACTCTGTCAATTTAGCAGTAAGTCATCTTTTTCTTCAAAATATAAGGAAATGAGGGGTAGCTCAAGACTTCCACAGTGTTGTACCTTTGGCCTATACCTCTAACTGACCTGTACCTATAACTGGTTTTAATATAAATACAAGAGATTTGTGATTTATGACACATCACCTTGTGGAAGTTAATCTCTGTTTTTGTTATCTTGTGACATTATTAGAACATTCTCATAGACATGATGGATTGTTTAATGGAAGTTGATTCATGGAAGATAAATTGTTAAACAATATGCAAAACCCAATTTTTATGTACTGAAAACTCTTTATCTGTCATTCTTCTTTACCATTTTTCCCCTCTCACCTACCTCACATGTTTTTATTCTTATTTCCTCATCTGTGAGGATCTCATTGTTATGGGAACCCACTGGTCAAACCTTTTTTTTTTTTAAATGAAAGGACATCTTTTTTCTCACCTTTCCACATTTGCAGGGTTCCCTCTGAAATATATATGCGTTTTTGTAAATAAAAACATGAAATCAAATTTGATCAGAGGATCTCTGCCTTTATTAATTCCTTGCATTCTGATTGAATGCCTACAATGATAGCACATGATGATAACTGAGGGCCAGTTAAGTAAGTATAGCAATTTTAAATATGATGATGTCAACTGTGGTGGCAGTAGCAATACAAAGATACTCTTCTAAAAATCAGGTGCAGGAGTGTTACAGATGTGCAACTCTGCCACACATGCCTGTGTAGATCTTTGATGTGTTTTATTAGGAGCAATGAAAGGGTTAACCCAATAATGTTACATCAGAGGACACCAAAATCATTTTAGCTTATATCTCAGAAGTGTATAACATAACAGCTAGCCTTACCAGCATGAACCAACCACATAGTGAACAGATTAATAAACATTGCACTTCTATGTAAGTGGATTCTCTAAATGTATTTCTTTCACATTTTATTCGACAGTGCTCAGTTACATTTATAAAAATGGGTCATCATTTCAGATGAAACATTATAAACTCTCATTCTCGTGAAAAACTACAGATGTTGTTGGACGGAGAGAAACTCAATGTTTGGCAGACACACCTGTTCACGGTAAAGTTTTTACACCATTTCTGATAGTTATATACTGCAACAAGAAAACCAAGTGACTGTTGCACTCCTTTCGGTTTGTGCTATGTACATGATGCAGAGAGGATGGCACAGTGATACAGGACTTGCATTTACTCTGGTTCCTGTTTTATTTTAGGATAATTAACCCCCAAATTTTATGTCTCATATCAGCATGTCCCAGTCATTCTCCTTTAAGGAACTGTTTTCCTGTGTAAGCAGTTCTTTCTTTACTTCGTAACATCATTTCTTTGTTGTTTCATGTTATTATCAGGTGCATGAAATCGTGGAGGTCAACATTACATATTTTGGACCATTCGGGGCTTTCCTAACAAAACTGAAGCAACACCTCCTCCGTCTAGACCTGGGAGAACACTCCCACTCACACAGACACGTAAATTCCCTCTCTGTCAGAGAAGTCACTCTGCTACTGAACTGAAGCTGTGAGCTGAGCTCACTAGAACTGAAGAAGCTTCTCGAATGAGAGGTGAAACATCTTCAAGCAACTTGAAGAAGTCCAGACACTTTTCTTTCCAAGCTCCTTAGACTACAGAACGATGGTGGTACAGGGTGAATTTTTACCCATTTACATTTTTATGTTTTGTCAACATTAAATGAAAGAAAAGAAACAAAAACTGTCCCACAAAATGCCTGTGGACATCATTGACGTGTTATATTAGGAGTGATGAAAATATGCTAATGAAATCAAACAAAACATCAATCGGATCTTTATTTAAACTAACTGATTGGTCAGTTGCAGTGTTGATCATGGAGCAACAGTATTTTGATGATGCAACTAAAACATCAACACGGAGATATCTGATAAATCACCTCTGACCATGGATGTGTAACGGCCACACAGAACAGCAAGCTAACCTGTTTATCCTTCACAACACTGCCTTGTATTTTCATGCAACCAATGAATAACACAAATTTAGCGTACCTCCATTTGTTTTACAGGACCTTTCACAATACAAAATATAGTATAGAAAAACACAGCTTCAAAGCTTTAAATTTCCAGTTTATCATAATAATCTAAAATGATTGCCAGATATTGAAAGCTGAGGTTATTCTGAAAAAAGGGCAAGGGTATTCACTTACCAAAATGAGTACCAAACTACCAAATGAGTTCAGGCGGTATGATGCTTGACACTTTCCTGTGATTATTTTCATGTTGGCTTGAAACAAAATATCAAAACTTTGCCTCTCTAAAACGTGAAATAGACACAGTGAACTGGCTTGATTTCACGATTTGACATGATATTAGGTTGGATAAACCCCAGTGATTGAGGCTACATCAGTAACATTGCTATTTATGCATTCTTATTCCCTCAATTTAGGCCCAAATCGATTTGATGTTTGAAGGCACACAGTGTTGGGAAATACAAACTTCCCTCAAATGTGTTAAACTTAAAGTAATGAGTCTATTTTGAAGATGAAAGGAGTAGAAAATACAGATATTTGTGGTTAAATGTAACGAGTAAATATATAAAAAATCGTCAGAAAAATAAATACTCAGGTACAATATAGATATCTGAAACTTCTACTTAAACACTGTAACAAAGTATTTGGACCTTGATACTTCCAACTCTGAGCACAATAAAGGGTGTCCGTGGAGAGCTGTACACAGTGCGTCTTGAGTGTGCATCACAATACTAAACAGTCTCAATCAATAGTGTGTAACATTCTTTGCTCTTGTACAGCAAAGTAATGCTGTGAATGTGAGAACTATTAGATTCTCTTTTCTAAAGAAATTCATGAAAGAAACAATGCCAAATAAAGAAGAGGGCTGCATATTTGTCAAACACTACCAAATAAAGTCACGCAGAACTGCAGATTAGCAGGGTTTGCAGTGGAATAACTACAGTTAGTAAACATTAGTAAACATTTGGAGAACTCAGGCTGTGGCTTCTTCTTCCACTCAATATTTCATTGTTTCATTAGCATCAAAACGACTAGACAGTTCTTGTCGTGCTGTGGTATTCACACACAACAATGCTGAAGGACATCTCGTGTCCATCTCTGGGGAAGCCAGTGATTTTGAGATAGATGAAAGCAACTGCAAAACCTTTTTAACAAAATAAATAATGTTCCAACCACATTTTGTGACCCAAACTAATTGAAAAACGGTAGTAGCTATTTAGTAAAGGTTAATTGGCTCAGTTTATCTAACATGTTCAAGATAAAATGGATGGATGTAGATGGAGGAATCTAGTGTGTGTTGAAAATAAGGAACAAAATGTACTGTGTCTGTCACGATTCTGGTATCTCGCTTCTTTGTGAATCGGAATTTAAAGCATTTTAAAAACCACAACTAGATAAACTATCCATAGAGTGCAGCATCAGCTTAGGCTTGAATCTTTTGCATTGTTTGAAGAGATATATAAGTCAAATGTAATAACTGTGTATAATAACTGTACAACACTTTAGGTCTTATCTCCGTGTCGCAGTCACGCTCCTTTTTGAACGAAATTCCTCTGCAGTTCATTTCTATAACTGATAACATTCGTTTCTTTCTCTGCTGATTTTAATTAGCCGCAAACACAGTGTTGGGAAATAAAAACTTTCCTTTAAATGTGTTAAACTTAAAGTAATGAGTCTATTTTGAAGACGTAAGGAGTAGAAAATACAGATATTTGTGGTTAAATGTAACGAGTAAATATAAAAAATCGTCAGAAAAATAAATACTCAGGTATAATATAGATATCTGAAACTTCTACTTAAACACTGTAACAAAGTATTTGTGTCACGGTCTGTGTGGCAGACCGTGCGGATGAGGGGAATGAGGACCCAAGATGCAGGACTTTGTGATGAAGGCAGTGCGTTTATTTACAGTAGTGGAAATAGTTCACAGAATCAATCCCGTGTTCTCCCCTTGACTTCCGTGTCGTGTCTTCACCCACAAGTCCGTGCTCCGTGCTCTTCCGCTCCTGTGTGTCCCCGCACCCCGTGCTCGCTGCTCTTGTCTTCCCTGCTCCTTCCTGGAGAAAAATAACAAAGAAGCAACTTGTCAGGACACTCGACTACCGCGGGCATGCACTCGCTGGACTTGGTATTAATAACACTAACGTGGAGTCTCACGCAACGATCCCACGCCGAGGAGCGCTCGGCCACCGTTTTAAGAAGCTCCCCGACAACGCTTCATTAGCTGCAGGTGTGTGAGTCATCATCTGCTTCAGGTGTGGCCATCCTCTAGATAGGACACACCCACCAGGCCTACCTGAAACCCAGTACTCAGCCACACTCACAGAGACACCCACTTGCCTATACATACCAGGACGGGGAATCACAAGAACAGCAGCAGTGCAGACAACACACATCACATAATCACAGCAATAATTATAACAGTAGTCCACACTGCCCACGGACCCTGAGTCCCCGGAGCTGGGTCCGTGACAATTTGGACCTTGATACTTCCAACTCTGAGCACAATAAAGGGTGTCCGTGGAGAGCTGTACACAGTGCATCTTGAGTGTGCATCACAATACACCAGGGGTAGGCAACCTTTCTGATGGCGAATGCCATTTAAAATTTCCTCAGAAGTCAGTGTGCCATTTGATTGCATTAGCAATAAATGTAATAACGCTCTATATTAACAGTTACACAATATACTGAACCACTTTATAGAATTATATTTGTTTGCAGATGTTGGCAGCTATCAGCAAATAGTTATCAGCTATTTTGAAACAAAAAAGACACTTTTTATTCATAACAAGAACTCCATAACAGCAAATGAACTGTACAACAGAAAATACAAATGTTATTTATGGTCTCCTCACAACAATGATAAGAAAAATAAACTAAGCCAATAATGTTAATGTAATCTTTGGTCTCCCACTCACAGACACAGGTCTCCGAGTGTCCAGCATTCAGACAGTAAGGCCAATAAGGCCTCTGCAATGTTCTGAAGACAGTCAAACTTGTCAGGTAGTGATGTCCAGCAGTTGAAAATGCAACCTCCATGAACACACACAGCTGTGGATTCCAGCTGCTTTGATGTTGCATTAACTGGCATTAACTCAACCAGTTAATGCGAGACAAATCTAGCTGCTCATTAAAGATTTCTGGTTTGATCAGAAAAGAAAACATCGGTCCAAACACCTGAAAGTCCCAAAAATGCATTGTGTCTCGAGTCTACGGATGTATCCGTGTATTTCCGTGGTGCTGATGCTGAGCGGAAAGCTCCTGAAGCTTTTGAAGTGTCAGAATGTGGAAAGCTAACAACGTCCCTCTCACCAGTAGGCTAAGTTATTTTTAGCCAATTACAAGTTGAATCTGATAGTTGGGGTTGTTAGCTAAGATACCGTCATTAAGAAGAGGAACAACTAATGTGTCTATGCGAGCTGATTTGAGATGTGCACCGCTGGTGCGGCCATTTATTTTTTGATGCACCTTCTCAGATTAATTCACTGCGTGTCGTGCACAGGGCTGGACTGGGACAAAAAAAACAGCCCGGGCATTTTGACTAGAGACCGGCCCACCAGGTATTAAAGCCATAAAGCCTTTGAATGAAAACAAACGCTGTTGTGACAGTGATGTACAATATTGTTGGTATATGTATGATTTCTATACATTTTATGTCAGATAAAAACTTTGGTTGTAAGCTTCAGATAATTATTTAATAACAGCCAGACATTTTAAATGAGAATAAGAAAGTATTTCTTTGTGCCCCTCTTTCCCTGCCCCACCTGGCCCCCTGGCAAAACTTTGCTAGATCCACCCCTGCACAGTTACCAGCCGTCAGCTACATAGAAAAGGATCCTGATGTTATTTGACAGTTCATAACTTCCCTCTAACTTATTCATGTCACCTAAAAGGTAAACCTGTTTCTCCATCACCTGTTCAGCTCTGATGATTCAGTAAGGACATCTCCTGGTTTCATCTTCATGTTTCCCTCTCACCAGATAAACAAACCGACATAATGACCAGCAGCTTTTACGGCTGTGGCTCCAGCAAACATCTGCAAAATGTTACGTCTCAACCAAGTACTGCATGCTTTCTATATTTTTAGACGTGTGTCTCACAAACAGCAAATATTGTCAAAAAAAGCAAGAAATCTTTGGGCTAAATGGGCTAAAATCGCCCCTGCTACTAACTAACCTTATGAATAAAATAAAGTTCACTATTAGTAACACCATAGCACCCACCCAGCTGTATAGAAACTCCGTCATGCTAGCTAACTGAGTTATTTTTACACACCAGCCAGCATCTGGCCAATCCACCACCTTTCGTTGTTTATACCATTACAAAAAAAACAAGAACATTATCGGCCCACCGAGCAAATGCCCGGTATGCCCGATGGCTAGTCCAGCTATGGTCGTGCCATCAGTTAACTTCGTGCCTAGGGTTGCTGACCCCTGCAACACACAAACACCTTACAAAACAGTCGGAATCAATGGTGTGTAACATTCTTTGCTCTTGTACAGCAAAGTAATGCTGTGAATGTGAGAACTATTAGATTCTCTTTTCTAAAGAAATTCATGAAAGAAACAATGCCAAATAAAGAAGAGGGCTGCATATTTGTCAAACACTACCAAATAAAGTCATGCAGAACTGCAGATTCGCAGGGTTTGCAGTGGAATAACTACAGTTAGTAAACATTAGTAAACATTTGGAGCACTCAGGCTGTGTCTTCTTCTTCCACTCAATATTTCATTATTTCACTAGCATCAAAACAACTAGACAGTTCTGTTTGTGCTGTGGTATTCACACACAACAATGCTGAAGGACATCTCGTGTCCATCTCTGGGGAAGCCAGTGATTTTGAGATAGATAAAAGCAACTGCAAGACACAAGACGCACAAACTCCCTCTCTCTCAGAGAAGTCGCGCTGTTGCTGAACCAAAGCTGCAAATCCATTCAAAGTGTTTACGCGCATCAGGGGATTGAAAACAGAAACAGTTGTGTAAGTGTACAGTTCTCCTCGTTATTTCTTGGTTTACGTATTAAGACAGGCAGTCTTAATATCCTCACTCACTAATAATCATCAGTCAAATAATGTGTTTTAGTCAAGAAGAGAAGACAGTAAAGCTAAAAGCATCCTTATTTTCACAAATATTTCAGTTATTTTGCTGTAAACTGTCAGTTTATTATTTAATCAAATTAATTGCATTTTTCTGTTTCTGCTGTGCCTCCTTTATTCATTTCTTAGCTTCATATCTGTGTAAAATTAAGATTTTACAGGAGGCAGTGTTTTGCTCAAAATGTTTAACTTAACTATTAATTACAGTACATCATCCGATATTAACTGGATCAGTAAATATTGACTAGCCACATGCAATTAACTCAGTTTGATGACGCCAGTAATTGAAAAAAAAATAAAAAATTGTAATCTCTGAAACAGAGTACCTTACAGCTGTTTGTAATTTAACTGCTGCTCTACTCAAATCTATTAATGGATTTTTTTTTTTTTGTCCACAGTCTTTACAATGCTGTGATTAATTTAATCAATATTTAACAGATCTGCATAAGACAGATCCAAACAGGTTATAAAATAAACACCTTTGGCAATTATTCAGAAAAAAGTGCTGTAAAAATGGTACTCAGTTAAACCTGTTCACAAGCTGATAGTATTTAGCAGTATCAGTTATTTCCCAGTAACAGGGGTGTGTCAGTTTATCAAACAGCGTCACAGCTCATTTACTGTTGGACTACTGTTCTTTATTGTAAGTGGGTGTCAAGCTTGTTGTCTGTAATTTGTTGTTCACACATTCACCTCCGAGAGCCTGCATTTGGGTCCTATCCTGCCTGCTCCACACACAGTTCATGACACATTGTTCACTGACAGATTCTCCTCGAACATCTTTAGGTGTTTAGAGTTTTCACCGTTTCAGTGTCAGCTCCTTTACAGCAGTTTATAGTCAGAGAACAACAGCTTGGTTAAACCTTTGACTTTTTTGCACTACTTTCTGTTTTAATTCTGATGCTAGTTTATTTCTAGAAGGGAGATGCGTCCTGCAAGACGTGTTGCCGCAGATCTCATAATGGTGGTGTGCCCCTAAAAGTTTTATTACAGAAGGTCTCTCATTCTAGTCTAAACAAGTGTCTCAGTAACTTTGCACTACAGATGGTCCCCTCTTATCTACATTTTCCCCAGGCAAGCATGAGTGAGAGTCTGCAGCTTTCTACTCCCGAAGGACACATGGTCTCATGCCTTTATTTTTCAGGGCTGTGTCCACTTAATACTACACTATATAACTTTATAACACTTATTAATAAAAAGCATAGCATTATTGAGCCACTGCAAATTATTCAATCCCAACAGTAGCTTCAAGTTCTATAACCATTTTAGTCTTAGTGGCAAAACCAAAGATAAAATGAACATAAAACAGTCACAAATCCAACCTCAGTCTGTCCACTCACTCTGCAAGATGCCGATTAATGACTCTACCTATAAAGACTTTGACTGAGAGTTAGATCTTAGATGAGTAATAAGAAGTCTATGGCAGATAAAGTCCCAACAGGCCCTTTTATACAGAGTGTTGAGGTATTTGTTTGGACACAGATTATATTACTATGATAAAACTACAGCTGTGCAAAACACGGCCACAAAACTTCACATGAAGCGTATGTTCAAATATGGGTGCGGTCCAGCAACTCAGTGATTTCATGCTTCTGTTGTTTCCTGGCAAGATGGTCTCCAGTTTAAAACTTATCATACTTCTGTGCCATTACATCAATTTGGAACATATGATTCATAGCACAAAGAAATGTTAAGACTTCTCAGACTGTTTAGAATTACCTGACAATTTCAGAAGATGTGCTCAGATAACAAGAAATTAATTAATACAATAAATGTATGGAATGGCTAATAATTTATCTGGTAAATACATTTGTGCCAATAAAAGGTGATAGATAACTTAGTCCTTGCAGCAAGGAAAGTGCCCTCTTTCTTTATTTTAAATCTTTCTTACTCATTTACTTTTTTTGTTTTTTCTCTATACTGAAATTGAAATATCACAAAAAGTAGTTGTTCTCAAAGATTCTACTTTCTAATATACCCTACCTTTGTCATCTGCATCAAAAGTCTGAGTAAACCATTGTACTGATGATAATATATGTTGTCTCCCACAGGCAAACATAATGGAAATCACTCAATCAGTTACTATGACAACAATGAGTAGTAGTCCGTTCCTGGACTCTCAGTTTCGTTATGTGTTCATCCCGGTTTTCTACATCATCTTCTTCATCCTGGGCTTCATCTCTAACCTCTACGTGCTGTTTGTCCTGCGCTGCCATCGTCAATTCAAGGCCATGGGAGAAATTCACATCTATATGACCAACTTGACCATCGCTGATCTTCTGTTTGTGTGTGCTCTTCCCTTTTGGATTGACTATTATATCCGTGAGGGAGACTGGGTTTATGGAGACGTCATGTGCCGGGTGACAGGCACCTTCTTTTTCATCAACACCTACGGCACCATCCTCTTCCTTTCAGCCATCAGCATCAACAGATGCTGGACGGTGACTCGGCCTTTAGACGCAGCCTCGTCCGACAGCAGACTTCGTGGAATTATTGTTTGTTTTTTTAACTGGGTGTTTGTTCTGGCGATGTCTGTTCCTGTTTTGGTGGGTGAAGGGATCAACGTGCACCAGAAAAATGAAAATGGACCAAAAAATTTCACACGCTGTTTTGAGGGATACCAGAATCGAATTAACGAGAAAAAGCAAATATTGGCTGTCACTCATTTTTTAATAATCGGATTGTTTTTTGTTGTCTTCTCACTCATTGTGATATGCAATATCCTTATTGCTCGAATCTTAATTTATAAAAACTCTCCTCAGTCGAAAATTCAGTCTTCAGAAACAGCGTCTAAAATGCCCAATGTAATGTCCACATTTAAACAGCTGACAGGGGTAAAACGGAGGGCTCTCCAGATGTTGCTGGCAGTGGTGGGAGTGTTTGTTCTGTGTTTCCTGCCACACCACATAGTTCAAGGCCCCTGGGCTCTGGCAGTGCTGGAGATCGAAGACGGCTTCGGCCACGTGAAGTACAGCGAGACCACTCGTCAGTTGCTGAACGACGCTCATCAGATCACCCTGGTTCTTATGGGCCTCAACTGCATTTTGGATCCTGTAGTTTATTATTTTGCCACAGGGAAGTTTAGAGGATTCATCAAGGCCCACATTAAAAAATTAATCCCATGCACGCAAACTCGGAGCTACCACTTAAACCAGCCTGCATCACCTGTTTGAACTCGAGGAGTAAATCAGAGGCCTCATAGGAAAGCCCGGGGGGCAGGATGAAACTCAACACATCGAAAGGAGTTCAGTGGTGATTGTATAAAGTATTCTCAGAAATCTCACTTATCCAGCATTTTGAACCAAACCCCATCTCAAATAAGATTCTCTCTATTTTATGACTGAGATGAATCTCAGTGACTAACCTTGGAATAATTTTGAATCCTTAGTTACATTATTAAGGTGGCCATGAAACACCACAGTTTGTATTACAGTTTTTCTCAATTGCTTAAACATTATAAACAATCTTTTGAACTAAAATTTCAAAACCATAACACTATTTTACAAAAAGCACACCCATTTCCCTGAACTATAAACACTATAGGGCGACCGTGGCTCAGGGGGTTGGGAATTGCATCTGTAACCGGAAGGTCGCCGGGCTCTCTGGCCTGGTCGTTGTGTCCTTGGGCAAGACACTTTACCCTACCAACCTACTGGTGTTGGCCAGAGGGGCCGATGGCGCGATATGGCAGCCTCGCTTCTGTCAGTCTGCCCCAGGGCAGCTGTGGCTACAACCGTAGCTTGCCTCCACCAGTGAGTGAATGAATAGTGCCATTGTAAAGCGCTTTGGGTGCCTTGAAAAGCGCTATATAAATCCAATCCATTATTATTATTATGTTAACACATGAGTGAGATTTGGCGAACTGTTACTGCAAAACTCTGCACACAAGTCCCTACATTTTTCACTGCTTACTCCATGTGGTAAAGCACTAGCATTCAATAATGTTACAGTTTTTTTCTGAATGCTTAAACCCTAACTGTGATTCCTGTAGCACAATCTCTAAAACTATTCAGACTTATAGCAAAACCACTCACTGAGTTTGCAAAACTAAAAGCACAAAAACTGCTTTGCACTCAGTTTGCAATTTTGTAACACACACTTTGCAAAACTGTAGGCACAATTCACTGCACAACACTCAATTACCAAATTTCCAACACACTCCTAGCAAAAGTATACACATGTATGGCTATCATTAACACTAATTTGCCAACTGTCTGGCACACTTTCACATGTGAAAACTTTTTTAGATAATTAGTTCACTTTGCAATCAGCCTAAGCACTATAATACAGGTAAGCTGTGTGTGCGGAGTACAATGGAGGGAGCAGAAAGAGTGAGAAGTAGAGGAGGTCGAGGAAGAGGACGTAGAGGTGAAGAAGTAGGATGAAGAGGACGACAAGGACAAGGAGGAGCAAGATTTGTAGCACTGCCATATGCCAATGAGAAACACACCAATACCATTGATGTAAAAATACTGAAATTGTTACTTTACAGAATTGCTAGATGACCAGATGCTGGGGCAGAGGAAGCATGTTCACTGCAGACCAAGTAACCCATATAGTCATTATGGCGATTGCAAATAATCCTATACTTGGAAATAAACACTTGTGTTTGTTTTGATGTGTTTGAATAAACACCAGTACTTGAAGTTTGGATCCCTCTATGCTTATGGATCTATGACAGCAGTATGAGCTCAAACTGACATAGCCTACCTTGTGCGCAGAGAAAGCAAAAGCCAGATGTGTTTTGTATTCATACCATCAGTGTGCAGTTGGCGCATTGTGTGCTTAGTAGATGATGGCTTGTGTGTACTGTTTGATACGGAAACACCATTTTTATGAAGGTGTGAAGAGTTAATCTAGCTGTGTTTGCTTTTGCAAGAGAACTACAATGTTTTGATGATTGGGTGACAGGTTTTCTTATTTGTGTGAAGAGTTTTGCAAAATTAGCCAATAGTTACAAAAAATGTGCTTAAGCAATCAGAAAAAACTGTAACTTTAATTAACATAACATTACAAATTAACCAAGTGGAAACACTAGGAGTCAAAATGTATCACTCACCAATCAGAAACTTTAATGGATAGATAAAAGGGCAAAAGTCAGCTCATTCAGGTTTGAAACAATGGATCCAAAGACATGCAAAGGAAGAGGTTGAGGAGGAGGAGGAACATAATTGGCCATCGGGCTATTGTAAATGTCCTTGGTCAGCGTGGAAGGAATGTCACTATGTGCACAGCCATCAGCCAATGAGGGTACTCCACCGCCATGCCATTCTAGGACCCTATAACAGTATGGTTCGCCTTGCTTTTCTTGATGGTGTAAGACAACATATGTTCCAGGTGGACTACAGGGAACCAGCACAGCCAGAGCAGCCTCACTATGTTGTTGTTTGGGACAACATCAGCTTCCATCGCGCTGCTCTGGTTCATGACTGGTTTACCAATAACCCAATGTTTTCTAACCTGCCTGCATACTCTCCCTTTCTTAACCCGATAAAGGAGTTATTTTCAGCGTGGTGGTGGAAAGTGTACAACAGGGAACCTTATGTCCGTGTTCACCTCCTCCAGGCCACTGAAGAAGCCTTCCTGGACATATCAGTAGATGCATGCCAGGGTTGGATCAGGCATGCAAGAGGATTTTACCCCCTGCTGCCTGGCTAGGGCCAATATAGCCTCTGATGTGGATGAGATTTCCTGGCCTGACCCAGACCAAAGACAGGATGCTGAGGTGGGATAATGTTTTTGGCGTGTGTTGTACTGCATGGTACATGAATAAAAATCGTGCCACTGTATGTACATTGATCGCATCTTGTGTTCATCATGTGAAAAGGTATTTGAGGGGAAGAACCACAAGCAACATAACTTGCCAGTTTTGGAAATATTGTTTTTAATTTATTGGACCAATGTGTAACACTATCTTGTAGTGTCTGTATTTTTGAGGCCTTGAGTGTGCTGTCTGTGGGCAAAGTTTGATTTTTCAGGAAGAGTGAATGGTTTTGGGAGTAGAACTTTATTTTGACCTGAAAATACTATGTTTGGGAAAGTGGGTGAGATGTTATGGAATTTGTTGTTTACTGTGTTTGAGAATACGAGGCATAGTTTCAAGAAATGCGTTTAAGCAATTGAGAAAAACTGTAATGCAGTGGAGCCCTATTCTAAAAAAACCAACAATGAGGTAGCACGTCTGTGAAGCTGGATTTAGGAAATAATAGTTTAAAGTTAAATTTTGTAGAGCATGTTTACAGGTAGGTTGGTTGCCGCTAACAGACTTATATTAGGTTATGTTAGCTAACTAGTGACAGAACCAAAAACTCAGAGGAAAACAAAGAGACTAAAATCAAAAAGCAGTCTAAGGGAATCACATTTGGCTGCAGCAGTGAGTCTGATGATAATACAGTTTTTTCTGATTGCTTAAGCACATTTTTTGTAACTATTGGCTAATTTTGCAAAACTCTTCACACAAATAAGAAAACCTGTCACCTAATAATCAAAACATTGTAGTTCTCTTGCAAAAGCAAACACAGCTAGATTAACTCTTCACACCTTCGTAAAAATGGTGTTTCCGTATCAAACAGTACACACAAGCCATCATCTACTAAGCACACAATGCGCCAACTGCACACTGATGGTATGAATACAAAACACATCTGGCTTTTGCTTTCTCTGCGCACAAGGTAGGCTATGTCAGTTTGAGCTCATACTTCTGTCATAGATCCATAAGCATAGAGGGATCCAAACTTCAAGTACTGGTGTTTATTCAAACACATCAAAACAAACACAAGTGTTTATTTCCAAGTATAGGATTATTTGCAATCGCCATAATGACTATATGGGTTACTTGGTCTGCAGTGAACATGCTTCCTCTGCCCCCAGCATCTGGTCATCTAGCAACTCTGTAAAGTAACAATTTCAGTATTTTTACATCAATGGTATTGGTGTGTTTCTCATTGGCATATGGCAGTGCTACAAATCTTTGTGCGAAGTGACTGTACTAACCGATTCTCTTTTCAAGATGTCCTTATGGTACTTGCTACAGTGTAGCGGCTCGAGTTAGGCTGGACCCGTTGGCCAGCTACCCTCAGGGTCATTCCACGGTTGATTACATGGTCCACTATTGTAGCTCTGATGTCATCAGCAATTCTATTTCTTACTCTTCCTACCCTTCCTCTCCCCCCTTCTCGTCTTCCTCTTGCTCCTCCTTGTCCTTGTCGTCCTCTTCATCCTACTTCTTCACCTCCACGTCCTCTTCCTCGGCCTCCTCTACTTCTCACTCTTTCTGCTCCCTCCATTGTACTCCGCACACACAGCTTACCTGTATTATAGTGCTTAGGCTGATTGCAAAGTGAACTAATTATCTAAAAAAGTTTTCACATGTGAAAGTGTGCCAGACAGTTGGCAAGTTAGTGTTAATGATAGCCATACATGTGTATACTTTTGCTAGGAGTGTGTTGGAAATTTGGTAATTGAGTGTTGTGCAGTGAATTGTGCCTACAGTTTTGCAAAGTGTGTGTTACAAAATTGCAAACTGAGTGCAAAGCAGTTTTTGTGCTTTTAGTTTTGCAAACTCAGTGAGTGGTTTTGCTATAAGTCTGAATAGTTTTAGAGATTGTGCTACAGGAATCACAGTTAGGGTTTAAGCAATCAGAAAAAACTGTAAACGAAGGAAGTACTTTCTACTTTCACTCTGTCAATTTACCAGTAGTTTTCATTGGTAGCTAGCTGTTAGCTGTTAGGCTAGAGTTTGTAGACCACTTTATAAATGAGGACTGTGTGAAGGAGAGGCTGTTATAGTCAGGTGCACTGGTGGTTCACTGAACCGACAAGCTAGAGTCAGACACTGATTTTCTTTTGTTGGGTTGGGTGTACCGAACGGTGCAATCAGATAGAAGCGCAGATGTGCGCTAGATGCAATAAGCACTATTTTATGGAATAAAATTATCTTTTTCTCAATTACATCCAAACAGTTTACAACATAACAGGTTAGTATATTTGTGTCATTCCACAAACATAACTAAGTTTCTTATCGATGCACGATCGGGAATCCTAAGATTCATCAGCATGTCCATAGGGGGAATTAATTGATGTCAGTGTTGGACAAAAGCAATGAAGAACAACTTACCGCTAAAGAGACAGAGAAAATAGACAGTACATTTTTCCAAGCCTGGTGAAAAGCTGGTGTGTTGGATTCCAGCTTTCCTGTCTGGTGACTCAGACAGGTTGTCCTCTGCACTGTTCACATCTGCAACCAACCAACCCAGTGATGTCATGTTCTTAACTGGTACAAGGTGGCACTAAACATGCTTTAAAACCTTCAACCTTTAAGAAATATCCAGCTCCATAGACAGAGTTAAATATATGACAGTTGTTTAGAGTAGTGCTCCATGGTGTAAATTTGCCTTTATACATGTAGTGTTTCATATCCACATTAAAGGTTGGAGAGGCTTAATCTAGGAATTATACTTTGCAATCAGGGAGAGACGAAAGGAGCATTCATTGTGTTGTGTGCTTGTACATGCAGATGGAATTAAACATTTACCACAGAGGGACGCTGGTGAAGCTTAAAATGACACTGTGCTTTTATTTTTTATTAGTCTCTGCCTCCATCATGTGGTTTAAATGCAGTATTGCTCACTTATCTCAGTGGCTGTAAAGAAAGCAGTGTGATCTTCAGACTGCACTAACATCCTGTAAAGATGTGGGATCATTCTGAGAGTCAACATCCAAATATGTTTTGAATGGCCTACAAGAAACCTGGAATTCAAGGTGTATTGAAGAATAAATGTGGCATTGTAAAATATTAACTTTTACTGTTAGAATTATGGCACTCTATTTTTGCCTTTTATAATGTATTTTCACGCATATTTGCACATGCTTTTTCTGTCATTCTTCTTTGCCATTTCTTCCCTTTCACCTGCATCACATGTTGGTTTTTTTGTAATATTTCCTCATCACTGAGGATCTTATTGTCATGGTCACCCACTGGTGAAACCTTTTTTTAAAGAAAGGACTTCTTTTTCTTACCTTTAAACATTTGCAGGGTTCCCTCTGAAATGTATATGAGTTTTTGTAAATAAAAACATGAAATCAAATTTGATCAGAGGATCTCTGCCTTTATTAAATCCTTGCATTCTGATTGAATGCCTACAGTGAAAGCACATGATGATAACTGAGGGCCAGTTGAGTAAGTATAGTAATATTCTGAAAGATAAAATGAATGGAGGAATGTGGTTGGTGTTGACAAATGAGAAGATGTTCTGTATCCTTTGTGCTTTCCCACTTTTAACATTTTTTATGCTGACATGATTCATATTCTAGTATTATCAGATTCCTTCTCATTTTTAATATTCTAAGACGCACACATGGAGAACTTCTTTTCACTGCTCGCTTATTCACAAGTACAGATGTCTTCTACATAAGCTGATTTCCTAAATGACATAAAAGGCTCAAGACTGTCCTTTCCAGGCAGGAATCAATCTTACAGTTCTTTAGCGACGCACACAACTCACACCATGCCTAGATGTCCACTGTTGAGTCAGTTTGAAAGGTGGCTCTTGCTACCAGTTAGCTTAATCTCAGTGCTCTGGAGTCCAGACCAAGTCTGGTCTAAAGACAAATATCGGTACCAAGCAATGATACAAAATATTAAATCAATAAAACTTTCATAAAAAAGGGTCATCATTGCAGATGAAACATTAAAAACTCTCAATCTCCTTAAAAAAATACAGTCGTTGTTGGACATTTTTTTTCAATGTAGCAGCAAAATGTGACTCAAAGGACAGAGCAATAACAAGAATAACCCACAAATACTTATAGCTAGCCACCAGTTCAATGGCTGCACCATTCATTGCACGATGAGGGGATGGCTTCCTGAATTCAATTACCATGTCCTTAGTTTTCAAGGTGTTGAAATTTAAAAACGACTGATAACACCAAGAAACAAACTCATATCTCCTTTGTAATTTTTTTTTTACCTTAGAGATATTCCCTTCAATAAAAGCTGTCTTCCTTTCATGAATCAGCCTCGAAGACCATGGTTTGTTATTTGGGAAAACTATGCACAACTTTTAAAGGAATAATCATATCTCTACAAAAGCTGCAGATAACGTTGATCAGTTCATTAATGTTTTCGGATGACTCTGTAAACACCGACCAGTCAGTGCAGGCAAAGCAGCCCTGCAGGTCTAAAGAGACGTTGTTATCATACTTTTGTGGGGTGTTTCCTCGCCTTCTCTCTCCGTAGCACAGTCCTATAAACAGGCAGGAGATGCACCGTGTTTTGGTCAGAGGATCTGAGTGCGGGGCCTGCCACAGATGTATACGCACCTTTAATGGAACCATAACAAAGATCCAGAAGCGTGTAGGAGAATTGACATATTTATAGAAAGTGCCCAGTGTTTTCTTCAAATTACAGTAATTAAAGTCCAACAGAATAACAGAGGGACAGAGGGATTGGAGCGAGTACACGGGGGTGTCAGTCGCAATCTTCGAATTTGCTTTCGGATGGACGTAATTAACGGTGACGTTGATCTGCGGGAATTCCCTCGGCAGGTGACGGCCTGATAGACAAGAGAAGCTCAGTGTTTGGCAGATACACCTGTTCACGGTAAAGTTTTTACACTATTTCTAAATAATATATTCCTCCTTCTTTCTGTAAGTTTATGCTTATGTATATGATGGAAGAAGATGGCACAGCGACACAGGGCCTGCTCCTACTCTGGTTCCTGTTTTATTTTAGGGTGATTTAAAATAATCGGTAACACATTTTGCAGCATTTTTTTTTTTAAAGAAAATTACATGTAACCAAGATCTGTGAATAGTGGCAGTGACTTTTCATACACAAACTAACAACTATAACCCCCACATTTTTATGTCTCGTATCAGCATGTGCCAGACATTCTCCTTTTTAAGGGCCAGTTTTCCTGTGTAAGCAGCTCATTTCTTTACTTGGTAACATTATTTCTTTGTTGTTGTTCTTCTTGGTGCTTGTTATTGTCAGGTGTATGAAACTGTGGAGGTGAACTTTACGTATTTTGGACCATTTGGGGCTTTCCTAAGAAGACTGAAGCGACACCTCCTCCGTCTTGCCCCGAGAGAACACTCCCACTCACACAGTCTGATGCATAAATTCCCTCTCTGTCAGAGAAGTCATGCTATTGCTGAACTGCAGCTGTAAATTCATTAATCAACAGAAGAAGCAGACGGTAAGTGTACGGTTCTTTCTGTAATGTTTCTTTTAAAATGACACAGAGGATATATTATCACAGCAGGTCATGTAACATCAACTAACCATTGATAAAGCAATTACAGTAATTTCAGTGTGGCACATATTCAGAAAAAAATACAGTAAAACTAACAACAAACAGAGATTATTATCTACTTATTTACTGTTGGACTGTTGTTCTTTATCGTAAGTGGGTTTCAAGCTTGTTCAGTGACAGATTCTCCTTGTATGTATTTAGGTTGTAAGAGTTTGCACTGTGATTCAGTGTCAGCTGTTTTACAGCAGTTCATAGTCTGAGAACCACGTCCTGGTTCAACCTTTGACCCTTTTTGCACTACTTTCTGTTTTAATTCTGACGTTTATCTTTGACTGAATTCAGGCCACGTGAGAGAGATCTCTAGTTCTGTAATCACTTTAGCGTAAGCAATAAAATGAACATAAACAAGTCAGAAATCCAACCCCAGTCTTTCCCTCATGGTCTACAACTGAGGCTTCATGATGTATAGTCTATTGCCTTTATTTTCAGGGCCGTGTCCACTTAATACCACGCTATATGGTTATATGGCATTTTAGTTAATATAAAGCATAGAACTGAGGCACTTCAAATAATTCCATCCCAACACAGGATAAAGCGCCCTGCCACAACACAAAAATGGTTCAGCAGTGGTTTGAGAGGCACAACAACAAGTTTGAAGTATTGGCTTGGCTTCAAAATTAACCAGATCTCAATCCAGTCATGCATCTTGTGAGTTCTCCAGGACAAACAAGTCAGATCCATGACTTCATCCAGGACTTCAAAGATCTGTTACTGTCTTGGTGCCAGATACACACCTCTGGGGGTCTAGTGGATTCCATGCCTGGATGGTTCATGGCTGTTTTAGAAGCAAATGGGGGAGGAACACAACATTAGGCAGGTGGCATAATGTTATGCCTGATTGGTGTATACATTAATACATCTTAAATTAATTTAATGGCTAAAAAGGTGATGAAAGGGACACAATATTTGACTGGTAAATACATTTTTACAAATAAATACTGATACACAACTTAGTCCTTGAAGCAGGAGAAATGTTGTTGCTTGTTACTTTCATTATTTTAAACCTATTGTAGTCATTTACTGTTGTTTTTATTTATTTGTTGCTTTTATTTATTATACCTGCCTTCAATGGAAGGACAACAAAAATAAGTTATTCTCAAAGGCTTTTCCCTCCATTGTACGCTTTACCTTTGTCATCTGCATCAAAACTCTGCTCATCTGTCACAGGACACTGTATTTATGGTAATGTATTTTGTTTCCCACAGACAAGGATGACTCAATCAGTTACTATGACAACGATGAGTAGTGTGGAGTCCACAACCATTAATTCCACTGAGAGTCCGTTCCTGGACTCTCAGTTTCGTTATGTGTTCATCCCGGTTTTCTACATCATCTTCTTCATCCTGGGCTTCATCTCTAACCTCTATGTGCTGTTTGTCCTGCGCTGCCTTCGTCAATTCAAGGCCATGGGAGAAATTCACATTTATATGACCAACTTGACCATTGCTGATCTTCTGTTTGTGTGTGCTCTTCCCTTTTGGATTGACTATTATATCCGTGAGGGAGACTGGGTTTATGGAGACGTCATGTGCCGGGTGACAGGCACCTTCTTTTTCATCAACACCTACGGCACCATCCTCTTCCTTTCAGCCATCAGCATCAACAGATGCTGGGCGGTGACTCGGCCTCTAGACGCAGCCTCGTCAAACCGCAGAATTCGTGGAATTATTGTTTGTATTTGTATCTGGGTGTTTGTTCTGACGATTTCTGTTCCTTTTCTGGTGAGTCCAGGGATCAACGTGCACCGTAAAAACAACACTGACATACGTCGCTGTTTTGAGGGATACCAGGGTGGAACTAATGACAAGAAGAAAAAAGTGGCTGTCACTCATTTTCTAATAATTGGATTGTTTTTTGTTGTCTTTTTACTCATTGTGATATGCAATGTCCTTATTGCTCGAATTTTAGTTTGTAAAAATTCTCCTCAGTCAGAAAGTCAGTCTTCAGGAACACAGTCTAAAAAGCTCACTGTGACATCCATATTTAAATGGCCCACAGGGGTAAAACGGAGGGCTCTCCAGATGTTGCTGGCAGTGGTGGGAGTGTTTGTTCTGTGTTTCCTGCCACACCACATAGTTCAAGGCCCCTGGGCTCTGGCAGTGCTGGAGATCGAAGACGGCTTCGGCCACGTGAAGTACAGCGAGACCACTCGTCAGTTGCTGAGCGACGCTCATCAGATCACCCTGGTTCTTATGGGCCTCAACTGCATTTTGGATCCTGTAGTTTATTATTTTGCCACAGGGAAGTTTAGAGGACTCATCAAGGCCCACATTACAAAATTAATCACATTCACCCAAACTCGGAGCTACCACTTAAACCAGCCTGCATCACCTGTTTGCACTCTGGTAGCAAATCAGAGGCCTCATAGGAAACCCACAACGGCTGGGGTGGAGGACCAAAGTCAACATGGTAGGAGGAACTCATTGGTTATTTTATAAAGTATTTTCAAAAATCTCACTGATCCAGGATTTTGAACCAAACCACATCTCAGATAAGATTCTCTCCATTTCATGACAGAGATGAAATGGAGAGCATGTCCACATTAAAGGTTGGAGAGGCTTGTTAGCCTTATTCTAGGAATTATACTCTGGAATCAGGGAGAGGAGGATATATGGTGTTGTGTGCTTGTACACGTGGAGTTAACCATTTACCACAGAGGGAGGCTGGTGCTGCTTAAATCTACAGTGAGTCAGAGCGGTGGTTCACGCAGTTCACAATCCACTGTATAGAGCCTTCTTGAAAGACTCCCCTACTGTGCTTTTATTAGTCTCTGCCTCCATCATGTGGTTTAAATGCAGTATTGCTCACTTATCTCAGTGGCTGTAAAGAAAGCAGTGTGATCTTCAAACTGCACTAACATCCCGTAAAGATGTGGGATCATTCTGAGAGTCAACATCCAAAGTTTTGAAGAAACATGGAAACTATTCCTGAAGATTACTTAAAGAGTATTCAAGGTGCATTAAAGAATAATTGTGGTATTGTAAAATATTAACTTTTGCTGTTGTTAGAATTATGGACACTCGTGTTTTGCCTTTTATACTGTATTTTCATGCATATTTGCACATACTTCAATTAACCTCTGCCCTTGTCCATCTTCTTTTTCAAAATATAAGGAAACAAGCTGTACCTCAAGACTTTTTCACAATGTTGTACATATTGACCTATACCTCTAACGGACCTGTACCAATAACTGGTTTTAATATAAATACAAGAAATATGTCATTTATGACACATCATCTTGTGGAAGTTGTTCTCTCTGAAAGTTTTTGTAAATAAAAACATGAAATCTAATTTGATCAGATGACCTCGGCCTTTATTAATTTCTTCCATTCTGATTGAATGCCTACAATGAGGGTTAACCTTTTCTTCACTTAATAGAGGAGGGGTGGAGAACTTGTGCAGACGCCTGGTAATGAACTAATCATTTGATTCAGGTGTGTTGACCCAGGGTGATATCTAAAACCTGCAGGACACCGGACCTTGAGGCCTGGAGTTCCCAACCCGTGTAAAAGAGTTACTTGATGGAACTGAATGCTTGTGGTAACCTGTGGAAACACTCCTTGTTAGAAGGATAAAGCATTACCCTCACAGTGTGAAGGGTTGACTAAGACACAGGAGTGTGAAGTGTTGAAAGTGAAACTGTTAAACGCTTACAAGCCGTGTGTGGGTGTATGATAACATCCTGTTCCAGTAGTGATGATAGTTGTTGGTAAAGCTGACAACTGCATGGAAATGAAACTACAGTAACAATAACAACTGTAGAGTAGGGAGGAGTCACACAGGACAGGATCCCTGACTGGAGGTCAAAGACCATTGCCATGAGGAAGGACTACGAGGAGAACAAATCAGGGAGCGCTAAGTCTAAACCAGGGCCTCTCCCCACAAATGTTTTCTGTTTCAATGTGTCTAATATGTGCTTTGAATTACGAATTGTTCTCCAGTTCTCTGTGTCCTGACACTGAGAGCTCCACAGTTGTGCATCCTGAATCTCTAAATTGTTACCTAAAATAATGTGAACTGATAAATTGCCTCCTGAACTTCTCTCAGTAAAAAAGATGTACAGGTACAGGGTGAATTTGTATATGTTGCTATATCATTTTTATGTTTTGTCAACATTAAATGAAGGCAAAGAAACAAAAACTGTCCCACAAAATGCCTGTGGACATCTTTGATGTGTTATATTTGGAGTGATGAAAATATGCTAATGAAATCAAACAAAACATCAATCGGATCTTTATTTAAACTAGCTGATTAACTGTCATCATTATGACTAATAGCTTCAATTATGACTCACTGATGAGACAGAAACGTGTGAAATTAGATGCCTGGCAGCTTGTAAATTAATCACAGACATTAATGAAATGTATGATGCAGAAGATTAAAAAAAAACAGCCAAAAAAAAACCCATCCCAGAAACTTAAAACGACTCTGGTTTTAATTTGGGCAAATTAAAGACCTGCTTTATCTTGAAAGAAAGTAAGAGACTTAGTAAGAGACAGTATATCCTCAGTTTCTTAACGTAAAACTAATGGAGTCAGGGCCGGTACAGAGTGCTTGTTCGTTTTAGTCCCCTTGTTTTCCACTGAGTTATTGGTTCTATCACTAGTTAGCAAAGTTTATGTAAGTTCAGTAACCTCAACCAACCTTCACTCGGTGATGTGATGTTCTGTACTAGCACAAGATGGTGCTAAACACGTTCTAAAAATGTTAATTTTAAGCACTTATTTCTTAAATCCGGCCTCACAGACAGTGTTACATCTATATCTACGCAAAGTTTGGCAACTCTAAGATTGGTTGCAGTGGCTCAGCATGGGGGAAAGAATCACAATATGTTTGTTATATTGCGTAAGTATATAAAGAAAACACTTTAGATGCTTACCATTTGTTTCAGAAACAAGAGCATTTTGTCCTTTTCCCCCCTATTACATCACAACAACTTGATTGGTCAGTTTCAGTGTTGATCCTGGAGCAACATTATTTTGATGATACAAGTACAACATCAACAGGGAGATATCTGTTAATCAACTCTGACCATGGCTGTGCAACAGTCACAAAACACAATGCATCATTGCATATTCACCACAGAACAGCAAACTAACCTGTTTATCCTTCACAACACTGCCTTGTATTTTCATGCAACTGTTGAACAACACAAATTTAGCATACCTCAGTTTGTTTTACAAAACACAGCTTTAAATTTCCAGTTTATCAAATGCTACTGAGCAGTCCTTACTTTTAAATATAACCTCTCTTCTTCCTCTCCTGACTTACATCTCTCTCCATCTCTGAGTGAGGTTATTGCTCACTCTTTTCTCACTTTGAATTACAGCAGCTCTACTTTTAGCTATCAGACAAACTAGGAGATTAACTGCATTGAACCAGTTTGTGTGTTTGCTCTTATTTGTTAATCTCAAGAAACATTGCATCTAAAATGGGCTCCTACTTAAAAAGCTATACTCCCTTTATTCCTGCTCCTCTTCTGTAGAGCTAGCTAGCTATAGAAGTAGCACGATCAAACTTACGGATAAATTTATGAAGTACATTCCAGGGTCCTTAATAGCCAGAAACGATTAAGCTAGGTGGCTAATATGTATATACATGCAAATGTGTTTTAATTGTCCGTTTAACTCTTCATTTACCATGGACCCGCCGGCAGGCCCATTTTACAGCGCTGTTTACATGACTGTAACTCCATCATGTGGCACAGCATCAAGGCCATCACCAACTACAGGAAGACAACAACTGCCTACGAGGGTGACGCCTCCCTACCAGATGCGCTGAACAACTTCTATGAACAGTTTGACACTCAGAATGGCGTGTTGGTGTGTCAGGTTCTGTGTCTCTTTGCAGAGTTAACTCTCAGAAAGCTGCTGGTCCAGATAACATCCCTGGGTGAGAGCTTCATTGAGCACTGCTGCTGTCCCAACTTGCTTCAAGGCCACCACCCTCTTTCCTATGCCAAAGAAGTCCCCAGTGTCCTGCCTCAATGACTGCCGTCTTATTTTTCTGATTCCCATCATGATGTAGTGCTTTGAGAGGCTCGTCATGACTCACATTAAGACCAGGTTGCCACCCACGCTGGACCCACAGCAGTTTGCATATCGCCCAAACCAGTCAACAGATGATGCCATCGCCACCACCCTACATCTTGCTGTCACCCACCTGGACAATAAAGACACATATATACGAATGCTATTCATAGACTTCAGTTCAGCATTCAGCACAATCATTCCTCAGCACCTGATTGGAAAACTGAGCTTGCTGGGCTTGAACACCTCCCTGTGAAACTGTATCCTGGACTTTCTGACAGAGAAACCTCAGAGAGCCCAGATCGGTAACAGCATCTCCAACACCACCACACTGAGCACTGGAGCCCCTCAGGGCTGTGTGCTCAGCCTACTGCTGTTCACTCTGCTGACTCACGACTGCGCAGCAATGCACAGTTAAAACCACATTATCAAGTTCGCCGATGACACGACTGTGGTGGGTCTCATCAGTAAGGACGATGAGTCAGCATACAGAG
Source organism: Maylandia zebra (assembly GCF_041146795.1). Lineage (NCBI taxonomy): Eukaryota > Metazoa > Chordata > Actinopteri > Cichliformes > Cichlidae > Maylandia > Maylandia zebra. The sequence continues at coordinate 24,918,552 of NC_135185.1, forward strand.
AGGAGGTGCAACAGCTAACGGACCTGTAAATGGTAAATGGCCTGTATTTATATAGCGCTTTACTAGTCCCTAAGGACCCCAAAGCGCTTTACATATCCAGTCATCCACCCATTCACACACACACTGGTGATGGCAAGCTACATTGTAGCCACAGCTGCCCTGGGGCGCACTGACAGAGGCGAGGCTGCCGGACACTGGCGCCACCGGGCCCTCTGACCACCACCAGTAGGCAACGGGTGAAGTGTCTTGCCCAAGGACACAACGATCGAGACTGTCCAAGCTGGGGCTTGAACCAGCAACCTTCCGATTACAAGGCGAACTCCCAACTCTTGAGCCACGATCGCCCCTGTGTAGAGTCAACAACCTGTCTCTGAACATGGACAAAACAAAATAGATGGTTGTTGGCTTCAGGAGAGAATGGAGAGATCACTGTCCACTTAACATCAATGGATCCTCTGTGGAAGTCGTCAAGAGCACCAAATTCCTTGATGTTCACTTGGCGGAGAACCTCTCCCGGTCCCTCAGCACCAGCTGCATAATTAAGAATGGTAATGGTAAATGAAGGCCCAACAGCGTCTCTACTTCCTGCGGAAGCTGAGAAAAGCCCATCTCCCACTACCCATTCTCACCCCCTTCTACAAAGCGACTATCGAGAGCATTCTAAGCAGCTGCATAACTGTCTGATATGGTAACTGCAGCGTATCAAACCACAATACCCCACAACAAATGGTGAGATCAGCGGAGAAGATTATTGAAGCCATCACAGACACCTATCAGACTCGCTGCATCCGCAAAGCCATCAGCATTGTGGAGGATCCCACACACCCCTCTCACACACTCTTCACCCTGCTGGCTTCTGGCAAGAGGTACCGGAGTATTCGGGCCCTCACTGCCAGACTGTGAAACAGCTTCTTCCCCCAGGCCGTCAGACTGCTGAACACTCAGTGACGGGAATGACAAAAACACACGCATACCTTCATACACGTCACTACCAAGCACTCATCTGCAGAATCTTATACACACACACATTCATACAACTAGTTACTTTTTGCACAATACTCAGTCTTTTGCACATTATATTGCACTGTTGTGTCTGTATCATTCTGTTAAATAAAAACTTTCCTCAAACGTGTTAAACTTATGTAATGAGCCTATTTTGAAGATGTAAGGAGTAGAAAATACAGATATTTGTGGTAAAATGTGGGGAATAAATATAAAAAACTGTCAGAAAAATAAATACTCAAGTACAATATTGATACCTGAAAATTCTACTAAAATTCTACTAACAGTATTTGAACTTTGATATTTCCAGCTCTGAGCACTCTGAGTACGAAACAATCACAATCACCAGTGTATAACATTGTTTGCCCTTGTACAGCAGAGTGAGGCTTGTGGCTGTGAATGTGAGAACTATTAGATTCTCTTTTCTAAAGAAATTCGTAAAAGAAACAATGCCAAATAGAGGAGAAGGCTGCAAATTTCTCAAACACCACCAAAAAAAGACATTCACAGGATTTGCAGGGGAATAACTATTCTTAGTAAAGTGATGCTGAACTAAACATGGAGAAATCAGGCTTCCACTCAGTATTTCGTTGTTTCACACTAGCTGGTGGGACATGCTTAGGCACCAAAACTACTGGACAGGTCTAGTCTTGCTGTGGTTTTCACACTGAACACTGCTGAAGGACATCTCATGTCCACGTTTGGGGATGCCAGTGATTTTGATAAATGAAAGCAAATGCAAAACCTTTTTAACAAAATAAATAATGTTTCAACCACATTTTGCGACCCAAACTAATTGAAAAACGTTAGTAGCTATGTACAAAATGTTCAAGACAAAATGGATGGATGTAGATGGAGGAATCTAGTGTGTGTTGAAAATGTGGAACAAGATTCTAGTATTATCAGTTCACTTTGCATTTTTAATATTCTAAATAAATACACAAAAAGGCAACTTCTTTTGTCTGCTCACTTGTTCACATCAGATTGGGGGCACATTTGAAGCATTTAAAAACCACAACAAGATAAACTATCCATTGAATGCAGCATCAGCCTACGCGACTTCCCAGTTCGTGATTCTTGAAATTGGAATTGTTGCATTGTTTGAACGGATACATGAGTAAAATGTAAGTTTTCATACGCAGACTTATAATAACATAATAACTGTATATCACTTCATGTCTCATCAGCATGTCGCAGTCATGACGAAATTCCTCTGCAGTTCATTTCTATAACTCAGAAAAATCTTTTCTTTCTCTGCTGATTTTAATTAGCCCCTAGGACATAGTTTCCTGATTCCTTTACTCATATCGCACACGTGATGTTTCTATGGAAAAAAATGTTAAAACTCCAGCGTTGCATTAAAGCGGGGGTTCCTATTCCTTTTCACGGGAATCGTGAAATCGTATAGCTTAATGTTCCTTGTATTGCGCAACTCGGGTCTTTCCTAAGAAGACTGAAACGACACCTCCTCCGCTCTGCCCAGAGAGAACACTCCCACTCACACGCTCACAAGACGCACAAACCCCCTCTCTCTCAGAGAAGTCGCACTGTTGCTGAACTGAAGCTGTAAATCCATTCAAAGTGTTTACGCGCATCAGGAGACTGAAAACAGAAGAAGCAGTTGTGTAAGTGTACAGTTTTCCTTGTTCTTCTCGTTTTACGTGACAAAGTGAGTGAGGATATTAATCATCGGTCTAATAATATGTTTTAGTCAAGAAGAGAAGACAGCAAAGGTAAAAGCATCCTTATTTTCACAAATCGTTCAGTTTTTATTTTGCTTGGAAAAAATTTGTTTGTGAATTAACTGCTGCTCTACTCAAATCTATAAATGGATTTATTTATTTATTTATTTTTATTTTTTTTTTTTTTGGGGGGGGGGTTCCACAGTCTTTACAATGCTGTGATTAATTAAATCAATATTAAATTGATGATTAATAGTTGACAAAAGGAAATGTTTGTATTTCACACTCCTTGACTGGTTATGAGGTTATTGGTTGTTCAGAGGAAACCATTAAACAGGTTTCTCTGAACAGATCTGCATAAGACAGATCCAAACAGGTTATAAAATAAACACCTATGGCACTTATTCAGAAAAAAGTGCTGTAAAAATGGTACTCAGTTAAATTTGTTCACAAGCTGATAGTATTTAGCAGTGTCAGTTATTTCCCAGTAACAAGGGTGTGTCAGTTTATCAAACAGCGTCACAGCTCATTTACTGTTGGACTACTGTTCTTTATTGTAAGTGGGTGTCAAGCTTGTTGTCTGTAATTTGTTGTTCACACATTCGCCCCACCGAGTGAAATCCCATTGTTCAGTGACAGATTCTCCTCGAACATCTTTAGGTGTTTAGAGTTTGCACCTCCAATCAGTGTCAGCTCCTTTACAGCAGATTAAAGTCTGAGAACCACATCTTTTTTCAATCTTTGACCTTTTGCACTACTTTCAGTTTTAATTCTGATGCTTGTCTTTGAATGAATTCAAGTCATGCCAGAGTGATCACTATCAGCAGCTTCAAGTTCTATAACCATTTTAGTCTTAGTGGCAAAACCAAAGATAAAATGAACATAAAACAGTCACAAATCCAACCTCAATCTTTCCCTCGTGGTCTGCAACTGAGTTTTTAAAGGCTTCATGATGTATAGTGTTACTGCAAGATGCCGATTAATGACTCTACCTATAAAGACTTTGACTGAGAGTTAGATCTTAGATGAGTAATAAGAAGTCTATGGCAGATAAAGTCCCAACAGGCCCTTTTATACAGAGTGTTGAGGTATTTGTTTGGACACAGATTATATTACTATGATAAAACTACAGCTGTGCAAAACACGGCCACAAAACTTCACATGAAGCGTATGTTCAAATATGGGTGCGGTCCAGCAACTCAGTGATTTCATGCTTCTGTTGTTTCCTGGCAAGATGGTCTCCAGTTTAAAACTTATCATACTTCTGTGCCATTACATCAATTTGGGACATATGATTCATAGCACATAGAAATGTTAAGACTTCTCAGACTGTTTAAAATTACCTGACAATTTCAGAAGATGTGCTCAGATAACAAGAAATTAATTAATACAATAAATGTATGGAATGGCTAATAATTTATCTGGTAAATACATTTGTGCCAATAAAAGGTGATAGATAACTTAGTCCTTGCAGCAAGGAAAGTGCCCTCTTTCTTTATTTTAAATCTTTCTTACTCATTTACTTTTTTTGTTTTTTCTCTATACTGAAATTGAAATATCACAAAAAGTAGTTGTTCTCAAAGATTCTACTTTCTAATATACCCTACCTTTGTCATCTGCATCAAAAGTCTGAGTAAACCATTGTACTGATGATAATATATGTTGTCTCCCACAGGCAAAGATGAATGAAACTATAGGGAATACCGATGAATCCACTTTCCTGGACTCTCAGTTTCGTTATGTGTTCATCCCGGTTTTCTACATCATCTTCTTCATCCTGGGCTTCATCTCTAACCTCTACGTGCTGTTTGTCCTGCGCTGCCTTCGTCAAGCCAAGGCCATGGGAGAAATCCGTATCTACATGACCAACTTGACCATCGCTGATCTTCTGTTTGTGTGTGCTCTTCCCTTTTTGATTGATTACTATATCCGTGAGGGAGACTGGGTTTATGGAGACGTCATGTGCCGGGTGACAGGCGCCTTCTTTTTCATCAACACTTACGGCACCATCCTCTTCCTTTCAGCCATCAGCATCAACAGATACTGGGCGGTGACTCGGCCTCTAGACGCAGCCTCTTCGGACCACAGAATTCGTGGAATCATCGTCTGTGTTTTTATCTGGGCATTTGTTCTGGCGATGTCTGTCCCTTATCTGGTGAGTCCAGGGACCAACGAGCACTTTAAAAACAACACGAAGATCCTTCGCTGCTTTGAGGGATACCAGGGTGAAACTAATTATGAGAAGAAAAAAGTGGCTGTCACTCATTTTTTAATAATTGGATTGTTCTTTGGTATCTTTTTGCTCGTTGTGATATGCAATATCCTTATTGCTCGAGTGTTAATTTCTCAAAGGCCTCCAGAATCAGAAATTCGGTCCTCAGCAGCTCTTTCTAAAAAGTCCACTGCATCCTCGACTTTAAAAAGGCCCAGAGGGGTGAAACGGAGGGCTCTCCAGATGTTGTGGGCAGTGGTAGGAGTGTTTGTCCTGTGTTTCCTGCCACACCATATAGTTCAAGGCCCCTGGGCTCTGGCAGTGCTGGAGATCGAAGACGGCTTCGGCCACGTGAAGTACAGCAAGACCACTCGTCAGTTGCTGAACGACGCTCATCAGATCACACTGGTTCTTATGGGCCTCAACTGCATTTTGGATCCTGTAGTTTATTATTTTGCCACAGGGAAGTTTAGAAGGTTCATCACAGCCCACATTAAAAAATTAGCAAAGGGAGAGGGATGCTCTCAAATGGCCACCACACAGATTTCCATGGATAGCAGGATTCCAAGTCAGAGACTCCCAAGCGAGCACTAGCTGACCAGAGATGAGTGATTCATACAAGTTCAATACATGTCTAAAATCTGACTATCAAACTCATGTGACTCTCTCATGCTGATGGCGAAGATTACATACAATAAGGCGTTGAGGCATGCACATCTGGGACAATAAACTGTTTAACTTCATGTGATCTCGAACACGTCGCCTTCTGAGTTGCCCCAGAATTTCTGCACTTCCTGTGTGAAGAACAAACCGAAAAGCAGAAGTTTTGCAAGCAGCCAAAACTTTATGTATCTTTAAAGAACAATAGCATCACTCGATGATGACACAAGACATCTTCTCACAGAAATCCTGTGGCGGTGTTTGACACAACATTAGGACACAAAAGCAGGAGAAAATGACAGAATAACATACATGTGTGGGTACACCTTATCTCTACACGTCTGATGTTATGTCAGCAACATGTGTTGTAATCGCACTGTCTGTCCTCTCTGAGAACAACTTTAATTTTTTTTCATCAGGCAAGCTAAATCAGGTATTGTGACACCAAGGAACAAAAGCAGTAATGCCTGGGGTACGTTTCCTCTCTGGTGTTCAGTGTTGGGACACTTCATTTATGTCTTGTGTTGAAATCTTATAATTCACTGAAACAGACAGAAGTAGCGTACGTATGTGTATTTAATGTGTATCTGTGGAAATGAATTGTTTCTAATGTGAGACTTTTTGTTGTCGCAAATTTTGTATTTTCTATTAACTTGAACCTTTTTGTTATTATATATTGTAGAAAACAACAAAAACAAAAATACTCCCTAAAATTTGAAAATCTTTTGTATGTTTTTCAGTTTTGCAATGTCACGATTAAAAGGAGAAGAAAAACAAGAAGCTTCCAGTTAATATATAAACGTACAAACGCTATTGCCTGCATAGATGCACTCAGCTTCTCTGGGTTTTAACCACATTTATGGTGTGATAGCTTCTGCGCAACAGATAAAATCTGATAAGTCAGGAAGTAAACTCACTGGCAATTTTCATATAACTAACCCAGAGATAGAGTTAAAAAAAACAGGCTTGTTTTAATCAGTCCACTTTCCACTGCATGTCTCGATCTCCTTTCACGAGAGACTTGAGTACACACCCTCCCAGGTCACATTGGCGGGTTCCACATCGGCGTAGCCTTGGCTAGTGTAGTTTATGTACACGTCTGTGTCAGGCTGTGGAAGATCTCCCCTAGTGTAAACAGAAATATTATCTGTGAATAGCTTGTAGCAAGAGTTAAAGTGCATGACTGAAGTGTGCATGATTCTTCTCTCCAGACTTACGTTGGTGTGATTTCAGGTCCAGGAACATCTTAAAGAAAAAGGAAAAAAAAGAGTCACAAAACATTTTAATTCATACTGATTATGGCACTCATTGCCCTCCATACTTGTAGCCCTCTATACAAGAAGAGCTCAGAGATACCTTTAACTGCTGGAGTGCTGGAGGTGGTCACTGTTCCACTGGTCCTTTGGAAGCCCAGCCAGAAAAAAATAACAGCAGCGATGATGATGATCAAGATCAGAAGAGAAAAGACGAAGGCTGTTATTCCTAAATTCTCTCCCACTGTTGGGAGTTGAGGAAAGAGAAAAGAGACATTAAGACTTGCAACTTCACAGCCAGATGATGCACACAGCATAAATAAAAGATTAATGAATCCAGTCAGTCATGATTGCTATCCATTGTATGATAATCATTTTACAGTTCGCTATTTCAGTTTAAAAGTGAAAGCCTTAAAGATTTTTTCCAGGTTTTTATGGAATAAATATAAATTGCTCAAAACACAAGTAAATACACCTAAAATTTATTAACATTAATAAATTGTCGAGTATTTAATTAAATGTACCATTCAAATTATTATTTTTTCTTCATTTATTTATCTACATAAATATATATTTATGTCCTATTTATGCAATTCTAATATTTATTTTTTATTTTTTAAATAAGCAGATTCGATCATCCTTATTTTAGTAAGTTTAGGGTGTGAACAAACACATAACCAACCTGTGGTTTGTGTTGAAATGATGTAAACTGTGTGGGTTTGGTTTGCGCAGTTGACAACTGAAGAACAGCAGCGGTACTCTCCACTTTGCTCTGGCTTGGTCAGGATCAGTTCCCTACTGTTTCCCTCTTTTTCCCAGGTCTGATTTCGCAGGCGTACCCATGACCAAGTCCCAGTCACTGATATTATGGAACTGCTGCAGTACAGGCTTACTTTTTGTCCTGCTGCAACCGGGTAGTCCGGCGTGGCCACCACCCATAGAGGAGGAAATGTTTCTGTGAAGGAGAGTGCAGAAATAACAGGAAGTTGAGGTAAAGCTGTAACCAATTAGATTTTTAAGCAGGACATAGATGTTGCATGCTGAATGCGTACATATAAACTATTTGCTGACCACAAAAGCGATGTAGTTCTAGAAATAGCAGTGTTGGTCTGTTGGTCACTCGGTTTACTCATTCAGAGAATGAAGTCATTGAACTTGAATGGTTTTTTTTTCCTTTTTGTGCCACTGTACAGTTTTTTCCCCCCCAGTGAAATATTCAAAAACTCTTCTTCTTCATAAGAGGTAAAGCAAGCCATGGTGATGAAGACGAAGTCCTAACTGCTTTAGTGATCTTCTAGCTTTTAATGTGGTGCCATTTGTAAAGCATTGCTGTTGACCAAACTCAGTAAAATATGTCAGTAATATCTGGTAAAATGAATGGCAAGTCAACTGCACACGATCACATAGGATTTATTCCAGTAACTTAGGTGATCCTCCTGGGTTTTCCCTTTGTTGTTTATATTTGAATATGTGAAAAACTGTTAAGCAGCTCATTTAGTTTGGATATGCATGCCTAAAACAGGATGATCTTTAATAACTTTCCATTGTCATCATAAAATGTTTGTCTTGTCGAATATTTTGGGTCAGGTTTAATTACCTTCAATGCCAAAGATAGTTCAGATCCTCTGTTCCACTTAATGTTTAGTTTTAATTATCAAATGTTAAATCATAAGAAGGGTGTAACATGTTATTGAACAGCTCAAAATACTGCAGTACACAGCAATGTTTAGGTTCACAGAGCCACCAGCTTAATTTCAATCATTTGATTCGATCTATCCTTCCAAAAGTTCAGAGTCTGTATTACCTTTGTGAGTCACTGGAGCTGTCGGGGAACTCAGAGTCTGGTTTTGGGCTATAAGTGCAGACAAAATAAGAGGCAAAAATTATTCATGACAAAGCATTAGAAGTCCACTTTCTAGATTCTGTTTTAAAATTAAATGGAAGAAATGTGCTTACCTGTACCCTCAAAGGAAATAAAAAGGAGAAAAAGGACAGGCAGCATGTTGTTTGAGATAAACAAGAAGCAAATACTGCAGTTACCTCTGGCTAACAGGTAGAAAAATGAATCACTGTGGCACTTTAAAATATAGGTGAAAGTGGGGGGGAAGTAAAAGACTGGCAAACTGAGAGAAGGGAAGTTTAAAGTTCCTTTATACAAATAATCAACAAAAAGAGAGAAATAATAATTGGACTCTTCAATCTTCCATACAGGGGAAACTGTGTGCAGTGTTTCCACTGCCTGGCAATACGAGCAAAAAGCAAACAAAAAAATATATATACATAAACACAAATGAGAAGAGTGATAAACAAAATGGACTGAAGCTTGAGCTTCCAATCAGAAATGTGGACTGGAGAATTCAGGGACTGATCCACTGCTTTTCTGACTGCCAGATGACCCACTCTACCACCTGAGCCGCAGCCACTGATTAAAAAATCCCAGGTCTCACTCACAACAGCCTTAAATCCATATAAAGAGCAGCTGCAGCCCCCTGCCCGAGACTGCAACATCAATCTTTTCCTGACTGAATGTGAAGTTACATCTCAACTCAAGTTACATTAATCCAGCTTTTTGAGTACTTAAGATTTTTAAGACATTGCACTTCTTGGTCAACCTGGAGACTGGAATATTGGAGGACAAAAGAAAAAGTTTCAGACCTAAAAACCTATTTACAGAAGATGAACACTTTCTAGAAGTCATGTTCTTAAGAAACAACAAAAAATCCAGCAAAGAGTTGATACAGGAACTGAAAGTGAAATGTTTTCAGTGGAAGGGTCGCTGAGGATCTTAAGGAAGGGAAACAGTGAGAAAAGTCTGAGGTCTAATGGAGTGATCAATCCAAATTTTTAATTTCTGGCCCGAATTGTCGGAGAAGATCAGGAAAGAGAGTTTGAACAGTGAATGTCTACAGCCATCTGTGAAACACGGTGTAGGCCGTGTCAGTGGTGTTTGCGATATTTTCAAAATATCTGTAAATAAGATTTGAAACCAGCATGCAATAAGATCTGGAAAATGCGTGATTCACAACATCTTCACTTTCAGCATGAAAACGATCCCGAACACACTGACAATGTGACAGTGTGTCAGAAAAATCACACGGTGGAAAGAAGATAAGATAAGATAACTCTTTATTGTCATTGCGCAGTCATACATAGTACAATAGTACAATGAAATTGGAAAACTGTCCTACGTCGGCACTACATGTAACTGTGGAGATACAGAAATTCTTTTAAGATAAGATAAGAGAGATAAGATAGAACTTTATTAATCCCTCGGGTGGGTTCCTCTGGGAAATTCGACTTCCAAAAAAAAGCACAGCAACGACCGAAGTTACAGTTACAGAATTGTTATATATATATATATATATATATATATATATATATATACACACACACACACACACACACACACACACACATATATATATATAAATACAGAGACAAATATAAATAAAATATACAAAGGGGATAAATAGAATAAATAGGAATAAAAAATAAAAATACAAGTGAATTGCACATTTCAAGTATTGAGTCTATTGCACTGTTGACTATTTACAAAAAGTATTGCACAAAAGGTATTGTACAGTGAGGTGAAGAGGCACTACAGCTTAGTTGTTCCCCCCTCCTTTGTCCTCCTGTTTCCTGTTTCCCCTCCCTCTCCCCTCCAGAGAGGAGTTAAACAGTCTGATGGCGTGTGGGACAAAGGAGTTTTTAAGTCTGTTAGTTCTTGTCTTGGGGAGAAGCAACCTGTCACTGAACAGACTCTTCTGATTGTTTATGGCCGTGTGCAGAGGATGCCCAGCATTGTTCATAATGTCCATCAGTTTCTTTAATGTCCTTTTCTCTGCCACTGTCACCAGAGTGTCCAGCTTCATGCCGACCACAGAGCTAGCCCTCCTGATCAGTTTCTCCAGCCTGCATGAGTCCTTCTTTGCTGTGCTGCTCCCCCAGCACACCACAGCATAGAAAAGTACTCCAGCAACCACCGACTGGTAAAACATCCTCAGGAGCTTCCTGCAGATGTTAAAAGACCTCAGCCTCCTGAGGAAGTACAGTCGGCTTTGGGCTTTTTTATACAGGTGCTCTGTGTTGCATGACCAGTCCAGTTTATTGTCCACCCACAGCCCGAGGTACTTGTACTTGTTGACCACCTCCACCTCCTCCCCCTCTATCTGAACCGGCAGTGGACCTTCTCTGGACCTCCCGAAGTCCACAACCAGTTCCTTAGTCTTTGAGGTGTTGAGTTGCAGGTGGTTTGAGTGACTCCATGCGACAAAGTTCCTCACCAGACTTCTGTACTCCTCTTCCTGATCATCCCAGATACACCCCATGATGGCCGTGTCATCTGCAAACTTCTGAATATGGCATAATTCAGAGTTGTAGCAGAAGTCAGAGGTGTACAGGGTGAAGAGAAGAGGGGACAGCACAGTTCCCTGTGGTGCTCCTGTGCTGCTGACCACAGTGTCAGACGTGACACTGCCATATAATCTGCATCATTATAATTGCATTAATAACATTCTTTACAGCATTATTTCATCTAATAATATTTCTCACAGTATTGATACTGCATTACAGTTGTTTATTGAAGATGTCCATTTGAGGATCCTACCATTATGTTAACTTTTATTACAAGTAAAAATTTGAAATATTTTATACACATTGCATATCTGTGCTTATTTTGAGTTGATGTTCGGTTCATTAAGGGTCTTAAGCTTCACTGGCGTGACTGTCCAGGTGATACATGCTGAGGGAAACTAGAACATAGAAGGATAACTGCAATGCATGCTTACAGTACATATAATACATATAATCTAGGAATGTGTCCGGCCTGAGGCCTTAACTCATTTGGTGTCTTACTATATTTTATTCTACTTGGTAACAGATGATCAGAGTCAATAATTAGCCTCAGAGACCCTGAGGGCTTGAAGTTTATTGCCTTGTATGGAAGGTGTTATAGAAAAGAGAAGTTCTATGTCTGTTTATAGCTATTACAGTTTTTTCTGATTGCTTAAGCACATTTTTTGTAACTATTGGCTAATTTTGCAAAACTCTTCACACAAATAAGAAAACCTGTCACCCAATCATCAAAACATTGTAGTTCTCTTGCAAAAGCAAACACAGCTAGATTAACTCCTCACACCTTCGTAAAAATGGTGTTTCCGTATCAAACAGTACACACAAGCCATCATCTACTAAGCACACAATGCGCCAACTGCACACTGATGGTATGAATACAAAACACATCTGGCTTTTGCTTTCTCTGTGCACAAGGTAGGCTATGTCAGTTTGAGCTCATACTTCTGTCATAGATCCATAAGCATAGAGGGATCCAAACTTCAAGTACTGGTGTTTATTCAAACACATCAAAACAAACACAAGTGTTTATTTCCAAGTATAGGATTATTTGCAATCGCCATAATGACTATATGGGTTACGTGGTCTGCAGTGAACATGCTTCCTCTGCCCCCTCCTCGTCTTCCTCTTGCTCCTCCTTGTCCTTGTCGTCCTCTTCATCCTACTTCTTCACCTCCACGTCCTCTTCCTCGGCCTCCTCTACTTCTCACTCTTTCTGCTCCCACCATTGTACTCCGCACACACAGCTTACCTGTATTATAGTGCTTAGGCTGATTGCAAAGTGAACTAATTATCTAAGAAAGTTTTCACATGTGAAAGTGTGCCAGACAGTTGGCAAATTAGTGTTAATGATAGCCATACATGTGTATACTTTTGCTAGGAGTGTGTTGGAAATTTGGAAATTGAGTGTTGTGCAGTGAATTGTGCCTACAGTCTTGCAAAGTGTGTGTTACAAAATTGCAAACTGAGTGCAAAGCAGTTTTTGTGCTTTTAGTTTTGCACACTCAGTGAGTGGTTTTGCTATAAGTCTGACTAGTTTTAGAAATTGTGCTACAGGATTCACAGTTAGTGTTTAGGCATTCGGTAAAAACTGTAAAGATGTACGATAAACTGTGACTAATGCCTGGAACCTATTTTAATACACCATGGGGGGGGGGGGGGGCGTGTACCCCACTGCTTTATAAGTATCCACAACATGTATTTTGGTCAGAAGGCATATCTTGATGTTATCTCCGGGCTGTTAATAAACTCAACGTTTGATTGCACTTTTCTGGGGCCTCCGTGGTTTGTGACACTGCTCTACATTGATCGATTTTGCGACATAACACGACACGATACGACACATCACAACGCAACACAAACAACACAACACAGTATAATAACTTAGTAATAAAAAAGATTAATAAGTGTATTTGTATTGCACGCCATTATTATTGCACATTAATTATTATTGCACCTTGTTATAAATATAAATATTATTATTATTACTGTTTTTACCGTTGTTAACCCCCCCAAAAAAAGTCCAGGTACGTAGCCAGTCAGATCAGCTATTTGCATTGATCAGGGCTATTGCCCTGTCGTAAAAGCTGTCCTTGAGTCTATTATGTTCGGGACCTCAGCAGCCTGAACCTCCTGCCAGACGGCAGCAGCTTAAACACCCCGTGTCCTGGGTGTGGAGTCCCGTAGGATGCTGCGTGCCCTCTTGAGACAGCGAGTGCTGTACAGGTCCTTCAGGGAGGGAAGAGGATGTCCAATGATTTTTTTGGGCCATATTGATGACCCTCTGGAGTGCCTTTCTGTGTGCTGTGGTGCAGCTGGAGAACCACACACCGATGCAATATGTCAGCACACTTTCAATGGAGCAGCGGTACACTGCAAAAAACGATTTTCAAGAAAGTAAAAAAAACCTTGTTTATGGACATTTTTTCTTATTTTTTGCCTAAAAAGAAAATATATTCTTAACAAGCAAGTTTTGGACAAGAAAATAAAGCTTATTCTAGGAAAATATGTCTAACTTTTCCTTAAAAGGATATTTCAGCTCATCTTGAGCTTTATTTACCAGTTACAAGGCATGACAATGGTTTGGTTGAATTTCCAGAATAAAAATAAGATTATTTTTCTCATTTCAAGAGTAAGGGCATTTAAACAGCTGCTCAGTTTAAGAAATGTATTTATTGACACTAAAGTTTAATATAATTGCTGTCAAGTTTGACACAATATGCAGTATATGAACAAAGGCAGGAACTAAAAGCACATGGTAAACATGAAATACAGGCCCATTTGAAAAACAGAAACAGCACAACTCATTCACTTTAGGCCATGTCAAACAGAATAATAGATCAGCATCAGTATATCTATACTATGGCAATGCTAAAATCGCATTCAACTGTCAGAATTTATAGGAAAACAACAACTTCATTTTAAAAATTGTCACAAAACTGTCCAAAACAATAACCTGAAAATACAGTTCATGCATGTAAAGCAGTGTACCTTTTATAAAACATATGTTGAGCTCACGTGTAGTCCAATTACATCACCCAGGTAATATTTCATGACCGCACATGTCATATCTTTGTGTGTGAAACTGTAGTATGGAATGGAATCTCATATCATATCATTGTTGGCTGGCTTTCCACCACTGAATCAGTCCTGTATGCCCACATGTTACTCAGATTTCTGTTCACTGCTGATGAGGGTTCCCTCCTAGAACTGCAATTGAGATTGGTTGATTAATTGACTAGTTGCGGATAAGGAAATTAAATACAAGGTACACTGATAATTTCTAAAAAATTTTAATGTCAGAAATATACTGCATTTTATAATTTACTCTAAAATATGCATGTTTTCAAGCTGAGTTTAATAAATGGATATTCATTTAATGCTCATTGCTATTTGGCAGCTTAACTGTAGTTTAAAAGCCTTGAAAAATCCTCAAAAACCTAAAATGGGAAAGATAAACTAAAGAACACAGGAAACATGGAAAATGTTGCAAAAACCTTACAACCTTGAACAAGGAACATAAGACATGAAAACATCAGGGAGGGAACACAGATGATAACACAGGAGAGAATACAGACGATCCGACAAAGACCACACTAAATATACACACACAAAAGGAAACGAGGAATTGGCAGACAGGCACGAAACACAGCTGACACTAATCAGATGAGAAGAGACCAGGAGGAAGCAAAACAGAATACACCGATGCAGGGCAGGGACTATCAAAGTAAAACAGGAATAAACACGAATATCGAACCAGGGACAATACACTGAAGACAAGGGAGGTACAGAGAACACCTAAACACTGGAAATAATTAACAAATAACTAGGAAACTAACTGACACAATGAATATTAATAAACACAAACAACCAAGGAGACTGCGGACCATGACAATCGGTTTATTTAAAACAAAAGTTTAAAAAAATACAAAATGTTGTTTTCTCTAGTAGAAGAAATTAAACACTATCAGAATATTCTTTATAAATAGATAGCATTGTTGTGGATTATAAGGAATAAGCATTAACATATCTACTGTTAAGCTGTAAAAACAAGTAGACATCTAACATGAATATTTTATATGATTATTTTCAAAGATATTAAAGTATATAGTCAGTCTCACCTTACAGATTTTTGTGTCCTAATCGATCCGCTGCATCGTCCATTGGCAAGGTGGTCGGAGTGTGTTCGAAGAATGTGATACCAAAATTAGCTGTAAACACGATATTCTTTGACACATCCATCTATGCCACAATCTTCACGGAAATCTGGACTATGGCTATGTGCAGAATTAATATGACTCAGTAGGGATTTGAGGGTCAGACCCACAAAAACGATGTAGATAACACAGCGCCAAATCATTTTGTTTTACTGGTCTGTGAACTACTTTTCCCATAAAGTCAAGATAACCAGGATTATTCCATTATGGGGTAGGAATGGCTATCCTAATTCAGTGCCTTAACAGCTGTAGTAAGTAACAGCACCCACACGTCAGTATTTACAGAACATAATCTAACTAAATAGTCAAATATTTAAATATATATCATTTTATAGGTATAAAAGAGCGAACTAAACCATTTCCGTACACAACCCCATACTCCTGAGTTGGTACAGCCCACCTCAGTGAGTTACTGACCCATTGCTGTGTCAATAAAAGCGCAAAATCTAAGAGTGCTTTTGCTGTCTTAATTTAAGATGAATTCCCTTATTTTTAGTAGCTTTTTGAAAAGATGGTGTCTTATTCTCAGGAATTTTTGCGGATTATTGTTCTCAGAGTCGAAACATAATTCTTATAGTTAGCTCAATCAAGAAAGAAACAATTCAGTTTTAAGAAAATTTGTCCTATAGTAAGGTGTTTTTTTTAATGTGAAAAATCTAAATTAAGGTGTAGAATCTTAAAGTAAGCAAATAATTCTTGAAAACAGCTTGTTCAAGAAAGCATAATACTCATTTTAGGTGCAGATTTTCTAAATATCAAAGTGTCTTTTACTTATAATAAGTCACATTTTCTTCAAATAAGCATACATTTTAGACAATTTTGTCTAGTTAAAAGGCATATGGCAGTTAGATTAATTTGCTAGTTTTAAGAATTCTAGTCAAGCAACTTTTGCTTACCCCATTGGCAGATTTTTTTGCTCAAAACAAGAAAAATTTGTCAGATTTAAGAATATTTGGCTTGTTTCAAGTATAGCTGTTTTTGCAGTGTAGAAGACGGTCAGCAGCTCGTTCTTCAGGTTTTCTGAGGATTCTCAGAAAGTGGAGATGCTGTTGGGCCTTCTTTAAAACCACAGAGGTGTTAGAGCTCCATTGGAGGTCTGTGTCTATGTGCACACCCAGAAACTTGAAACTGGAAACTCTTTCCACACACTCCCCGTTGATGCTGACAGGCTGCAGCTCAGACTTCCTCCTTCTGAAATCAACTACCAGTTCTTTTGTCTTGGTGGTATTGAGGTCCAGGTTGTTATCTACACACCAATCTGACAGCCTCGGAACTTCAGCTCTGTACGCCGTCTCATCTCCCCCAGGGATGAGCCCCACCACGGTGGTATCATCTGCAAACTTGATGACTGCGTTGTCTGGGTGGGAACTAACACAGTCATGTGTGTACAGAGTGTACAGTAGGGGACTCAGTACACAGCCTTGTGGAGAGCCGGTGTTAAGGCTGAGGGCTGAGGAAAGATGAGGCCCCACTCTAACTCTCTTGAAGAAGAGCTTGTTCATGAAATCTGAAGGAAATATATTACAAGAAGCTTGCCTAAGAGACCTCAGACGAAATGAAGAATAATATAGAATATGAAGAAAGAGAATACAGAAATGAAGAGCAAAAGCGGTCATAACAAATGCTGTTTTTGCCTCATATACTGTATTTATTTGTATGCTTGCACCTGTTTCAATAAATCACACCTAGTTCCTTGCAAAATACAACAAGAGATGACCAAAGACATCAATAGTACTTACTTATGACTTACACCTTCAAAAATGTTGCTTTTATTTTAATCCATGACTTATAATACCATAATAATGAGTCACATGAGCTATTTTCTAAATGTATTTTGAAGCGTTTCAATCTGGGTACTGCTGTTTTTGTACCTTCAATGGCCCACATCCATTATCTCATCACTGGTTGTTGATCTTTGTCCCTACTGGTAGTGTAGTTCTACACACAAAGTGCTATAGAAATTAGCTGACTGTCAGGTTCATGTATATGCATTGTTTTTGCAAAGTGAAGCTTCTGAAATAGGAAGTGGTTACTCTTGCATAACTTATCTGTTGCTAAAACAAAGCAAGAGCTTCAGATCATTTCTGCACAACAAAAACATCGAAAGAGCCAGATGGAGTATTTTTAAAATCCACATCAGTGGAAAGAATGACTTAATAATTCTAAATTCATAAAGCTACCCCAGCTTTCTTTGGGTGAGAGCCTGGGTACACCATGGACAGGTTGCCAGTCTGTCGCAGGGCTAATACATAAGCTGTGTCCCAATTCAGGGGCTGCATTTGAAGCCAGGCACAGCCAGGTGATGAAGGCTGTTCCAATCGGCTGCACCAAATGCGACCAACAAATTCATTTCCTTGAATTTAAAGCATGGGTTGGGTGTATCCTTCGTGCCTCAACCTATCCCAGAATTCATAGCCAATTCCAGTTTCCAACAAGTGGCAGCAGCTACTTAGTTGTAATATTACTCTTATTACTCTTTCTCTTTTCAATACTTTATTAATTAAATTATTATTTAGAATTTGTCCCAGTGTCCTGTTATATTTTAGATAGCAAGGGAGACAGCTGGTGACGCAAATCTGAAGGTTAGACCGTCCCATTTCACAGCCTTGCACTTCGGGCCTTCTCAGTCTTCGGAGGCCCTGGCCCACGTACAGGATGCAGACCTTTACCTGAATTGGGACACAGCTAGAGACAACCATTCGCACTCACATTCACACCTATGGGCAATTTAGTGTTTCCAATTAACCTAACCCCACTAACTGCATGTCTTTGGACTTTGGGAGGATGCAAAAGCATGCAAAAGACCTGGCCTGATGGTGGAATTGAACTCGGGACTGCCTTGCTGTGAGGCAACAATGCTAACCACCGTGTCACCCAGAAAATGAATGAAAAAGTTTAAATGAAAATAAATACATGAATAGGACATATTGGGAGGTATACCACATACCTCCCAATATGTCCTATAAATAAAGAGAGAGGAAATGTGCCTGAAACGTTACTTTATTCAAAATAGACAACTTTTACTTAAAACTTTTTTTTGTGTGCGTAATCGTTGCCATTGTTTTGGTTAGCTCTGGTGTCAGAGGTTTTCCTGCAGTTTTAAGTGGGAGGAAGTGGCTTCAGTTGCAAATTAAAAGTGTTGCTAAAACAAAACAAAAAAACCCCCCCAGCTGTAGTTTGTTCAAGTCGTCTCATGTTAATCTGATGGGTGATCTGATGAGCTGACCAGAACCATGTGATCATCTGGAGTAGAGCAGGGCGATATGGCCAAAAATATTTATCACGATATATTTGAAAATTTGCGATAACGATATAACTGACGATATAATTGATGCGAGACAAAATACAACTCCACAACATTACTAGCGCAAAAAGACAACCTTCTATTTATTTTCACGTAAACAAGAAGCTGGTTTTTATGTACATTAAAGCTTTATAAAAATGTAACAGTGCAAATGCAAATTCCTTGCTGAAAGTTTAACCCAAAGGCATTTCCAGTAGAAATGGGCTGACATATCCTGAGCATAACCATGTATTATATCCACTGAAGTTAAAAAGAGGTGCTTTGCAACATTAAACTGCAGTGTGTAGTACGCATTTTTCGGACCATAAGGTGCACAGGATTATAAGGCACATTAAGCGAAACAAAGCAGTCAGATAAATCAAACTCATTCTTCTTGCTTCCTCCACTTCTGTACCATTGATTCATTAATGTTGAATTCTCTGGCAGCTGCTCTATTCCCATGTTGTTGCAGTATATTAATGACTAACCTCGTATTGTGGACGGATTATCTCAGTTGTTCTCCTGACTGAAGTTTGGTCCGTTTACAGCATCCTGCCATGCGATTGCATTTGTCTCTAACCATGAGGAACCTTCACGTTAACTTTTATAAGTGGAAAAGTGTTAGTGTTCCTCCTCCAGCTTCACTGTTTATGTTATGCTAACATAGCTGTGTCGCTAGCGATCACGTAGCACATCATTATATACCAGCTAGCCCAACTTCAGTAACCCTACAAACGTCACTGCTGTTTAGTTTCCTGTCTTCATTTATGTTGGAAGTGATAGCAGAGCTGTACGTTTGAATTTTTTCAGAAATCTCTCAGTCAGAACATGCTATATCATGCTTAGGTAACTAGCGAAACTAGCGAGCTAACTTCCGCTAGCTTCCTGCTAACTTCTAACTCCGTTAAATGTAATAACTTTTGTTTTCATGGATGCCTGGAAGTTAAACTTTATAGTTACACCTGGTAAAGCAGCAATGCTGATCGTTTTATTAAAGATCAAAGAATTTAGACAGTTTTCAACTCTTAGTGATGCTGCAGTGTTGTTTGACCTGAAGTCAAATATACGGAGTTTGGGACCCAGATTACTCCCAGATTTAAGAGCATCTTAGTCCGACAAATACGACAATAACAACGGCCGCTTGCATGTTCTGCAAAAAAATGTGCTTTGTTGTGTATCTGACGGACAAACACCAAACCAGTTCCACATCACGGAAGTTGCACCATTTTTACAAACCAACAATCGGCCATGTGTGTATGAAAACAAAGGCACTGCGCATGCGCGTTTTACTCCCATTCTATCGCGATATTTCATTTTCCTATCGTTGCCTAACATTATACCGGTATTACCGTGAACGGTATAATATGGCCCAGCCCTAATCTGGAGATGCGTTTAGGGTGCCTAATCTGCTGTAAGACAAATAATGGCCCCACTAAGCACAAAACAGCTTGGGTGGTGTGTAACTGCTAAATGTTGTGAATGTTGATGGATCAAGTGCGTTTTGTTCTCTGAGTAAAGCTTCGCATTGTTGCAAGAACGTGGAGGGGGTTCTTCATTATTACAATATGGAAATCATTTGCGGTTAAATTGTGAATTTTATCAGAGGTGTATTTCTCAGAAGTTCATAGTGAGCTTTGCAATAAAACCGAGCACTTTTGAAAGCAGCTGACTCAATTCTCACTAATCAAGTATACTGACGTGGGTTGTGCAAGCGCAGTGATAAAGACTGAAACCTGTCCTCTAGGAAATTACATTACATTACAGTAGAAACGCAGATATTTTCCTTGATACTGATTTTTTGTTTTTATAAAAGTGTAAGTTTTATTTTCATTTCTGCTAACTAAAATATTTTCTCACCTCACGCCACCCCACCACCTCCCACTAACGTCAGAGGGGAAACCACATGTAGATTATCAGTTCTTCTTCTCTGCACCTCAGACAGACACAGGAAAGAAAAAGTCCACTCCTTTGATGTTTCTTGCCAAAGTAGTTGCTGCTTTTAAACTCTTCTTCATATTAGTCTCTGTCAATAGAGATTAGCCTGAACTGCTAATGCTAACATGTGTCTTCTTATTAAACTCTCCCAAGCATTGATGCCTTTAAGTACCTTTAATATGCCAGTTACTGGTAACTTTAATAAATGTATGCTCTGTGGTAAAAGTGACTTATTAAAGTTTTATAATGGAATTCAAATATTTTGCACACGAAGAAACTTTTGAAGTTGTTGAAATTTTGAAATTTCCCACAGTTACATTTTTAAAAGAAACACCTATAAACTTAGGAGGTGTGTCCAAAAGTTTGACTGATGCATATACAAATTACATTAGTGTATCTGTCACGGTCCTGGGTCATTTTGACCCAGCATTTTCAGTTCTTATATTCCTTTGTATTATGGTTTGTATTCTGATCCTTTTGTCATGCTTTGTTTATTAGTATTATTCTATGTTTCAGTTATTTTTTGTGAGGGATTAGTTCTTAGGTTGTGTCTCTCGTTTAGTATAAGTTCAGTTCAGTGTCAAGTCTGTCTGTTTCTTGTTTCCCGTTTTATTGTGAAAGGTTGTGGCTCATCTCAGTGTGTCTAGCTTTGCTCCCTGTGTCTCGTTAGCCCAAACCCTCCCAGCTGTGTCTCCCTCGTGTTTTCCATTCCCTGTGTATATAAGCCCTGTGTTTTCCTAGCTAGCTGTGTGTTCTGCCTCCATGTTTCTAGTGTTTAGTGTGCTTTAAGTTTCACTTCTGTGTCTGAGTCTTGCATTTTGGGTCCACCACTCCTGCTTGCTTGCCTGCCTGCCACACAGCCTATCATGGTTTAAATGTGGAGAATGGAACAATTTCAAAGTAGGAGGATTAGGACAGACAGAGACAGGGTAGAAACCAAACTCAAACATTGCAGCAGCAATTTGGGTTGATAGCCTCAAGGGGGGGGGGACATGGAGTGGTTGTCCAAACCACTCCATGTTTCTTTAAAGAGTCAGGAGCTCACAAGTCTCAGCCAGACACTCTCTGTGGATTCACAGACGTACCTGCTCCTCACCTGCCTGCCAACTCCCCATCAGCGTTCTTCCACTTGTCATGGTTCCACCAAGAGTCTTGACTTGAGCAGGACACTAGTTATTTACAAAACCACTTAACTTGGAGGGAAGCTGGGAGTGAGGAGTGGTCAGCTGGCAGAGCAAGGGTCGATAGAGGGCACAAATGAGAACCATGCGGAAAACAGGTAAACAAGAACACAGAAAAAAAGAGAGCAAGAGCAGGGGAAGGACCACACAGGAGGACCGTGGGGTAATGACACTGCTCATCTTAAATCGCCACCTCCTAAACCACACCCCCTCCCAAGCTCTGCTCCAATGCGCAGAATACTTGAGTTGTGACTGAAACCCGCCCCTTGTCCTAACTGTCTGTCACTGAGCTTTCTGTAAACAAACCTTTTAAGGCTATTAATTATGGATGGAGTCCACTACTTGGATCAGAAAAAATGTGAAAAAAGTAACATCCAAAATCAAATCTTTAATACTGGCAGGGGCCTGGGCACAGAAAGGCATTCAGTAAAGTGAAACAATTTAGAAACTGAAACTTCCAAGAACAGGCAAAGAGTCTACAAACTGAATAGGAGAAAATGCAAAAATACACAAATCTTAAGCAATATGAGGAACACTGGATAGACAGAGTGAATGTAATGCAAGTACACTAATTATGAGAAGAATAGCACAAGAATTGAGACAATTAGGGTACAAAGTGAAAAAAGAACAAGAAGTAAAACTAGAAAGAGGAAAACAATCCATTAGTGAAACAGGAAGTAACCATAATATAAATAAGATTAAGACACAGAGACCACACTAAACATGGAGGGAACACGAGGGGACTGGAGCATTAAAGGGTAGACAGAACAGAGGGAGGCTAAATGGGAACATAAAGAGGGAACTAAAAGCACAAGAAAAACAAACAAACCTCAAACAGGAACAGGAGCCAAACTTAATAAACTCACTTTGTGGTGCGTTAGTATTCCTTTCTATAAGGTTCAAGAAAAGCGGATTACTAGAAATAATTGATAGATGTTAGGTAACAGATAAAAAAGCAGTCTTTGATAAGCTGCAAGTTGTCACATAAATTATCCGGTGCACAATACTTCCCCCTGAATTCTACTGAAGAAGTACAGACTCAAAGAAAATAGAAGTCGATGCTGATTAGATGTGCTTTCTAATTTATTGTTATGCCACTCCTTTGAGTCAAGCTTCATGTTTCAAGAGAAGACTCATAGCTTAAACTGTTATAACTGTGAGTATGCATTCACTTAATTCTGAGTGATTTTTAAACTGTGCATTACTTAACAGCCCCCCATGCTCAAATGCCATGCCAATGGAGGAGTCCAATGCAGTGCTATTTTTAATAGAGGTTAAACCAAGTTCTTGCTGACTTAAACAGTATTTTTCTGTTTCTAATGTAACAAAAGACCGGATGTGTGATTGCGATCCACTCGTGCCCTTTGGCCAGCTACAACTTCCTCTTAATGAAGCTGAACTGCTGTCTCTCTCTGAAAAAAGGCAAATGGTGATACTGAAATGATCTGTCCTCATGTGTGCGCCTATTAGTTTGTGTTTGTTTTTTTTCCTCAAAGCCATTATCTTCATTATTCTTCTATTATTCATCACACATTCATTATTCTGGCTGCATTCGTTACCTTTTGGTTCTCACTTCATCCATAATTGTAGTCTTCTTGTCACAGGATAGCGATAAAATATTGTAGTGAAACATGTGTGATTTGCGCTAATGCAAACCATAGTTTGTTTTCTTTTATCTTCGTGGACATAAAAAAACTAAGATTTAAACACTTCATTATGCTGATTTCACTGATCTGCAGAGGGCAGCATCTGCCCAGTGGTTGACGAAGCTGGTTGCTGTGTGTCACGTGAATCTCTGGAAGATTGAATGAGTCATCTTCTCTGAATAGGAAAAGCATTTACATCTCTCTACTTTGGGTGTACAGAAAACAAAAATTGAGAGATCCATTAAGAAAAGCAGAATTTTAAAGCCAGTCCATGTACACTATGGCCACTTTGTTAGGTACACTGATTCACCTGCTTGCATCTGTACAGTTAGTCACATGGCAGCAAGTAATTTAGGCATGTTGACAAGATTAAGACAACCTGCTCAAGTTCAACCTAGGTCAACCTTCAATAGATGAACTAAAGCAACAGAAGAACGTGAAACTGAAGCTACAATTTACACAAGCTCATCAAAACTAAAACTGGAATAATAGAAGACCCTGAGACTCTACTTTAAAGAAGGTGTTTTAGCCCCGCTAATCATTCTACAAACACAAAACAGTTTGACACCTCTGTGCCATGGCCAGAACCAGCCCAGTCCCAGGGATCGGGACATGAAGCACTTTGGAAGTCAAACCAAAGTCTCCAGTGAGCTCTATTTATCCCGTCTCAGAGTGTAGGTGAAAAGCTAGTTCACCCGTTCACTACCTCTCGGCAGAACTATTGTAATTATTTATTCAGGTTGTTCCAAATTGTTCCTAAAAAGTCTCTAGATAGTCTACAACGCTGCAGCGACAGTGCCAAAAGGGTAGAGAAAAAGAGAACATATTGCTCCCACATTGGCTTCTTTTGATTGTCTCCCCGTTAACTCCAGAATTTAATTTAAAATTCTTCTCCACACATTCAAAATCTTGAATAACAAGACCCCATCTTATCTTAAAGACCTCATAGTACCACATCACCTCAAAGGAGCACTTACTTATGCTTTTAGAGTATCTAAAAGTAAAATGGGAGGCACAGCCTTCAGCTTTCAGGCCGCTCTACTGTGGAACCAACTCCCATTTTGGACTTGGGAGGCAACGCCCTCTCTACTTTTTTGAAATTGGGTTAAAATGTTCCCTGTTGCTAAAGCTTACATTTAGGGCTGGACCAAGTTACCCCGAACCCTTATACTGCTATAGGCTCAAACTGCTGTGAGATTTATTGTAATACACTGTGATGCACTTAGCACTTTCTGTTCATATATCACTCTACAATAGCATGTCATTAAATTTTGTCTTTCTTGCTGTGCTCTTGTTTCTTTTCTCTTTCCCTTCACCCACCAACCGCTCACAGCAGATGGCTGCCGCTCCCTGAACCTGTTGAAGATATCTTTTTATTAAAAGGGAGTTTTTTTTTCCCAACAAACCATTGCAAAGTGCTTACTCACAGCATGATTAAATATTTCCTAGAATATTACTGTGGAGTTTTTACCATACAGTATAAATCACCTTGAGGAGACTGTTGTTGTGATTTGGCGCTATATAAGTAAATTGATTTTCACTTTTTCATATTCAGATTAATGGCAGACGTCACACAGTCTGAACTTATACCTGTAACATGTGGGTATAATAATCTTTGGCCACTTGGCGGCGGCAGAGTCGAGTAGTAACAAAATTAAAGTGATGAATTTCTCACCTATTATTATTTCACCTTATTTATGTTTATGTTACAGGTCTTTTAATTAGTTTAAATTATCCATCCATCCATTTTCTTATCCGGGGCCGCAGCCCAAGCAGAGAAGCCCAGACCTCCCTCTCCCCCGCCACCTCCTCCAGCTTATCCGGGGAAACACCAAGGCGTTCCCAGGCCAGCCGAGAGATATAAAATTATAATTTTCTTCATTTTTATTTGTAAAAGATTTTGTTGGTTATAACCTCCTAAGACCCGAACTCTTCCACGGCCTGCATTTTTAATTTCTCTTTGATATTTGGTCATATTGGGGCCCGATGAATGTAAAAACAAAGAATTACCAGATTTTTTTTAACCTTATTTTTGTTTTTAAGAAAAATAAGAGCCAAATATGAGGATATTCGTTTAAACTTTTGATAGAACAGTAGCAGGATAACATCCTCGTAAGTGGATATCAGGCCCTTGTTGAGCAAAATTCAGTATTTTGGTCTAAATAAGCCAAAATGTGATGTCCACATATGTGGACGCCAGGTCCTAGGATGTTAATGAGTCTTATTTAATTCGCACTTCTTTTATGGGTTAAACTTGTATTGGATGGATTAAAAATTGTGTTATTTCTTTATTTTGTTTTTTTGTTTGCTTTTTATGAGAGATTACTGTTTCTTAATTGTTCTGTTAATTCACCGACTTGTCTGTTAGTGGATTTAGCCGTGCATTATATGTTATGCTGCACTCTGTGGAATGAAATGTGCTATGTAAATACAGTTTTGCGTGCTACAAAATAATGGATTAGAGCAGCTTTAAGAGTAAAGCAGAGTTTACGGCTACAAAACACTAAACCCTTGAGACCCTTTTATAATTAAGTGCCTTCATGCATTATGTTTTCCAGTTTCCTTGTGCAGCTCAAGTCTCTCAGTGAGTGCTAAACACACATGCTTCCACTGGATGGTGCTCAATGCTCAGGGTTTATACACCTTGTTTTTACATGTATTAAAGCCTCAGCAAAAAACCTCCTCATTTGATTTTTTTTATCTTTTACATACTGGCAGGCAGGTTTTCCAACTATGAAGAAGACTGCAACAACACAAGAATCTTTTTGTATGGCAGTGTGGCAGTAATCAAATTGTAACCATGCAGTTTTATCAGTAAAAAAAAATCCAAATGTATAAAACAGCTGTTTTTAAGCTTCTAGGTTAATTTTCTTCAAATGAATTCATGCGCTTGCCTTCAAATTGTCTCTGGCTTTGGGTGTTTTTAGCTTGCACTTGAATTAATGCTTCCCCCTGCTTGTCTTTGTGTTCTGAACATTTGCCCGATGGGGGGGTTACAGTCACTTTATTAGGAGGGAAATACATTACTGTATTGTTGAGTGGAGAAAGCACGAGATTCAGTCAGAGATTTCCTCTCGGAGACAGTTGCTCTTGATGACCCAAATGAAATATGAAAGCATTATGTGTGTGTTCATGTGTGCGTGTACGCGCAGAAAGCTCGATCAGTGCACTCATCCCTGCATCATTCTTTGATGGATAAGTTTCCTCCCTCCTCTCGTCACGCGTTGGTTGTCACAGTGATGACGAGTTGCTTCCTTCTGCTTTTCTGGCGGGTGGTGGGTGGGATGTGACAGTCATATGGGGCAGCTGCCAGCCAGCGTCTCACTGCTCTTCAGCCCCCCGGTACACATGATAAACACCCTACCTTTTCTCCATTTCTCCATCTAATCTTTGGCAGAGCATCTTAAATCATGAGAACGATATCCTCTCACGTGTCTTTGTAAGCTGGCCTGCATGTTGCTTCATTAATAATAATAATAAACAGTATTAAAAACACCAGCAGAAGTGAGAAGAGCCATTACAGCAACATGCAACACAACAACAGAGTACATCTAGCGCTCAACTCCAGATGGGCTCTTCCTGTGCCAGGCAGGAAATGCAACTAGGCACCCTCGCCGTCATATTTCATCTCAGCAGAGAACATCACTTCATCTCCGAAACATCCGACGGCTGAGCTGTAAATTTATTCCAGTTTTTTTGTTCTCCTTCTCTGCATGGATTCTGCTCAAGTTGTTGTCAACATCAGCGAGGAGCGGCGGACTTTCAAACGTGAATATTTAGTCTCGGAACCTTTCCCCTGCCTGTTGCAGCTTCTCTCTGAACGGAATGGGAACGAGTTTACCGTCAGAGCACACACAGATGTGCACAGTGGCAGGGCTATCATGCAAACACACTCATCTGCATACACATGGATGCAACATGAATGATCTGCAAACATTCTTGCAAATATAATAATATTTAAAAAAGGAAAAAGAAAACGATTTCAAGTAAACATGTAATTTAAGCAGTTCACTATTTTTATGCCTAAAGAAATGTTTTCTGCAGGTGCAGAAGAGCTCTTTATGTTAGCAAGTACTGTCAGCTCGAGCTTTAACAGGAAAATAAAAGATGTAAAACAGGTGAAGTCACTCTCTCGTCTCCCCCTGCTTCAGACAGGCTTCTTGCTGGTTTTAGCAGACAGCAACATCACCTCAGTCTGACCACTTTCCATGGCTTCCTGATTGTTTAAGAATTGATTTGAATAATTTACTGATCAGTTTTTGGCTTTGTCCAAGGTTTACCCCGCCTCTTACCCTGTGACAGGTGAAATAGGCTCCAGCTCACCTGTGATCCTGAATTAGACAAGCATCAGGATGGATAGATGGATGATTACTTTTAAAGTACTTCTGGGGGGGTTAAATATGAAAAATGAAATGATGAACTTTGATCTTCAGACAAGGCCCTTCTGGCTGTTTTAAAGGGCCCCCATCAGGCAGAAGTCCAAAAAGTGATTTCTTTTAAAAATCACTTCTTCAAACGCTTTTTCTTTCAGCTTTATTTAGAAAATCTGATTCATTTTTAAAAACAATTTTTGCATGTTTGTCCTCACCGTTTTAACTCCTGACTATCCTGCCTTTGCTTATCTTTTTGCAATCCCTGCCTTTCAAGGCAGATGCATATATGAAGCTACTGTATTATAATTTACCAAATAGGTAGAGGCTAAAAATGGTGCAGAGGTATAATATCTTGTTTAGGCATGAAGTTTTAAAGATTAGGGACTTTAATGGTTGCCAAACAAGTGAAAGATCCCCGGTTTGATTCTGGGAGGAGATATAGATCCCTTTGGGGGTTGAGTCAGAAAGATACCTGCAGCCGAAAGTAGCTTCATGCAGGCAGAAAGGTTAGGATGAAGGATGTTTTTTAGCTGTATTTTGGGAAATATAGGATTCAGTAGGTTTAAAAAACAAAAGTCTGGCCTCTGCTGATTTTATTTTGAGCCTTTTACTGAAGTATCTTTTGCACATCAACATTCTCTTTTGAATCTCTTCTAGTCTGTAGACATCTGTAAGTGTAATAGTAAATTAAATGTTGCTGCACAGCAAGAAGGTCCTGAGTTCAATTCCACCATTAAGCCGGGGGCTTTCTGTGTGGTTTTCATGTTCTCCCTGTGTTCGTGTGGGTTCCCTCCGGGCTCCATTGCTCCCCGCGACCCTGAGAAGGATAAGCGGATGGATGACTAAATTTATGCTCAAATCTAATCTGTGTAATGTCATTTGACCTTCATTTAGCCAGAAGGGTCTTGAGTTTTAAAAAACCCCAAAAACCAACCAACCAACAAAAAATATATATGTATATATATTTTTTAAAGAGGAGAGCAAATGGCAGTCTAATTATCTTTCCATAACCAAATCACATTTATTCAGTTTTCTTCTTGATGTTTCCTAGAATCACAAGTATAATAATCCCTTTTTATCTATTTTGGCTTTTCTTTTTCATCCTTAATTGGAATAAGGAAGAAAAGAGAGGACAGATCAAGTTCCAGTAAATATCCTAGTAGACACTAATTCACACAAGGAGAATCGAGCAAAGCAAAGAGGGGGAAAAACGTTAAAAAGGTCATGCAACACCTGTGAAACACTCCAGTTTTTGTTGAGTTCTGCACATGTTGGGTAAGTGTGTGTGTGTGAGACTGCATTATCCCTGTGCTGCACAGTATAGATGATATGCTCAGTTCTGCCGTGTAGGCCCTGTGTTGAACAGATGTCACGGACGCTGATACTGTCCCCATGCTGAGCAGGAACAAATTACAGGCCGACACACACACACACACACACACACACACACACACACACACACACACACACACACACACACACGCACGCGCACACACACACACACATGCAGCAAATACAACCTTCAGATTACAGATGGCCCCTATCAGAGGCTGCTGGCTGGATTTGGAAGATGTAAATACTGGGAGGGTAATCCAGCACAGGACAGAGGGGGGTCTGAACATGGGGCAGGACTGGCACCAGATGGTGGATGTGTGTGCATGATGTGTGTGTGTGTGTGTGCATTTTAGAGGGAATGTTAAGCAAGCTGAGGTTCTGACATTGGGATTATGGTTTTCTGTGTTTGATGTGCCACAGATGGACCTCTACTTTATTGTCCTCAGCACAAAACGCAGGTGGATAGTAGTGCTCAAATGAAACACCCAGATTCTCTTTCATTGTCTCCCTGTCCGTGCTGAACCAAGGCAAAGGGTTGTGAACTTCTCTTATTGGTAAACGAAGGCCTTCAATTAGCTCGACCTTGAGTAGCAGGCATAAGCAGAGTAAGTAAATGTGAGCATGAGCACAGTGAGGCAGGGAAGAAGATGGACGGAGACTAACACAAAGAGAAAGCTTGTTGTCATACAAGTGAAGCCTTGTTTCATTGTTTGACTCGCAGAGGTCACAAGCCAATCGAGCTGGCGCATTACGATATGGTGTACCATCCTCAGGAACATTTTCTACCCCGCGCTCCTCCTCATTTCACCTCCTCTCCTCCTTCCTCCTCCAGCCCCCATCCCTTACACCCTTTTTGTCCTTGCCATAATTTCATCCCTTTGCACGTCATTAGCAAGCTGGCGCCTAATGAATTTCTTATCTCTCTGAATTCAGTGGCTGTTGTGATAACGTTTATTGTTTTCGGTTTTGCCATTCCCCACGCTGGCAGCGCTGCTGTGTATGCGAACGAGAGGGTGAGAGGGAAAGAAACAGGGAGAGAGACAGATGTTCAGACGTGAAGACAGAGGCAGAAGCGAGGGGAGCACTCACAAGTGGCGGCGTTTTATAATCCGATATGGAAGTTTAAAATGTGCGAGGAAATGAAAGCGCCAGCAGTGTGTGCATGAGAGAGGCAAGAGTGGATGGCAGTAGCCTACAAAGGGACAACTCAACAAGAACAGGTGGTGCGAGTGACAGAATGAGGAGAGCAGGAAATGTAAAAAGGGGACATTAAAAAGAAACAAAAAGCATGACTGGACCTTTTTCAAAAGACAGAAAAGAAACCTTGAAAGCGAAATGAAAACAAGAGTCGATGACTGGAAAGCGATACAAGAAGGAGAAGCTGAGATGATTAAACAAGGGGAGAAGAAAGGATGGGAGGCAGATCCGAGGACTGCGCAGTGGCAGATGGGAGTGTTTTGGTCTGTTACTAATGTTCCTCGGAAGAATGGAAGTCCAGGAAGAGGTTAGGACAATCACACTAGCTCATATACGCACAATCGCGCTGTCAGCTGAGTAGGTGTTACCGAGGGCCCCTGTAAACATCAGCAACCACCTACCGACTTTCCCTCGGCAGTATTTAGTGACTTAGTGACCCATGTAACCCCTCACACACCGGCGTCGGTCCCAGTAGTAACGCACGGTCGATCCAAAGTGTCACCTCGCTAAATATGGGCACGCACATATATACACACCGCTCGGTGGAAGTGTTAAGCGCATTCCTCTGACACCTTTCCTGATAACAGAATGCATGCAGGGTGTGATGTGAGAGATTGGAGCTAATAGCAACTGTGCCTCGCCGTCAGAATTAGAGTAAAGTAGTGCCAGCACAAGGCCTCAGCTGAGCATTTGAGCTGTGTTTTAACGTGTGCCATAAATTGGCATTCTTGTGGCTTTGGAACTCCATTTCCACTGCAATAATATAGATTTTCTGTGACTAAATACTTTATGACCTGACCAACTGTATAACAGTCTGGTACGGGAACTGCTCTGCCTCGGACCGGAAGGCGTTGCAGAGGGTCGTGAAAACT
The DNA here is from genome assembly GCF_041146795.1 of Maylandia zebra. Classification (NCBI taxonomy): domain Eukaryota; kingdom Metazoa; phylum Chordata; class Actinopteri; order Cichliformes; family Cichlidae; genus Maylandia; species Maylandia zebra. The sequence goes on from NC_135185.1 coordinate 24,949,750, forward strand.
GCCCAGCGCATCGCCGGAGCACCACTTCCTGCCATAAAAGACATCTACAGGAAGCGGTGTCTGAAAAGGGCTGGGAAAATCATCAAAGACCCCAGTCACCCATCACATGGACTCTTCACCCTCCTGCCCTCTGGGAGGCGCCACAGGAGCCTCCGGACTAAGACCACCAGGTACCGGAACAGCTTCTTCCCCACAGCTGTCAGACTCCTGAACTCTGCCTCCTGACATCTGACCCACGTTAAACTCATGGACTGAACATACACACACCCACAATGGACAACTGTACCCTCAAACACAATAATAACATGGACTGAACCACCACTCACAACCACTAGCACTTTATATAGCCTCTGTAGAAACTATCTACACCCTCACTTATCTTAACTGCACTACTGTATAGCTCTGTGTAAATAATCATTCTGTACATTCGATAATCTTTAATCCTACAACTGTTTACAACTTCCATAGTTCACATTTCTGTATAACTGTATATCCCAGATTCTGTAAAGTTATTTATTTCATATTCTGTATAGTTTTTCATATTTATATCCTGTTCATATCCTGTACATAGCTTGTACTCACTACAGCCTGTACATACTTATAGTTATAGAATATTCACAACATACTTCATACCGTGTACATTATAACATACCATAATAGACCCATTTCTGTAATATACTCACATATCTATATTATTGCTAATATATATTGTAATATATCTATATCACTAAAGCACTTCTGGATGGATGCAAACTGCATTTCGTTGCCCTGTACCTGTGCATGTGCAATGACAATAAAGTTGAATTCTATTCTATTCTATTCTATTCTATTTATGAAACTCACAACTGTTTTTAAGCCTCTTCTGGTAAGCACGGCATCAAAATTGTACATTAGATTTGAATATTTAGTGAAACGTCCAGCCTGAGAGTCTTCCTTCTGTTCACTGCTCAGTTCTGGGCTTAAATCCCAAAGTGTGTTTGACTGAAGATGTTTGACAAATATAGTTCAGCATCAAAGTTTGTATGAGATAAAGATAATTGTTAAAGAATATAGAAAGAAGATGGAGACAGCGGATGAATTTCTAAGATGTTTTTAATGTCATAACTAAACATCAGAACTCAACTAAATAGAGCCCACTTTGTCTCCTGTGGTGCTCACAGCAAAAATAACTTACTTAGAGGCACCCAATCATAAAGAGAAACCATACCTGACACACCTGTGACCTCCCAACCTTTGTTCTATGTGGATGTGCCCTATCGCATACAAATTCCCACAGACTGCAGTGAATGCTGAGACACCCTAGCACACCTCATGGATCTGAACAACATGATTTCAAATGTGCAATATATATGAAGATATTGAACTGACAGAATAAACTGCATGGATCCCAGATGGAACCACGGGCAGTTTCTTTCTTTGCCTTGTTGGCAACCCAGTAATAATTGCACAAATTACCAGGACTGCTACTAATACTATTAATGTGACTACATTCAAAAGTAAAAACCTTGAACTGACAGTAAAGTCATGTCTGCAGCACCATGTGAATAAAACTAAATAGATTACACATGCAACCTGAATTCCCAAAAAATGTTCAGAAAAGAACGCTTTTCAAATCTCAGAATCCCATCAATTATTTCCAGTGCACAATTTTAAGAAAAATATTTGCTCATTTTGAATAGCAATGTGTCTGACAGTTGGGACAGGGCCATGTGTAGCAGCCCTCTTCTTTAACAATAGTCTGCAAACATCTGGGAACTGACGAGACCAGCTGTTCAACTTTTGGGAGACGAATATTGTCCCATTCTGGCCTGATATAAAATTCTAGCTGGGTCTTCTTTGTCATGTTTTATTTAATAATGTGCCAAATGTTTTCATCTGGTGAAAGGTCTGACCTGCGGGCAAGCCAGTTCAGCACCTTCCACTATGGAGCCGTGCTTTTCTACTGGATGCAGTATGCACGATATCATTATCTTGCTGAAATATGCAAGGCCTTCGATGAAAAAGACGCTGCCTGGATGGGAGCATATGTTGTCCTATACCTTTCAGCACTGATGTAGTGATTCCAAATGTGGAAGCTGCCAGTCCATAGGCACTAATGTGCCCCACACCATCAGTCTATTTTAAAACTTTGGATAGCAGTGTTTCTGGATCATGTTCACATATGACTCCTTCTTTGCACGATGGGACTTTAATGTGGATTTGTGGATAGCATGGTGAACTGTGTTCCCACTGATTCCTGAACCGATGCAGTGATTTCATGAGATATTAATACCGGTTTTTAATGCAGTGCCATCTGAGGGCCTGAAGATCTCAGGCATCCACTACTGATTTTCTACCTTCTCCCTTGAGCGTGAAGATTTCTCCAGATTCTCTAAACATTTTGATGATATTATTTATTATGTGGGAAGTCTTCATAATTTTACGTTAACCAACATTATTCTGAGAATGTTCCAGAATTTGTATATACAGTCATATCACATACCTCTGGCCAGTTAATGAATGAATCCAATTAATCTGCTGCTCCAGTGGTTTCTTTATAGAAAAATATTGTTTGTATGTGTTGCCACTAGGGCACAGTCTACTAAAACAGTCTGCTCTGTGAAAACAGAAATCTAAAATGCAAGCAATGTCATGTGACACCCTTAATAAGTCTCTAATACCTAATCTAAAGTCCTCCTAATCTAATACCAGTGCTCTCTTTAGACCGTCGAGTAAGTTAGCCCTTGTGCTCTGACCCCTCACAAAGAAAAAAAAAGAAAGAAAATGTAACTCCTAGATCGATAAGTTGAAGGACAACAGGGAATGAGTGTGAAAAGAAGTGACACGTACGCACACGTGTGTAAAGATCTCCTGAAGGAGAGGTCAGAAAGAGGTGAGCCCTGTTTTTAAATGATTTTAACCCAAGCTAAGGCTTTGAGGAAAGGAGAAGTCTCAGGAGCGGCTAACACTGGCTTTGATGCTTCCAACTGATGTTGATATACTACTTTGAGGCCATCGGACATATAGGGTATTAAAAAATATTTGAGGCTACTGAGGGCTAAGTTAGAGCTACCTTTGGGCTGCTTAAAAGCACAATGTTATTACTACATATTGTGCATGTAATAATCAGTCGCGAGTCAGGCCATTTTAATTTGGCCTTCATAAAAACTCTCTGACAATTAGAATTTCAAATTATCCTAGTCTCTTGCAAGTGAAACCGTACAAACTTTCCATCCTGTTCTGCACCAGCAGCTCAGACAGCCATTGTACACGGGGTAGCGAGTCTACACAAGGACCCAGCAGCTTCATTATACTCCCAGTCTCATCACAGTACACCCAGCCAGAAAGCAGCCACCGTGCCGGTCGGCGCTGCCGAGCCTGCCAACCGTCCACATGTCCTGAGCACGGCTGAAGTGGGCGCGGCCTGCAGAGAGACGCTTTACTGCCTCCACAGGAACATCAGGAGTGCAGTTCTGCTTGCTGTCCCCACACATATGGCCTTGTTTTTCATTTTTTTGGGTGTACACAGCGGAGAGGAGATGGTGAAGCTAGTAAAGAGGAGAAAGCAACAGAAAGGAAGAAGGAGATAGAGATGACCAGACAAAGACAGACTGGAAGAAAAAGAGAAAGAGAGAGGAAGAAAGGCAGAGCGGCAAGAAATGAGTAATTGAGGGAGATAGAGAGAAAAGGGTTGAGAGGGTGTGAAATGCGAGAAGAGAGTTTGATTTGTTTTTCGGCAGTGTCGTGCTGTCACAGAAATGTGTTTACCAGCCCCTACTTTGCCATTAGTGACACTTGGGCGCTCCTGTAGAAGAAACCAAATAGGTTGATAACTGCCTCATGTATCCTCCAAATATCCCCATAGCTCTCCATCTGTTGGACTGTGTCTGTCCGTATGTCTCCTCTCCTCTCGTCATCAGTTCCCCCTCTCTCTGTCTCCCTTTTCTCGCCTTTTGTTTTTTTCCCCCTCTTGTTCCTGTCTGTTACCTACTCGTGCTCAACCTTCCTCCAGGTTTGAGTCACTGCTGAAGCCGAATCAAGGTTAGAGCAGTGAAGAGCATGCAAATTAGAGAGAGCAGGACGGACGCAGATGCTGTGTCCAATTTTAGGGATCACCTCCTTTGAGAGATGTGGCCTACTGAGGTCTAGCGTCCTAAAATAAGTCTGGCTGTAGAAGATTTAAAATAGAATCATTGTGAGTTTCTGCTGCAAAGACTTTTGCAGGTTTTGTCGCAGTTATTAGAAATACTCTTGCTGGTAGCCTACCTGACCACAAATACCTATTTAGGATGACAGTCCATCCTACATTTCCTGTTACAGACACGCCACTAGGATAGCTAACAGCTGGGGTTGAGGCTGATTCAATGAGCACATGATAAAGAAAAAGGTCAACTCTGTACAAAGATAATTTGCACTACTGACGTTTCACAGACGAGTGACCACTTACCACCTAACAGCACTGACTCGTCCGCTATTTGGAACGAGTGATAATCATGGTGATGATGAAGGATCAAATGAATAAGGCCTCAGTGACACAGGCCTAGAGAGCAGTCTCCAACAATTTAGACAACTTTCAGGCATGAGGGAAAAATCAGTACTCCAAACTCGTTGCGAGTGGTTGTTAGAGGTTTATGGCAATTGCTGGGTAAATGATCTCTTACGGTGTGTTCACACCGAACGCGATGGACGCGAATAGAGCGTCAGGTTTACATGTAAAGTCAATGGAAAGGCGCGATGACGCGCGATTGCGGGTCCCGCGAAAATTCGGAAGCAGATTTGCGTCGCGAAAACGCCAAAACGCGTGAAACGCGCGTCAGTGTAGCGCGTCTGGCACGTTTGACTCGCGAATAAAACCACGCGCGTGAGTTTTTGTGTTGCATTTTGTGCATACGCGCGTTTCGCGTCTACCGCTCGAGTTGGAAAAATCTGAACTCCAGCGTCAAATCGCGCCTCAGCATCAATCAGAGGCCCAGACTGGCCAGTGACCCCCTTGGCAACTACTTGTCGCTAGGGAAAACTGGTTGGGAAAAATGTCCTTGTGACTTCTATGGTTGACCACTGAAGCGACTGTGTTTTATACTGGAAAAGTGCATCTCTTTCAGAGACTGACCTTGATTTTGACTCTCTCAGAGCAAAATGTAAATACTACTATAAGCATCCAGCGCACACTATATGCTGAAACAGGATTACAAGAACGCAAAAGACCACAACAAGGGGTGATCTTGCATTAACAGCTGCTGGCTGGCTATTACATAACTCCTGAGTCCCTATTAGCAATGCAAATGGAAATGGAAAAGAAAGAGAAAAAAAAGACAGTATATTGTTCCCAGAGGAACCCTCGCTAGTGGGTACTTACTCTGAGACAGTCCCCTGGAACTATTTTGTCCAAGCGCTGCTGTTTAGAGGTGCAAAACAACAAGAAAACTGGTGATTATCTAAAAGGATATCGGCAGACCGTGGACTAAGAATGGGTTAGCTGTGTCCTTGAGATCTTTGCACTTTACCTATTGACATCTTTTCAATATGAAATACAATGCATGCCTGTCAAACTTTTTCCATTTTCCAAAACAGGTGCATGAAGCCATTTAATGCTCACTTTCTCATCTCCTCTGCCCTCTTTGTTCCTAATCTTTTTTTAATCTTTTTGAATCCCAAACCCCATACTCATAAAAATACCATTTCACACTGAACAAATAGCCCTTTCTTTTCCTTCTTTCTTTTTTTTTTTTTTTTTTGGCTATTCACACGTCTTATGTCTTTTTTTGTCTATAACCTGCCAGTCACCTTCATACAGTTGTACCTCTGACTTCATAGCACTTTTGTCTTTCAACCTGGCTGCTTTTATCTCCCTTGCCTGCATAATAGCTCGTGTATCCATCTTGCTGCCAATCTCTGCAGCCCCTCTATTTTGCCCTTTAGCAGCCTGCAAGGTCTCTCTGTGTCTCCGCCAGGCTGTCAGACTCACTTTCTCAGACTCAGCTCTTGCAGACTGCGTTGACTAACAGAAACTCCTCAATGCTGGAAGTGACATTATGTGAAGAGCTTAGAATAAGTCCCAAATAAGACATACTTATAACTGTCATGGTCATGGGTCATTTGACCCAGTGTTTTGTGTTTATTTATTTTTTTAATTATTTTGTTGTTGTTATTATGATCCTTTGTTCTAGTTTATGTTGATTTGTTTATGTGTTTGGGTTTACACCCTTTGGTTCTTAAGAGGTTTGGTTTTGCGCTCCCTCTGTTTTGTGTCTGCTCATGTGTTCCCTCTGTTCTGTCTGTACCGCATCTCAGAGTCCAGTCTGTGCATTTCCTGTTTTATTTTGAAGGTCTGTGTCTTTTGTCAGTGTGTTCTGTTTGTTCTCTCCCTGTCTCGTCAGTGTAATCAGTGTCAGCCGTGTCTCCCAGCTGTTTCCTCTTAGCTCTGTTCACCTCTTGTATTCGCGTCTTTCCCTGCTCGTTGTCGCGTCGTAAAATCAACCTTCATCATGTGATCCGTTAACCTGTTTGCCTGCCCGTTAGTTTATGTTTTCCCAGTATAGTTGTCTCCTGTTTAATCTGCAACTGGCAATAAAGCTGTTTGTTTTCAGTTTCACCCTTGCCTCCGTGAGTCCGCATTTTGGGTCCTTTTCCCTGCCTGCCTGCACACAGACAAGACAATAACGAATCTGAGTGACGCCAACAACCCAAGCAAAGTGACAACATTTAAAAAATGAACCTTGCTCTTATTTGACAATAGAAATCTGACCTTAATTGACAAAAAGATGCCAGTTTTGCTTTTATAGATAGATTATAAAATGCCATTCAGTCTTCCCTTCTCCTCCACTGCATTGAATAATCCTGCCAAAAGCAGGCTGGAGGTGAAAGGTGCGACTACGCTGGGTCTCGCTGCGGCTGCTGCCAAATTCTTTAAAGGCGTAAGCCTCTTCTCATATTCTAGTGTCAGACCTGTCACAGAGCGGTGCTCAAAGAGCAAGATAGAAAATACCCTTTGTTAATATTTTAACGGCCCTAATGGTTAGAGATCAGACAGAGTGACAGGAACAGGTAAAGCAGATTGAATCCAATGGTCAATACATAGAAGAGAGCTGAGCCAAAGTAGTCTACTCTCAGGATTTCTTTCTTTTCTTTTTTTTTAAGTCAACATTCGACATTGCAGTGTTGACTTAAAGCTGTTGACTTAAGGGATGGAAAAGTAATGGAGGAGAACAGAAAAAGATGATGGGAAAAAAAGAGTATTAAATATAATGGAAAAATATCAAAGACAAAATCTGTTCTGTGGGTGTATGTCGCCATCTGCGTCTCTATGTGTATGAGTTAGTGAAAGTCCGCCGAGCCTTGTGGCCGTGTGCGTGCGCATGTTTGTGTGCCATCTTGGGAGCAGCTTGTGAATGGGAGGATTTAAAGGGGAGAAGTTTGAGCAGAAAGCTGCTGGAGGTAATCTTGTGGCCTACAGCTGATAACAGCTTTCCACCTGGAGCCTCTTAACAAACGCCTGGACCACCATCAATCAACCAAATGTCCTTCAGAGAGAGAGAGAGTGAGAGAGAGAGAGAGAGAGATTGAAAGTGTTTGAAGTTTAGAGATTAAGAATGACGTGATGCAGTGCAGGACTATCAATTTAACCTTTTAAAGCCTAAACCATGAAATAAATGCCACAAAATTCTATTTAAAAAAAACAAGTGTTTTTTAACATTCTGAAAATGTTTTAACAATAAATTAGATCATAATATATGTAATTTGCATTTATATTTGAATCACAGTGGCGATTTAGAAATCGCAAAAACTCAATGTATCAAATGGCATTACTGTGTCAAACATTTGAGGATGGAAATACATGCAACTTTTTGGGGGGTTTTGCTCATATTTACAATCATTTTCAAAGGGCTCTCCATCAATCTGCTCTTTAAGTCTGCCCGCTGTTATCAGATCCAAACTCCTCTGTTCCCAATGTCAAACAAACAGTGTGGCATCACTGAGAGTTAAAAACTGTCTAAATTCTTACATCTTTAATAAAATGATCTGGCTGCTCTTCCAGGTGTAACAATAATATTTAACATCCAAGCATCCATGAAAACAGGACTTGTGAAGATGAACAGAGTTAGAAGTTAGCAGGGAGTTAGCTCGCTAGTTCCCATCCAAAGATGATATACCATGTTCTGACTGAGGGATTTCTAAAAAATAAAAACGTACAGCTCTGCTATCACTTTGGACATAAATGAAGACAGAAAACGAAATATCAGTGATGTTTGTAGGGTTACTGAAGTTGCAGCAGCTAGCGTATGATACATGGTTAGCTTACTATTTTCCATTCAATAAAAGGTAACATGAGGGTTCTCGATGGTTAGAGAGACAAATGCAATCGCATTACAGGAAAAAGATGCTTTAAACAGACCAGACTTCAGTTAGGAGATCAACTGAGATAATCTATCCACAATATGAGGTTAGTCATTATTATACTGCTGCATGGTTTGGATTACTCATTATGAAAAATTCCTGAAATCTCTTTTAGCCTCAGAGTGATTCTTTCCTGATGTGATCAAGTATTTGGTGTCTGGCAAACCATCAAACCATGAGCTGTTAGGCAGTAGTTACATCGTAAGGTTTTAAAAACTGAACTTTAAAACATGCCACAGATGAATTGTGCTACTAAAAACCCAGAGAAGCCAACAGTGATCACTGAGTATTTTGTAGGGGCTTGTTCAGCTTTAATATATCAAGATATAAAGCATTAAAACACTAACACAAGACAACAGAGTTAATGAATGCAAAGTAGTTTGGACCCATAAGCAGGGTTCATATGCTATCACTTAGCAACCGGTGACATAAAATTACTAGTTGCAGACATCCTATCAAAAAGGTCTTTTGTGATCCTGAATTGTGCTTTTTCAGGTCTAAGAAAATGATTTAAGGGTCAACCCATGGGTGACCTAGATTGGTCCTCAATAAAAGTCTTCATTTTAGCTCAAACCATGTTACAAATCTGAAGTGTGGAGTAAAAGTAGCCCACCTCACAGTGTCAGTGCCAGTGAGGTCACTGTTTGGTGAGATTACAGGTGCACATTATCTGTGTTTTACCGGGTGAAAAACAACTGCAGCTTGAGATCGTAATGAGAAATATAGTCTGATATGAAGTTACTTTTCAAGTACCCAACCTGAACTCAAGCTGTTACAATAAATTGGTGTGGCAGTCTTTAAACTTCAGAAGTCTGCAACACGAGAAATGCATGGTGGAAAATCTTAAACTGTATCCCAGACGTGATTGGGATGCATGCGGTGGCACATCAAATGTGTGCGAGCGTGTGTGCGCACATCTGTCCGTCTGTCTGGTCCTGGCCTAATAGGGGCTCAGCCCACGCGTTGCTGACAGAAAATCAATGACCCACTCTGTAGGCCCAATACTTCCACCTCTATGTAGTGAGAGAGAGAGGAGGAGAGAGCGAGGTTGACCCACAGTAAACACTATGGATTCATGTGCAGGGCTTATGACAGAGTTGTCACACATCTCCTGTCTCTGAATCTTGATTTCCATTGTGGACTCTAATCTTCCTGGGCTTTCATGCTTGCACGCAACCTTGAGAGCACACAAATTAGTACACCAGATGCACAACACCATTTGCACTACTAAAAAAGCATTAAGCTAGAGACTTGCAGTCTAACGTTCCCCCACTGGGGTCAGGTTAATCAGATTACCCACAACTTTAGTCATTAAAGATGCTTCTTGGGCAACAGAACAGATGAGAAACAATAAAAGAAAATGGAAAGAAGAGTTCCACGGAGTTAAACAGTAAAAGTGCAGATTGTGTACTGTCTTGTCTGCATTCTGGCAGTCAACTGTGGTTCTTGCTGAGTCTGAGACAAGGCACGTGGGAGCTGTGTGAAAATCTGCAGTGAAGGTGTGAGGACTCAAAGTTAAATTAGAATTTTAAGATAAGATAAAATGAAATTTTAATGATCCCTATGGGGGAATTAGTTGGGTACAGCAGCAAAAGTAATATGATTCGACAGCAAAATTGGCTATACAGAACAAAGGGGAAAAGGAAAAAAAACACACAATAGGGGATATCTTAACCCGAGTGGGGAGAGCCTCTGTACATGTATTGACTCACAATCACTGGACACTTTATTAAATATCTAATCAGTCAATCACAGCAGCAACACAATGCATTTAGGTATGGAGACAAAACAAGCTCAAACAGAGCATCAGCATGGGGAAGAAAGATGAGTTATGTGACTTTGAATGTGGCATGGTTGTTGCTGCTGGTGTGAGTACTTCAGAACCTGCTGTGGCTTTCTCACACAACCATCTCTACACTTTTAGGGGACGGACTGAAAAAGAGAAAATATCCAGATCCAAACGACAGTTCTCTGAGTGAGAAAGCTGTGTTGATGACAGTTTCTGAGGAGAATAGCCAAACTGCTTTGAGCTCAAGAAGGCATTGGTAACCCAGCTGACCAATCATTACAAATAAAGTATGCAGAAGTGCATCTCTTAATACAAGTACTCTGAAGCAGATGGGTTATAGCAGCAGAAGACCATAGCAGGTGGCACTCTCCCCAGCTGAAGCAGTTCAGAAGGCAAAAGGAAGTCCAGCCAGGTACTGGTAATGAAGTGGCTAGTGAGTGTACATCGCATTGCTAATATGTGCTGAATACAGTATGCATATGTGAGATGAAATGTCTCTGAATCTCAGCTGTAATAAGAATTCCCTGCTGTGTTTGAAACTGGTCGAAACATCGTTACTTGTTTTAAGAAAGGCCTCTTAAAATTATCACATTTTTACATGCAGTTCACAAAGCCTGAAATGATAAGGCTTATCTGCAGTAAGGACAGGCAGAGTAGTGGCTTTGTTGCAGAGCCAAGACAGTTCACAGAGAAACACTTCATGGTGGCCGGACGGGTGAACAAATGTCGCACTGACATCGGAGATTGTGATGCTTGTTGGATTTTTCCTCCCTGAAGTTTTTCCTGTAACTATGATGCTCTCACTAAACCTCAAAGGACATGTCCGAGCTATTTAAAAAAAAACAAAAAAACCCCATGGATTTTGGCATTCTTGTAAGGCGTCACATGAGAAACTCATTATACGCTTTCATATCTGAGCATAAAGGTCTGGACTGCTGTTTGCCATCTTTGCAGGGCTTACATGCCACTTTCCAGTCTTTGTGCTAAGTTAAGTGAGCGGGAGGGTATCATTCTTATCAAATAACTCACTGCCACAAAGCAAATAAATGCATTTCCCTCTTTTTCTGCAGCGCTGATTTGTAATCATTTTGAAGGCTTTAAAGGCAATGACTTTCCGAACCAACTGGATCAGGCTGAATTGCGTTTGGTTTTCTGATTAATGGAATGAAAATGTAATATAACAGAAGAGAAGTGACCAGAACTGAACTAAACTGAGCATAATGAAATGGAACAGACTGGAGTGGATAGAGGCAGGAGAGCAGAATCAAAAGGGAAGGACCAAAACAGTATGTTGTCGAGCAGAACAGATCGCCATACAGCGGATTAAAACGGAGCAAAGCGAAATGGACTGAAATATACAAACAGGGATGCCACAGAAGAAAACAGAAAGCCAAGGACAGAATAAATAAATCTTAAGAATAAGTAAACACTAAACAAAGCCAGAGCCCGGCAGGGCAGGGCAGAAGAAATGGAATCAGGCGGCCTAGAGGAGGTCAGCCGACTCCCGCCGCAAGCTCTGTCTCCCGCTGTTGTGTGGATTTCCCTGCGAAATACTGGATCACATGGTAATCTCAGTCTAATACACAAATCCCCAACCCCAATCCAATCAAACCTAATACTCCCACTGGGCCAAGCAAGAGCCACCCACCCGCCATCCCCCCCATCAGCTTCATCAAACACCAACATCGCTCGGCACTTCTGAGAGGTGGAATCTCCTCGTCAAAGCGGTGTAAGTGTATGAAAGGATTTACGTATTTGGCACTGGAGGGTGTAGCGCCCATGTCAAAAAGCTTTTGAGGAAATGTTTTGCTCTGTAAAATAACATCTTTTTATTTGAGGTGTTTGGATGAAATGGGAGTGAAGGTTCAATACTACAAGACTCAGATCAAACGGCATATGTAGAGTCACAATATGTTTCATTTTAATTCACATAAATGCAGGAGAGAAATAGTGTGGACTTAAAACACACACAGGGATATAGCATGTGTGTGTAACTGTGTGTCTGTGTGCATGTAATGCCCAGCCGGCAGTGTTTAATGCTGTCCCAGAGGGTTTTAATCCAGATTATCAGGAGTATAAAGTCACCGAGTCTCCCTCTCAGCTCAGCCTAGTCTAACGCTTAGCGTCCACACACAGACACACAAATCTCCTCACTCTTGCTTTCCCTTTTTCAATCTGTCTCACACACGCTTGCATACACAAAAGGGGGGTTGGAGGATTGGGAAGGGGTGGGCCTTGGTTGGATTATCCTCTAGGGGGTGCTGTGTATCCAGAAACAAAGCCTCATCCTGGTTGGTGTGTCTGAAGCAGACGATGTCGCCTCATGGCTGCGATTCAACACGCTGCGTGAAGACCTCAGATCAGCCGCATTCAGCTTGACCCATTTCAGCATATTCACAATGTTACTGTTGACTCGTTTTACATTTCTATGATGCCTTCACCCTGCAAATCCTCTTTGTCTTACAAGAAATAAACATCTGATCCCGTGACATAACAACCGAGGCATATATATCCAAACGGTACCAGTTATCGATAGCCGTTTAGGTCATAAGCAAATGCCAGATTTCCCATCCACCTTTGAGGCAGCCGCTCCATCATTTACATACAGCAGTGTGATCTGCATATCGACCAGTTGGTCTGGATTCATTTCAGTGTGTTTAATCTGAGAGTGGAGATTGATGCTTGCAGCAGGGTAGGCTGGTCCGTGTATGTTTCCTCATATTCCCTCGCTCACTCAGACGTTGCAGTGACAGGCAGTCTGATTGGATCACAACCAATCATTTTCCACTCAAATAGAGAGCAAATGAAATGTCTCTGCTACATGCAGTGCTGTGCATGGTTAGGATCCAGTAGGCACAGAGGCCCTTCCCTTATTTTCCTCTGTAAATACAGCGAATATCTGTATAGTTTCTTGCTCTTCGTCTTCTCTTTTGCTGTATTGTTGCTTTCCCCTCTGAGATCGCACTACCTCTAGGTTTTTCTCCCCCTCTTTCGCATTCTCGCTGCATGCATGTTTCCCGGTGCTCTGTAAATTAGGCTGAAAATGGAAGATTAACCTCTGGAGATGAGAAGCTTTCTTAATGCGCTCTGTTCCTCTCGCTCCTGGTCTCTTTTCAGTAAACCACTGCATTACAATATTATTTAATGGGAGCATCTAATTGGAATCAGCTGGAAAGCAGAGAAACTGGGTGGCCAAACCTTTTACTAGGCTGTTAGATTCAAACATGGAGGATTATGCTCATTAAAACACTCTAGTGCTCAATTTATTTTGTGTGAAAGTGTGTGTGTGTTTGTCAAGACAGATGAGGCAAGTGGGGAGTTTTCTGGGAATTTGCATGTGCATCATTCATGGTTGCACAAGTTACTTGACCTCATTATTTCACCTAATAATTGAAAATTGTTCCCAAAACTACATTTTTCCAGCATTAAACATTTGAATTATCAGTGGATTGTCATTCTATGGGCCTTTGTTGCATTTTGTACCTCTAAAAATGTTCCAGCTAACTTCCTGTATAGTTTACTGGCTTCAGCGTGGGTCCCTCTGCAATCAAAATGAGTAAATACACGAGTCCTTGTTTGCTGCTCCTTTAAACAATTACAAAGGAAGCTTTTTTAGCAGATGTGGGCGGCCTTTTCTGGTTCTGTTCAGTGTGAACGTTGCATTGCAATCCTACAGTAGGTGTTGCAATGCCTAAATCACAGCGTAAACCCTCTTTTTTTCCCTTCTATTGTATTTGTGTTAAAAAAGAGCACTGATTCATAAAACATGTAGAGAAAGCATGTAAGTTGTTTCGTTACTACACACAGCAGCAACGACTAAATATAAATAAAATAACGAATAAAAATGGGCCAAGTCACAGATGATTGTCAGCTGGTTTTGTTTTTACAGGGTCGTGCAGTCTTTTCACCATTGCTTTGTGCAAAATGCTATTAGCTTCGATTTTAATGTCAATATAATAGAACAATAAATCAAACAACTGTTTATACTGTGTGTGTGTGTCTCCTCCCCAGCATGAACTCTTTTGGTTAAGTCAGACAACTACAGCTCATTCAGAACTCTGCTGCTCGAGTCCTCACTAAGACCAAAAAAGTGGACCACATCAGTCCAGCTCTGAGGTCTTTACACTGGCTGCCTGTCCGTCAGAGGATAGACTTTAAAGTTCTGATGCTGATCTATAAAGCTCTGAATGGTTTAGGACCAAAATACATCAGTGACCTCCTGACCCAGTATGAACCTTCCAGATCCCTCAGGTCATCTGGATCTGGTCTTTTATCAGTTCCCAGAGTCAGAACCAGACACGGAGAAGCTGCATTCAGCTTTTATGCTCCTTATATCTGGAACAAACTCCCAGAAAGCCTCAGATCAGCTGAAACACTCAGTTTATTTAAAATCCAGGTTGAAGACTCACCTGTTTTCAGCTGCATTTGAATAAAACACCAAATCCACACTTTAAGCTTAAATTTCAAAACTTACATTTAACTACTGATTTTATCTACTGTTTTTTATTTATTTATTTTTTATCAATTTTAAATCATGCTTTTTATTTGTTTTTTGTTTTTTAATGTCTCTGTAAAGCACTTTGAATCACCTTGTTGTTGAATTGTGCTATATAAATAAACTTGCCTTGCCTTGCTTGCCTTAAACTACTCCACGTACCAGTGCCAGTAGATGAGCTGCTTTGGAACATCTTATCTCTTCAATTTAATGTTGTGTTTAGCAGAGTGGCTCCACTGAGAGGCAATATTGGCTGGTTGGTCCATTATTTTGGTCCAGGTCAAAAAAATCTGAATACAACTATTGGGTGAATTGCCATGACATTTTGTACACATTCATTGTCCCTGGACAATAAATTTGATTTGTGCTATCACAGGATTTTCCTTCACTGACAATTTTTTGGTTTATAGAGAAATGTCTCCACAAATTTTGGACATATAGGCATAACATTTACTGTTGTTCTTCCTTGCAGGATGAATTCTAATGTCTTTGGTGGTTTATTAACTCTCTACAAGAAGCCTACTTTTAATTTGCTCAGCGGACTTATGACCAATCATCTTGTCCAATCATCTTTGTAGTGCTAATCAACATGCAAATATGCTAAAACTAAGATTATGTTATCATGTGCTTGTCAAAATATAAGACTTACAATCCTGTAAAAGACTGTAAACTGTATATAAAGAGTTAATATTCACCTTGCAGTCTCAAATCAACCAAGCGTTCTCCTCGACCGCAAAAAATGTGAACATCCAAAATGATTACTTTTGCTTCACATATCAAATACTTTTCAAGATATGTTTTTGAAAAATGGACCAGTGACCCACTTTCAGGTCTTTTTCTTTTTTCTTTTTTTTAAATCTGGCAATATTTCAATACTGTATCTCAGAAACTATCAAAGATAAAAGTTTGAAAGTTAAACTGATCTTTTTTACCATCAAAATGATTCAGTGTCTGTAATTTGGGACGCATTCATTAAGTATTGGCTGGTTAAAAAATATAAATAATAGTCCAATGCTCCTGAAAATTTTGAGCGCATATTAACCAAAACGGCAAACTGCCAAAGACAACTAGTGATGATTTTTGGATAGCATGTAGGTGAACTGCTGTAAAACTGTAAAATAAAGCATGTAGAATCCTTTTAACCTAAAACTCTTAGTTGCAAAAGTTTAGCTTTCATGCTGAATAGAGCTAATTTGACAACACTACAAAAACATAAATAACAGGAGATTTCTGGAAAAAAATCTGGATTTTTCAGATGGAAATGAAGCAGTCATCTTGTTAAAAAAATTTTCATTTTCAAGGCCTACCCTACCTACCTACCATTTGAAGCCAGGAAGAGTCTGATAATTTATGTAAAAATAAACTAAGAGGCACAAAAATACATTTATTTAATAAATTATCTTCTCAGGTATGACTAGAATAATTAAAATAACACTCGGTAGCTTCGGCAATCTCACAAGAATTCCAAGAATTCCCTGACATTTGTGAGTCTTTATACTGAGACTAAGATTATTATTCCTAACTTTGTTGTAATGGTTACTATAGTTACTATTCTCTTACCGATAAATGAAAAAACTACAGCGAAAAAGAAGCTTAAAATACGCCGGAGAAATCGACCGCACTGAACAGGTCGATCACAACAGTCGATGCTATGTGCAGTTACAGCTGCAGGGACGCGCGTATCAGGTTATGATGTAGGTGTTTGCGTGCCTACACCATAGTTTTAATCACCTATTACATTTCGAGAGGAAGCTTGTAGATGAGCTGCCATTTTTTTCCTCCCCTTGTTTTCCGTGGTTTGTGAGTTGATGTGTAAAATTATAACTTTTCTTTTGAGTAAGTTAGTCAGCTGAAGGGTTTTTGTTTTAAGTCGCAGCTGGGGTTTTTTTTGTAATGTTGGCCTTAGCTCTCCTGGCAATAAACTATTTCAAACTGACCCAAACAGTCTCCTGGTTTTCCCCATCCAGTACTGTGTTATTCTCTTTACCCCTACACCAACCTGCAGACGTAACAAACATATTGACCCTACAAGAATAGCTTCTGGATCCAAGCCTTGGCTGAGGTTTTTGAACACGCTGCAGTGCCTTGTCCCTGTTGTGGATGGTATTATCTCAAACACTCGTTTGGTTGCGCTTGTATTTGTTGCTTCTCTCTTTTTTAAAAAAAAGAAAACATAAAATCAAACTGCAAATGTTTCACAAAGGTATTGTAGTTTCTGCCAGGCTTGTAAAACTGCCAGAAATTCAAATTCTACTTCACTACCCATCATTTCCTGGAAGTTTTCTATGAATATTACTTAACCTGAATTTCTGCAGAAATCTACAGTCCTCTGTACAGTTGAAAATCGTTGCTTAAATGCAAGGCATAAACAGTTGTTGATTTTTTAATTGGCCATATGCCAACTGGGACCTTTATTGAAATTAATTTCACCTCCACGCTAAAGCTTCTAGGAACCATTGCCAGATCTGTGTGTTTACTAACTCTCCAAACCCCCCCAAATATTTGCTGCATCATTTAAATTATAGCATTTTCATCTTCCTCTATATAGCTTTACTGCTAACATCTAACTCTGTTGAACCTTGTAATCCTCTTGGTCACAGATGCCTTGATGCTGCGCTTGAGTGCAACACCTGGCAAAACAGCTACACTGATCACTCTGTTGGAGTTGAAATCACGTGCACCAATTTTTACTCTTGGTATCTGCCTGCTTTTGGGATCTGAGTGTTAGAACCCAGAAACAGCAATTAGCTTAGACTTAACCAGTAAATTGTCATTATGAGTTGTGTTAGGGAGCCTAAAGCACTGCTGTGCATAAGTGAAACCTCACAGATCTTCAGCGAAACAGCAGCGATGTTTATCCTGTTCAGATTATTTCACTGCTTATCATTAGAGACCAGGTCCTGTGACATACTTGTTTATGGTGAACCCTGCCTCTAGCCCAATGCTAGCGTGAATGAGTTTCAGCGGCCCATTGTGGGTTTCTATAGAATAAAGTTAATTAATTCAATGTACTAGGCATGTCAAACTCATTTTAGTTTGTGGTCCACGTTGGGCCCACTTTGAGCTCATGTGGGCCAGACCAGTGAAACTGCTCTTTCTGCCAGTGTAGAGAAATTAAATACATATTTAATCCCCGAGGCTATAACATTTATTAAAACACAATAAAAAGTCTTAGATTTCTAATCTTTTTCACATTTTATTTTCCATTTAATTTCATTTGGAGTCTTTCTAGGGCCAATTCTGGCCCCCGAGCCTCATGTTTGACACCCCTGGATTGGACAGATGACAGCAGAGACTGACAGGCAACCACAAAAATATCACGTTGGTGCAGCTGTTTTCTATGCTTACGTACTGATAGTATGCTTTCATTACAGATCATAACTTTGGCTTTAGTTGTTAATAGCAGTTAAACACTTAAAAGACAAGGTGAAGTGTTGCTCAAACAAACACACAAACCTCGACCCACACCCACCCACACACACACACACACACACACACACAAACTGCTCTCAGGTTATTACAGGGTGTCATTATTTAATTTTTGCTCATTAAATGCTCCAGACAATGACAAAGCGCCTCAGTCTCTGACAGCCTCTTTGTTAACCCTCTCCCTCTTATCTCTTTCCGCCTCCTATTCTCGCCCCTCTCTGCTCCGCTTTGTGTCTATTGTATGACACTCAAGGACGATTTGACGGCATCCCCAGCCACCACTTAAACATCCCTATTCATCTCCAAGTAAAACCTGCGCGGGAGAGAAATACCAACTCAAACTGTCGAGAGAACAATTTGCGAAAGCCTTGGAATGTCAGATACCTCTCGCCACTTACTGGTAATATAAAACTCACGCTGATGGAGACAACGCTGATGGCATTGGCGGCGGAGACAGTGGTGATATAAGATGTCATAACCCTGTGTCCTTGCGCCGAGTGTTTCAGAAGCATCAATCTGTTTGACCTTTATCCGGGACTCAAGCCTGTCTACACTCAAATTTTTCCTCTCTATTTCTTTCACTCTCTCCTGGCCTGCCCTGACAATGATTGTTACAAAGAGTGCTGGGAGTCTACATGTGTGCCCGTGCGAGCGAGGGCGAGAAAGATCGAGGAAGATGGAGAGACAGAGAGAGGCTGCCCCTGAGTGCATTCGCGTAAGAACTGGGGGCCACCTGAGAGCAACCGAGCACAGAATAGCGAAGATGAGAGAAAATGAAGAGACAAAAGCACTTCCCTGGTGTAATTATGCTTTCATTTCATGGCCAAGTATCCGCATGATGTGCCCTGCATGCAGAGACACTCATTAGGGTTATGGCACATCAGGAATATAACTGGCATCTGCCTGTTGAGAGCAAGAAAAAGTAGATGCGCTGTCAGGGTGCGACTTCGAAAGCAGCGCCAGTAAAAGATGCAGGGGTTACAACTGTGCAGTGCGGCACAACGGCGAGCACATAAAGAGCACGCTCTCACATTTGCATGCATACAAACAAGTTTTTTCTTTTTTTTTTTGAGCAAACATAGCTGGTATTATTCTGCTAATAATGACGGTTCTAGTGGTTGTTTTGATGACTTTTAGGGCAGGTTTTTTCCCCTCGTTTTTCATTTTGGGGAGTAAATATCAAATTTTTGGATGAGCACAGTCTCTCCTGTGATGCTCATGAAAGGAAAACACCAGAGCAAACAACAAACCCTCTCAAAGCATTACTACAAATACAAACAAAGCTCAGAGCGAATCCACAGAACTTACCCTGCATCAGAGTAGAATTCCCCCTGCGTCCCCTCTGCTAGTAAAGCAGTCGGTTCCTGATGCTTGGATCAATGTTGCAACAAATAACTCTAATATGTCTGACTGTGAGCGCTGTCATGCCCTACCTTATGCACCGCTGAAGAAGAATGGGATGTTAATGTGGTTAAATATGCGCTCTCATTACTGCTGGCAGGGACTCACTTCATTAACAGCCCCCTGCTAATGTGCCACTTTACTTTTTTTGTACTTTTTGTGTGCGTTCGCCAGTCTGTGTGTGTCACTGGCTTGTGATACGTGAAGAGAGAGATAGAAAAGTTGTGTGATGGAAAAGTGCACGTCTGCGCTCCAAACACACTGTACAGGTGTTTGAATGCAGGCATGACGGAGGATGAAACAGACATCTGTGTGCCTGCGGTTCTGCAGTATTAACTAAATAAGCAAACTCCAAAGCTGTCAGATATTGATCAGTCCGCAATTTGTTCTGTCTTATGTAGTCCTCATCCACATATCCTCCTTTGTGAGTCATTGGGATGTAATAAGGGAAATCAATGAAAAAAAATAATGGCTTCCATGTAGATTCACCTCAACAGAATCAGGAGTACTGATATTTAGTATATTCTTATAGCACTTTAGCACCAAAAGCATTACAATTCACCCAAGCACATTTATTGTCAAAGTGCTTTCTATCTAACATTCATGCATCCCAGAGCATCTCCGGGTTAAGACTGGAATAAACCGCCAAACCTTCCAAGGAAGCAATGAGATCCTGAAACACATAAAACCCTCTTCTTGTCATATTTTAACACACGGTGTGTATCATCTTTGGGTCATTTTCAGAGACACAGTGATACCCCTTTAGGGTTGTTTTACTTCTCGATAAACAACCAAGAACAAAGGAGCTCAAGTCCTGTACAAGGCCATGTTTTCTGCCCTTATTTTCCTTTAGTTTTTGACTTTAAATTTGAGAGTTAATGATGTAGCTATGGTTAGAGGAAAGATAACGGGTTAAAATAGATTTGTTTGCAAAGTTAACGGTATGTTATCAAGGTTATCTTGCATTTCCTTTGTTGCCATGCTTGGGCGTCCATGGTTACCACAATTACATGTCATAATGAAAACATCTCACAACTGCTGATTTAGAGTTTTTGTGTGACTGCTAAGTTTACCTAACAAGCAGGAGATCCTTGGTTCAGTCCTGTGAGGAGACACGAGGTCTTGGGGGGGATCAGGTGTAAAAAGCTTTCTGTTGTGAATAAAGGGCTTTTATACTGTATGACCATGATGAAATGAGACTAGGTTTGATTTTACAGAACAGTCATGGCCAAAGGATTTTATACACTTTGCTGCTTCAATTTTTATTCAGATTGCTTTTTTTGATGTTTTTTTCTGCCTCTATGATACAATGAAAAGAAATTGTAAGCGTTTCATTAGTTTCAAAAACTTTTATTGGCAAATAAATCAAATTTACTCAAAGAGTCAGCCTTTACAGTGTTGACCCTTCTTCTTTATAACTCCGGCAGTTCTCTGTGACATGCTGGATATCGGTTTCTGGGCCAAATTCTGATTGATGGTGATCCATTTCTGCCTTATCAGTACTCAAAGCTGATCATAGTTTGTGGGCGCCCCTC
Source organism: Maylandia zebra (assembly GCF_041146795.1). NCBI lineage: Eukaryota > Metazoa > Chordata > Actinopteri > Cichliformes > Cichlidae > Maylandia > Maylandia zebra. The sequence goes on from NC_135185.1 coordinate 24,970,772, forward strand.
TTTTTAAAGATTGACCTCTGATTCTTGATTGGATTAAGATCCGGGGAGTTTGACGATCTCCAAGAAAGTTAGTTATCAGTTTTGCCTTATGACACGGTGCTCACCCTGGAAAATGCACGGATTGTCACCGCTATTGGCCCTGAATGGTTGTTTTTTATACCAGTCTTTGTACACGGCAGGGTTCTGGGGCAGAACTGTGAGTAAGGCATGGGTGTGTAGCAGCCCTACATACGAATAGTTTCAGAATGCTTTGCTGTTGGCACAACAGAGGATTCTTGTGATGCTCGTCACTTTTGGCCACATGAGTGCATTCATTTTTGTTTCCCTTACTTTGCCTGCATTCCACTGACCTACACATTGATTTAGGTTAATGCAGACTAACCCCTAAATACAACTCATGATTACAAAGATATTATCTTAGCCTCGACCTTATTCCAAGCATCAAACCAAACTTTAGTGCTAAATGTGAGAATTTAGTCCTTTTAGTCTCCAAAGGATAGCTAGGTTCCCACATTTTGACTATTTAAAGAGATTTATGTCCCCACAACATGACTAATACGAGCTCACACTCTCAGGCACACACTCAGAAACACATGCACACATACCTCTCTCACCAGTGTCTGGGATTCTGGCAGTTAATGGGGCGGCAAATGAGATTGTTACTGATGTGTGGTAGCGAGTTGAGCGAAGGTGTGGAGGTGATGGAGGGAGACAGGAGGAAGACAAAGAAGAGCCGAGGGGAGGCAAATGGCGTGAAGATGTTGTGATGCAAATTAGAAACTTTTGCATGTTTCAAATGTAGGTTGGGGTCCTGAAAATAGACTTCTGGGTAACTTTCATATTCCTGTAAAACAGGTGTGAAGCTAAAATAACACAGAGAGCAGCGACTTTAACTTAGAGACTCAAGTTTGCAGGTAAACTCGGATTATATTTTTTAATGATTCTGTGATATAATGATAAACAGTTGTAAGCATTTTAAAGTTTCAAAGGCTTTTGTTGGAAAATAAATGCATGCAGAGAGGCAGTATTTACAGTGTTGACCCTTCACGGGCGACCGTGGCTCAGGGGGTTGGGAATCGCATCTGTAACCGGAAGGTCGCCGGTTCGATCCCTGGGCTCTCTGTCCTGGTCGTTGTGTCCCTGGGCAAGACACTTTACCCTACTTGCCTACTGGTGTTGGCCAGAGGGGCTGATGGCGCGATATGGCAGCCTCGCTTCTGTCAGTCTGCCCCAGGGCAGCTGTGGCTACAACTGTAGCTTGCTTCCACCAGTGTATGAATGTGAGAGTGAATGAATAGTGGCATTGTAAAGCGCTTTGGGTGCCTTGAAAAGCGCTATATAAATCCAATCCATTATTATTATTCTTCTTCATAACTTCTGCAGCCAAATCCTGATTGATTGCAATCCATTTCTGTCTTATTGGTGCTCAAAGCTGATCACTGAGCTCAGCTTCAGCTTGGAGTTTTGCTCGTCCACTCGCTCAGTTGATCATAAATTCTTGATTGGATAAAGATCTGGGGAGTTTGCTGGCAATGGATCTAAAATGTTAATGTGATGGTCTCTCAGTCAGTTAGTTATCACTTTTGCCCTGTGACATGCTGCTCCATCAAGCTGGAAAATGCATAGATTATCATCACTAGTGCGCCTGGATCTCTGAAAGAAGTCTTTGAAAACATTTTTTAAAACCATTTTACACATAAACGACATTTTTTAAGCACTTTAAAGGGAAAGTGAGCTCTAGCAGACTGTGTTTCTCCTGTTGTAGCGCTGCAGTCAGTCACTGTATGTCTGTGACTGCACAGATACCTCTTGCATGCATAAATAAATACAGGATGCATTGTTTCTCCACTTGAAATGAAACCCGAAAAAAGGCTGATTTAGTTTTATGACGATTCTGTATTCCCTCCCTGCTTTTTCCCATCACTCAGATGTATATTGTGACCCACGTCTTATGCCAGGGTGACTCATCTTAATTGCTGATTGCCTCTTCTCCTCCATTTGTCTCTTCCCTCTTGTTGCTGATCCTCAGTTACTGTAACACTGGCCACCGAAATAACGTTCCCCCCGAGAGGCTGGGTTAGGGGTTACAAGAGAGACTTGGCTGTGTGCAAAAACGTCTCCCTTGGGGGCCTCTATTTTCCTGCAGGTGGTGAATGAAGGGGAAGAGCTATCCATTTATATCACTTAATCCACGGGACACACTATTAGAGTGCTAGACAGGAGGAAAACTCACACGTCGTTGCCTACCACACACACCCACACTGTGCTTAAGTGTACTGTTTCACGTGTATGTGCATTAATGCCTTCTAAATATGCATTTTTGTGTTATTAGTGAAGTCATAGATTTGAATATCAATCACACCGATTTTTTATTTTGGAATTGTATTGACACAATAACTGTGTCCAAATTCACGATGCAGTTGTCAGAATCCATTAATCTTAGTCTTTCTTGTGTCAACGTTTGTCTTTTCATTGCTTTTTGTATGCACGGTTTAATGTTCACACTCATGTTAGTGAGTGTAATAGTATACATTACTGTGCAGCTGATTGTGTACTTTCTATTGACTGTGTAATATGACGTGACACACGGGCATTTCGTTTTTCTTTGTCATGACAGCAGCAACGCCTCCCACTCAGTCCTGAATGTATGGCTGACTGTGCTGGTTGTGTTTTTTTTGTCATCGCTTCTCTCAGTAATCTGCGGGACTGCACATAACAAATGTCTTCAATCTGTTGTCTAATCATGGCTCAAACCAGGGGAACAATAACACGCCGACATCATACAGCAGATTACGGTGAATCTGCTCTGCTCTCGCAGGGCTTTGCCGAGCTGTTCCGCCGCACTTGGGGGAGGAAAGGAGTCGGAATTTAATAGAATATTCTCAGGTATCACTAATCTGGTTAGTTTCTCTGACAATTCCTCTTCCCTCCAAGTTAAGGAAATGCAAATTGTGCCACTCTAACTTTGAGAAAGTAAAGCTTCATATTTTACAAATAGCAATCATAATAAGATGCAATTCAAGCAATGCAATTTAGGATGAAAAACAGCTATAAAGACGAGTCTCTGAATAATTTCTCCCACTGCTTTTGTCATTATTCCCAGAAAGATGACAGTGTTCGTTTGACGTTCCATTTACAACGGGCTCCTACTGTGGCTGAAAATACAGTTCATTTACATTTAGTTATCAAACTCAAACATGCACAAAATGAATGAGATCCATTCACGCGTAATACATTTAATATTAAAAACGACCGGCACCATATTTTATCTGTATGACCACGCCTTTGGCTTATAACAACCTTTCCAATCTCAGCCCTGCAGAGTCCAGATGTCACTCAGCTGCAGCACTATTACGAAAAATATCAAACAGGGAGTAGAATCAATTGGATGTGGTGTAATGATGTAATCAATATGCATCATGTTCTGTGTTTCTCATATGGCATTTAATCATACTAATGGCTGTTCTTTAAAGTGGTAAGTGAAGCATAATGACACATCTCAAATGCTACACTTGTCCTCTCGCTCTGGTTTAGCTTCAGTTGAACAAATTGACTGTATGCAGTGAGCGAGGCAGCGCCGTGACCTTTTCCCCAAACAGTTCTACAGTACAGCCCGCCTAGAGTTTGATATCTACTGTGTACAACTGAAAAAGATACTGGTTGAACTGACAGCCGACTCCTCTGTTTCTCCTGCAAATAAATCTGTACGTCCTCCGTCCTGCCTCCCCCCCCCCCCCAACCGTACCTTTCTGAATCCACTTGTAGTAGACCCCCAACCAATAAAACGTGATCTTCATAAGTCTTGAGGGGAGAGGTGGGCTAAGTTTGGGGAAATTGCTGCATGGAAAAGGCAATATATGGAATTAGAGATAAGAGAGAGCCGAGGGAACTAGCTGAGGATATTGCCTGCTTAAGGCTCTGATTTACACTCTGGATACGGGGACCAGAGAGGAAAGGGAAGCCCTGAGCCAACTGTTGGCTACAGACATTAGTATATATGGTTAGTAATTAAAACAAATTTCCCACGTGTGGGACTAATAAAGGTTATCTTATCTTATCTTATCTTAAATTTCCCACACTGTAATGATGTATTGGTAAAATTTAATTTAGCTGGCTGGCAGATTGTGTTAGAAATATTACTGAAAAATGAAATGACAGCTCATTCAAGCGCGAGATTGCCACCAACCAGACACACCTTAGAGGTATAATTTCTCCATCTGCCAGCTTTTACTGTTCCTCCAACACTTACATCCTCCTGCGCATCTCACTTCAGCCATCCTGTCCCCCAGAATCCACAAATATTTGATCTGACATCCTACAAACATGCAGTGACGACCAAATGAGGGACAAAATGGGTTTTGTACTCCGTGGCGAGATTCGGCGCCACCTGATTTTAAGACAGGGTTGGTGAGGTGTCATGTTCACTTCTTCAGTGCTCAACCTGTTTCTCTCAATTTATCTCTCAGCAGTATATTGGATAATAAATGGCATGACATTCAATCAGCATATTTCTGCATCCCCGCGGTATGTGCTTTTGTGTGTGTGTGTGTGTGTGTGTGTGCGCGCTCTCTGTGTGCATACAGTATATTGTAAACTTGATTGATGGATGGATGATGACGGAGGTGTCACGCAAGGACTGCTGTGCATTTTTTTATTTGTCTGCCTGGAAAATGATGCATGCCTCAGATTCGTCCCTACTTAACCCACACACAGATCTATACTTGCACATGATGTGTATACCCACTAAGGAACACGAACACTGTTTTAGCGCAGTCGCATCGTGCATATTGTGTGTTTTTGCCCAGTAGCAGACAGGATAGGCCCATGATGAGGGAGATGTATCGATCACCGAGCAACAGGCAATGTCACTGAAACATACCTAATAGATACTACAAATAAAACACCCATTCCAAAGTTGGAACGCTGTGTAAAATGTAAATATAAACAGAATGCAACGATTTAGTAGCTCCGCAGTGTTTCCACATTTGCCTAACAAGTGAAAAATTGCTGGTTTGATCCCGGGAAATAACTCACATCCCTTTGGGGTTGCATCAGAAAAGGATATCCAGCGTACAAACTGCCAAATCTAACATGCAGAGCTACCCGTTGCGGCAACACCTTGTGAGTAAGGAAGCAGCCGAAAGCAGCTTCTTTTTAATGATTTGCAAATCTCATAAAACCATATTTTATATATAGTAGAACACGGAAGACAGAGAAAATGTTCAAACTGAGACATTTTAAAATTTTATGTGGCAACTCAAAAATGTTGGGACATTGGCAACAAACAGATTAAAAAGTATGCGGTAATAAAAAAGAAACAGCTGGAAGAATATTGTGCAACTAATTAGATTAAATGGCAACAGGTTGACATCTTAGAGGGGCAGAATTTCTCAGGAATAAATAAGGACAGAGGTTCACCAGTCTGCAACAAACTGCATCTACAATTTGTTGCACAATTTCAGAATAATGGTCATTAACATAAAATTATGAAGACTTGAATAGTTCATCTACAGGACACAATAAGGGACAAGGCTGAAAATCAGTATTTGACCCCTGTGAACTTTAATTCCTCAGGCAGCACTGCATTAAAAACAGGCTTGATTCTGTCATGGAAATCCCTGCAGGGGCTCAGGAAGACATATGTGAACGTGATCCTGAAACACTGCTGTCTTCTCCGGACCAAAGCTCATTTAAAATGTCCTGATGCAAAGTGGGAAACTGTTCTGTGGTCAGACAAATTCAAATTTGAAATATGTTTTCAAAACATGGACATCGAGAGGAAAAGAACCATCTGCCTTGTTATCAGTGTGTACCTAAAAGGCCTGCATCTCTGATAGTACAAGGGTACATTAACGCCTATTGAGTTGGCACCTTGTGCACTTAAAAAAGTTCCATCAGCGATGAAAGTGTTATACAGGTTTGGGAGCAACATATGCTCCCAAACAGGTGAGATCATTTTCAGGGAAGTCCTTGCATATTTCAGCAAGACAATGCTAAACCACATACTGCGTCTATTACAACAGCATGGCTTCATAGTAGAAGTCCAGGCGCTGAACTGGCCTGTCTGTAGCTCAGACCTTTCCATCACTGAAAGCATTTGGTGCATTATCACACAAAAAATATGACAAAGAAGTCCATGCATCCAGGATCCTACATCAAGCAAGAATAGGACAACATTCCTCTCCCAAAAGTCCAGCAGCCTGTCTATTAAGTTCCCAGATTTATATTAGATAAAATAAAATAAAAATTGATGTGGTTTATTGTGATTAAATATGAGTTTATGAGGTTTGCAAATCATTGCATTCTCTTTTTATTTGCATTTTCAACCCATTTTGAAATTTGGGAGATGGAATTAACTTGACATTTTTAAGGATGTCAGGCTCTTAAATCATTGCAAATGACTTCAGGGTCTTAGTTGGCAGCTTAATGTTCTTTGAGATGCATTGTTTGTGTAATTTTTATAGCCAGAGTCAAGCTCCTCTTACTCAAATGGGAAATGAACAGTATCCAATTAAAGTGCAAGGGACAATTAGCAGTAAGAGAAAACCAAGAGAAAGTAGTCATATGTATGTATAAAATATCATCCTATGGGATTTTTGTTGAATGTTACCGAGCAGTTTCTGCAGTAATTTTGTAATTTGTACAAATCATCTGCGATCCATTTTTACCATCTACATCAGAAGCCTCAGCAATTTCTAAGAAAACTGCTCTTCGTGTGTAAAAAGAAAGAAGGATGGAGAGAAACAAAGAGCCTTTCTGTTTTCAAGCCCTAACTGGCAAGTAAACACAGGAGCCAATCACACTCCTGCTCGCTGCAGTCACATCACTGAGAAGCAATCTGGATCATCTCCACTCAGTCAGGGTGCGTGTGTGTTAAAGCACCCTGCTCAGGGAACTGTTTAGCTGTACGCGTTGTGGATCTCTGAAAACACATCAGCATCCCAGACACCTAATTTCAGCGATCTCCCTCTGCCCCCTCTCTTTTTTTCCCTTCTTCTCTACCTCACTCTGCCAGTCGCCATCTCTCTCCGTCTTTCCCCTGGTCTCCCTTGAGCACACACACACAACACCCATACTCATTACAGTCATTCTCATTGTCCAGGAAGTGGAAGCGATAGCTTTTTCCTAGTTATTTCCATCACCCCTCGGCTTTGCCAGCTCTTAGCCTCCCCTAAGATAATACCCATTTATCCCACAGGGTGTTTACGCAAGCGATTCAGGTTAAGTGACTTTCTGAGAGCAATGACAGACAGCAGCTTTCCTTTATTCAAGGAAAATTGGATTCATCAGCCACTGCTTAATGGTTGCATTCAAGCTTTTGACTACACTCCATCTGACACATTAGTAGGTGTCTGTGGCGTATTTATCCGTGTTTTTGCTCACATGTATGCCTGTATAAATGTCCAAGCCTCATGATCTCAATAAGGGATAGAAAAATATGCTGTTGGTTTTTGCTATCAGCGGTTCAACAACCATAAAGCCCAAAGCTTTTCCATCCCTGAGCCTTATAAAAATCACTCTCCAGCTTCCCCGCCATAAACTACAGCAATAAACAGCCTCACATTCACTATGCTAATTTGCAGGCTTTTTGCATCTTTCTGCCTATTTGCATGAAGTGTGTTTCTAATGTGTTTTACCGGGAAACACGGGGAACAGTAGCTGATCCCAAGGTCATTTCGAAATGTTATTTCGATTCAGCAGCTCTACAGTAGCATGAGCACACACACACAAAAAACAAAACAACAAAAAAAAACCTTTCACTGATTTTCTCCTTGATTCATTGTTTTTTTATTCCCTTTGTTTTATATCTTCCTTTCTCTCTCTCTCCCTGTTTTGTTTGCGTTCAGGACAAATCTACTATATCTGCCTTGGCACTTGTTCAATTACATGTGAAATGCCCCATTACTTCTTTAGAATGACCTGTGGTCACCACAGAAGAGCAGGTTAAGTGCACTTTTAACACAGACCAACATTTGTCTGTTGCACATAAGGCTATAATAGAACAGAATAAGAGAAGGTTAAAAGCAATTCCGAATTCCTTTTTGTGCCATTTGAACCCTTTGTTTTAGTTTATTACACCCATTTCAGCTACTTATTCTAGCAGAAAATGACTGTTTATCATGGAGGATGTTTTCCACTTGTACAACAATGATCTACTCCCTATTCAAACAAGCAGGATGCACATGTTTACACTTTGTGCTGAAAGGATTATTTTGCAAAATGGTTTACTTGTACCAACAAGGACTGCCACACTCTGAGGAACATGTTCTTATAATGGATAAAAACACGAAAAAATATATATTTTTTAAAATCAGCAAATGTAGATCATTTAGGCCTAGAAAGCAGAAACTGGGCCCTTTAACTGATTGTAGAAGAAGAAGATGGATGAATGGATAATAATTTATAAGATTTAAATGCTAAATTCATCACTTTAAAGTACGTGACAAAATAAAATCATTTTAAAATGAGATAAATACAACTTTAGATGAACAACACGTGACATATTACACTGTGTCATTATTTATTCAACAAAAACTCATTCAAATTTCAGAAGCACCGTATGGAAAAACTGAGTACACCTTTATTGCTTCCACGGGAATTAGGAGTGTAAGTAGCAGCTGGGTGCTGCTCTTGATTGTCCTTGATTAATTAATCATCAGCAATCGTGAGTGTCTCTGTAAAAGCAGAAGTTTTGTCTGTTTGCTGGTCTGGAGTATTCAGCTATGTGTTAACGAAATGCAACAAGAGCAAAGATATCTGCAATGATTTTAAAGAAGCAACTGTTGTTGTCCATCAACGGATATACAGCCATTTCTAAGCAATTTGAACTCCATCATTCTAAAATGAGAAACATTATTCACAAGTGGAAAATAGCCAAGATAGTTTATGTCCCAGTGAATTCACCCCAAAGTCAGACTGTGCAATGCTCTGAGAAACTGCAGAAAACCCAAGAGCCACATCTCTGATCTCAGAAGGTTGCCAAATGTTAAAGGTCATCACAGTATAATTAGATAAACCACTGCAGGGGTCTTTTGGAAGGATTACTAGCATGGCTCAGGTTTGCAAAGTTGCATCTGAACAAACCACACGACTTCTGAAACAATGTGTTTTGGACAGATGAGACCAAAGTGGGCGTCTCTGACCATAATGCAAAGTGGCACCAGACACAACCTATCAGCATAAAAGCCTCTAGTAAACACCTATACTAACGTCGAAGTACACTGGTGAAGGGGTGATGATTAGGGCTTGTTTTGCAGCTACAGGACTTGGGCAGTCACTGAGTCAACCATCAACTCCTCTGTATACCAAAGTATTATAGAGTAAAATGTGAGAGCATATGTTGACCCTTACAACAGGACAATGATCACAAACACAGCAGCATCTCTACAACAGATTCGCTGAAAAAGAAAAGAATGAAGGTGTTGCAGTGACCTAGTCAAAGTCCAGACCTCAACCTGATTGAAATGTTGTGGCAGGACCTTCAGAGAGCTGCGCACGAACGAAGGCCCGGAAACCTCAACAAACTGAAGCAATGCTGTAAAGAGAAAAAGGCCAAAATTCTTCCACAATGAAGTGAGAGAGAGAATCTGTATCTGTATTGAAGTACAAATGCAGACAAAGAGACATTCAGTTCAAGCAAACAAAAGTAACTTTAATAAAATTTTCTGTGAATAAAAGCTGGCAAACAAAAGGTGTCTGGGAGTTTTCTTTGTTCCCGACAAAGAACCATCCAAAAAGAAAAAGGGGAAGGATGAAAAACACGTGGACACACAAGAAAGGTAAACAGCAAGTTTGATAAAGGACGGAGGAAGAAACACAACACTTTCAAAGAACAGGTGGAAGGATGTTGGACAGAGCAGACAAAGGCACCACTCTTTTTCAAATGTGAATAAGGTGTTTAGTAATAATTGAGCTCCATGTTCCATGTATCTACTTTAGTTAATATTTTTCTTAGTGTGAAATGTTAACAGATATGCTTGTACACTAACTTGAAGAAAAACATAAAATTTAAGTGAAAATAAGAGAAAAATGTATCTGTATAAGAAAAAAATCATATTACATCTTGAGTCATGCCTTTGTTTTACTGGCCCACCTTTCTAATGGATAGCAAGCTATTTCATTCCAGTTTGTTTCACTGGTATAAGGGCTCTCTCATTGTAATTAATATCTGTGGAACAACAAACCGTCACGAGTGCGTGCCTTGTCTCTGATTTATGAAGCATTTAAAAGGTTGCAGGGGGGAAAAAAGACAAAAGGTTCCCAACTAAATAAAGCAGGCCTGAGCCAAGCTCTCACAGCCAATGTCAGAGAGAGAAAGGAGAGGTGAGGGACTGAGAGAAAATTCATGATTAACTTTCATTTCCTATGCCTTATTATTCCTTGCCCAAATGAAATTTCAGAGGAGGAGATAAATCTTCCGGCAGTGCCCGCTTTTTGTGCACCTAATGTCCAGGAATAGCTTCTGCTCGCCATTCCTCAGCTTATCGCTTTAAATTCACAGCAAACTAGCTGTCTAGTTTGGCCTGGCAAACTATGAAAGTCTGCATCACGCTAGTTTGTGTGTGTGAGTGTGTGTTACTGTGAGGAAGACGAAATGATATCAGTCTGACCACCTCTGTTCTGATATTTATAGACATCTATATAAAAGGGTAAATTAGAAAATATCAAAGGATGATGCTAAACAATAACCAAAGGTAATGCTAACACATAGTAACTGCAAAAGCTGTTATATTGCAACAATTTTGTTACGCTTTACGAGCGTCATTGTGTGTCTGTCATGAACATGCAAATAATAATTTTTATGCAGGAGCGTCAATAAAAGTGAACCCATGAAGCACACAAGCTTAATCACACTTTTCTTGGCTGATTTCTGAACGGATGCATGAATAAGTAAGTATCGATGTCATGACTCAACTGTCCCTCCTGCTCATTATTCTATTTTAGTGGAAAAGCCAACTGCCTATTGATGTCTCTAACTGTCGTCTCGCCTGCTTTTTAGAGCAAAATGGGTAACAAGCGCTTTCCTGTTTCTCACTTATTCCAACCAGAGAGTTAGATGGCTGAAGAGAAGATTTGCAAGGTAAACAGACTCAAAATATGATATGTGAGACTGCAAAGTTTTTACTATCTAAGTTTAACTTTAATTCACTGAAAGCTGGAAAATGTGTTGTTTGACCTCCTGGACAAACAACAGAAGCACACTTGCATCTTTTGAGGACTGACTGTGTCTCGCTCATGTCTCGCTTCCTTCTGTCTGTTTGGTCCTCTGCACATGCTCATTATAATCCCTCTTCCTGGCTCGGTTCACTTTCACCCACCAAACTCATTGACTTCTACTGTGAGACGACATCGAGCATACATCAACAGCTCTTTTGGAACCTTTTTGATGTGTTAATAATTTAACAAGTATTACTTAGAATATTGGTGAGAGTTTACAGAGCTCTTTTACAACAGTGCTCTGTGGTTACAGCTTCTTTTTTAATAGCAGATGTCTTTCCTTTTTTCACTGGGTTTTCCTAGCAGCACAGCAGCCATGCAGAGATGTTTTCTTGCCTCTAAATTAGGGCTGCCACGATTTGTCGACTAGTCACGATTACGTCGACTATCAAAATCGTCGACGACTGATTTAATAGTCGACGCGTCGTTTGAAGCTTTGTAAGATCACAAAAGACGCAGGAATAAGTGGCAGGATTTAAGAGTGTAATAACGGACTGAAACAGAAGATGGCAGCATTGCATGTACAAGGATGTCAGCTACCGTTAAACCCCGAAGAAGAAGAAGAAGAAGCAGCTGTGTCCCAGAATTCATAGCGCGGCCCAGCGCAGTTTCCAACAATGGCGGCAGCTAGTTAGTTTTAATGTTACTCTTATTATTCTTTCTGGGTCACAAAATAAACGTTTAACATATTTTCAGGCGAGAATGTAGCTGTGTAAACCTCAAATATCTGCTCAGTTTATCAGGACACCACATATTTTCAAAAGCGCTCCTACGTTTTCGGAGACATCTGTTACCCACTAGCTCGTTAGCGAGCCGGGGGCGAGGCTCACTAGCGCCGTGAGAACACCGGACTCCCCGCAAATCGTTTTCAAACCCACCGCCGTCTTTCGCTACTCAGGTTAAATATATATGAGTCACTTAGATAACTTAAAATGTTATTGTTTGGCTTTTTTTTTAGTATTTTATTTGTTCCTGAGTAAATCAGTTTGTCTGAGATTAAAGTTATAGTTTTTACACAGCTGAATAAACGTCAAGCAGACAGCTGATTATCAGAAGTGTGAGATGCTCCAGAATATACTCCAGTGTCCTGTTATATTTTAGATAGCAAGGAGTTTATTAAACTTCACCGAAACAATCTGCAAATTTCATTAAAATTTAATAAACTATCTTGTCTTTATTTTTAGTTAGCACAGACCTTAAACACTTAAAGCTGTAAGCTAATGATAGTTATATAAGAGCAGATGCTGCTGGTGCAATAAGCTGTAGTTTTACGTCCAATGGATGATGATCTGATTAGTCGACTAATCGCAAAAATAATCGGTGACTAGTCGACTATCAAAATAATCGTTTGTGGCAGCCCTACTCTAAATCCATCCACAGCCTTAACAAGAAGCTTTTGTCCTGAGTTATAGCAGGATTCAGGGACAGTTGAGCTTGTACGGGTGCATTGTGGGTCATTAGCTTGTGATTGGCACACCTTGTAGCGGTTGGTTCAAGCTGGAATGAACCAACCACTCAGGTATCCTCAGGGTATCTTCAAGGCAAAATTAAGCTTATGATAATCAATAGTTAAATTGTGTAGTCACCTTGAGGTAAATTGGAAAAAAATCACAACACACATTATCAGGTCCCAGCAAGTCCTTCAGCGAAAATATATTGGTTGTTTAGTTTCTACTTTATGATATTAACCCTTTAAGTATAACTGAAACGAAGTGTAATATAGTGCAACAATGTCCAGCTGCCCTAAAGAAGGACAGATTTTCAGCCAGATGTAAAAACATGTATGGGAGGAAGTTTTGCTCACTATTTGCTTGTCTTTGAGTCTGTTTTTTACAGCCTTGCATTTAAGGTAAGTTTGATCGCAGGGCGATCGTGGCTCAAGAATTGGCAGTTCGGCTTGTAATCGGAAGGTTGCCGATTCGAGCCCTGGTTCCGACAGTCGCGGTTGGGCAAGACACTTCACCCATTGCCTACTGGTGGTGGTCAGAAGGCCCGGTGGCGCCAGTGTCCGGCAGCCTCGCCTTTGTCAGTGCGCCCCAGGGCAGCTGTGGCTACAATGTAGCTTGCCATCACCTATAGATAGATAGATAGATAGATAGATAGATAGAAGTTTTAAATAGTGAAGTATGATAAGGTAATATTTGATATTTGTCTAAACTAGTACATAACTTGTGCTTTGTGCTGTTCATCATCAACATTAACTCATATAAATTTATATTATATACTGGAAAATAATCTGATTTTACACAGGTAAAGCCAGTTTTGGTTGTACCTCCTTACTCCTAGTCTGCTAGACTGGTAAGTTTCATCCTGTGTTAAGATCACTGCACATTAAATATTGAAATATTCTCACATTTGACATTGCTTAACTTTATAATTCAACAGTAGGTTTCAGTGACAGGTTTTCCATTGTGCATAGAGGATAAACAATGAAAGAAAGCGGATGTTTTTTCTTTTCTTTTTCCATATCAGCCTTTAACTTTAACCTACATTTGCCGGTGGGATAACCTCTCAGAGAGTTTGCTCTCGCCTTGAAGAAAGAACAGCAACCACTTTTCCACATTGCTTTAAAATAAATTTGCAGATTTTCAGCAAAAACCTTAACAAAAGTTCCCGATCACATTGTCAAACTTCTAAGCAATGACTGAGACTACTAAAGCTAAATTATTTGTTTTGTCTTCTGAAGGAGGATATACTACAATCAGGCTGCAGTCAAGTGATTTAACATTTGAACATTTAAATCAATATAATATAACACAATTCAATTTGACTGAATCTCAGCAGGATGCTGATTACTTCTCTATATCTAGGCTTACCATAAACTCACATTTGATTAGGGCTCTGTCGTAAAGACTGTGAAAAATATAATTAAGACACACTGCAGAATGAAACGGGAAAAGTCATCATGAGCCTTGGGAAATTTTGTGATCCAGTTTATGGTTTGGAAGTGCCCGAGATTTGCTTGCCCAGCGCCTGCTTTGTCAGGACAGTCATATTTCCCATCGTTCATTGATATTCATGATGCCTGAGACTGAGCCATTTGTTCACTTTCTGTGCCAACTATGGTCCACCCACCAGTTATGAAAATTTATGGGCATGTTTGGAGACCGTGGAGACTCATTACAATATCAAGGAGAAACAGCGGACCAAGTATATGTCGTCTCCGAGCACCTTTGAATTATCTATCTTGCCTCATCCTCCAGCCTCGCCTGCACATACGGTGCACTATTTGTGTGCTTGCTCATACTGTACCGCTGCAGTGGGAGGATGGCTCACACCAACAGGCACTTCTGTCAAATATGTGGAAATACATTCAGCTTGGCATTATCTCTCTGTAATTATAGGTATGGAGGAGATCTGTACACTATCGGTGCTGCAGGTGGTAATTAATCTCATACATAAATGGAAGTGATTGACAGACAACAATGGACATGTGAGATAAATATAGTAGCTCTACCTCAATTACTCTTACTTTCTATCAGGTGGCTACGTCTAATGAGTGAGCATAATGATTGACTGCTTGTGTTTGTTAATTACCTCCTATTTTCAGTGTACTATAAATAATATATGCATTTTACAATAACAAAATACATCAGTACATCAGATTTTGGTTTTCAGATTAACCTGATTTACCAGATTAAGATTGGTGGTTCAGGCTCTCAGTCCATAGGGGCTGGACCCTGGCGTGCTGCAGCACATAACTGGAGGGATGTTTTATTTCTTTCCCTGTGTGCATATATAATTTGCGTGTGGGTGTATGTGTTTTGCATATGGCCCCCTGTCATACTGTGGGCAGCAGAAACAGGGTCCCTGTGGCTCGCTGTATGTACTGTGTTTGCGTGAGTGTATGTTTGTGTCCTTATGCCGCGACTGCTAATTCTGCCTGCAGTTATGTCTTTGCAAATCCCCCCATATTCGCAGACATTTGCAGCTCTCTTCTGTTTGACTTTCTTTGTCTTGGCTGCCAGTTCAGTCAAACAGGTATACACGAGCAGCGTATCCGCTGACACAAAAACAAGCGAACAAAAACAGAAAATGTCTCTGTGCACGCAGCGTCGGCAGATGCTTTTATGAGTGTGTTGGCAGTATCTGTGTGGGTGTGTAATTGCCATCAGACTTGGATCAAACAAATTCATAGATTTTGGGAAGACTGAACTTGTTGATGGTGTGTGCTGCCTGCAGCAGGCTCATCTCAGCAAGGATTTGAAACGCTGCTTAAATCTGGGAGAGAGGATGGGCAGGGCGCAGAGAAGGCCTTTAAGGGATGTATCACGTTCTCAGGCCATTAGCCTTCTGGGGTTTTTGTCTGCTGCTTCTTGGTTTCTGTTGGTGGCACGGTCAATAGTTAATTAAAGGCTGACACAAGAGAGGAGCCTTCATACTCCTGGAGTGTGGAACGGTTCTGATTTACTTCACTTTCTCTTTTTTTACTTTTAATTTTATGGTAATTTCTGGTTTCATACAACTTATTAAAACTAGTTTCTGCTCACCGATAATAATAATAATAACACTGCAGGGACTTAGCTACTCAGTTTACATCCAAAGCTGATGATTCATGTTTTACATCATTTGTAAAATTTCATTGACTTTGCCCTAATAGTTTAGCCTTCATGTCTGAAGGCAAATGGTAAGTCATGATGGAGGATGGGTGTGCATTCTGCATGTTTGACTGTTATTCGGGAGACTGGAATTAATGCCACAAACTTATAATTAAAGAAAAAAAAAAACTGATTAAAATTACCAGGAAAAAACATCGTACTGTCAGTACGAGAGCTGACTCTTTGTAACCACCTTACCTTGTAGCTTATGTATTTCTGAGAGTTACTTTCTCATGTTTTGCACACATTTACCGATCAAGAAGCACACTCTTCTACATAAATTTAGACTTTAGAGTTAATTTAACTAAAGAAAAGTAAAATCCACATCCTTTTCCTGTTACTACTGGAGTCCCCCAGGGATCTGTACTGAGCCCTCTTTTATTTCTCATCTATGTACTTCCTCTTGGTCATATCTTCCATAAATGCAATATCAGTTTTCATTATTATGCTGATGGCACCCATCTCTACCTGTGTATCAAGCCTACCTGTGCTCTACCACCCACTGCCCTCTTTGTTTGCCTCCAAGAAATCAAATTGTGGTTCTCATGTAACCTTCTCAAATTAAACAGTGATCAAACCAAGGTCGTCCTCATTGGCACCTTGTATTAATGTAACAGTTGACAACTGTTCAATTTCTCCTTCCCCTCAGGTCAAGAGTCTAGGTGTCATCTTTGACAGCGTGCACTCTTTTCAAGAGCATATCAGTAACATCACTGGGTCCTCATACTTCCATCTTCATAACATTAATCACCTCTGTCCATCTTACGTTGATTACACATTGATTGATTACTTTAACTCTCTTCTTTTTGGTCTTGCTCTCAAGTCCATACATAAACTTCAACAGGTCCAGAACTTTGGTGCTTGCATCACGAGATCTCTTTCCATTATTCACATTACGCCTGTCCTTCAGCAGCTCCATTGGCTTCCAGTTAACTATTGTGATGATTTCAAACTTCTGCTCCTCACCTTTATGGGAACCCATAACCTCATTCTGCAGCACCTCTCCAAAATGCCATTAATACTCACAGTTTTTTTTCTCCTTCTTCTCTTCATTTCACCTACCTACATCTACTATGTGGTCTAGCCTTCAGTTGTTCTGCTTCTCCCCCCTGGAATTCCCTCCCACCAGATATTTCCAGCATTAACTCGCTCAATTTTAAAATCCTGTCTCACAATGCACTTCTTTAAACTGGCTTATTCACTCTGATTGTCTTCTTCATGTAGCACGAATCTTCTGTTTGCAGTGATTTTAAATATTTTACATCAGTTTTTTTAATTTGACAGATATTTTTGTCTGTTCTTACTATTCATCACCAACATAATTATCCAGAAACAGACAATCTTGAGTTTACAGGGAGTGCAGAATTATTAGGCAAGTTGTATTTTTGAGGAATAATTTTATTATTGAACAACAACCATGTTCTCAATGAACCCAAAAAACTCATTAATATCAAAGCTGAATGTTTTTGGAAGTAGTTTTTAGTTTGTTTTTATTTTTAGCTATTTTAGGGGGATATCTGTGTGTGCAGGTGACTATTACTGTGCATAATTATTAGGCAACTTAACAAAAAACAAATATATACCCATTTCAATTATTTATTTTTACCAGTGAAACCAATATAACATCTCCACATTCACAAATATACATTTCTGACATTCAAAAACAAAACAAAAACAAATCAGCGACCAATATAGCCACCTTTCTTTGCAAGGACACTCAAAAGCCTGCCATCCATGGATTCTGTCAGTGTTTTGATCTGTTCACCATCAACATTGCGTGCAGCAGCAACCACAGCTCCCAGACACTGTTCAGAGAGGTGTACTGTTTTCCCTCCTTGTAAATCTCACATTTGATGATGGACCACAGGTTCTCAATGGGGTTGAGCTCAGGTGAACAAGGAGGCCATGTCATTAGTTTTTCTTCTTTTATACCCTTTCTTGCCAGCCACGCTGTGGAGTACTTGGACGCGTGTGATGGAGCATTGTCCTGCATGAAAATCATGTTTTTCTTGAAGGATGCAGACTTCTTCCTGTACCACTGCTTGAAGAAGGTGTCTTCCAGAAACTGGCAGTAGGACTGGGAGTTGAGCCTGACTCCATCCTCAACCTGAAGAGGCCCCACGAGCTCATCTTTGATGATACCAGCCCAAACCAGTACTCCACCTCCACCTTGCTGGCATCTGAGTCGGACTGGAGCTCTCTGCCCTTTACCAATCCAGCCACGGGCCCATCCATCTGGCCCATCAAGACTCACTCTCATTTCATCAGTCCATAAAACCTTAGAAAAACCAGTCTTGAGATATTTCTTGGCCCAGTCTTGACGTTTCAGCTTGTGTGTCTTGTTCAGTGGTGGTCGTCTTTCAGCCTTTCTTACCTTGGCCATGTCTCTGAGTATTGCACACCTTGTGCTTTTGGGCACTCCAGTGATGTTGCTGAAATATGGCCAAACTGGTGGCAAGTGGCATCTTGGCAGCTGCATGCTTGACTTTTCTCAGTTCATGGGCAGTTATTTTGCACCTTGGTTTTTCCACATGCTTCTTGCGACCCTGTTGACTATTTTGAATGAAACGCTTGATTGTTTGATGATCACGCTTCAGAAGCTTTGCAATTTTGAGACTGCTGCATCCCTCTGCAAGATATCTCACTATTTTTGACTTTTCTGAGCCTGTCAAGTCCTTCTTTTGACCCATTTTGCCAAAGGAAAGGACGTTGCCTAATAATTATGCACACCTGATATAGGGTGTTGATGTCATTAGACCACACCCCTTCTCATTACAGAGATGCACATCACCTAATATGCTTAATTGGTAGTAGGCTTTCGAGCCTATACAGCTTGGAGTAAGACAACATGCATGAAGAGGATGATGTGGACAAAATACTCATTTGCCTAATAATTCTGCACTCCCTGTATTGACGTTGTCACAAGCAGTTTACTGGGTTACCTTAAGCAGCCACTATATCGAGCAGACATGAGAATAACAATGAAATAAGTTAGAATTCTGAAGGTGTTAGAATTTGTAAATACATAAGCAGTAAACCTTCACAGCAACGGGGTGTTTTCACAGTAGATATTTTGACTTGTCGGAGCATGAACAGCATAATAACACTAAAGATGGCTCCGTTTCATGTCTCTCTAAACCATATCAATAAAGCAGCATAAACATCCACATTAAATTCAGCCAATATTAATTACCCCTGTGTTTTCCCTGCTAAGACACATCAAAATGTTTGCCTGAACAATACCCTCTCAAATGTATGTTCCTTCGCATCCCTTAAGTGCTCTTTGTGAGTTCTCCATACCTCCACTTTCTCTTCACCGTGCTCTGGTTTATTTATCTACAGAACACAAGAGCTCCTCATGGGAAATAACAGCAATTAGACCTCTGGCTGTCAGATCCTTTGATAATTACTTTTGATGGGCTGCCCTCTATATGTACTTGGTTTGATTGGCTCGCAGCCTGCTGGCCGCTGCGGTTTGATGGAACGTAAACCATTGTTCAGCTTTTTAAGATCGACAGGCATTTTGGTGCCAGTTTATCCTCCATCGGCCCTGAATATCTCAGTTGTTACTGACCACAGAGCAATCCAGGGTGCCCTGTTGATTGCTTGCCCACAACACCAGTTCCCTTTCAGTGGGGAGCAAACATCTTTCAACTAATGATCTACTTTACATTTGTTTTAATTAGGTGTATTTAAATAGCTCCGAGCAATAATTAACTAGCCAGAGCATCAAAGTGGGAGTAAGTGATTGAGTAAGGCTTTTTTCTGTTGTGGTGTGTTGTTGTTGTTTTGCTTCTGCAGCTCGTTCCATCCGCCAGGGCATGGTGCCAACACTGCATTAAAGAGGAGCTTGTTCTTTCTCCCCCTCTTCGTCTCCTCTGAACATCTCCAGAGGAGAAAGGGGCCGCCTCTGGTAGCCTCCCATCACCTGTGTGACAACAAACAACCCTGCTGCGGAGCAGGTGCAGAGTGAACGGATGGGACAGGCTAACACAAATATGATTGAAACGACAGATGAACAACTGAAGGAAAATGGGAGGGAAAGCATGACACAGGGAAGGAGGGGAAAGGCGGGAAGAAAAGAGGAGGAGAAAAGAGGTGAAGGTGGGTGGATGCTTCCAGGGCACGGCGCAAGATGGTGTTTGAAGTGCTCCGGGGTTCTTTTCCCTTTATTGTCTCTTTTAATGAGCCTTTTATGTTCTTGTGTATTTTACACACCATGCGATGGTCGCTCAACGCCTCCTTCACGGCCATCTGATGGATCTGTTCTTTTTTATCCCGCTATTCACCACTGCATGTAAATTTAATTATAAGCATCTGGTTAGCGAATAGAGCTAATTAGCAGATAGGGGCTAGAACATCAGGTCAGAGGCCCTCCTCTCCCTACCACTCATCCACTCACCCTCTTTCCCTCAGGCAGCGATTATGCCGCTTTTTTGGACCGATGTCTTGGCTGTGTTTATGTTTCTAGTTATCAGTTTTTAGGACAGAATAGATGCAGCAATAGCAATTTGCGTGGAGAAAAATAAGGTTAGGATAGCTGAAAAGCACTTCAAAACATAACTAGGACCGAGCTGTCAGGAAAATGAGATGAATAACATTCAGAATTCAAAGGCACTGTGGACTTATAGGAAAACAAGAAGTGTATAATTAGAGGATATTGGTGAATTCTGATTGAGGTGAGCGCATAGTCCATTAAAAGGGTTAAGTAAAAAAAAAAGGAAAAAGACAGTGATTCCAGAAAGTCCAAAGAAACACAAAAGTTTGCTTTCAAAGATTCTGTGTGATTTCAAACAGTGTTCGCTCAGAGCCAGGAGCTTCTCCTTGGGCATGTTTTCCACCAAAATATTGCCTATAATGATGCAGCCTGCAGGGCCTAGAGGTATCCCCACAGACTTAAGCTCTTTTTTCTGCACTCTTAGTACCTCAAAACTTAAAAGAAGCCCACCCACTCAGCGAGATATTTTCTTTTAGTTTAGCTTGTGGATAGATGGTCCTGTTATATTTTTTTCCTTTTTCTAAAAAGTCAGGGCTATTTGTCTTTTCTAAATTGACAAAGACTTCTTGAAAGATTGATTCATTCATTTGTTCGGTGGTATTTAAAGGCTCGCAGGAAGAATAAATGCGCCCCCAGTTTCTGTACCATGAAATGATCTGACAGCTGATGTTCAAATACTGATTCTCTTACTGTCTCTTTGTCATGTGATGGAAAGCTTCGACTTGCCCCATTTCAGCAATCATTGCGTCCTTTAGCAGCAGGTTATAGCTCATTGTCTATTGATGTTTTGCTACCAGCTAGAGCATCCGGGGATCTTTGGGCTGTTATTTGACCTTTTTTATCAGCATAAAATCACCAATTAGTGGTTAACATGAACATTAGCCCCCTGTCTAACCCCTCTGCCTTCCCGAAGCCCTGAAAGAAATAGCCTTGGTCAAACAATGACAATTCTGTTCAATATGTCAGTTTAGACCCCACTAAATAGATGTGATGTTTTAATGAGGAGCAAAGGGACGAGACAGGCGAGATGGAGGAGGGTGGGAAGCAGGAAAACATGTAAGGAACAGGAGGAAGTGCTTTCTTACCTTGAAGGAGGACACGAGTCATTTAATTGTGTTGTAATGGAGGTCATTGCTTACATGGTCTCTTGGCAGCCACCAACCCCTCGGTCCCCCCAGCCAGTCCCATATTCTCCAAGGCTGCATGACTGAAATGTCGGACGTCTGTTGAAAAGATGAAGAGCGATCACGGAAGAGGGTGAAACAGAACACAACATGGAGGACATCTAAGTCCTTGTTTCATTTAGTCCTCTGGTCACATGGGGGGGGTGGTGACTGACAGTAGAGGTGACTCGCCTGTCTGCTCAGCTGATTGTCTTGCTGACTGACTTTGTCAGTCTTGTCCTTTTCTTTACAATACTCGAAAAAATTAAAGCTAAGTCTAAAGAGAAGCTTAGACCCAGAAACTGAAGTGAAATAAGGTTGCACTGTATGTATTTGTAAAGGCACTTTTGGACAAAGAGGTCGCTGCCACAGAAAAGAGGTCAAACTCAATATCACACAGGGAGTTAAACAGGAAACACACAGGACAAGTTACTTGTTTTTTTTAACCTACATGTCCTTATAAAAACAACAATTAAAATGTTTTTTGCGCAATGGGCCGCAACTTTTTGATATAACCAAAACAACACACAATAAGTGGCAGCCTAATGGCAAATAAAAGAAGTGGTTGTGGACTTAACGTTTTATTTAATTCATTGAGAAAGAATTGTGTGACATTATGAGCGCTC
This sequence comes from Maylandia zebra, assembly GCF_041146795.1. Lineage (NCBI taxonomy): Eukaryota > Metazoa > Chordata > Actinopteri > Cichliformes > Cichlidae > Maylandia > Maylandia zebra. The sequence goes on from NC_135185.1 coordinate 24,992,874, forward strand.
CACCTCCCCCTCTCCCTGTAAATGCAACATATGCAGAGGCCTCAAACATTAGGCGAGGGGGCAGAATGAGAAAAGGAAGTGGAGAAAGCATAAACAAGTCAGGTCTGGCTGAGTGAGCAAGCTAATTAACTCGAAAAACTATAAAAATGTAAATTGCAATTTGCTTCCGTGGGCATCTAATTAAAGCCACTGGAATGTTAAGGACCAAATTGAATTTGCTAAAGAAGAGGAAAAATATATGATTTTGCCATATTGTCAGGTATTGATCGCCTACAGTGGTCTCCCTCACAGCAGAAAGGGAGCGAGTGAGAGAGAGACAGAAAGACACGGAGAGTGAGGTGTGGATGTGAACGGGAAGCAAAGAGAGAGGAGGGAGGTGATGCAGAGAGGAGGGTGCTGATGAGGAGGTTTGTACAGCGAGAGCTAGGGAGACTTCTACGGTGAGCTAAGTGTTCCTACAAAAGCAAAACAGTTTGGCAGAGAAAATGTGACAACAAAACACAGTGCTCACCAGAGACAGAGGATGTAATCAGAGCCAAATGGCCCTCCTAATACTCCACAGGTGCTCAGCGCAGACGGTTACCTGATACATGGAAAAATAATATGAAATTACTGGGACCTGCTACAAATCCTCATAAGGTTCACCAAGCCTCTTAGATCCTCCATGGCCCTGGAGTTAATTGTGTTAGCTTAATTGGTACAGTGTATGTATGATACTTCGTTGTAATTATTGTGCATGGAAAATTATTGTGGTTTATCTCGTTATATCATGTCCTCTGGGCATGTGATTAGTGTGTATACTTGCTGAGCTGGCGTGTGCACGCCAGCGCGTGAATATATCTTTGCTGGTGTGTGCGTGCACTTGCATATGCCCATGCATAGAGGTAAATAAAAGATTATCCCTCGTGCGTTACCGCTGAAAAGGAGGAAAGCAGCTGATTCTAAATGCCAGTCCATTTCTCAACCTCAAACTTGAGGTGAATGAGGGCAAAAAAAAGAAACCCAAAGGGAAAGCTAGCCAGCAACTACACACACTTTATCTTTTACACATTCTGTTTTTATTTTATGGCTGCGCAGCTCTGAATATTTAAGCTGTCATTATACCAGATGGGCACAGGAAGGCTGAGGATTGTATGGTTTTTATTGAGGTAATAAACAATAATCACTAGCTTTGCCAACAAACAGAGCAGGCCAGCTGAATGCTGTGGCTTTCTCTGCCATGGTGTTAAATTCATAAAGCTAATGAGAGGGATTCTCATCCAGCAGAAAGGTGTGTTGTTGGGTTTTTTTGTGGCTTTGCATACATTTTCGTCACCACATTTAAGCCCCCTTTTCTGTTACCTTTCATTTACCCCACTTATTCCAACTTATGTGTGAAACAGGATCCATCAAACAATGAAATAGCAGCTATAGAAGCTTGGAAACTATTTTTTTCCTCCTCCCGCATCCAAAAATAAAACATCCTTTCATTTAAAGTTAAATATTCCTTGTTTAAAGGGTTACAGTGGAAGTTAAACAGCTGTGAAGCCAAAGGGCGCAAATGTAGCCGATAAGAACGGAAGCTTTGATGGACACATTTACAAGCTGCTATAAATCCTTCCTTTTTCTTCTCTCCCTCCCATCCTTGGCCCACCAGGGTACCTGTCGACGGCTGCAGTTTGCTAGCCCAGTAAAAGTTTTATACGTGCAGAAGATAGAAATGATCTGTCTGCTGATGACATGACTTATGAGCTGCAGTAAACAAACTTAAAAAAAAAAAGGCAATAAATAGAGTGAATCCGAATGGCAGCTTTAATAACACATTAACAAGAGTTGCTGCCACAAGACATGCTACTGTATGTTTAATGTAAGAGTATTTCATGTGAGCGTACACATTTCTGTTTAAGGCTTGAGGCTCCAGCATAAAAACATTCTGAATCCCCCCCCCCCCAAAAAAAAAACGAAAGAAGAAAAATGTACAGAATAAACAAACCTGTCTTTGGCTCTGCTGTGTCTCTTTGATAAATTTGGGGTCTGGCAGTGTAATGCTAAACTGTTCAAATAAAGAAATCAAGGTAAAAGCTACAGTTTACCATGCAGTTATGAAAGCACTTATTCTTCTCATCCTTTATATTTGTTTTCACTAAAACTGGCATTCATTTAATTTTGCAGATGCTACAAAGTCACATGGCACATTGACTGATTGATCCCGGATGAGACCCCATATGTTGCAGCTCTGGCTCATGGGTTAGCAACACAGAGAAGGAAAGAAACTAAGTTTTGTATTTATTAAGAGAATGATCAAATAATGTGGCGCGAGGAAAATGTGGTCCTGCAGAGCCTGCTGACTGTGAAGAGGAGAAATATGTGAATTTTAAAGGGGGAACTATATATCAAATCCATATTGTATTTTTATTCAAGCATTTTATATTCTGTTAGAGTAGAATTGTATGTTATCTCACACTGGGCCTTGGCACAGCCTCTCAGTTCATCTATGTTTTAAACAAACCATTAAAGCTCCTCTTCTTTTAAGACTATGCTACTTTTAAGCTAGCTTTCTTCTCACTGGCTGCCCCTTTCAAACAAAAGGTTTGAATACCAGCTGGGTAAAGCCTAACGACCAGAGGTCTGTGCTTGTGTTGACTATAGCCATGTTTAGTATGAGCACTCTGTTTCCTCCCACAAGCCAAAAATGTGCATGTCAGATTAACTGATGATTCAAAGTTGGCTGTAGATGTGGATGTGAGAGTGTGGAATCATCTGTGGCATTGCATTAGCCCTCTAATGGACTGGTAATTCTACATCTTGCCCTGTGATGGACTGGTACCCAGCCCCTGCAGTTCCAGCTAAGAAAATAGATTAATATCAGATCAAATTTCCATGAAGTGCCCTTATTAGTCAGTAACAGTTTAGCCTATCTGAAACAGCTAACCAGGTATGCTGATATACTCATGGATGTAACATATTTCCGGAGCACCTTTGTTATCTGTATTTACTTTACACTGATTTAATCTTCGAAAAATGTATTTTGTCAGTTGCAACCCATTTTTTTTATTACACATACACATTCATACATACACAGTTATCGATCACAAGTGAACCACTCAGGGAGAAACCTGATTGAGCACGACAATATAAATTTATGAGTTGTAGCAAATGACAGTTAACGATTGCTTCAACATTGTTTTTTCAGCAAGTGAATAAAGACATATTTTTCCTCTCTGCTGGTTGTGGCACCTCAGGGCATTTCTTTTCGCCAAGTGCATTCCAACTTTACATATTTCTTGCCTTAAGAGTGAAATAATTTATTACGACAAACAACTTATTAATAAGAAATCAATAAGAGACTCCCAGGACTGTTTTGCACAAAACGTTAATGAATTTTTAAAAACCTGGTAGGTGAAACAGATTGAAAAACTGAAGAAAGTAAACTAAAAGAGTGCTGAATGCCACATACAGATTATGAAGTAAATGATATGGAAAAAATGCAAAATTTATTTATATTTTGTCTGCATCCAGTCTTGGTGATGAAATTGTTTTGTATGTAAATGTGTAAATGTGTGGGTGAGCAGAGAGGGAGGGTGGAAGTTAAAAAAAATATTGGTCCTTTTGGAGAAGCGAAGCCATTATACATCATATTTATTGCTCCCCACATATCATTTTAATTTACATTTATGGCGTTGTTGATATCTGTTAAACATGTATTGATGTGTTGTGAGTTTGTGTTTCATATTGCCGGCCTCATTTCCCTTTATTTGACCTCCAAGTGCCTTTTGACTGCTGCATGTCTGGAATGAAAATGAATACATAAGTCACATTAGTGGCATCTCCACTTTCCCATGTTTTTTTTTAACATATTATGTAGTCATACAATAAAAAGAGGATGAATGTTTGCATAAAAATTGTAAGGATTTTTTTTTATACAGTGCTATGAAAAAGATATTCACCCCTTCCCAAATTCTTTCTTTCTGTCACACCTACATGTTTCAAATCATCAAACACATTTTATTAAATTAGACAAATATAACCTGAGTAAATACAAAATGCAGTTTTTAAATGATGATTTCCTTCATAAAGGGATCATGAATTTAATTCTCTACGTTTTGAAAAGGAGTTCAATCTCACTATCCACACCAAGGCCCCATTACTACCAGACATGTTGAATCAAGAAATGGCTTCGATACAAACTGTCTGACAAACTAACCCAAATGAACTCAGAAAAACATCTGAAGGACTGCACGCCTCATTTGAGTCAATTCATGTCAGAGCGTATGATTCAATGACAAAGACAGCGTTTCATAAAAAGATCACTTTACCAACAGTCAAACATGGTGGAGGTGGTGCGATGGCCGATTACTTTTTTCAAGTAACGAGTGAAGTAAGGGATTACTATTGCAAAAAAAGGTAATTAGATTACTGTTACTTTCCTGTAAGCATGCTGCGTTATTGTGTTACTAAAACCTTGATTTTTTCTGTGAGAATGTCTCATGATTGTGACGTAAGCGAGTGCGACATTCGTGGCAACAGCTGTGTGCAGATCAACAATGGATAATACATCGAGTGCGGGAGAGAGTATGAGTGTGCAGCGTTTAAAGCGTGGAAGTACTGACCTTACTTCGAGTTTGATTCCGTAAAAAGTAACAAAAACATTAGCGTCCGCTGTTCACTGCGTGGGAAGAAAACCTCTTTTTACAGTGAAAAAATTCCTTAACTTCCAAGCAAGCACTGAGTGCGCTGCCACGTAATGGGAAATTCACAGACAAACTTGTGGATTCTTCAACTGACTGCTGCGGCACACCTGCACCAGGGCAAACATCCGCCTTCTAAACAGGTGAAAATAGAGCAACAGAACCGCTGAGTGTTTGATTTTATTTATTTTCTGCTGTGTTTCACTTGCATTTATTTGAAAGACTGAGTGTAAACACAAAAAAAATTTTATTTTATGTGCTGGAATGTGCAGAAAATAGGTTTAAATATTAAACAAATTTCTTCCAGTCAGAGAATGTTGCATATAATTTATTTTTTGATTGATGCATAAAGTTAAAAGATTAAAACTGATAAAACATGTTTTAAAAAGAGACTTTTCCATTTGATTACATTTTGTATGATGGATTATGCAGAAAAAGTAGAATTGGGCTAAAAGATCTATCACTTTATCACCTATTCAGGTTGTAAATCGTGTTTTTAAAAAGTAACTAAGTAACTAAGTAATTAATTACTTTTGAAAATAAGTAATCAGTAAAGTAAAAGGATTACTTTTGGGGGGAAGTAATCAGTAATTAGTTATTGATTACCTTTTTCAAGTAACTTGACCAACACTGTTCAGGACCTGGACAACTTGCTCTAATTGATGGAACCTCTACTACAAAATCCTGCAGGAGAATGTCCAGCATATGCAGCAGAACAATAATCCAAACTCACCACCAAGTCCACCTCTGAATGCCTACAATATCTAAATTGAGTGACTTAGTTAAGTCTGGATTTAAATCAGATTGAGATACTCTGGCATGACCTTAAACAGGCCATGCAAGCATATAAACCCTCCAATATGACCAAATTAAAACCATTCTGCAAATAAGAGTGAGCCAAAATTCCTCCGCAGTGAACTGAAAGACTGACTGCCAGTTATCACAAATGCTTGACTGCAGTTCTTTCTGCCAAGAATGGCACAACCATTTATTAGGTTTAGGGGGCAATTACTTTTCACACAGAGAAAGGAAGGTTTAAACGGCTTTTTTTCCTCCAATAAATGAAGTCATCGTTAAAAAAAGAAGAAGCATTTTGCATCTCAGGTTGTCTTTTTCTAATATTAAAATCTGATTGATCATCTGAAACATTTAAGTGTGACAAATATGCAAAAAAAAATCTCTTTTCACAGCACTGCACGTGTAAAAGTTTAGGCTTCAGCTCAACAAGCCACCACCACAATTTCACAATCCCTCTTCAGCAACTGATTTAATTTTGTTCTGGAATAATGTGTCCATCTCTGTTTAATTTTTTTGGTGTAGAAGACAGTGATGATCAGATACAGTGCTGCTGGCATTCACTTAACAGTCGCCCATTTGACATGTAATTTTGCTGAATCTACAGGGAGTGCAGAATTATTAGGCAAATGAGTATTTTGTCCACATCATCCTCTTCGTGCATGTTGTCTTACTCCAAGCTGTATAGGCTCGAAAGCCTACTACCAATTAAGCATATTAGGTGATGTGCATCTCTGTAATGAGAAGGGGTGTGGTCTAATGACATCAACACCCTATATCAGGTGTGCATAATTATTAGGCAACGTCCTTTCCTTTGGCAAAATGGGTCAAAAGAAGGACTTGACAGGCTCAGAAAAGTCAAAAATAGTGAGATATCTTGCAGAGGGATGCAGCAGTCTCAAAATTGCAAAGCTTCTGAAGCGTGATCATCGAACAATCAAGCGTTTCATTCAAAATAGTCAACAGGGTCGCAAGAAGCGTGTGGAAAAACCAAGGCGCAAAATAACTGCCCATGAACTGAGAAAAGTCAAGCGTGCAGCTTCCAAGATGCCACTTGCCACCAGTTTGGCCATATTTCAGAGCTGCAACATCACCGGAGTGCCCAAAAGCACAAGGTGTGCAATACTCAGAGACATGGCCAAGGTAAGAAAGGCTGAAAGACGACCACCACTGAACAAGACACACAAGCTGAAACGTCAAGACTGGGCCAAGAAATATCTCAAGACTGATTTTTCTAAGGTTTTATGGACTGATGAAATGAGAGTGAGTCTTGATGGGCCAGATGGATGGGCCCGTGGCTGGATTGGTAAAGGGCAGAGAGCTCCAGTCCGACTCAGACGCCAACAAGGTGGAGGTGGAGTACTGGTTTGGGCTGGTATCATCAAAGATGAGCTCGTGGGGCCTCTTCAGGTTGAGGATGGAGTCAAGCTCAACTCCCAGTCCTACTGCCAGTTTCTGGACGACACCTTCTTCAAGCAGTGATACAGGAAGAAGTCTGCATCCTTCAAGAAAAACATGATTTTCATGCAGGACAATGCTCCATCACACGCGTCCAAGTACTCCACAGCGTGGCTGGCAAGAAAGGGTATAAAAGAAGAAAAACTAATGACATGGCCTCCTTGTTCACCTGATCTGAACCCCATTGAGAACCTGTGGTCCATCATCAAATGTGAGATTTACAAGGAGGGAAAACAGTACACCTCTCTGAACAGTGTCTGGGAGGCTGTGGTTGCTGCTGCACGCAATGTTGATGGTGAACAGATCAAAACACTGACAGAATCCATGGATGGCAGGCTTTTGAGTGTCCTTGCAAAGAAAGGTGGCTATATTGGTCGCTGATTTGTTTTTGTTTTGTTTTTGAATGTCAGAAATGTATATTTGTGAATGTGGAGATGTTATATTGGTTTCACTGGTAAAAATAAATAATTGAAATGGGTATATATTTGTTTTTTGTTAAGTTGCCTAATAATTATGCACAGTAATAGTCACCTGCACACACAGATATCCCCCTAAAATAGCTAAAAATAAAAACAAACTAAAAACTACTTCCAAAAACATTCAGCTTTGATATTAATGAGTTTTTTGGGTTCATTGAGAACATGGTTGTTGTTCAATAATAAAATTATTCCTCAAAAATACAACTTGCCTAATAATTCTGCACTCCCTGTATGGTGTAATTTTCAGTATATATGAATAATTACCCAAGTTTTTTGTTTTGTTTTCGTTGTTGTTTTTTTTAAAGGACATAGAAATTATATATTGTTTTTAAATGAGTGCTTCAATGGTTTTACAAAACAAAGATTATGCTGTGATGTACACTATACTGTTAATGCTTTTAAGTTAATTAGTTCTGCATATTTTAGATGAAAGAAAAAGTAATGTTTCATCCTATTATTTATAATTTGTAATAACAGCTGTTTAATAGACTATCCTAGCTTCCACTTCTTGCATTATATATCAATTTACGGCACAGTAGCATCTTTTACATAGTCTACACGGTCTAGCATTAGAAAAAAAAGATCTATTCAATTTTACATTACTGACCAAACAAAACCAAAATAATGTAAAATGAAGAAATATAAAGGGGATGTTAGGATACTCTCTGATACAGCCCACATCCTTAATAACACTACAACATATGAAGAGGAAATAATTTTTCTCTAAAATAAAAGCAGGTTTTATGTTTTACATAAAATACTAATTTCTTCTAAAATATAATTTACAAAAAAAGCTATAGCAGCTAAAGTATTACAAGGAACACATGGGGTATTTTTATGGACTGAAAATTACAACCAAATTGACCAAATACGTTACATGCTGCACACCAGACTCTGTTGTTTATTTTATTATTAACTTTGAGCTCTACTTCTATAATTTAGCCATAGATTTTTAATGAAACATGCAAGCAACCACCGCAGATACACCACACAGACACATACACAGAAAATGGCAGACTATGAATCAGCTGCTGCAGCTGTTGTAAAATCTTTTTGTTTGTACTGGAGGGCATCGGGCTCCATGCGGCCCTTTGTGCGTCTGTGTGTGTTGTGTGTGCCTTGGAGGAGATGGACAGACTCTCCCTCTCTCTCCCTCTCTCTCTGCTTGCAGAAAGACCATACAGAGCCTTGGTACAGAAGGACACAATGAGGTGGCAGCTCCGCTTGGCTGACCAGGCATAGCCGGAACAGGAAGAGAGATTACCTCCCAGAGGGTCTCTTTGGGTGCGTGTGCATGTGTGTGCTCACATGAGTGTGTGAATGCATGCATGTGTGTGTGCATGTGTGTGTCTATGACATCGCCTTCCAATTAGGGACACATTCCTCTCTTTGCCACCAGGGTCATTAGAGCATTATCTTCCACAGCCCTATCGCTGCATACTTTCTAAATGTTGGAGCAAACAATGTGACAGGGTCAGTTCAGGTATTTTTAATACATAGTGTGTGCACTTTGAGATAAGATGGTACAAGGCTATACAGAGTCTGGGTTGAACAAGCCTTACATTTAAGGTTAGTAAAAATAGTAAAGCTGTGATTTAACAGCTCTACTATTTCTTTAAAAACAAAAACAAAAAAACACACGATACTATTGCATGCATAGTAGCAGGACTGGGATTGTATTTTTCAGTGAATTTCATGTATGTTGTGGCTGAAGCCTGTCACTGCATGAGCAGAAGGTAGCGGTGGGGAGGTGGGGGGAATCAATGACGCAACAAATATTGATATTTATGTTAAATAAATTAAAATACTCTAGGAATACTACAAACAGGAGGGCTCATCTCATAAGCCATCCTGAAACAGTTAAATAATTAGCAGCAACGCTACCTCCTTATTCAAGCTTATGCAAGCTAATGGCTATCTTGGTTTTACAGGAGTAAAAACAGGACAGCGACTTCCTCAGTAGCTGGCTGGTGATTATATTTAACTTTTTCACATTCTGCTATCAACCGCAATGTGTGGTGACTAAATGGTTTGGGGTATTGCGCACTCATGCAGCACTGCAAGATAGGTGCACAGGTCACCTGATAGGAGGCGAACTTTCTGCGAACAGTCCCATTCTCACTTGGACCAACTGCAAGGAATCTCAGAGAGATTTGCAAATAACTGCTGTCTAATTTATAAATGTTGCTGATCTGTCTGGATGAGTCTTTGTCAATGAGCACAACTTTAGGGAACTCAACTTAACTGGCTGCCTTCTGGTTGCATGGTTATATTCCCATAGTTGGGAATAGTTGCAAGTAAAGTATTGTGATAATATTGCATCGTGGGGTATTTCACCTCTAGTAAGAAGTGGATTACACAGCTGATACTCCAAAGAATACATAGCTGAACATCTGAAAATAGGTAAAAGACACTTTCACCTCAGCTGCTGTGCCTCTCTGTCCCACTTTATACTTTTTTCTTGGCATCTTAGGCAATCAGATAACAATCACTCAAGTATTTGCCTAGATGTGCAGTCGAATGTAAACACTAAAATGGCCCGATGCTTACCCAACAAGGATATATCAAGAAAATGTAAGCAGTGTAGGACGTGATGGCTCTTTTTCATCTTATCTTATGACCTTTCCCAAATTGCAAATGACTTTGTCCTCCTAATTGCAAAGGCTGAAAGAAACCGTACATGTGTATTAGTTCTTATTTTTAATTTTCTTCGCAAGCGCTCCCAAAACAAATCTGGTGCTTGAACGGCGACAGACGGTCGTAATAATAACTGTGTGCTATACTGTAACTGTCCATGATGCTCTGGCATTTGAAATCTCTTTTTTTTTCTTCAACATATGGTTGATAAACTCTTTAAACTCACCCAAGTCAGAGGAAAAAAGGCAGGACTCTGACAGGCACACACACAGAGTGGGAGTCCAGCTTTCATAAAGGATAATAACTACTCTTTTAGCTACTCCGTTTTCTGTGACATAGCGCCAAAGGCTAGATAAAATACCACGCGTTTCCCACTAACCCGATTTTCATGACGCCGAACGTACATCTATGAACGCCATGCAGACAAACAGACAGCTAGACAGAGAGAGCAGTAGACAGACGGGACATGTATCTGGAGGGGAGAGTGGTATTCTGTGAGGATTGATAGACTCCATATTGTGAGCTAATGATCTCCCTAGGGCGCTGGGGAGAAACGATGAAACCAGTCTCCATGACACTGTCACACTCCCTATGTCACGCTGCCACCTTCATCTCTCAGTCTTTTCTCTCCCTCACTTGCTCTCACTCTGTCTTCCTCTCAACCTGTCTTTTTTTCCCCCCTTCCTTGGGGAAATGCATCGATTCACCTTTGTTTGTACTGTCACCCACACATATTCTGCTGTTCACTGAACTGATGGAGCTGATTTAGAATAAGAGTCATAAGCTGTCCCCATTTCCCAAAAATGTAACTCCGTGACATCTATTCTCATTTAGTTCAATCTGGACAAAAAAAATGACAGAAATGTCTGTAGGAGGTGTTTAAAAGATGGTTGAGAATAGGTGGGAGATAGCATCATACTCCAGGCTTTGCAGACATAATAGGGAAAAGATCTTTTTAAATCAATTGTCAGCGCTCTTACAATCACGGGCACAATGAGCGCATTCACCAGTTGTGTTGATGGAAAAGCACAATCATTTCCTGCAATCTGATTCACACTGCCTTGCCAAGCTGTCACCGCTCCAATAAAAAACAAAGCGGGAGAGGAGGCAAACACACAAAAGTATAGGGGTTTAGAGCTAACTTGAGGTGGAATCTTACCTGTTCCCTCTGACACGTTATATTCACCAGTATTGTTGCTGAATTGTTGCTATTGGAAAAACCAAAGAGTGTGTTTGCATGTGCTGTGCACTAGACAGATTATGAAAGAACAAACCCTTGTGCACAGACCCAGACGCACAAGAGCAAGACACTAGGTGTGACAATGACATTTTGCGTCTCTTTCAAACTGTATTTTTGCCTTTGTATAGTCATTTTTCGTGTCTTTGAATTGTTGCTGTTTTGTATCTCTTTGTAGTTCATGTTGGGCTGTTACACTGCGATTGTTACACTGACCTCTCGTCTCAAACGGAGGCTGCGGCCCACACGCTCCCTTACCCCTTGGTTTCCATAGGCTCCTCCAGTAATCTATCTGTAGCTGTGCCTGTGCTTGTAGTGAAGACAAACAGGCTGAAAAGAAAATGATTTTTCCTGGCATCTCCGCATCAGCTCTCTGCCTCTTAACGCGGGCCTTGTGCTTCTGCCCTCATCCGGCTCTGAAAACAAATAATCTCCTTTCGGTGCTGACACCTTGGCATCTTCAGTTCATTTCTACTTTTCCTGTGAGAAAAAAAAGCCCAGAATTACAGTTTTCTCAGCTTCACCTCTCGTCACCTCGCCTCTCTCCTTGATCAAATGTACACAGCTAGGGCTTTGTTTTGATTACTTTGCAGCCTTCATATTGTCGACTTGCTTTATACAGATAAGGACGCTTAAGAGAGAATGACAGAGTAGGTGAGCCACAGCCGGTGACGTCTGGGTAGTTGTCGGCTGTATTATGTCTCGGTTCTGTTTGAAACGGCTAAGACTGTCTGAATTTCTCTGCTATTTCAGCCATAGTCTGTGCACTCCAGTGTGGACATGACTGACAAAGAAAGTGCAGCATTTGAAGAGATTTTCGTACCTGGCCTACTGTTTGAGAGTGCACAAACGCCCTCTCTACATCTGACTCAGCATGCCATTTTTTGATAATGGTTTGCTTTCCTGCGTCATTCTCTTAGCTTCTCTGACATTAAAAAAAAGTGAGTAAAAAGTGTCATTATGCATGCCATTACAAATCTCAGAGGAAAAATAACATTGATTGAAGGCCCAGGGGACTGTGAATCACTTACTGAACAAAATCCATCTCAGCGGCTTCATCTTGTCACATGCAGGTGCCAGCATGTTGTCCTGTTTGTGCCACAAAAATAATGGCATTTCTGAGTGTCTGGAAAACATATTTTGTTTCACTTGAACGTTAAATTATTCTACACTGCAAATTGAAGTAAAGTCCTCTGAGTAAAAAGCTTTAGTATTTCTGCACCAGACATTATTTTTTAGCCATAAAGTTTACTGACCAGACAATAAGATTTTAATATATTCTTTACCGTCCAATCACACAATAATCATAGGATAGACTATTTGACAGTGTTATTGATCAATAACAGCTCTGCCATTAATTTGTCATGCTTTCTAGATTGCACTTTAGTTTCTCATAAAACCACAACCATTATATTTCATGCCTACTCATGTATTTATCTGCCAAAATATGCAGCCTCGACCAGTAAACCGCTATGGCAAAATAAAATGCTTTTATAGCAACTCTTCTCAGGAAGCTTTAATCACTATAATTTCCTGGGCCCTTATGACTGCTTGCTTGGATTGTACCAGTTGGGGAAACTGATCAATATGGAGGATATAACCTATACAGGGCATTTACTCAGTAATAATGGCTCTTTAATTTGCTAGCTTTGTCATACACTGTGTCAGACAAACTGCAACTTTCTCCAGCGATGGATGACACAAATTATTCTTCTTAGAAAAACACCAGTGGACGGATGTAAATGTGAAGAGGGGGCCCCATTGAGAAGATGATTGCTTCCACAGACAGATGATAAAAACAATGAAAGGCCAACATCTTGCCCAGTTAGTATGGGCTGCTGGATACAGACATATTGATTCACTGTGTCTCATTTTGGACACTATACACTTAATAGCACAGTGGGTGTATTTCACATGTGTGATGTCTAAGTTGTGAAGTTGTCTAAGATGACATATCCAACATTTGACCTTGACTCACACACTTGCTGCAGCAAACATTTACAACTTGTCAAGCATTTAACAATCTCTTAAAACCCATATTTTACTCACAATAGAAGGTAGAAAACATCAGATGTTTAAAAATAAGAAAATGCATTTGTTGCTTTGAGCACTGATAGTGCTCTTTCAGATACCCAAGCAGCCAATTCCATTCACACAGATGAAGTTATGGATCATGTTCACATAGGGCTTCTTCTTTGGATAATAGAGCTTTAACCTGCATTTGCAATTTCTGGAAGTGTTCCACAATTTGTAGATGCCATCTTTGCAGAATGATGAAATTTGCCCGTCTTTACTTCTGAGAAACTCGGCCTACGTGAGATGCTCTTTATACCCAGTCATGTTGCTGGCCTGTTGCTAATCAACCTGATTACGTGCAATTTTCCTAAAGTCATTTCTTTTTTGTACCTCTTACTTTTTAAACATTTTTATATTTTGATTTTACAGTGTCCCAGATTGTTTTCTGAATTTGGTTTGTTTCTGTAATTTGTCTATATTGAAGACAATAATTAATATACATAAACACAGTGTGTTAAACTAGCTAGCTAGCTAATAATCCTGCTAGCACTGGAATCATCATTGCAGATGACAGTGTAACCTCCTCCTACTAGCAGAAAAGGGATTGGTGATCATTCCCCGTCTGCATCACTGCCTGGATGGAGATCAGCCTTCCACCCTCAACCTTTAGACTATTATAAAAACACCATCCAGGTAGCTAGTAGTGTAACACTTGTAAATACACACACTTGTGCACTTAAAATAGCAGGTAGATATGCATGATTTGAGTCACAGTAATAATGTTCTTGAGCACATGAACGGTACCAATTGCTTAGTTGGGGGGAAAACTCTTTGTACATGATAGCATCGCTTGGAAAAACAAAAGTGACAACTGGGAGTAAAAGTCTCTGTGGTGTTTGCTATACTGCAAATGGGACTGTAAATATGCATCATTAATGAACATCTGTTATGGTCCCTACAGAGACAGAAATGGGATAAACAATTTGTTTTGGACTGTACATATTGTAGATATTACAGGTGGGAGGAGATTATTAATTAGGCAGTGCAGCAGTTTGTAATAATTTCAAATGATGAACCTTTTCAAACAAAGCCATTAATTTGTGATCTCCCAGGTTGTCTTATAATCTACTTTTATATTTTTCTATCTGACAATATTTTAAAGTAAAAGGCAAAAAAGTTTCCAAAAGTCGGGGTTGCTATAGTCTCCAGAATTAAATTGATCTTCAGCAAAGTGGATTTTTAGTACATTACCATCTTTCTTCTACACACACACACACACGCACGCACGCACGCACGCACACACACACACACACACACACACACACGTATACACACTTATTCTCACTGCTAAAACAATTACAGGTAATGTCACCTCAGAAAACAATTTAGCCCATATGGTTTTCACTGCCCTATGCATAGCCAAGAAAACTGTCCTCATGAACTGGAAAAATAAAAACAATCTTAATTCTAACCAATATAGAAATTATCTATTAGATTACATTAGTTTTGATACAGCCTCGGCCACCACATCAGATCAATTGCTCTGGGCTCCTTTGATCGGCTCCATCACCTAGTGGGGGTGGGGGGTCATAGTCTGGTCCCGCCTTCAATGTTGTGATTGGTGTGGGGGCAGGGACAGGCTTAGGGCGTCGGGGGGTTCCCCGGAGGCATCTTCCTTGGGGGGCTCAACCCGGGGTAGCGGTCATGTCCGGTTGGGGGCCTTTTTCTGACCATTTCCTCGTGGCTGCGTGCAGCGGGGCTAGGGGAGGGTCTGTGGTGATGGACGTGGGTTACTGACCTGGTAGCCTGTCTGCCCCTGGGTGGGTCCGGGATGGGCGTGAGGGTCTGGGGGCGCTCCATCTCTGGGCCGGGGCCCTGGCTGGGCCTCGGGGCCTTGGGTCCTGGTTTGTGTGTTGCCGGGGTTGTGGGCGGGTGGGTGCATGGGAGCCCATCCCTGGCGCAGGGTGCCGCCGGCGTGTCGAGTCGCCTGTGGGGCTCTTCAACCGGTGGGGGAGATTGTTACACCTTGCAGGAGCTTTCTTCCCCTCAGGAACTCTCTGCAGGAGGGGGAGATACAGGACAGGTGGAGGAAGATCTCAGCCTGGGCGTCTATTGTCTCATGTAGTCTGGAAGACGAGTGGATGGTGGGGTGGGTGCAGTTTTCTCTGTGGTGGGGTTGGGTGGACTGTCCCGGGCTCTGTGGGGCCGGGGGGCGCTGCTGCGCTGGGCCCCGGTCTGGATGGGCCTGGGCCCCCTTTCCCTGGCGGGTCGCGGAGTGTGGGAGTGCCTACTGGGGTCAGCGGGGGAGCTAGCCCCAGGGAGGGGTCACCTGCCCCTCCCTTCCTTCCCTCCCCATCTCCAGCTGCCTCCCTCCTCCTGCTCCACCACAACCACCCACACATGCAGGGCCTTGGAGTAGGGGTATGTCACCAGGATGCAGAGGAGGCTACCCCCCCCCCCCCCCCCCCCCTGTCCCCTTCTGGCTGCCTCTGCCTCAATTTTATCCCACAACTTAGACATTCACATTACTCACACCCTCATTACACATACATATAGGATCTTGGGGGTGGGCACGATACACGGAGTCCAAGTTACCATCAGAGTGTACGCCTCACCCCTGGCGTCGTTGCCCACCTCTCAATTTTAAATACATGTAGACATTGAGGGCTAGCAGGAGGGACTATGCGCTTACCTGCTGCTCTCTGGCAGGTAGCTCCATGCCCTCCTGGGTTTTAATTGCACCTTAGAACACACATGCATCAACACTACAATGAGCGGGTGGAGGGAGGTTTGGAGTCTTCTCTCACCCCCATTCTCTGCGGCCTACTGGAGCGGGGGGGCTAGGAGGAGTGGGCCATCCGACTGCGGTCTGGGGCCTCCCTGCTGCTGCGGAGTCGGGGCGGTCTGCCTCTCCCCACCGCAGGGAAAAGGGTAACACCACCTGGGTCTGGGTGCAGTTCCCCCCTCCAGGGGCAAGGGTACCTAGACCCGGTTAGTAGAGTACGCTTGGGGAGTGTGATCGTGTATACAGCGTCCCTTTATGTCTGTCTCCACGTCGGTTGAGTGTGAAGTACATATGAGAGCATGAGGGTGGGAATGGATGTTTGTGTCTGTGTGTGCCTGTATGTCTGTGTCTATATGTCAGGTTGGGTATCAGACGCCACCTCTCTGGGGACATCTCGGGCCCTCCAAGGTTTGGAGGCCTATCTCCACCCACCACCACTTCCCCTGCCGGTGGCGGACTCCCTCAGGTATCGGTGCGTTGGTGGTTCTTTGTATCTGGGGGTGGGTGTCCGGGTACACACCGGCTCACTCCTTGGCGGCCGCTTATTGGGGCTCGCTCGGGCCACTTTGGAGGTGGGGTGCCCCCGGCCTCTCGGCCTGGGGCTCGGTCACTCAGGCACAGCTGGCTGCCGGCGGAGCTCACGGGCGCGTCACTGCAACTCCCCCTGGCTTCTGCTCCGCGGCTGCTGAATGAGCTCTCATCTGGGACTCTCCTTAGCTCTTACTGGGACAGTGGCGCGGCTGCCCCTCTGTGGGTCTTCCTTGGTCTCTTGTGTTCTGGGTGCCTCTGGATGTCTGGAGTTTTGATCTCCTCCATACCTGCTTGATACCATAGAGGACAGGGCTGTGGCTCCCCACACTCTCTAGCAGATCATTACATGGAGAAACCTTTGGAATGCAAGCATGCTGATCCACACAGGTATGCACACAGGTGTACACATGGGTATTCACAGATGCGGACTACAGCTTTCTTGGCTGCTGCCTCAAAGCACACTGTGCGCTGTCTATCTTGCGTGCTGCACAATATCGTTTATTATTTAGTAACTATTGATATCTATGACTAGCTAGTTTATTGTGATGGTGCTTTTTTTTTTTTTATTATTATGTTGCTCTTTGTTGTTTGCTGTCTCCCCTGTTTTTTTTGTTTTTCTTTCTCTCCATACAGGTGACCCAGGAGTTTTTTTTTTTTTTTTTTTTTTTCTCTCTTCCCCCCCTTCTCACCGTCTCTTCTCCCCTTTGGTTTTCTTTCTTCCTCTCCCCCTCTTTCTTTCATTCTTTCCCCCTGTCCTATTAAAAAAAAAAAAAAAAAAAAAAAGGATGACAAAGGATGAACTGAAGCTCCGCCATCACGTGATGTCACATGCTGCTGTTTCTGATGTCACTTCCAAAAAAAAAAAAAGAGAAAAAAAACAAAAAAAAAAAACAATTACAGGTAGTTTCCCTCTGTGTTAAGAGAGCGACTGAGGTGTTCTTGTTCTATAATTACGACTCTCATCATGCACATCCCACCGCAATGCCCCACACCACCATATCTGCCTCAGCCACTTTGTTCAATGGATGTCAGATCTCACTGTGTGGTCTATGTTGAGAGACCACTGTATTTAAAGCACTGTAGGAAGTTCTGAAACAGCAGGGCCACTCGGTTCCTTTGTTCTAATTTCCTCTCTTTCTCTGAGAGGAAAAAAGACAGTGCCAAGAAGGCACTGTCTTTTTTGTGCAGTGACACCTGCTCCTTTCCTCCTCTCTTTATTTTCTTTTCTTTTTTCCTAACCTAGTCTCTTTAAGCTTCTCTTTTTATACCCCAGCCAATCTGTATGCCTCGTGTGCTTTCACACCCCATTTTCCAATGCTGGCTCTAGGTATTCTCACTGTGGAGAAATCTGTCTGTTTCATTTGGGTGTGGAAAGAGTATGCTAATATTGCCTGCTAATGCCCATTGGGTGGGATAATGGCAGCCATCACTCACTGATGCAGCACAAAAACTGACAATTTGCTCTCCTTACGCTGACAAACAGCATATACTTCCCACCGTTCTGTCACTCTGTCTTTTGTTTTTTTACTCCCTTTGTTCACACTGAATCTGTCTTCCCCCTTGACTGTCTCTCCAAGCCTCCTTACTATTCTGTTTTCATCCACCGTTCAGTCTTTCAAGTTGGTATTGTACAACAAGACATAGGCCATGACCCTTGAAGGATGCTATTGCAAAAATGGAAACTGCACTTGGATCTAAAAGCTTTACAACTGATCGTTTTACTCATGCATAAATTATTCAGTCAAGTCCTGAAAAGAGGGACACACTAAGAGTCATGGCTACAATTACAAGTCAATCATCCTACAGGGAATTATTTTTTGCTGTGATGGAATTATTGGCAGGATAAATGGCAGATATATGACCAATATGCATGCCCTTAAATCCTACCACAAATCAAAAAGGAAATATAGTATTTCTTCTCTCTGTATACATTTCTTAAGAAGCAACTTTACACAACAATGCAGGATGTTTAAGTATCGACCTGCCAGTGTATATAATTTCATTCGACAGTGAAACGCTGTTCTTTTAAAGCTCAAAATCAAAGTCATAGTCATTGTATCTTTATTGGGTTATTTCCTTTATAAATGCTTGAAATTCCCATAAACTGAAAAGTGATGACAAGCTGCAAATGCAATGTGGGAATATAATCGCTTTTCAAAGTTAATAGGTAAAGCAATTTCTTATTTAAATGCTATACTTTGCGTACTATATCTTAAATTTATTGTCTTAATTCTGTAACTCTCCTATATACAAACCTGAAAACATTTTGCAACTTCATTAAGCTCATATGTTCATATATTTTTCATTTACCAAGGACAAAACATGAAATCTCGTATCAAACTGACACAATTCTTGTACAAGATCACGACAGTTGATGAGAAGTGGGTCTTTGCACCACCTTTAGCTAAGAGGCCACACATCAGGTCACAAGAGTGAACAGAAGCATGCACTGAAAGTTTTCTGCACACCAACAAATTCACCATCCCCTCTACATTCCCTCTATTTGGAGTTCTGCAACTTTTTCCTCTTCCTCTAAATTAAAGTTAAAGGATCAGTGGTTTCTTAGAGTGAAGGAGAACCTCAAGCATATAATCAAAAAAGGACTTTGTATTGAAAAACAGTGGGAGGACTGTTACTATTATATCAGAAAATGTTTATTCCCTAACCTATCGGCCAGTATTGGAGGTTGCTGGTTGTTTCCAGGTAAAATTGGCCATAGAGAACACAATGCACCCAAAACCTTCTTGTAATTGCATTGGACTCCAGTAGATTGTCACAGCTGCCCATAGTTTTTATAGAAGATGCCAAATTGTCTACAAACACTTTCCATTCTAATCTCCAGGCTGCAGTGGAATTTGAAAAAGTGTGACTCAATCACTTTCACTTTCAGATTAAAAATTACAGCCAACAAATTTCAAGAGGTGCAACTTTCACTTTGATATCTCTTTTTCTGGTTTGCAGTGCACTTTTCACAATTTCAGTGCTGCTTGGTAAGCAGCTTGGAATTTTTGCAGACAAAATCTTCCATGCAAATTACAGGCAACCACAGCAATGTCTAGCTGGAGGTTTGCTGGCTGATTTGTGTAATTACTTTGACAAGTGACCAAAGTACTCGCAAGGAGCTGCACTGTACACCCCTTTTTGACCAGTTTCACACTGGTGCGATCACTTGCCAATTGGTCTTGGAACATACTTTTCCCTAGCACCTGGTGATTGCCAGATGGTTGCCAGCAGGTCTCTAGGTCTGTGTAACTTCATGGATAGTGCAACTTAACATTCTGATCACATGTAGCATCTGACTAGTGTTGGTATATTATGTTGCATGCATGGTTGGTTACTGTGCTGCGCAGATTACAGATTATTGCTAATTAAATTAAAGCCATGTATGGTAACAGCACATGTCGGACTATTGATTCGCACCAGAAAACAGCTTTTAACCCCCTGTCTATAAAAAGGCAGTTAATGAAGAACTGATGTACACATATGAAATAAAGGATAAAAAAGCACTGAAAACAAACATCAGCCACTTTTTACGAGGGGGGCCTCGAGTAGGAGGCAGTGGTGATAATAGGCGAGAGCTTGCAATATGTTTCTATCAATTAGAACTGTGAAGGTATCTGGCATGTCTGGTCATTGCACACAAGGATAAACTGCAGAGGCTGATTTGCGTAATTACTTTGACAAGGAGCCCAGAGGTTGGCCCAGAGAAAACATCACATTGTCCAGTCTGTTTATCCAACTGCACTGACTGATATGATAATGTAGTGAGTTGTTTTAAGTTGCACCATGGGCAAAATCTGAACTCTAGTCTGATTACAGTAAAACAATATCACCTCTAAGAAGAAGGTGTTTGTTTGTTAAAACTTTGGAGCTGATTTGGATTAGGATTCAGGAATTTTGCACATACACACACACAAAATCACAAAGTAATCATGATCCAAGATCTGGATCAGGATTCTGGATCCAAGGATTCAAGTTATGAAGGAAACTTTCAGCCTTTCATTGTTTTCCAGTAGCTCAGTAATAGCCTTGCTACTGAGGCATACTGTCTAAGCACCACTTTGCAGCTTAAACACAGTGATTGCTGTAAATTGACATATCAAAGATGCCTACAGTATGAAGCTATAAGTAGAATAATAGATGCTTTTTGCCTATATAAAGTCTGAACAGTAAATAACACATGAGTCTTGGGAAGGAGCTAAGCATAAGAGAATTCAGGTGAGGCACAGAGCTACCGTCTGTTTGTATTGTTTAGAATCCATTTAATGCACAAGGTTTCTAAGCTTTAAAATACAGCTATTGTGGAAATTGATACAAAGATTGCACATAAATGTCCAACAAGGTGAAATAAACATAAAGCAGCATTTGCTTGTCTCATGTGAAGCTCAAGGCTGTCACAAAATGTCATTTTCTGCTGTGGCAGCATGCACTTTACAGCAAAGCTTAGCCTTTTCCCATTAACCCGACTGATCTGGGAGCGGATTCGTCTGCCCTTTAAAATCGCTGTCTCCAGGGTAACTAAAGCAGTTACTCTTGCACCTGTTAAGAACTGAAAAGGAAGAGC
The DNA here is from genome assembly GCF_041146795.1 of Maylandia zebra. Taxonomy (NCBI): domain Eukaryota; kingdom Metazoa; phylum Chordata; class Actinopteri; order Cichliformes; family Cichlidae; genus Maylandia; species Maylandia zebra. Next base: position 25,014,043 of record NC_135185.1, read on the forward strand.
AGATGATTCACCTGAAGCCAGACTGCAATCACCTCTATTCATAGATTAATAACCTCCTATGGTTCTAGACCGGCAGCATTTCAGTGGGTGTTCTGCATTGTTGACGGGGAATGCTCAAACAGCATTGTACTTGCTCAGCAATTAGCTGAAAATGATTGCTAATTTTGATGGGGAATTTGATGTTTTGCTGTTTTCAAATTTGTGTTTGGTTATATCTTTGTTGTAACAATGCAAAAAATTTTATACCATTGGAAAACCTGTTTATTTCCCATTAAATGATGCCACATTTATAAGATCTCTGGGTTGATCAGCAGAATTGAGCATGTGGGTAACAAGCATAAAAAACATGCCAAATCTTCTCTGCCAATGCCAAACAGCTTATTACGCTATTGACTCTTGTTTTTAGGTTCTGGTACCCCAGGTGCTGACAACTAGGTGCCTGACTGGCACCTGATTATCAACACCAGTGGGAAATGGACCCCACTACAGTGGTCAGTTGAAATCTGCTGCCATGTTTGACTGATCTGGATGAGGCCCATGCCATAGAGGTACTTCAAACTGGTGTCCTGCAAAACCACGTTGCAGAATTATTTGAAGTGAGCCCTTGTACCATCACCAACTCAAAGGTCACGTTCCTTCTAGCAGGGGATGTCAGAGACAGGCTGCAAAGTCCCAAGAAGACGACACAACAAGAAGACAATTTCTCCACCCTGTGAGTTTTCAGGAACTGTAGGCAGTCCTCTACAGATCTGCAGAATCTCCCTGACTGCAAAAACAAGGCTTGTCATCACTGGGGTCAATCTACGTATAGAGAGATATCAAGATGAGATTCTGCAACCAGTGACAATCCCATATGAGTCTGGGACTGAACTCGCCCCCACAGAGCAGGGAGTTCTTCCAGAATTTGGGAGTAGGGATCAACTTGAGCATGTTCTTCATGCCAAAGTAACCAACACAACCACATTGGCTGACTTACAACAAATGGGATGCAATCCCACAGCAGTGTGCGAACAAGCTGATGACCAGCATGTAGAGGGTGTACAATGCTGTTTGATTGTTGATGACTGTTTCCGGTCTGCAGCTGCATAGGGCCCCATTTATTTTGGACTGTCTCCCAAGTTTAAACTATTAAATAGCAAGTCCATAGAATTTGAGTTTTGCCTAATTAGTATGTTTTTGATATGACTTTTCAGGAATGTATTGACAGGTGTCCTGCTTCTGTAGTTGAAACAGAAAGCGTACTGACATCTCATTATATAAAACATCAGCTACATGTTTAGTTATCTGTCTCCTTGTAGTCCTCTGAAACATCTTTTTTTTTTCTTTTTTTTTTAGGGGTGTGACCACCAGCCCTCTTTGAAGATTTTAGTTAGCTAGTAATATTTTTTTCTGTCTGAGAGAGCAAAACTTACGTCACTGAAACACAAGAAAACAAAACAGACAAGGACGAACAAAAATCGTATATTGTATTTATTGATTTTTTCTGACTTTTTTGAGGTTGTTCCTGCAACTTTATATTAATGTTGCACAATACTGTAATTGCAACTGACCAATAACCTTTGATTTCACAGCTCTGTGATTCAGAGAAAAAGAGCATAAAAATACAATATGGTAGTAGTAAAAGTACGAACAAAATTGGAGACCGGGTGGAAAAACTTTTACCCAGGAAATTGGGGTCAAAAGTAATAGAAAAGTTGATTTACTATTTTTGGATGTTGTTGACTGTTTTCACTGATTTTCAGATTTCAGGAGTAATTTTAGACCCTGTTACAATGTTTCACAACTATATGTTGGAAAACCATTTATCCAGAAAGCCCTAAAAAACACACTTTTCCCATGTTTGTTGTTTTTCCCTCAAGTCACAATATCAGTCAGCTGATCAATTGATTGTACTAATGGATCTGAATTAACTATGATGTTGCAGAAACACCAACAGGGTGATATCAGGTCACGCAGTTCAATATTCAGTGAATTTGTCATGAGAAGAAGACAGTTGTTGGGCGTTACAGTAATGCCAGTGGGGTTGCTGAGGGTCACTGATCTGCAGCCCCGCAGTCCCAGAGATGGTGGCTGTTGTGTGACTGGAGCAAGACAACACTACCCAACTCTGCAGGGTCAAGGCACAAGGGACTACGGGGTGCTCTCCCTTCAAATGTGACAAATACGATGTGACATGTCAGTGCGTGCTCAAGAACATCGCCCTCTTTCACTCATATTGGTGTATTATTTTTTTTGCTTCTGTTCCTTTCCTTGGTACACAAACACTCCCACACACTGGAACAGACACATACATCCAAAAAAAAAGGAGTTCACTCTGTCTTCCTCACAAAAGCAGACACAGAAACACAAATACACTCAAACAGGGAAATATAGTTACTCACTCTTGCATGAATACACACACACGGAGGTACACACACTCTACTCCCCCTGTGGCTGTCATCAAAAGCAGCCACTCTGCCCTACACTGTGTAAAAGTAACAGTGGCTTTTCGGAGTCGTTTTTCCCTCCTTCAATAAGACATTTTTGAATGTCATGCTCTCATTGTCAGCGTAGCGTGTAAGTGTACTCGTGATTTTGTGACTTTCAAAGTGGGCAAATAAAATATTTCACTTTTTTCCCCCATTAGCTCTAAGAAGACATATTCACTTATCCAAAAGGTAACTTTTTTATTCCTTTAATTAAAGGGATCTCTTCAGTGTCATCAGCAATATTTGCTGCCTTCTCTAGATAACAAATTACTCTTAACATAAATAATGATGCACAGATTAAACATGTGAAAATAGAAACGCTGGTGGTTGTGAAAGAAAAAGCATCAAAGCAAGTGGTGACACTTGGAAAATAACCCCAATTTGTATTTTCTCCTTTGATGCTGGTAGATTAATTGTGCTCATTTCACCTGCATGTTTGCTTGTCCTCATAACCCCCACACCCAGTGCCGTGAATTCTGGGAAGTGTTAATAATGTTTAAAGTTAAACGCCATCTGTTCCCAGGGTCTAACCTGAATACCAATACGGCTGCAAATGTTGCAATTAACAGAGCCAAGATGTCAGAAACACCAGAGAGGAAGGCTTTAAGCCTCCTGCTCCAGGAAAAGAGAGGCAGATGTGATGTGAGCAGAGATGACTTTTCCAGTTCTCTCGGGGGGGACACACACTCCTCTTGTCCCCTTTTCACTACCTCCATCTGCCCTTATTTGATGAGATTCTCAGTATCATCTTTACTTAGGGGAATCTGCTTTTTTTTAAAATACAGGCCTTATAAAATGCTTGTCTCTCTCCATTTGAATGTTTTAAACAGCGAGCACAGGCAGATCAGTCAGGTGAATGAGAAGGCTGCTGTTATTTTTTTCCGAAATTAAACCAAATTGCATTTGCTCCGCCGTACGCAGTTTGTCGCCACGGGGATGTTCTGTATGCACATGTGCTGTTGTGAATGACGAAGAGCAGGATCCATATGAATAGTTTGATTAAAACAAAATGTAGACTATCAAACTGTGTACAATGTGTTAGACTTACGCAAACGCGGATAAATCTGAAAATGTAATTTATGGGCGGAAAAGTTTTATCATCCACAATCCTGTTTTTAGATCATTATCGAACTGTTTGCTGTCAATATTTACATTTCCTCTTCTTCTTTCACAAACAAAATGGTGCATTAAAGTCAGGATCTGCTAAAGCTGATTTGGCCATGTCACATCGCGCTTTCACTGTGATTATGTTGTTTTTCAGTTGGCAGACTGCATAACGAGTGACATATCGTTCTGTTTGCTACCAGCACTTGCACACACATGCAGGCTGAGACTGCGAGAGCCTCAGACCCACAGGAAGAGCAGGTGATTGAACATTTAGTTGACTTACATTATGATCTACAGAAACAGCCGTCTTCTAAGTAAGCTTTGACCACTGATTTTTCCTTTTTACCCAAATTTGGGTTTAACATCTTTACATTTTTAACTTAATCTAGAGCTTAACACACTTATTAGACCATCTAACATAAAAAAATAAAAATAAAACACAAATATTTGAGAAATTCTAGAAATTTTACCATTTAAAATATCTTTTTAGTTAAATAGCTTGCACATACTCGTTACAAAAACACTAGAAATAATTTTTATATTATTTGGTGGTGGTCTAATGTGAAATAACCCAAAATTCGTATGTATAAATGGTAGAAAACAAAAAATAAATGCAATGAAATAAATAATAACAATCAGTGACAGAAACAAGCTTTCATAGACTTCTGAAAGAGATAAAAGAAAATCTTTCAGTAACAAGACGACACAATTTCCGCTTCCTAAACATGTTTTTATGCTACAAATTAGACTTAAACTGAACATATTTTCTAAAAACACAACGCCTGCCTGCATTCGACTACATTCAATTACATCTGATTACATTCAACATCCACTAGTTAACCAAAACAAAGCGGAAGAAAAATAGAAAACTGCAATGCATGTCAGGCATGATCCTTGAAATTTCATCATCTGACAGTTAGTGGCAAGGCTTTTAGTATTGACAAAAAAAAAAGCTCACCTTTCCTCACCCACACATTCACACGCCAGCATAAAGCAAGAATTTCAAAAGTGAAAATACATTTGAAATCACTCACCCTGGCCTTCTATTCACATTAAGCTGGTGGTTTTGACCCTTAAAGATGAGCTCTCAAAAGCAGATTCTGTCAATATCAAACTTCCTTTATCCCTTTTCCTCGCTCTCTTTCACTCCCCGCACTTCACTGAGTCCACAGTGGAGTGGTGGGGAGAAGAAGCTGGCTGTCCCGGTGGGATCATTGGTGTCACTGTTCACACATTCAGGTTCGTGTGACATTGACCTGTGGGCGACAGTGAAGCTGCTTTCTCTGGAGACTTAGGTGTTGCCAAGGCTGCTGAAAGCACCACCAGCGAGGTCACACTGTGAGGCATGTGGCATTTGATGCATTTACTTTAATGATTCAGGCAGAAAAAGTCTAGCAGTCCCGCTGTGACCCAGTGACCCGGAATCTGTTTAGATTAAAGTCTGTCGATGTTTGACAGTATCAAAGAGAAACATGCCACATGTGAATCAAAAATCTGTATTACCAACGAGAAAAATAATCAGGAGAACACTTATCAACCAGAGTGCTTTGATACTATAAAGAATTTATTACCCATATGTTTATAATCTGGGCATGTGTCCGATTATTGCTGGGATGGTCCAGTGGGCATGTTAGATTGTATGCTCTTCGGGGATGCAAGCCATGACTTCCAATATCAGCTGGCCTCAAAGCTGCTTCTATAATGCATGAAGATCAATACACTGTGGCTTTGTGACTGAGGCCTTGCAACTCTGTGCCCATATCAAGTATTCTCGGCAACTGCCCCGCCGTTTGAAGAGATCTATGCCTTTGGATTTATCAGGGCTCTGGGGATAACAGACTACAGGCTGGATACCCAAACTGCTATTGTTTGGTACAAAAACAAAGCTCGCAGTGCTGTGTTTAGGGTATTTCTGACATTTGCAGTTTTACGACAGTATTTGATGATGGCTTTCAGAGAGGCATTTTCAAGAGATCAGAACAAAAGGGGCATTACACCAGTAATCCATCGCTTCTCCAAACTTTGTGCTCTAAAGCTTCCCCATTAAAGAATATGGTTGGTGTTTTTATTGGATTATTTATCTATTTTTTTATAAATTGTTTTTACGTCATGGTCATAATGGAAGCTTGGGCAGTATCAGCACATCAGACATCTGAAGCTACAGTTTCAAGAAAAAGACTAGTAAAAAAGTGTGGTCTGATCTTCATAGTTCACAGTAATAGTCAAACACAACCTGACTACAATGATGATACACAAACTCACTTGTGTGCTTTTAATGTCTTTACTGAATAAAGTGATCAAACAGTCCCGGTGCCGGCTGAAAAAAGTACTGGGAACAGTCAAAGCTGGTCAAATCTGCTTCTCTCACATTCTCCAAAAGCAGTTCACCCCCCTTCCCCTGGTGTGGTGACAGTTTTGTATTACACTGAAGACACTCCACGCTCAGCATAGATTAGTTAAAGATTCCCTGAAGATTTTTATTTTTTATCTTCAAGAAATGAAACCCATTTATGTTCAGCTATTTTCAGTGGAATACATTTTGTTCATCTCCTACCTCTCAAAATTGGTGTAATGCATAAGTACATTTATTGTGAAGCCTTATGTCCAGAAGAACACATTACATTATGCAAGTGATTTTTCTAACACATCTACATGTCGTTAAAAACTCCTCTGGAGTGAGAGAATGGATGTTTATCGAGTCAGTCAGTCGTACTATTTCATTTCATATCTAAACTTTTCAAGGTCAGGGTCATGGGCTGGAGCCTATTCCAGGATACACTGGGCACCTGGCGAGTAAACACAGTGGCCCTCCATATTGAGAGAAACCAGGTAATAGACTTGCCCATTTGGCATCATGCAAACTCCAAACAGAACCACCTGGCTTCAGACTGGGGTTTCAGTGGCCATTAGGACACTGTTCTGCCAAAGAAGTTATCAGTGTTTGTTTTCACATACAGCTCATAACACTATTAAAGCAGAGGAATATAAAAGCAGGACTTCTGGTGCTTAAAACTGTACCCCAGTCCACCTAAGCTATATCTACTGATGTTTACTTTTCAGTGCACTTGTTCTGAACCTTCTGGGCTTGTGATTCTTAGACTTATTAAAAGCTGAAAATCTCTACTTGTGATCAATTTCAATAGGACTGCACTATTTTAATAGCACTCTTAAGTCCAATAGATAATTTAGTCCTCCCAGCAGGAATGTTATTAAAATATTGCAGTGATTTGTGTCCTGCTCTCTGCCATGTCCTTACTACACAGACTCACACAGACACACACAGTTTGTGGGAGAGATACACACATGGCCATGCTGGAAACAAAGGTAGAAACACCAGGAACATGAGGGGAAAGAAGTAAGGATGTGGCAGAGATCAGGACACAAATCACTGCAATATTTTAATGATATTCCTACTGGGAGGACTAAATTATCTATTGAACTTAACCAAGTTATTAAAATAGTGCAGTTCTATTGAACTTCGCTTTTTTTTTAGGTCTTAATATCTAATATATCTCTTCTATAGTATTTCTATAGGACATAAATATAGCTTGGGTTGTATTTTTCATGTCTAGTTAATAGTCATAAAAATGTAACGGTGGGAAATAGAACATGCAACTATCCAGATTCACTCCTACAGTGGAAGGCATTTATCTCAGCCACATACCTTGTATGCTTTGTGTGACTTTCACAACCTGATGAAGTGTTATACCCAACAAGGCCCTGGGCGCTCTCCCCTACTGCCTAATGGCCTACTCTAATGGCTGTTTGTCTTGTTTCATTGTAATTGGGGGGGCAACTGACAATGCAGCAAAGTCTCTGCTGTCGCTTTTTACTACTGAGATTCGTCTGCTGGCCCCCTCTGGGTCCTGTGCTTTGTAGGTACCAGTTTCTTCTCTAATGATATCATAATTGCTGTTTTCTCACACAGTGGACAATGGTTGCCAAGCCTGAAGGTGGCCTAGAAAATGAGCTGGAGATCAAACCGGGGACACCACGACAATGAAGATAGTGCAGATGCATAAAAAATAAAGACATACTCATCAAAGGAGAATGTATTGCGGTCCCTTTTTAATGCTGATGTGTCTCCCTCATTCTTTCCCTACCAGCCAAACCATATGGTTATCCACAATGCATCATTAGTGTAAAAAAGAAATGCAAATGTGCTTTCTCTGTGTCAGTCAATGTCACTGCAGTCAGTGTGTGTGTCCTTGAACAGGGTGTAAGAAGCTGAGATATTACCTTGACCCGTGTATTGATCCACACTGTTAGCCTGACATCCAGATGCACATTTACATACATGTACCAAGATGAACTAGCAATATTTTTCTTTTTTACGCTCCTTTCTTGAAAGGTCTGTTTCTACAATTAAAAAAAAGACCAGCTCCAGTCCTCTCAGCACACTCAGAAAAGTGAGATAGCGCAGCCAGCGCTGTTTGAACAATCATTTCTCAGTCCAGCTGAATTCATGCTGACGCTCCAGTTTGCTCAGTTTGCTTTCTGAAAACTCCCCTCTTCCTCTTTTTAATCCTCTGGGTGGTGAGGTAGTGAGATGGTGAGGGGGAGTGGAGAAAGAAGGAGAGACCAGCATTGAATGCTGACAGGGACATAACTTGCCTACCCTGCATACCTTGTTTACAGTCTCCCTCCCTGCTGCTATACCCTCCTCTCTCAATGGAGCCATAAAAAACAAATAGGGGCTTTTAGAGAAATTGCCTGTGCACTGAAGATTAATAACAGTTGCACAAGTTCACCCAAGAAAGTCTCCAGAAGCAAAAACGATATTGGAAGATTAAAAGTGCCACATCCCTAAATTGGAATGATTCAGTGCTCGGGCCGCTCTCTAACCAGCTTATTGGGAGTCAGGGCTTTGGTCTACCTGCCAGACAAAAAGCATCATTAAGTATTTACTTCTGGATGACCGTCTACTGCATGATGAGCTGAGGGTGTTATCGATCCCGCGTGTCTGAGATTGAAGTGGCCTGGGAGTTGTGGCAGGAGCACAGAAAAGACAGGTCATCCTGTTTGAGTGCAGGTCAGCTTTTTGACATTTGCAGCAGAGTAGATTAAAAAGAAGCGATGAGAACACCAATTTGCCTTACTGACATCAACAACATTGTAGATCTTTTGACGGGTTGTTTGACCCATTCAATGCACATTTACTATGCATTATCCCTTTATATTGAAGACTGTGGATTAACCCACCAACCAGAAAGAGTGGTAAGAGTTTGTCAAATCAGTAACTTTTGATGAACTTACTGCTTGTCATCAGCAAAACTGAGAGGCTGGTTGATGAACTAAGAAGAAAGGAGGACAAGATACACACCCCTGTTTGCATCAGTATGGCTGAGATGGAACAGGTGAGGCTCAGAATAGTAAAGAACCAGTCATGCTGCCATCCCATCTACACACTGGTGTAAGAAAGCTCAAACATGACCCCACCTCTTAAGGAAACCAAGGCTGATCATTTTAGTTGTTTTTAACATAGATGAGGAATAAAAGTCATGGCAATTGTAGACATCACAAGCCCATACAACCCAAGGCTCTGCAACAGGTCCAGAACATCACAGATAAAAGCATTAATGAGGATGAGAGATGTCTGAGCCTGAAGGACTTTAAAATTATCGAGCAGTATCTTTTATAAGAATTTTTCACAACGACTGAATTCATCCTCAACACTTCACCATGAAAAACTCTGTTTTATTAAAAAAAAACATGTTTTCTAATCGTGGAAAAACTATATCTGCATGCTCTTGAAATGAACCATCTAATGTCCATCATGAAAAAAAAAACACACTAAAAATAAGTTATTTAAGAATAGCTCATTTTTATTTTATTTTTGAGTTTCCAGTAAGGTCAAGTAGCCTCGTTTCCTTTGTCGCTGTAACAGTATTATCGTAATAACATTATATATTACTAAGGGAAAAAAAAAACCTAAATCTATTATTGTGAATATTCAGCCCCTGGTTAACCACGACACTTTGATCTGCATATTTTCAGCGGCGCCCCATAGTTTCTATGGTAACAAGGAGGCGCACACGTCTCCGGGGCAACCGGGTCTAAGCGTCTCAGAAGTTGATAGCAACCACTACAGAACGCAACAGGCGTCAAGTTTTTAGAGCCGCGTAGAATAATTAGTAATTGCAGCAACATTGCCCTTCGTTAATTTGGACTTCCACCAATAAAAGCTGTGGCAATGTCGATGAGGAGGAAGACGGAGCTAAACGCAGAGGGCTTCACCGTAAAGGCCACTTTGAAGAACGCAGTGGTGAGTGTAGTTGTTTCAGTTAGCACTAGCTATAATAGCAGTGGGGAGCGTTCATCCTGGAAGCCCAGGGATGGAGAATTTACGGTTTGCATTTTATAAGCAATTTTGTGAGAGAAGTGCCAAGCCCATTACGGAAGACTGTATAGAGCTGGTTACATACAGTTAGTCACATTGAATGTCATTATCATTGTAACTTTACCTGCTACAGCTGGAGAGAACTGGCATATAGTCTTATATTCAGGAAGTAACTGAATCTAATTCACCTCATTGGCTAGTTGAATCTCCTCTCTTCGCGATTGGCTTGTACTTGTCATGTTTCTTTACATTAAATAGTAAATGGACTTGTACTTATATAACGCTTTTCTGCTATAACTGAGCACCCAGAGCACTTCTTTGACACACTGCTTTTATTCTATCCTTTTAAATGCTATGTCTAGCATTAAACATAACACAACTTTCTGATTAGTGGACAATCTGCACTACCTCCTGACAAATGTTTGTCTCTGTCTGACAAATGCTTAAATATGACTATAGGGATCTGCTAGAAATGGTGTTAGACACATTTTAACCAATTTAAAGTTATTTATAAACGCTATGGGAAAAGAAAACAAATGTTTTCAAGATATTGATCTAATTCCAGCTGAGATCATACTGCAGTTTTAGACTATTTAAGCTGTCATTCACAATTCAAAGAGCCTCCTGTCTGCTTCTTTCTCACACACATACTGATGGACAACTAGCAGTAAGGAACCTGGCAGTGACTAACAGCAGGGAACAGGTGACTGTCAAATTTTCAGAATAAAAGAACACAGTTGATCAAAAGAAGACCATTTTATCCATCCATGTTCTTCCACTGAGCCATTTAAGGGTTGCGGAGGGACTGGAGCCTATCTCAGCTGTCATAGGGGTGTGAGGTAGGGGTACCCTCTAAACAGGTCGCCAACCTATTGCAGCCCTTAATGAATAGCCAATATGCTTTAAAATTTTGTAATCTACTAAAAAAACCACAGTTTCACACAGGAAGCGTTGCTGTTGATTACAGCCCGGATAAGTATAAGAGTTGAACAGGAGTCTCACCTTTTCTAAATAAATGTCTTCAGTTATTTAGTGGATGTTATCATGATGCGTTCATGCTGTGAAATTTAAAAGAAAAATAAAGCAGCCACAGTTAACTTCAGACAATGAACACAATACTCAGATAATTTTGAAAACAGCAGACCTCAGTTATACACATTTATCCACTTTAGGGGGTACAGATTTTCAAAATAAATACCCCCTATTGATTTATGTTTTTAATATCAAGTGCTATCTCTCTTCAGCTTTTCAGTCTACCTATTTATCTCCAACTTTTTTGCAGCAAGCCACAGAGTCAAGACTGGTGGTAGCAACAATCCTACCGCCATTTTTCCAGAAATTGCATGGTCTGTTATTTTTTGCTCTGCGTCAAAATCTCTGTGCGCAAATCAACCCAGAGAGTTGAGGTAGCAATAGGAAAAATCAGAATGCCTGAACAAACTCTTCAACCATTATTCTACTGTATCTGTCTTCTATGTATGTGTGTGTGTGCCTAACCCTTTTGGTCAGACAAGCCTGAGTGGGTTTCACACAAACATGGACATTTGGGAACTCTAAAATTATCCAATAACATTTATGGACTAAAATGACACGTATAAAGCCCATTCAGAAGCTATATGGCAATGATTAGATGCTATGAAACGCAGAAACCGTGTGCTAAGAAAAATGCAAATGCTGTTTTTTTATAACAGCATTTTCCTTTTATAGACTAACGGGCTTGTGGGGTGGTGGAGTTGTGTGTAGCACGTGGTTTGAGCTTAAAAGCTTATAGTTTTGTTTTTGATTGCCTTGCTACAAATAGAAAAGGAACTGCATTTATTTTTGTACATCCTCTTGTCTTACACTGAGAAAAACAAGAAACCTCCTGAATCTTGATTTCCTTGTCGAGAAGTCCCTATTTGGGACCTCAAGTGTAGTTAAACTGTTGAAGGGCTTGACTAATTTCCAAAGAAAGACTTTCTTCTTCTCATTTACTGCAAATGAAGATGGATCAGGAACGTGTAATAGGTTGTATGGCAGTAGACATTAGTCTCTATTGACTTCATGGACTTTATTGATTGGTCAGTAAAACTAGTTTTTGTCTGGCCAGAAATAGATTATTATTTAAAATCCAAATCTAATTTTATTTGGGCTTGACTGCTGTCTTGTGCAGAACTCCATATCATTTTACTTAAATAACTTATAGTTTACTGGAGTCTTTTTAATGAGTTTTCCAAAAACTACTGTGTCTGAGGAGTAAAGTTATGCTGTGCTTTGCTATTCTGGGATGTCTCACATTGAACATTTAAATGTCTTTCCTTTTATTTCAGTGACATATACAGGGGTTTTACTGCATCACAAACAATTTCAGTGCCCGGCAAAGGAAAAAAACAGTGTATTAAAATATTTTTAAACATTTTTAAATTACTTTTCTTTATCAGTTCCCTGAAATAACAGTGAAATGCATAGACTTCTGTTAAGCAGATAAAGCAGATAGACTCATTGCTTTAACTATATGCAGAACAGTGTGCCTAATCAGATGCATAATAATGACCCAAACGTATGTGGTATACATATAGCCATGCATATGCATTTATGCTTGTTTAATTAAAACATTGTCAAACTTTCAAAGAATGAGGCCAGAATTAACACTTTACAGTTTTTTTTTTACTCTTGGGTCCATATTATGTCAAAAAAGGTAGAAATCCCAAAAAGGGTGATCTTATTGGTCAAGCCTTCTGTTTACAAATGGAAGCAAATGTAAAGGAAGTTGGTAAAAGGCTGAATGTGTGTTTCACACAAAGGATAAACTGCACCAACGACCAGCACAACATAAGTAATGATTCATTTTGAATGCTGAGTGCAAAGCTACTCTAGTCCAACAATAAAAATTCAGAGCTAAAATGAGCATAATAGGTCTTCTTTAAACACAAGCAGTGGTGTCATAGTCACACATTGTCAGATTACTTAAATGTAGCTTTAATAAAAGTTGCTCCAGTTCACCCACGAAAAGTCTCCAGAGTCAAGCAAGGCTGGAAGATTAACTGGAATGATTCAGTGCTCAGGCTGCACTTTAACCAGCTTGTTAAAAGTCAGGGTCTTGGCCTACCTGCCAGACAAAAAGGATCATTAAAGGTAGGGTGTACGTTTGTAGAAGCCAACAAGAGTAAACTATATTTTTTGAAAGCAAACAGCCAAATGATCCCACAACCTTCCCCTCCCTCCTGACTTCAGGAGCGTCTGCTCTGTCATTGTAAATACAGGGTGTATCAAAAACAAAAAACAAAACCTGTCCCTTTTCAAAGGGCTATTGTTGCCTTTACAGTCGTTCTCGGTTGGCACAAAGGCAGTGGCAGCTGGTTAAAGGCAAAGCATGTCAGAGGCAACCACAATGTTTATATTTTGCTTAAATCTGACTGTTTTCCCCCCAAACGCTTTGACAATTAGCCCTATTTCCTAGAGAACACAAAGCTCTTCATTAGAGCTTATTTCTTAAAGGGTGCATACTAAAAAACATGACAATATGCTGAATGACATGCTGAATTAGTAAAAAAATGAAAACTTTTCTTTCATCTGTAAGTTCAAAGAATTCCTTACATTTAGATTTATTGTTGTAAAGCTGTTATGTTGACAGCTTTGAGTTGGTTCATGGCCGTTTATGGTACTGTATTGGAAAGTGTGGCATTCTTGAATGAATATGAGCATCATTTTAAAACATTTTGTCAGAAGGTTTTTGGTTCTCAGGTCTGAGACATCTTGCCTATATGTGATGAATATTTGCAGAAGGGCTGCACATTTCTGATGACAACGACAAATACTTGAACCTGAAGCCACAGCTGCCTTTTATTTTTTTGTAGCCGCGTCCACCTTGAGATGCAAAAGAGGCTGTGTAGAGCTATCATTGACTCGCTCTTCCTTTCTTGAAGGTCATAAACAAATCTGTTGTCAAGAGCTTTCATGAGGAAGGCTCCTGCAAAGCCCTTTAATATTCACCATCTCCCCAGAGGATCTGCTGTGTCTGGAACATGAATGATGCGCGCACACCGGCATACCACTGGCTAAATCTTCAACAAAAACCATTACATTTTTCAGGGGCTTGCTTGTGTCTCTTGCTCCCTGTTTTTTTTTTTTTTTTTGTCCCCCGTGGTCACGGACATTTCACTCCAGAGAGGGCAGCTTTGCGGAGAGCTGTGATTTGTAGGTAACGACAAGGCCATTTCAAGCCTTGACAGGGTATGGGGACTTGAAGCATAGGCTTATTATGCTTTAAAGTATTTGTGGTTATAGAAATTGAATCAATAGCACAGGCCCCTGAAACCCTTCCACCGTTTTTTTTCTTTTTTCCAGTGATTCATCCTCAAGCATTTAAAGAGAAACAAGATGCACTTTACATTCTGGTGGGAGGTCGTCACTGTACGCTTCATACAGAGAGGGCAACAAAGCTGTTATTTTCTGTGTCAGAGGCTTATTCTGGCTTGATGACAAAAAGAAATACCCAAAACAAACAAAAAAAAAAAACCAAGAAAAAAATAACAGGTTGGAGAGCGACTGCAAACAGCTGCGCAGTGCAGAAAAATGAATGGATATGACTACACACACTTTACATGGAAAGTAATGCCCCCAAAAATGGTGTGAGTGAATGATACACATCACAAATTATTTTCAGCATCGTATGGAAATATTTTGTCATAAAATATTGTCATAAAAGAGAAATAAAGCATGAAAACAATAATTAATATACTCTTCCACCACATTCTTTACATATATCTTTATATATATCTGGCACAGGTGTAATCAGTCCTTAACAGTTAGAGCTTAGTTTTTCGTTCAACCGTTTTAAAACACAGTTAGCATCTGGCTCGTTAGCGCTAATGCTTCGCACAGTGGAGCTATGAACTGTATTTGGGATTATGATTCCAAACTTTGTGGCACATGTTGTTCTGAGTGGCAGAGTGTCCCGTTACCTTTGCCTCACCTTCTTCCCTGTCATAAAGAGAAGCTGCTTGAGCCCGGAGGACAGTCAATTCCTCCTCTCAGGTGTTTTTGGTTCAACTTTGAGCTCCTGTTCATCACCTATGCTGTGGCTGAATGGAATGACAGAGCAAGTATTGCAGTGAAATTCTGGAGATTCACAAAACTAAGTAACTATGTATATACTTGGTAGAAGCAGATTTCTGTAGTCAACCTTGTTTGAGTTGTCAGAGTCAGAGATGTGGGCAACCAGTCAAAGGTGTTTAATCAGGGCATGTTATTACATCTCGCTGCATGAATACCATTCTGAAAATAAAAACATTGGTCAATAACTATTGAGCTCACAGATCTGTCTTCTGGGTTGGGTATTGATTTATCGAATACTGAAGATTAAATTAGAGTAGAATATATGACCTCTGATGATTGTCATGCCCTGAGATTGATATATGTAGTCTGTAATTTGTTGGATTTTTACCATCACACATCCTGCAATGTTTCCTCTCTGTGTGTACTGCTTTTATGCTTAACCAACCTCAGCTCTGAGGTCTTTCAAGGTCTTAGATGTCACAAAGTCCTTTATCTAGAGAAATCCTCCTTTCTGAGGTGATAAAAGAAAGTTTCAAACATTTCTGCACTCATATTTCATACACTCTACATATAATAGTCTGCAATAGTCTTAGTAAATAATATGCTATACCTTTAAAGCATAGGTGTCAAACTCTGGCCCGCGGGCCAAATTTGGCCCACAGCCTAATTAAATTTGGCCCACGAAGCCATACCAAATTACTATCAGAGCTGGCCTACTGGTATTATACAGCTAATATATATATTGTTTAGCATTAAGCTTTGCTTGTTCCATATTCAATTTTTTAGCAAAACGTGTTTGAGTCCATAAGAAAAGATTCATTCTTATATCTGGAGGAATAAATATAATTCAATAAATATTAACGTTAGCCCGCGACTTTGTTCCAATTTTGAATTTTGGCCCACTGTGTATTTGAGTTTGACACCCCTGCTTTAAAGTAATGATTCTTTTATGAGCAATAAAGTTTTTTAAAAAGCACCAGGCAATTTTTGGAGGTACCTTTTTTTTTTTTTTTTTTTTTTTTTTTTTTTTACATTTGCACAAAATCAAGATCTAAATCTGGAGATTCGTGTGCCAAGGGACGTGCCAAAGGATGTGCAACTAGGGCAGGACAATATGGCCAAAAATATTTATCACGATATATATTTGAAAATTTGCGATAACGATATAACTGACGATATAATTGACGCAAGACAAAATACCCTACTCCACAACTTTATTAGTGCAACCCCCCCGGGCCATATCATACCATGAACGGTATGATATGGCCCAGCCCTAGGTGCAACCACTCTTTCTCAGATTAACTAATACTTAATACTTCATAAACTTAAAGAAATAACAGCACAATAACCAGCTGCATCTTCAGTGTGTCCCTACAGTTCCACCTAGTTTTAAAAAGTTTTAATTTTTGGCTAACATATGAAACACAAAATGATGGCATGTCTTTTGGAAACAATGTGTTGCATCCTTGCAAGTAGAAGAAGAATCAAGGGGCTCAAATCCATGTGGTCATCCAACACCTTACAGCGACAGCTAATGTTGGTTTTTCCTGTAATATGTCACCTGTCTGAATCTTTGCAACGTAATACATGTTCAAGTACATGAACACAACCCTCTCATGCTCTGCTGCACAGTTCACCTTAGAGGGCAAATTGATACAATCTACACTAGAGCCCAACCTCAACTTTTGTGTAACAAGGCTCTGCAGATTGCTGAGATGATAGATTTTGAAAAATCACAACTCATTTACTGCTTACTTGGTCTCTGTGGTAAAACCAAGGCCAGCAAACAGTGTCCCCAAGACTCATACAAGGCTCCCCACTATCCGCTAACTCCAATCCCCCAGTCCTGCCGTCATCCTGCCTTTTCACCCCACTAACCTCAGGGGACAGATAGGATACTCCATGCCAGCAAACGTGACCTCCATATCTTATCCTTCCCCCGCAGCATAATCATTATATACCTGAGCAGATGTCTCAGCCCCTTATACAGTCTCCCCTGCTATTCTCTTGCTCTCCCTTGTTCTCTCTTTCTTTCATTTCAGAACCTTTATTCAACCAGCCAGCACTCTGGAGATGAAAACATTTATGTAGAGAAACAATGGGCTATCAGACTATTACTTCATATGCACTCTAAATCGTAAACTAAATCAATTAAATAATAATGACAGTAAATTAAAAAGCAACAGAGCATAGATGCATTTTGATTTAATTGTATTGTATCATAGTAATTTGCTTTAGTGGATAGTTTGGAAGGATGCTTTGTAGAGAGTGTGTCAGAGATGTGTATATGCACATCTTAGCTATTTGTTTTCGATGCTCTAGCCCCAGAGTGTCATCGTAATAAATGAATCCATCTGAACAAATTAAACAAGTGACAGCTTCGAATTGATCCTTGATTAGGGCTTTAAATGAATGTAGAATTTCAGTACAACTCGATTAAATGTAATCTCACTTTAAAAATGTGATGTAAACTTGGTTAAAATGCTGTCTCAAATTTGATTTGTTTAGAAGATTTCAAAGTTTTTCTAATAGCTTTATGTGCATTAGTTAAAGCTTGATTTAAAATGATTAAACCCGAATCACTGAAAAACACCATAGGGTGGAATAATCATAGCAAACACAATAAGACAACAATAAGAGTCTGAAATAAAAATGAGGCTATTTCAGATAAACGATAGCAGCAGTTTTTTTCCTTTTTGACCAAGATTGAATCCTTGAAATTTTTTATGAAGATGAATCTGCCTATTTACTACTCTCACTTGCCATCAAAATCATTCTTCCCCATCACTCTGAACACGTTTACTGACACAGAGACTCATAATGTGCCCAGCATGAGCCATAAATTGCCCATGCAGCACAATCAGGTATTTTGTGTCTGTGTTGTGTCTTGCCTATGCAAGGCAAGGCATACTGAGCAAAGTTGGATGTCCTCACCCATCTGCTTGGCCGCCACACTTGAACTGCCTCCCGGAAATGTTTTCTAAACCAGCAGTACTTGTAGGGACACATGCACTATTTTTCCGTATCCGTATTTCCCTTCCCTCGCTCCCGTGTGTTCATCTTATCAGCACCACAAGCCTGCAGTCCATCCCAGCAAACAGCTGGGTTATTTGAGGAAGAATTGAGTCATGGTACAAAAAAGGTTAAATTGGCAACAGACTCTGGAGGCCTGCTGGCATTTCCATTACTATCGATCAACCACGGAGCCTAAAGGTCTTAAGCGCACAAAACATTGGCTGACTTGGACATCTTACAGTTTTCCTCATAACTTAGTATGTTGTTCTTTGCATGAAATACTGCATAGAAATGACAATACATTTTAAGCATTATATAAAGATGAAATCCATGAAATGCCGCTAATTTAAAGTCACCTTAAAAGAGAAAAAAAGTTTACTTCTGCAATGCCCATTTGAAACTTTGCTTTGATCCTGGATTTTAGATCACATTGAAGATCTACATTCCTGCTCAGGGTAAATTTGGCAGAACTTACAAAAAGCAGTTTCTCTGATTCATGTTCTCTCGCCAGGTATCAACAAATAGATTAGGTTATAATTGATAGCATGGCGTCTGAACTGCACGTCTGCTGAAATGTCTGTGACCTTTTCCGCGATTGAGGAAAAACACCGTCAGTAAACTTCAGTCAGATATGTGGAAGTATTTCCACAACATTCTATCATGACCTTACAGGAAGTGCTCAGCTGATTATATCTATTATGTTTGCCTTCCTCTGAGCTTGGTTGACAATTATACTGGCCTCTGTGTTTGTTATGTTCTCCTTCATGCCCTTGTAGCTTGAATTCTAATTAGATAGCGTTTAATAGCGAATGTTTATTGCTCCTTGCAGGGCCCCTATTTTCGGCTCAAGAGTTAATTAGCCCTATGTCATGTGATAACCATCACTGAGGGCATTTAGACCTACGCCATTTCTATGAGCAGTGTCCTTGTATAAAAACAGCCAGTTTTTTTTCTTTTTGTTCGTTAGGTACAAAATTGCTAGAAATGATCAGGAATCACCATAAAATGTGTTTTCTTAACATATTTTGCTTAATATGTTGCCAGTGAAGTCTGTTCTAAGCTGTAAGACAGGGTATTTTACAGCTTTCACATTGATTTTCTCCCAAATGGTTGTGAGTGGAAGTTGCTGGAAGTCACTGTAAAATTGATTAATAAAACCCCAATCAAGCAGGCCTAGAAATCAGTCAGTGATAACCACTGGGTCACCAGAAGAACCAGTTCTGTTTACATGGTACATGCTCAGCTTAGGTAGCATTATTAGAAGACATAGGCATGGCACGGGTGTGGTCTCTGGCTCTGCGGCAGTGGAGGGGTGGTACAGTAGGCTCATGAGGCTGTGCCGGGAAGACGGTGGGGACAGGTGAGAGGGATTACAACTAATGAACTCTGCCCCTTTTTAGTGTGTGGTGTTTAAAGGAGCTGGGAAGCTGGCCTTGCGGTGGAATATATACAGTGCAGAAGCAGTGGGAACGCAGTATTTAAAAATAAAGGTGCTTAGAAGTGACACTTGAACACTGTGTGGGTCCTGATCATTTCACACATATATTTTCATTGATATCCAAATTATACCCAGCTTTGTCTTTCTATTTAGTTAGGTTACAAGAATATCTTAAAGACATTAAGGCCTGCAGGACCTCTAACCATGCTTACTTTGGAAGGCATTACCTTGGCCTCCAGTCACATTGTGAGGAATATTGGAGTTATTTTTTAGACACAAACTGCTTACTTGTGGTTCCTAGGATAAACTAAAGTATTTTTAGAAGTCCTTGTCACTTAACAGTCATCTTTAAGACCTTGCTCACACTTAATTGTGGAAAATTCATTTAAAACATTATTTAATAACTGTTTTAGCCATCCCCAAAACCGTATATATAAAATCTGATAAAAACAATTTTGCAGACTTTGCCATAAAATAAAATCCCTTTTCCTTATAGTTATAACTCAGTCTTTGTTGTTTGCATAGTACCATGTCCCTGGCCCATTTTGGCAGGTTTTTGCTGAGTCTACCACATGTTTGTTGTGCTTCAGGAACAATAAACAATAACAGTTTTCACTCCAGATATCCTTCCTGAGCCAGCCTTCCCATTTATCAAGGCCTGGGACCAGCACTAGGTTTTTTTTTCCAAGTATCAAACCAAGGATCTTTCACATGTGAAGCAAATGGATAAACCACACTAAGTAGCCACTTCCAGAACCTTTCATGCTACTGCCTAGAGTTGCAAGGTTGCTTGATTACATAAGCAAGTCAGATTTACAGGTTTGTCTGAGGGGGGAAAAAAATCAGTGATTTGAATTCTATTTTGCAATGAGTAGGCTTGTGTGTGGTGGTTCAGAGTGAAGGTGGCTGACTGTGAAACTTTAACATGTCGCGTAATGCTAGCTTTTGCTCACGTAATGTGTTTTTCTGTTTGAGTTGCTGTTTGGTTTATGCAATAAACCTTCTTGATTGGGCTTATACTGTGCTTTGAGCAGCTTTCAAAATATTTACTTCATGATAGACATCTGAAAATGACTGACAGTAAGGAAGCAAGAAATAAATCCTTTTAAATAAACCTTTTAAATTGCAGTGCTCTTTTCACTTTCTTTTTTTTGCTACATTCCTTTGCACAAAGCCATCCAAAATGTTATACTGACAGTATTTCAGAAGCTGCACCCTCTCTCCGGTGTCCTCTTTTGGACAAGGTTGTATTGTCGCACCGCAGTCCCTGCTCACTCCTTTAAGTCCTTCATCTTTGGTGTCATGAGGAATGGCATGGTCAGAGCATTTCCAGGCATATACCGGTGCTACTCATAAACCATAATAATCTATTTTATGTGACTTATATGACCTAAATACCAGTCCTTAAAATCATAATTAGAAATGCTCCAAATAGTTAATTTCCATTCAGCAGGATTTGAGTGGTGTACATTGTGTGCCCATTAAACTACTATTAGTTTCAGTCTGTGACCACATTTTTTTAAAATCCAGTTTGTCTGCATTTTGCCATCTTTTTTAAGCGTGTGCTTTGGCTCATTATCAGTTAAGAACTCTTTCATAGCTGAAAACAGTATTCATAATTTTACCTCAACATTAAGTCATACTGTTATGTGTGTGTGCATTTAGAATATACCTGCTTGTGACAGGGACAAACTTTAATATAAATGAGGATGCGATCAAGTGTGGTACACTGATGAGATATTAGATGACATACACACATCCTCCATCATTATCACCCGTCGCACTGACTTGTCCTTGCCAGAGGAGAATAGCCTCTTCTGAGTCTTCTAATTGTCCGATGTTAAGTGTGCGTTATGAACTTGACTACAGGGTCAGATGTGACAGCTCGCATACTGCCTACATCAACATAATGGGGACCAGTGGCAAAAAAAATCAATGTATCTGACAAACGCAGTTGTTCCAATCCAATAATACCAAGTGGTGGCCTTTGTTTCGCCACCCCCTACTTTGAAAATCTCCATCTCGCTAAAACATTGGCCTGACCTTTTGAATTTTGCTGACCAGCACAGAGACCAAAAATGCCTTTTTATCTGTAACCCCTCAAGGACAATAACAAAATCTGCTATCCATTAGTGGAACACAGCAATTGAAACCATGTTATGATTTTTAGAAAACAAATGTGTTTAAATGTAAAAGAATGTGTCTGTCACAATGCTTATTAACTAGATGCTTTCTGTAAAGAGAAAAGGGATGGTAGGGCAGAGCAAAGCAGCACCAGCAGCGCAATGGATGCAGTTTAAAAAGCACAGCAGCCAACATCATAGATGGTGCTCCAGGGCTGTGGTGTTCTTCACCCGGTGCCAAGAAAGTAAACCTGCAAACCCTTTGAGATTAGAAGCAGTGTGTATGTTCCCTTCGAAATTCCACTGAGGATTACTCTGCTATTTAGCTCATGCCTTACATCCAGCTGAGCTGAAGTGCTCCCAGTTGAAGGTGTGCTGGAGGCAACAGCTCTGCTGCAGCAAGCTGGAGAAGGCAGGGAAAGGGAAGAGCTGGAAGGGAAAAGTACTCTGATAGTGTCAGAAGTGATCCACATCACGGCCCAGCAACCCCCCTCTGCTCCAGCCACTTCTGCTCATTACGATCGTCGTCCGGAAACACCAAGCAAATTCCACTAACGAGTGTTTGATCAACACGCCAAGCTGTAGCAGAAGAAGACAGGCAACCTGTTCATGACTCATTCCCCCTCTCTCTCTCTCTCTCTCTCTCTCTCTCTCTCTCTCTCTCTCTCCTTCTCTGCCTTTCTCTACCTTTCTCTCTCTTCTACTTCTGTCTGTATTTTTCCCTCTATCCCTCCCACTCCCTTAAGACAGAGGAGAACAAAGGGAGAGACAGAAGAAAAGCAATATAACCTCTTGGCCCTTATCTTCGGAGCACACCAGAGCATGTCTGGCCTCAGACAAGGCTTTGCCTGTCCTTTGAAGGAGCTCATCTCCCTTTGATTTCAGCCAAATGGTTCAGCACAGTGACAGATGCTCAACTTTCCATCTGCCACTCTGACACCCATCTCTTTAGTGTTGTTGAATCTAACTGACTTTGTTTGGACTGTCTGTCTAGCTGTCTGAATAAGGTTGTGACATGGATGCTGATGTGAGTGTTAATGTAAGATATTGTGGCTAAGACCTTCAGTTATAAAAGATAAAAGAAATTCCCTGCCGCCTTTTTTCTTTTTGAGGTCGTCTGGACTGTCTTGGTTGTACTTTTATGATAACACTTTAGACTTTTAGTTGATGCTCTGATACTGAGTGATTTAATGAGGAGTCTTAAGGTTCATCATCATATTACCTTGACAATATTCCTCTGAGATGGGCCAGAGAAAGACATAAAAATTCAAGCCAAGGAGAGTCAGGCAGCCTTTTTATGAGAGGAAACTCAAGGCAGTTGAGGGGAAAGATATAGAAGAGTGATAAAATTCAAGAGGGAGAGGATGACGTAGCACATCCCGTAATGGGTAAGTGTTTTATGAGTGAAGGAGAATGTGCTGCTCAGATTGAACTTCTGCTGTTGCTAAATGAACAGGAAAATAATCTCTTCAATGATTGCGCTGGTGTGGTTTGTTTCTGACATCTTTTATGCTGACTGTAAGCTAAATCACTGGTGTTTGAGAACAAGACTGGAGGCACACAGTTTGCTATTGTAGCAAACCCGTTATTTACTATTCCTCATTCACACAGCCTTGATTTATGCCTGTCATCAAAGGTGTGAGATAGAGGAGGTGGCGCAGCAAGAATAGCCTAGACACCTGTTTCACTGTCAGAGCATCAGCAACCTGCAATGCAGAGCAAGAGGTGGAGAAGTAGGAGGAGTGATTGAATAGAAGGTGGGTAGCTAGATGAATGGATCGCACTGTAAGAGAATGATACTGAAGTAAATCTCTATGACTTTAGTAGAAATCGTGTTTTTTGAATAAATCAGCTCAAAAGCCAGGTGTTGCTGGCACAGCAGGCTTTGAGGTATGGCTTTGCTTTAGTTTCTTTTTATTTGTTTGTTTGTTTGACTGTCTGCATGTGTTATTGCCTCCCTGTAGCTCAACTAAAAGTGCCGCCTCTCTCTCTGAGAGAGCTGCTGAAGCAACAAGCTCAGTGTGTGATTTGAGAAGATGGAGAAGTGCCTGTTTTTAAGGCACTTGGGCAGCAAAATGTTTTTTTTTTTCTTTTGTATTGGAGGGACTGCCATTCAAAGAAGTATCTTTGCAGGAGGTCACAATAGTAGCCCTCTGGTCTTTTATTTTTCACTGTCTATAACCCAAACAAAACTTTTTGCCTAAGATGCATTTGTGTGACTTGATGAGTTCAGCTGATTTTGGCAAGCTGACCGTGTAGGGTGTTTGGTCGCAGTGATGTAGCCTTCAGTGTGCTTTCTTCCCTTTAATTTGTATAAAGGTCAAATTTCAGACCTCTGGTCTCTGTAAGCAAACTTCCAGCTTCGTTTCTAACAGACGGCCTTACAGGCAGCAAGACTGATTTCCAGGAATAGAAAGTCACACTGGGCTTGCGATAAGACCAAGGGCCTGGGGTTCGTTTTGCAATACATACTAATCACCTAGATAATGTTCTTCAGTGTTAAACAATATTCCCATATCAGAGGTAGAACCTGTATCGCTTACCATGTGCAGCCTGCTTATCTCCTCACGCCTCCCAATGCTCCTCAGGGATCTGTCAGTGCTGGGCTACCTGTGACACCTGGGAATGTGTGTGTATGTGGCTGTGGTGTGTTGTGTTGTGGATGAAGCTGCAGACTGACCTGCGCTCTCCTGTCTCATCTTTATGGCTGTCTGTCTGCATCTCTGTGGTGAAATCGATGGTCTCCTGCTGCTCTGGGTCTGTTCTTTTCCTGTCCCTGCCCCCGGAGGCTTGTTGATAACCCTTCCACCGCTAACATGCCGCTCCCTTTCTAAAGTATGTGGTCATACCTGTGTTTACCTGTTGGCTGGTCTCACCATTAATCACCTCATCTCCTAGCTTAGGCTTCTTCTAGCCTTCTTGCACATCTCAGCATTTCCCTGGTTGGCTATTTAATTTCCACTAATGCGTCCTTATCTGCTGAAGTGGCTGTCTTCTTACTGCCTGCAAATAAGACACGCGGTTAGGTTTAAACTTCTGGATGAGTCATGCAGATGTTTCTGAGCTTTGGCCACAACTAACAAAGCGTGTTGTTATACTGAGTTCATGAACATTAAGTTTCTGTGAGGTGGTTTTCAGTTAGTCCTCTTTTAAATGCAGTTATGAGGATGGTTATTGACAAGAAGCTAGTTATTCAGTGAGTAAAACTGGAAGGAGAGTCAAATTCCTGATTCTTGGCAGCAGAAGTGGCAATGGAAGGGATCTATAGGTCCTCTTGTGTGTGTCATTAATTTCACGGCCTTGAGCTGTGTTTTAATACCTTCAGGTGTTGTTACTGATTGGAGCTGTAAACTCACAGCATTGGATCAGCGCATGTCCTGCTCTTTTAACAGTCAGAAATAAAAAAAAAAGTCAGCTTGTCTTACAGAGATGTTTATATGCTTGTTTCCATGTATGTGTGTGTAATGATGTGGTCACAGTGACTCAGTTACGTAAAAGTCGATGCAGTCATGTGACTTACGGTAAACTGTTTGTGAGGGAATGGCTGATTTCCAGCTGCTTGATCCAGCCGGATGACCGGCTGGGATGCCTCATATATTTCTGTTTATGAGTTTCATACATTTAAAACACATACACAACTCAGAGCCAGCCACAAGCCAGCAGCCTTGGTATGAGCAAAGGATCCAAACATTTATAAAGTGGCACACAGGTGGAAATAAATAGCTAGAAAATGTCAGCATTAAGCTGGAGTGGCCCTACATGCACGAGACGGATGCAAACAAAGTGAACAAAACGTAAGCCCTTCATTTTGATGTTGCAACAATCAAAACTTTAACAAAGTCCACAACTGAACATGAAACAGGAGTTCAAAACATACAAAAGGAGCTTAAGATTCACCAAGGGGATGCACAAACAAAGGAGCAGAAACAAAGTAGCTCAGCAGACTGCAAACAGAGAACAAACGGGAAGACATTTCTATATATACACACACAGGAGTGACTGATCATTAGACATAGGTGGGAAATGGGAAGTAGTCAAAAGGGCATTAATACTGAAACATGAACACATGAAACATGAAAAGGAATACTAAACATTAAGACCCTGAATTGGATAAGTGAATAGGAAAACAGATGAAAGGATGATACAGATATTGGCCAATTTTGTTTGTTTGCCTTCCATTTTAAAACACTTGTATTATTAAATGTTCAGAAAATCATCTGCATCAGTCTGATCAGCATTGCACCCTTGATCTTTATCATTCTGTATTTTGCTAAACAAATGAAACAAACACTAAAGTGCAAAAATGAGAAGTAGCACTAAAAGATCTATTTAAATAAAAGTTGTTTGAGTCCATCTGCATGACGGTTTATGTGGGTTCAACACCTCTTGTGCATATGTGTTGCACCATAAGTATTCATGTGGTCTTTCCTTTCTAAAGTTTAACCTCCCAGGCTCAGTGCATTTGGTTTTCCATTCACTTAACAAGGAGCAGGAGCTAACATTTTCTGCCTTTTCCATGCAGGCTTATTCACTGTGTGCCATCATCTCAACTGTGGTTTGGTGATATGAATCATCCAATAGGGCTCCGTAAGCACAAGGCTGCCCTGCTGCCTGGCTGATAAGTGGGCCACACAGAGAAGATGGAAAATACTCAGGGCATTCTCCCTCCCTCTCTCTCTCTCCCTTGCTCTGTCTCGCTCGCTCTCTTTTCTCTCCCTCGCACAGCTCCTCTTTCATTTACACTCGTCCTCTCGCACTCCTACCTCAAACTCTTTCTTTCACATCCCCTTAACGTCTCCCCGTGTCTGTGCTGTTCTTTTAAGTGATGGGGTTAAACTAGAGGAGACAGAAAACAGTGGGGCGCTCTTCAATGCTTGACGATGCTTTTTGAAGTTCTTCTTTAAAGTTGTCCCTCTCGAGCACAGTTCAATAGTAGGTGGCTGTCACCTGTTTCATCCTCGTGTCTTTGTAGTGACATGAGGCGTGTAGTGCCGTCTTTACCTTGCAGTGTCGTCATTTTTTCATTACTAACATCCCTGCCCTTGTGCCTGTGTGCACAATATCGTTGACGCAAACGCCTGTGACACAATGACAATAAAGCAGCACCTCTATGTACCTGTGACTCAGAACAAAAGAGTCTGTTACCTTTCATCAGTCTGTGGTTTTCCCGTCCAGTGAGGCCGCTTTACCCATTTGTTCTCATCCGACCTTGTCTCTCGCAACACGGCTAAATTCTGCACATAATGAAACTCACTGCACTTGCTGTTTGGTCATGAGAAATTAATGAAGTGTTGCACAAATATTGTGCATTTATTCTTCTGAAAGGAATCTGCCTCCCACCAGTCTGTGCTTTGCCCTGCAGAGGGAATGAGTTAGCAGAAATATTGTGTTGAATGATTGCTTGGACATGGCTGTGTAACACTGGCTCCCTAACAGCCTAAATACCTCCATTATTTTGTCTTCTTGCTCATTTAAATTTTCAGACTAAAGTATGCATGTGTAACCCAGCGTCGCATCCCTTGTGACCAGCGGGCAGGCAGTCGGCTGGGCTATATGGCGGCGAAAAATGCTCTGTAAAAAAACCAAGCTAATTTTGTTGCCAGTGGCAGCGATGTGCAAGCTGACCTTATCAGGAGAGCCTCTGCCTTTCTGTTCCATCCTCTGTGACTCACTTACCCCGCACCCTCCATCGGGAATAGCGGCCTTGTGCATGGAAGTAGGTTTCAATAACTTCTCACTCAGGAAATTCAGAGAGAGAGAAAGAGCAAGTGAGAAAGCTAGCAACTACCTAACTCCCTTCAGTGAACAGGTGATGCAAGTTGCAGTGGCACCTTTTTCCCCATACAAATGCAAGGCAGCAAAATACCTTTCTCCCCCCAGCAAATTGCAGAAAGGTGATGGGAGATGAGCCACATTTCAGGAATTCCAAGAAGTGCAATAGCAAAGGCAATCCTGAGCTGTCAATAATTGACAAGCCTTCACCAGACATCTATCAGAAGAATTCAAGGGAGTTTTAAGGTGGTGTTGGAGATGGAGAGATGTGAGAGAGCGGTGGAGCTGAAGGCCCAGGCAAAATGATGGATCACCTACACGCTGCGGCAGCCCCGCCATGCTGAACTCACCCTCAGAATTGATGAGCCACACCTATTGTCTCCCTGTCTCCCTCTTCCTATCATATCCACAAGTCTTCCATCTCCTTCCCCTGCTTCCTGCTTCTATCCCGTATATTCTTCTCTGTCTTTCTGGTTTTTCTTATTCCAGTTCTTTCCAGCATTTTCAGTAGCTGTCTCATGCGTCACCTTTATCTCTCATTTTTGGGATTTTTCTCGGCTCAGAACGGCCCTTTGAGAGGCGATGCAACAGTAAGCACGATTGCTTTGTGTACAATAAAGCCCATGAGTGCGTCAGCTTATTTGACAGGCATCCATGCATTTTCCTGTTTTTTCTGATTATTTGATAAGGAAAAATGATAATACTCCTGAACCAAAATAACCTCCATTTGAGAAATGTCTTGGGAAATAATTTTTATACAATATACAATATCGCATATATTGCTATATTGCCTGTTTTTGGGTGCTCGACTTCACTCTGTATGTCAACATTATGAGAACCATACTAATAAGGTTAGAGGGAGCATCTCTGTTTCTCATGATGACACCTTTATAAATGACAGGAGCACAAGGCCCTGCTGCTGTTCAATCACACCTCTGCTCGGCTTGCCCGTGGGGAACTCAGCATGTGTGGTGTGCGAGCGCGTGTTTGTGCTTTACTGCCTCGGTGGTTCTAACGGCAGCCAGGTTTACGGTGAATGTAGTTGGAGCGGACAACAGCATTAGGGAGGAAACAGATCTGGAGGCAGAGTGTAGACGAAGGAGAGAAATGACAGCCTGGAGCTCATCTGACCAGCACTGCCTTGTTATGACTCTCTGATATGTGCTCCAGGGGCACACAAAACAGACACTTATTGCCTTACACCACCTCTCTCTGTTCTGTAGTCTGTTGTCTTGCAGACTCTCTTTATGGCCTCTACAGAAGGGCGGGAGGTTATCTTCTTGTGCAGTTGTCTGCCTTTTCTTTTTTTTTTCTCTGTTTATGCCAGTGTTTTAGAACAGGGATGATTTTAGGTTTGCAAAGAAGGTTTCTCACATTTTCTATAACATCAAATCCTGTTCTTATATGACTATTTTTACTTTGATTGCAAGATAAACCTAAATCACAGAATGAAGAAAAGACCAGGCTAATATTTACAATTTATCAACACATTTTCGCAGATATACAGAGTTTCTCACACATAGACGTTGCTTAAGTTGCTTAAGTGAGGATTGTATAGCTTTCCTCATAGAGTATATGTTAGGAGTCAAATTGAGATAAACAAAGTTAGTGGCTAGTTATTTTTTGTGGGTTTCCTCACAGCATGCAAAAGCTTTAGAAACACTTCTGAAAAATGGCAGAAAAGCAGCAGGCAAATAACAGGAATTACATCTGGAAGACAGCAGGTGGTAATCTCCCCACAACGCTATTCCTCTTATAGTTCTCTGTAACCTGCTGGGAATGGTGGCCTACATCAGCAACAAAGGGGAAGGGGCTTCTGTGTTTGGCAACATTCATATGCACACATGCATATGAATGTTGACGTGAACTGTCTGCCGGTGATGATAATTGAAGAGAAAACAGGGAGGTGACTTTGAAGCTTGCAACACCTCTGCTATGAACACAGGCCACTGAATTGACTGCAGCGTCATCATTCCTGACCATAAAAGCTGCTCAGCCAGTCAATGCAGTCTGGCTTCATTCTCTCCTCGCTGGACAGTCTGAGCTATTTTTAGCCTCCCCGTGCAGCGTGGCTCAACCACCGCCGTAGCTACCTGGATATGAGGGCTTTGTCACTCCTGCAGGCTGGAGCAGCAGTGATCTTGCAAGCCTTACAGCTTCCTATTTCCTCAGCTATTTCCTCAGCTGGAAAAAAGAGAAAAAAACAAAACTCCAACAATGAAGAGAATGAGAAAACACACAAAAAAGAGAGAGAGAAGGCAAACAGATAATAGTGGTGTGTGCTTCAGAGTCTAAATGAAACAACAATCCCAGTG
The DNA here is from genome assembly GCF_041146795.1 of Maylandia zebra. Classification (NCBI taxonomy): domain Eukaryota; kingdom Metazoa; phylum Chordata; class Actinopteri; order Cichliformes; family Cichlidae; genus Maylandia; species Maylandia zebra. Next base: position 25,043,658 of record NC_135185.1, read on the forward strand.
TTGTATTAACTTATGTGATGTGACAAGGCAGAAATAAAATTCTAATGAGGCAAGCTGACACTTTCTATTCATGAAAATGCTAAGTTAAAGCAATCCAAGCAATTATAGACTAATTGGTTTTGAATCTAATAAAAAGGAAAAGTCTCTTTATAAGGGCACTGTTGATGGGATTATTCGAAACGATAGGTAACATTTATGGTAATGTAACTGAGTTTAAACTCAAAATAACAGCCTGATAATAGGTATACATGTTTGCTGGGATTCCTTAAGACTAGTAGAGCAACGGTACTGCAGAGTGCCTTTTCTTGTGTTTTACATGCATTGTTAGTCACAGACATTTTGTTTGGGTTGTCTTTTTCCTGCAGGTATACAAACCTGTGCCTATTAATCAGCATAATATTATTCAGTATTCCCTGGCATGGTAAACAAATGCTCCAAACGGATTCATTTGAAATGACTGTGCTGCAATCCCACGGTGCATTAGGGCTGTTTAAATGCACTGAGCGCTCGACGACACTCACCTGGGGTCCCTCACGGTAGTTTCTCTTTTTTGTTTCTCCAGAGTCTATTGATCCTGGCACCCACTACATCGTATTGCACGCGCAGCTTAAAGTTTGATCCACGTTGCATCATTCCTTGGTGGCAGTTTTACTGAGATACATTTGGAGTTGTAATTTTTTTATAGTCCTGCTCCGAAGCGAGAGCCAGGCAGAGGTATGTTTTCGGTGCAGTTTGGTAAATGGCCTGTATTTGTATAGCACTTTTCTAGTCCCTAAGGACTCCAAAGCGCTTTACACAACCTGTCATCCACCCATTCACACACACATTCACACACTGGTGATGGCAAGCTACATTGTAGCCACAGCTGCCCTGGGGCGCACTGACAGAGGCGAGGCTGCCGGACACTGGTGCCATCGGGCCCTCTGACCACCACCAGTAGGCAACGGGTGAAGTGTCTTGCCCAAGGACACAACTTGAGGAGGAGCTCGAACCGGGAACCTTCCGATTACAAGGCAAACTCCCAACTCTTGAGCCACGATCGCGATGATTGTCTGTCAGCAAGATTATGCAAAACCTACCAGGCTGAAATTCGTGAAGCTTGGTGAACTCATTGGCCTTGGTAAAGGATACGCTCTCCTAGTGCCCTTCTAGTATTTAAATTGAACTCAAGTCACCAACAGGCAACACTAGCGAGTGATGTAACATGAAAACTTTGAGTAGCATGTAATAGCTCGGATCCTCTTTAAAATCTGTCAAGTTGGACAGCCATCTGAGGATGTCCTGCCGAAGATAACGCATCCCAGACCCACTTTTCTGTGTGTGGGTCTCTGTGGCATAATTCAGCTCCTCCAAGAGTGGTAATCTGAGGATTAATGACATCCACACATCTGACAGTCATGTGGCAGTGTGACACAGATGGCAAGGAATGCACACAAGGGACACAGATGGGGAAAATAGTGACTCTGGCTTTCTGCCATTCATCCACTACACTGTGTTGTTGCAAAGGTGTAATATTTTAGTCTTAACTATAAACAAACAAATGCAATCAAAAAATGAACCATTCACAGGGGAGGTAATGAGATGAACATAATATATATGAAAATCAAAAAATCTGGAATCATAACACATTTTTTTTAAACCCTACAGATGTTGTTTAACAGTATTTGTTAGTTTTGTTCAGATTTGCCCATCCAATAAAAGAAAGACAGGATACATACAAACACATACATATACGGCGATCATTATTGTAAGATTTAACAAATCTAGCTGCTTCAGCTGAAATAGTCTCTTCACTCATATCACTGAGATGATGTTTGGTAGTCCCCAAAATATGTGTCACCTATGAAAACAATAATAGGCTATGAAAAAGTTCAATTTCTTGTTTCCCAGTTGTACTGTAACATGGGACTAGGGCTGGGGCGATTTCCTTCATAGCCTTATCGCCCCCCTGTGTGATCACCAGTACCCAGTGCTAGTGTTGCCAGGGAGGGGGATGTTTTTAATCTCTACCCATTATGGTAGCACTACCCACCCTCTATAATACACAGTGTGTAGCCCAAACACAAGAAAACCCACACACAGCCTGTGTGTGTGTGTGTGTGTGTGTGAGAGAGAGAAAGAGATAGAGAGAGAGACAGAGAGAGAAATAGAGAAAGAAAGAGAGAGACCATGGGGAGATTATTTGCCACTTTCAGCGTGATGAGAAACACGTGAGGATATACCAGCAGGAGAGCCCCATTCACATACAGAGATGAATTATTCAGCAATTCAGTCTATTGTAATTAGTGACCATAAACAGATGAATATCGAAAGACCATGTAAAGTCATAATATTAAACATGGCTTTTTTATGCTTATTTGTCTTTAGGTCTATAGTACCGCTAAGTCATTCAGCCTGTTTTTATATTGGTGTGATAAAACTCTTTACTATTCTTTCAAACACACACATTCGGTGGAACAAACTTTAGTAGTTGGGCTAAACTAGCATCTCTGTAAAGACACAGGACAGAAAGGCTGTTGTCTCTCATTTTGAGATGAGGGGAACACATCAAAGATCGCAGAGGTGTGAGCGTGTTACCGTGCGTGTCCACGCCGTTGTCACAAATGACTACAGTCAGGCATATTAAATTTCATTTTAATCTGATAATAATAATGATAATCTTAACTGAATGGATTAATGGGAAAGTTGCTGTGATTGGCCAGCTATCTGCAATCACACCAAGCATGGTCAGTCCCCAGAGATCATCATCCACCGGCACAGGTCTACATGGAAATTGTTAAAAAATAATTTTCTCTACTTGCTCTATTTTGTAGGGGTGTTGCATTTACTTACATATCTTATGTGGCGCCACCATCAATGGATCCCACAGCAATAGTGGCAGACACTCTGGCTGATGTGTTAGGAGTCCCATTGGCTTTCAGTGGCACAGTAATAGCACATATCCAATATGGAGGCAGAGAAAAGATGATCCTAACAATGCCTCTGGCAGTGCCTCTGGCTACATGGCCAATGCAGACACACACAAACGCACACACTCGCTCTGTGTTTTGCCTTCCTTGGAGGAGCAGAAAAGCAGGCACATGTGTCTCCCCGAATTACTTTAAAGAAAAGGCAGTGGGAGTGATTCTATTCTTGTAGGAGAAAACACAGTCAATTCTGATTTCATAAAACAACACTCTCACTCACTGTGCATGTCTCCTTCTGTTTAAATCTTTATTTTGCTCCTTTCTCTTAATTACCATTTTCTCTTTTCTGCCTGACCAGGTGGTGGGTCCCAGAGCTTCCAGGGTTTTTCATGAGTGCCCTGCCAAACCAAGCACATTCCGCAAATACTACGAGCGTGGGGAGCTTCCGATTGCAGTGAAACATGAAAACCGAGGGAACAGTATTGCATGGAAGGTAGGGACGCTACACTCTGATAAGAGATGACTTATCCTTGTGGTTTTCACAATCTAATGTATTGAAGCAAAGGCTGTAACGCTGTATGTCAGAAAAAAAAGATACTTTAAATAACCTTTGGGAGCAATACAAAGCTAATAGCAGCAAATTAAAGTATTGACAACCTCAGCAAGGCCATCCTTTGATAATAACCCCAACAATCTCAATTCTGGAATGAAATACAACTAAAGTCTTTTTTTTTTTTTTTGCACTGTCTAACGTTTCAAACCATCCTTGCTGTCAAATACATGTGACGGTTGAATCTGAAGACTTGATAAGTGCTGTGCAAACACCGTTTATCGTCATCATTATCGACTCGGCTGAGGTGAAGATGACAGTTTCTCACATATTCACGGGCCCAGTGTGGGCTGTTATCCTGTAGGAGGCAGTGTAGATTAGCTCACTCGAAAGGCTTCACCTGTCCCACAGCACCAGTCAGAGAATCCATCAATCACAAACTCCATAGGAACTCAGGGCAGTCGCAGCAAAAACTCAGGGAGTGACTGTGTATGCATTTGCAAGTTTATTGTATATGTGTGTTTCAACACTCCGCTCTGAACCGTTGCAGCGTGGGTAGAATTGATGCATTTTGGGTTTTTTTTTCTAATCACCATGTTGCTTTATTTCAGCTCCCACTATGCTGCCAGCTATTCCATAACTTCACAACTGCATGCAGCCGCTATGCTTAATGGCATTTATTCATAGTAAGCAATGATAAATGAATCAAGAAAATTATGCCCCCTTCCTCTTTCTTTTTTTCCTACTTCAAAGGGAGAAGGAGAGGTGGGTGGGTGAGTGAGTGAGCTTTCTTGCTAGTTAGCTGTCTGTCTTCAGGTGAAAACACTGTAAAAGCATCTCCCTTTGAATGAATTATTTATGTAAAGTGTTCAAATGAATCTATGTGTTTGGAAAAAAAGTAATGGATTTCTTTTGTGTTTTGCCGATGAAAAAAACACTCAGTAAATGGGATGTGGTGTATGTAATTGTTGCTGTCATACTCAGTGCTGCTGTTATGCTTATTGATCCTCCCTCCCAGCACTTACACACAGCCTCATCATTTTTTAAATCCTCGGTAAGAGAAGGGTTTTCCTGGGTGCTCGTTCACACTTAGGGCTTGCACTTTGAAGCATCTTTGGCGGTTATGTTCGTTTTGGCTTTCCTGAAGTGATCTTTTAGTCCAGGACTAGCTTTAATCCATGTCTGGGAAACCTGCTGAATATGACTCATTTTAGCCAGCCTCTTGTTTACTGGAGGCAGCCCATGTTGCACTGTATGTGTGGGTATACTGTAACAAAAAGTGCAGCTATGATCGGAGTAAGTGGAGAGGGGTTGCTGCGTGTTTGCACTGAGCTGCCCTCGGGGCAGGGGTTCAAGACGGCAGCTCAGGATCAATCCCGGTCTGAAAACACAGCCCCCTAGCAAATAAAAAGTCTGGGGAAGGTAAGTAACAGAGAGAGCCTTTCGCAAAGAAAAATGACTGGTATGTTTATTTAGCTTGTGTGCCCATGTATACAGACTGTGAGCATATATGTGTATGCTGTACATATCTGCTTTTACTGTCACCTGATTAGTGTGTGCATTCAGGTCAGCAGTTCAAGCCCCCTACAAAGATTTTTTTATGCTTATTTACCTCTGCAAAGCAGTAAACATCAACGCCACTCACTTCTCAAATTGACCACAAAATAGACAAACAGGCTTCATGCACAGCCAAACAAATCTTTGCCATCAATATCAGCATTTCGCTTGTAAAGGTGCAGACAGGTAGTTCCTTTTTTCCCTATTTCCACTTACAGTACATAGTCATAGTCTTTCTGAGCAGCAGGGTGAGCAGCATGTGTTACTGGCCTCTCAATGAATCACCAGCTACGCGTTATTAACATTTCTCCTCTTACAGTGTAGTAGCCCGGCGCTGGGGCTGTAGGCAGTTGCACGAGTTAATATTCTGGTGGAAAATCAGATATGTCATAACTTACTGGCAACACATTTTGTTTCCGAAACATTGCTACGTGGCAGTGAAGAAGGGGCTATTCCCACTACTGGTTTTCCTACGTGTATAAATCCAGAATAAAACAATAACTACTCCCAGTTTTGCTCCTGTGATCAGACATTTTTGTGCGATTGTTCATCGTGAACATGAAGCTTATTTGAAAAAAAATATTTCAGATTTTGCCTTTAACCTCTTCTTCTTTGTTGTTTTAGTTAGTTTGTTTGTTGTTGTTGTTTTTACATTTTTATTAGAACTTGGATTTTCCCTATTTAGCCAGCTAATTAGAGTACTTTTATGCTACAACAATGCATGTGACTCCTTTGACAGTTAGAAATCAGAGAGGAGACTCTAACTTACTTTTTACACATGGTTGTGAAATAAAGCAGGTTGGTGTTTTTGACTTTTGGAAACTTCTTTACTGTTAACTGTGAAATGTCAGACCAGAATTCACTCATGCTTTCCTTTTAGTCGGTTCAAGTACCGCTAAAAGAATGTCTCTTTCACTCACTAAATGCTTTCTTCAAGAGTGACTCAATAGATAAAACTCTCCTCCACATCTCGCTGGGCGGGCAGTGTGGAATTGTGAGCACTGCTGTGCATAACTGCAGATTATAGCGTTCACTCACAGGGGAATGGGCTCCAAACCAACCAAATAATTTAACAGGTCTTCATATAAATTAATGTTCATATTTTAAAAAGTGTGTAATTGGGTTTTTAAGGAGTAGTTGGTTAACTGAAGAACAAAACTTCTTATAAATGCGTGGAAATTATTAGGCACGGGTGATCCATTATGATCACAGAGACGTGTGGCTTTGTGACTGTATGTGTAGCTTGCCGGTGTATGTATGGCTTTATAATGTGTGGTTGAGTCTATATGTTCAGGGGGAAAGCAAGTGAACCAAATGTCAAGGGCAAGTTGAAAAAGGGAAGGTTGTATCTGAAAGGTAATTTGGCTCTCCAGAGGTAAAAGCCTCAGCTGTAATGGGGCGCTCAGGTAAAAGCTTTACACGTATGGGGAACATGTGCGGCAGGTAGATAAGAGAGTGTCGAGCGAGTTCCTATCCCTGTCTATGTGTTTTTGTGTGCCTGTGTGTTTGTGTGCCGTGTTTTGTGTGTGTGTGTGTGTGTGTGTGTGTGTGTGTGTGTGTGTGTGTGTGTGTGTGTGTGTGTGTGTGTGTGTGTGTGTGCATGAGTGCTTGTATGGTTTGTGCTTGTATTTGGCCACTGCCATAACGTAGCAGCCAAAGGCCTGGAACAGCAGTGTAATCTACAGCGATCCCTGGTGCCAAAAAGAGAGCGACAGAGAAAGAGAGGGAACAGAGAGAGGGAGACAAAGAGAGAGAGAGAGAGAGCTCCACAGGGACTCAGCAATCAGGAGACATGGCAGCCGTTTGGCTCTCAGTTATAATGGATGAGTTGAGGTCTTCCCGCGTTCCCTGCGGGGCTTGGTTTGACTCCCCATCTCTACCCTCCGCTGTGCTCTGCAGGCTTACAGGCAGACATCGTGGCACTCAGATACATGCACACGCGTTCACCTCACATGTACTATAAACCCCCTAAACAGACTTGTATATTTCATTTCATTGATTGCTTATCTGTTTTATCTTGTCCCTTGATCTTATGTTCAGCTCTGTGTTTCTCTTGTATGCTTCCAGGTTGTTGTTTTATTTTCCTTTTTTTTTTTTTTTAAATCATGCTTGTCAGCCCCCTCCCCTCTCCCAGCCCATCTACTTTATCTATTCCCTTTTGTCCAAGGCCTGTTTAGGGGCAGCAGGAAAAAGCCATTTTATAAAAATATCAATGCAAACCGGATTTCTGCTCGTCCTCCGCCACCACACTGACTTTGGCCAGTATAAGGGGGCGCAGAGATGCTGGTGGTGGGTATGGGGAGGGGACAATCAATTAATCTGATCAAGCGCTTTAGGAAATGGAGAGCGTAAGCGCTCCTAGGGGACGGATATCCATCTCCTTGGGATGATTGAATTACGCACAGAGTGAGAGTTGGAGAAGAGGGAGGGCTGGAGAAATGAGGTGGTTAGGGTGACCGAGGATGAGGGTGCATGTGCTTGAGAGATGCAGTGGGAGTGCGCGCTTGATACAAATGAAAGATAGACAGAGAATGAAAAAAGAGCACGGGAAAAAGAGTGGGGTGCACGAGAGATGAGGTCATTGCAGATACAGCAGTGGAAAGGAGGCTTCCTCCCTGCACATCCTCTTTTTATACCATCTAACTATTTGCATTTTTATGTGTCATACCTTATAGTTGATGACCCCCTCTTTTTGACAGCTGTATTACATATTATCGGTGTATTCTTGTTCTTGGGAGTCAATTTAGTAAACTACTGCTTTCGAGTGATTTTTCACTTATTTAATAGCAAAGTGAAACACAGTCTGCGTGTGCACCAGCAGTAAGGTTATGGCATTTGTTCCACTGTCTCGCACCTAAATTAGCTATTACATGATTCATAGTTTTCATGTCTCAGATTATCATTGACAGAAGGTTACTGTAGCATGATGCTAAAATTATCCACTGAAGTTTTATTCAGACATTAGAAACCTTAAAGTAACCCATCTAAGAGCAAATACTTTTCCCAGCCAGAAGTACGGCAGCAAAGCACTTCCCCAACAGCTGTTTCATAAATAAGCTTCAGCAAGTGGGCTTTTCCATTGTTTTTTAAGATGCACATTATGGTGCAACATCTTGCTTGGAAATACTGCTCCTTTTGCAGAAAATGACCTTCTCTTTAATTTTGGTGAATACATACCATACCTCCCTTTCTGCTCCTTGGCAATGATGTCTTATCTGCTGTGGGCACTAGAGCTTTGTCAGGGAACCTTTGAATAGACAGAATAAAATGGGGTTAACCATGCGTTTTCTACAGCTCCCTGGCTGAAAGCTGGATACTCTGGGGGGATAGTTCTGTGTCATAAGGAAAGAGATGAAACACAATAAGAGGAGAGAATATGAACAAGCCCCCCTGGGCTTTCACTGAGAGAAGAGAGAAGAGAGAAAGAGGGAGTTTAGATTAGAGAAGTGGAAAAAGCAGCATGCATCCTCGCTGAAAAATGAGAGAAGAGAAGAGAAAGGAGGAGTAGATGAAGGAGGTGGAAGGAAAAGGCCTCCAACCAACAACGCTGGCTAACCATCAAGATGTGCATGGGCTGCCTCCCTGGAGGGAAAGAATTGCCGAATGACTGCTGGGAAGAAGCCCGATGAGCTGCACCACTTCCATGCTGCTGGTGTGACTGCAGGAATGAGGGGAACTGTTGGAATGGAGGCATCCAGTAGAGAGAGAGCTTGTCTGTGGATCTTGAACTGCTACACCGCCTGCCGCCCTGAGCCATTACTCATAGCAGACGAACGCCGCGTGAAGCTGATGATGGTTGTTTAGCCTGTGGGCCTTCCACTCTTGCTGTGATACGAGACAATAGGAAAAATGAATTTTGGGAGAAAATGGTGGATCATTGGAGATACTTTTATTTCAGAAGATGACTTACAATATGACTCAGTATAAAGCTGTTTAGCTCTTTGGTCCTTCCTCTGGGTCCTATACAGGACTCAGAGGTATGGCCATGCAAATGTAAGCCAAAATATTAAGGAGAAAAACATTGTTTTTAGATGCACTGTTTAATTTTGGGCTATAAAATTAAAGAAATCCAAAATTCACATGTGTATTATATTTTACTGGGCTTTGTCTGTTGAGCTTTTTCAGTTCACAAATGTCAGTGCATAATTTGCCTACAGTTGACTGGTGACCTGTCAGCTGGGAAGGGCTCCAGCTCTCCTGAGACCCTAAATTAAGTAGTTAAGAAAATTGCTGGATTGTACATATTTAATAAGTTACTATTTGCATGGTTAGACATAAATATTTAGAAATCATGCAATGCAAGAAATTATCTGGAGATGTTTCATAGTGATGTTTGTTATTCATTTTTTTTAGTTTCCAGTGAAATTATACATTTTAACAATACATATCTCTAAAGGATGTCATCTCAAAATGTATTTTTTCTCAGACTCTGAGCCACAAATGTCCACTTCAGCACCACTTACTCTAAACTCTCCAGTTTTATACCCATTTATATTCCCACAGTTTTTACAGAGAGGCTTGTTGCATACTGTTCACCACCTTATTTATAACACGTTTGATTTCTAAGTGATAAACGCTATTTCCAAAATTTCCTCTGTAAAAGCATTCAGCTTAATGTGTCAACAAAACTGAACAGTGTTTTTTAACCTGGTTTTATGTAATTTTCTGGTTTCTATTCCTGAAATGTATGCACTTTTGGACAAATTTATGTGGACAATGTCACAATTGCAAATACTGCAAACACTTTGCAAATATTTTTACAAATACTTTCAAAAATCCTTTCTGATTATGTCTTAGAGTGGCTCGATCAACTTCTAATTCATTTTTGTGATCTTTGGAGTCACTGAGAATCTCTTCCCCTTTGGCCCACTGCTCGTTTCCTCGTCTCCAAGCTAACATCATCCCTGTGGACACCCTATTGATCCCGGCCCTGCTACTGTCTTCCCCCCTAGCCTCCCATGCCTCCAGCACCAGATGCAACCCCACACAGCTGGCTTCCCTGTGCAGATGGTGACTAAAACAAATGCCCACGCACTCTCTTAGGGAAACATAGGATTGTGATTCCTTCTAGACAGATGGGAAGAGCCATGGATAGCTTGGGGTAAAGACGGGAGAGGGAGGTGATAGATGACATCACAGTGAAGTGAGGGAAGGAGATTGTGGTACGGGCAGGGTGGCTACCAAATTAGACAGAGACAGAGGACAAGACAGAGAGGGACATGGTGTGTCTGCCAAGGCTACAAATCATGTCCCCGAATGCAGCACCGGCACCGTTACCCCTCCCTCCCACAAAATAAGCCAGAGATCTATTGATTGGCACTCGTATTTGCTAGCGGGCTCCAGCTCAAAATGGAGCCTTTAATTAACTTAATGGACCGGCTGCAGCTGTGTGCGAGCCAGTAAGGGAGGAATAGAAATAGATAGATTGGGGTAGAGAGGGAGTGTGAGCCAGCATAAAGAATAAGTGGGGTTAACTGCAGACCCCTTCTATAATCAGTCAGGCGGGCCAGGACAGAGAAGAAGGTAAGACTGAAGGGACCAATGTCCTCCCCGTTCCTCAGTGTCCACCTTTCCTTTTTGGTGCTGATTTTCTTCGCCATTCTTCCAGTAGCGATGTCTACGACAATATGACATTTCCCCATTCAGACTGACCGCCAACAGTACTGGCATGTCTGTGTTAGTCAGATATAGCCTTTACACTCAGACCCTTCGCTGCCTGCTTGAAGTCAGGAGTGACCTCGAAATGTTAGCCCCCTTCCTGCCAAGCCCATATTTCTGCACACACGCTGCCCACTCTGTTCAACCCACCCCTCTCTTCCTCCCGCTCTCCCCTGCACCATTCTTATTCCTGTCCACTCATCCATTCTGTCAAAGGTTAATTGGTTTGGAAATGATTCGATTCATTCTCAACGTTAATGCTGTTATCATGCTTTTGTTTGAAAAAAAAAAAAAGAAAAGAGAAAGAAAAACTACCCCCCACATGCACTTAAGCCTAATTTAAAATAAAGGGGGGAAAGGAAAAAAAAAAATCCAATTTAATTTTTTTTCTTACTCTAGCTCTGGCTTGTCCCCACAAGTCTTTTCCTTTAAATTATGGCAGAATTTCATTACCTTGAAAGCTTTTCTGCCTCCTCCCTCTCCTCCCCTCCCTGTCTCCAATACTTTGAATGGATCAGGACTAATGTCTTTCTTGTAACCTCAAGGTCGGAATATTTGGATCCATGGAAGCGCTCAAGGGTCTCTGTGATTAATGCACTGTACAAAGTACCTTGGAATAATGCGGTGGCTGATGACTGCGCAGAGTGATCCGTATACACACACGCCTACATCTGCTGGAGGTAGTTGTAGATAGAGGTGCCCCTGTCAGTGCCCTTGATGTGGATCACAGGAGGCATTGATATTCAAATAGGGTTACCTAGAGGCCTTCTCTCAGTTCCCCTGAACAGTGCCATATAGTACTTGCTCCCCCAAAGAGCGTCCTGCTTTTCTCTCTGTAGTGTTGGAGCTTTTCTTACATGGGCTTTGTTGGGCATAACCAGGATCTCTTCCCTCAGAGCTGCTTATAAGGATGACAGATTTTTACTGGGGCCACCTCATTCTCAGTGTAGTCCCTGTATACGAAAGTCACTTTGGGGCCTCAACAGCAGTGATTTCAAAATTCATTTAACTATTACCTATCAGAAAATTAATTAGACATCTAAATGTCAAGAAGATAATGTTTTTCCTACACTTGTATTTACAATAAAACAGCCAGGGCCTGATTACTGCTTTGGTGTTGATGGGTTTTTTCTTCATTTTTTTTTTGCTGACACAGCTGCGATGTCTGATAAAAATGTGATTTTCTCTGTTTCCATGGCCACCTTGCAGAGGTCTTCACAGTGGCTGCTGTGCATGCTGTCCACGCCCTATTGATCAGAGAAACAGAGGCCTGTGTATTGAAGTTGTTTACAGGGCTGCAGATGCTATCTCCACTTCTGTTAATTATTTACATTCGGTTCCACAAATCTGATCAATAGTTAATTGAGCCAGCGGGAGTTGTCTGGGAGAAAAACAGAAACTTTGCGGAACCGAGGGACACAATCGCCAGTGCTGTAATGTAAAGGCCCTTTGTTTTCCCTCATAGTTTTAAGGACAGTATTACACAAGATTTGGATTTACTATATGCTTCTATATGCTCTGATCTAGCCTTCACTGCCTTAAAGCAGAAATAATTCTAAATGTCAGCGTTTTAAGGGAGTAGAGGACTCGTGGCCATTCTCTTGATTTAACTGCCATTTAAATTGGCAAGTGCAAGAAGATGGCTTTACCCTTTGTCTTTTGTGGACTTTTTTCTGGAAGTGACACCTGAAACCCACAAGCACACTTTAGTAAAGTGTGCATAAAACATAGTATATCCTACAAGTCTTCATACCTTAAAAAGCTTCTTTGCAAATACAATATATGGGGGGAAAAAAGCACTGGGCCACCTGCACATGACACCTACAGAAGCTGCTCCCCATGAAACTTTATGCACCATGCGCCTCAGGACTCAGCGACCCTGCTCTGTTACTTTATGCAGTCTTCATGGCTGAGTTGCTGTGGTTCCAAGCCTCCTTCCACTTTGCATTAATGCCAGTTACAGTTGATTGTGGAATATATAGGATATATAGGAGGGCAAAGATTTCACAAATGGATTTATTCAAATGGTGGCCTCCTATTACAATACCGAGCTTGAATTAATTGAGCTCTTTAGAATGACCCATTCTGTCACACGTGTGGAGACATAGGCTTAATTTTATACCCACTGTGCCAGTGGGACTGAAAGCAGGTTGCATAGCACCCTGCATTTGGAACACATTTTGCGCTTTTATATGAAAAAAATATTATTTGTTGACTTCAACAGCGGTAAAGTCAATAACATGTTCATCAACTGTTAATCAGAGACCAGAGCTTTTAATTCCTTAGATATTTCAGAGTTTGATCAATTTAAACTCTAGTCAGAATGCTCATTAAACAAAATTCATGTTCTTGCAATTTGTAGATCATGATTTGGAGATTCATATTCATACTCAAGTTCAACCAATATTGTGGGGATCACAAAATGGAAATTAGAGCATCTTGAGCTCTGACATGGTAAAAGACATACATTTGAAAACAGCATTATATATTTAGTCATGGTGAACTTCAACAAATGTTGGGCTTTTTATGTCAAACAGGAGCAATTTTCCTGTGAGCTTTGGGCAGTAATTTTATCTATGAAGATACCGCTTAGCAGCCAAAATGTAGGATTACTGTAGAAAAGTGGGGAAAGGCAGTGAATGTAAGCTAAATGGGGTTCAACAAACCGTTGCACGCATTACTGCAGAAGTGGTGCAGAACATTCTGGCTTTAATTGTAGAAGACAAAGTAGCAGCAGTTATTTGTATTTAAAACACGCGAGAATACATCTCTGTCAGTCTCAGAGGAGACTTAATTTAGGAATTTAGCACACAGCTTATCCAACATTATCCATCCATCATGAAACTGTGGTGCCAAATCATAACAATTTTTAAATATTGTTTGCAGAGTCATTAAAGTTGTGCTCCACACACATGTTCAAAAATTCAGAAATTCTCTAATGGGTATCTCACATGGTTTACGCAAAAAAATAAAAGAAAGTCTAATTAGTAAATGTATTTTTATATTTTCTAATTAGCAGATTTATTTTTATATTTGCTAATCTGAAAAACTTAATGCCCTATAATAATATAGGACATGTTTTTCATTTTTGAAATGCATAAGGGGAGAAATGCCTTAGGTCTTTCGGAAGTTGTTATTGTCCACAAACATTGTTCGCACTCTTTTCTCCTTTTCTTTGTTGACAGGAAAGCTCTGAAGCCTAATATCGCTTCTCTTGATTCCTGTGGACTGAAAATTGCAATCAAAGGCAGCATAGTGTGGCGTTCTTTGACTGTGGACTGTTAGAAATAATAGCTCTGGGGTGCAACCAATTCACATCATTGACCTGGAGTGTACGGTGCATGCAAAGTCATGGCAAAATTCAAGGGTCAAAATATTTATTCAGTCTTGAGAATTTTTAATGCTACAATTTTTTTTTACAATGTTCCCTAGTAGGAGAAAACATTTATAGTGTATTAAGACACAAAAGCAAAAATAGTTTCTTTTAAAATCTTGATTTTTTTTTAAATGACCACAGAGAAATTTCACATTTTATTCATGAAAAAAACTCTGTACCTTAATCATACAGTAATACAAATAGAAGAAGACTTCTTTCAACAGGAGGATGAGATGGGAGTGGGGGGTTAAAACTTAATGTCTTCTCCACGCTATTCGAACTATTGCCTCAAATTGGCGATATTTCCAGCTGCATGTGCATTAACTTTCAAAGAGGCAGTCTGCATGAAATCATCATTCCTTGAAAATACCGCTTACCTTTTTTCTCCGAAAATATTTTGGGCATGATGTTTAACTTATGCTATATCCGTACAGCGTCGAGCACCACAGCAGACAATCAGTAATACTGACATACTCAAAGGAAATAAGTGCACAAAGAACTGTTGGTTCACTCGACTGTTAAGGGCTCTGTTATTTAGATCAGAAGCAGATGCAGCTGAATTCATGTATGCGTGTAAATGTAACTTGTGTGTCTGTCTGAGTGAGTGAGTGACAGGAACTGATTAAGGTATGCAGTGGCAGCTCCGTTTTAGTAATCTGTCCCACCATACCTCAGGGAACGAACACTATGCGCCAGGATCTGGCTGTTAAAGTTGCGAGGCATATAATGCATTATGAGGAGAAATTCATCTCATTGTTTCTGTGCCCGTTTACCAGTTTGAGCTGCACGTATGCCATTGTTAACTGACAAACATGTCAATGACTAATCTCCCCGGGTGTTCGACCACCGCACCTTGTATTGGCTTTGGCGTCTCCTTATCTCGCTTCTGTTTCCAGCCTGTCACTGATAAGAGGGAATGGAGGGAGCAGAAGCTGGGTAAAGAAGAAAAATGAGAAGAAAAAGAGAGGTGTAGTAAAAAAGGTAACCGAGAAAGGCAGAAATAGAGGAAGAAATAGGGCATGATTAAGGAGAAGGGTCTCTGTGGTGACACCCTCCCCACCCCCTCCTCTGTTTTGTGCTATATAAGTTGTTGTCATTGTCATTTTTTTCCTGGGAGCAGATAAACACCATATCTGTTTTGTCCTCATCTACCTGGGCTACAATATTGTAAGCAAATCTTGAGAGAAAATACACACTGAGCATTCAGCCGTCCTCGGGCGTCTTTCGGGTTGTCAATTTTATTCTGATTATGTGTGTGTGTGTGTAACTAAAGTGCAACCACACACCCTCACAAAACACACTCCAGTCTATATTTCTTAGCGAAAGTGGGAAGGTTCGGTAATTTGTGTTCAGATGGATGAGCAATGGAAGAGGACAGCAGCGCGGTGGCAGCCGTGACTCTTACTTCAGTCTGAGTCTGACCTGACCCAGCAGTATTGCTAAATCTGACTTGTTACATGGCGAGTGCTCTGGCACACCTCACCTCGCTGAGACAACCTCTGGCCACAATCTGGGTGTCTTTGTCAGCTCGTAGCAGCTCGGCCTCCAGAATTGCTGAGGTGGTGGATTTTCCTCTCCTTCCTCACTCATTGTCAACCCCCCCGCTCCCTCCTTTATTCCTTCACAGCATCCACAGGTCAGCAATTTTTTTTTCTTTGCTGTCACCCATTCACACTTCCACGGACCAGATGCTTTCTCAGTATCAAGGGACTGCATAGTAGTAGGGAAGGAAACTCCCTAGATCATTTCCTTGCTGGCAATTAGCAGCACACAGACGTCTCACTGTTTGAGAGACCTGACAGAAACGAGGAAAGAAAAAAGGGAATGAAAGAAAAGTATGACGAGAAAAAGAAGGGGAGTGCTGGGAAAGAAAGAGAATAAAACCATACACAGAAGGTCTTGATTAAGTGGTCTTTTAAATGCGCGAGTGGGTAGCAATTCAGCAGCTCTTTAGTCCCGGGAGGACCTGTCTCAATTACCCTAATGAGGCAGAGTGACTCTGGCTTTCCTGGAAGGGTATGGGAGGCAGGGAACCCAGCAAAGCCATGCAGGAGAGGCAGGGGGAGCAAGAGTCTCGACGTGTGTGTGTTTGTGTGAGGGGGAGCACGCACTATATGGATGCCCTGTGAAGTTAAATGGAGCGTGCCGGGTTCCCAATGAGCCAGTGTTAGCTGGCAGACTGACACACAGTAACCTCCCACTGTGCGCATCACTTTTTCATCTGTGCTGTCGGGGAAGGGTAGTTAACCCCAGTCTGCCCTGAACTTTAGCCTTCACTAAACCAATACATATTTTCAATAAAGGCCAAGCACTAAGAATGCAGACATCCCAATGAGTAAGCCTACATCTGTTTCTACCCTGCCTTGTGAAGTAAGAATGAAATAATTTGCCTTTATGACCAGGAAAGCCTCGCTGTTGCTATGAGCTACAGGTAAAACTGGCAACTGTTTGAAATGTAATAAATGTTTCCCTGTTTACTGACATAAGGTAATGGAACCTGGCTATGTGTTATGTATTACAGTCTCCGTATTAACCTCATGTATCCAGCATTTCACCAGCACAGAGCACAGGTTAGCTTTTGAAATGGAATGGCAATCTTAATCAGTGCAGCGATATCATGTTTGTAAAATGACCTAAGAGACAGTTTTTCGGGTTTTTTTTTTTTTTTTTGAAGATGAGAACAGCATAACCCGAGCCATATGCAGACAGTTGGTAACTTCTAACTAAGTTCAAATAATCTGCACATCCTTGAAGAAGATAATAAAACCACCAAGTGTAAAGTAAACACAGACATTTGGAGATTGCTTCTTTCATGAGTGAAATTCAAGGGTCAAGTCCAGGGCTGAAAAGTGCCAAAAGCTGCCATTCCTCGAAATGAGGCTTGCAAGGCATTAACCCATAGATATCTATAAGTAGTATGTTGTTAATTCAGTTTTATTTATCACGTCAAATCACAACAACAGTTGCCTCAAGGCACTTTGTATTGTAATGTAAAGACCCTACAAAAAGAGAACAGAGAAAGCCCCAATAATCAGATGGCTGCCTATGAGCAAAAGCTTTGGCAAAAGTGGGAATGAAAAAGTCCTTTTTAACAGAAGGAAAGTCTGGCAGAACCAGGCTTGGGTGTAATTTCAGTGGTCTGCATTTATAGAATTCTTATTATATTCTTTCCCCCTCAAGTTATGCTCCTACTATTCTGGTTTCTGAAATGATTTTAAACTTCCTCTGCGTGCATGTCAGTGCAACAGTATGATTGATGCATTTTATGTTTGCCATTTTGGTTGTTGATTAGCTTTGTGGAAAAAGGGGCAGGACAGCCACCATCTTTAGTGTTTCAGAATTCTTCTTCAGATTTCTACTCAGGATTATTTGAGCCATTTAAAAAATATATATAATTTGTTATAATTTGTCATTTAGCCAGCCTCAGCTGATTTCTCAGTAATATTAGCCTTTTGTCTGAATTTAGTCTGAATTTGAAAAACTAAGATTGTTAAAGCCAAAATGCTGAAAATTAAATTCTTAAAACACTTTTGTAAAAACCTGTGGGCAACTTTTATCTGTTAAATGCAGTCTGTGATGATATTTTATTTGATATTCTAAAGACAACTAAACACTGTTATTAGTTATTATGCCCTTTTCTCAGTGTTGGCCTATTTGTTTTTCAGCCTGGCTCTCTGTCCTTCTGTCAGTTTGTTTGTATTGCATTTTTATTGCAGAGTAAGATATCTTGGCAACCACTGGCCATTTACAGTCATATGAAAGTTTTGATAGGACCCTCTGCAGTCTGGTGAAAAACTGAATACTCCCCATGAATCAGTAGTCTAGAGAATTGCTTTTACCAGAAATAACATAAAGTAATTGTTTTCTTTATGACGTTATCGTGATTTCACATTGCGGAAGAATTGTTACCCAATCTTCTTTAGAGCTTCGTTTAGCTTCATTGAAGTTTGCAGACATTCATTTATGCACAGGTCTCTTAGGGTCCCACCACAGGATTTCAATCAGGTTGAGGTCTAGGCTTTGAAAAAGGGGCCATTGCAACAACTTGGTTCTTTTTTTTCAGCCATTCTGTGGTAGATTTGCTGCTCGAGATCTTTGACCTGTATACAGAGGAGTTCATGGTCAACTCCATGACTGCAACGTGCCCAAGTTCTTTGGCTACAAAAGAGCTCTGGACAATCGCCCCTCCACCCACCTTTTTGACAGCTGGTGTGAGGTGTTTGTACGGAAATACTATGTTTAGTTTCAAACATGGGAAAGGATGGGATGGGGTGTCCACTCCTGGGAAGATTGTGCAATTGCGTCAAGACACACATGAATGCTTCAGACGAGCAAGCTGCCAGAATTTCTGCTTTTACAGGAGCACTCACACTTGCTGATCAGTTAATTAAGTGCATTTAATTATCAGCACCTGGCTGCTACTTACCCTCTGAATTCCAATGGAAGCAGTAGTCTAAGGTGTATTTAGTTTTTTGTTTTGCAATTTGCTTTTGTGGGCCCTAAGGAACGTCGATCTAGCATTATTAACAAGTCAAGAATTTCGAATTATATTTTGGATTATGAACTTTTTTTTATATATATAAGTGGTTATATATGATTGTTACTGTAAAAGAGAACCTTGCACATTGTATTTAAGGATGCATGCTCTGGTCAGCAGTTAATTTTAAAATCTCCATGAAAAACTTTCAGCTAATGCATGCAATAAATATTTGTAAAGTTAATATAATGTAAAGGCCCCAAAGTCTTTGAGGATAAACAGTACTGAGGAATACTTTTAGGGGTTTTTTCCCCTTTTGTTTTAAAGCACTTCTTTTCCTTTACCGAACATGGTGTTATTGTGAGGCTGGAGCCCTCACTGATAGCCCTGTCACCTTTCACATTCAATTGCTGCAAAACAACTGGAATCATTTGTCATTCTTTCTGGGCCACTGAGTGAAATATGACTCATAGCTCTCAGAAATGTTGAATTTGAACAAGCACATTGCCTTGGTCTCAAATCTCCTCCTTCTTTCCTTTCTTTCCTCCGCACTCTCAGTCATACAGAAGAAATGGCTTCAATTTAGACACTCCTAACGGTCTCTCTTAATGGCTCCTTGTAATAGAAGTTATTTATGGGAAGATTCATTTTAATCTGTCAGTCTGGGGAGTAAAAAATCTGCCCGTGAAATGTTTGTCCCTACAGGCTGCACCCTGTTGCTGACCGGAACACTCCTCCTCTAATAAAAGAAGTAAGGAAAAGTTGTATGCCAAGGCCAGGGATGATTTAGCTCATTAAGTTGGGGTTTGAATTGCAGCAGAGCTCGCAGGGCTTGGCTTTAGGTGTGAAAATGTCAATAGCAAAGAGTGCCACGTCTCCCTTGTCAGCCCTGACGGAAGACCAACAACCGGCCAGCCTGCCATTTGTCTTCCTGAGTGAGTTTTCTAATAACCGTAATGGCTGTGGCAGTAAATTACCAACAGCCTGTCACAGAGAACATAGTGCAGCATTTAAATCTAACAAAGAGCACCCACCCTCCATCTCTGCTTTGCCCCGATTTTATTTTTAAAACTTAGGAACTCATTCCCTTAAGGAGCACTTCAAGCTAATAGAGAATAGCCAAACCCACTGCAGAGCTCAAGTATATCACATCCTAACCTGACAGAAAATCCTTGAGTCTCCTCTTTTTAAAAGCCTAGAATAAG
The DNA here is from genome assembly GCF_041146795.1 of Maylandia zebra. NCBI lineage: Eukaryota > Metazoa > Chordata > Actinopteri > Cichliformes > Cichlidae > Maylandia > Maylandia zebra. The sequence continues at coordinate 25,063,387 of NC_135185.1, forward strand.
ATATTAAGCACTGCTATGACATGCTTCTTCTTTTATGTTAAGCAGACAGCACTATAATACCAGTTAACGATTTGAATTATGCAGCAGTGTCCTAACTGCATACCTCACCTGTCTGATGGAGTCCCACTTTAGTGAAATAACACATTAATGCTGATGGCTGATTGGAATTATATGTCATCTTACCCTTGACCCCCATCATTGTGTGCCCTCACACAAGCCAGTGTTTTTCCATCCTCCTCCTATGGAGTTGACTGCAGTCCCTCTGTGAGATGAGCACGCTCGGTAATTGGAGCAGCGGGAGTCGATTTGTTCACGTCCTCTCCTTCAGTAGCAGCAGTTTGCCAGTGGGCAGCCCGTGGAGCGATGCCATCCTGTCATTTGTCAGACAGGGTGCAATTTCCCGGTCATCTGTTTCCATCCATAACTGAAGGTGAGGGCAAAAAAATGGTGAATGATGGCAACTTTAATATGGATCCTGATGCTGTAGGAGCTTACTCCTAGTAAGCGGTGGCAAGCAAGACTCATGCACTCTCAACTTTGTGGCAAATTCCTCAGCACAGTGCTCAGTTCTCAAATACTCACCATTTAAAAATGACGCATTTGTCAGTGATGTGGTGCTCAGCTGATTATTTTTGTTTGCAGAACTGTGGTATTCTACCAGCTGGAGGGAGGGTGTGTCATATTTTTTTTAAAGGAAAGCTGCCTAACATAAAGACTTTGCCTCTTAGGAGAGAGTTCAGTCATTTTTGTCCTATGCATTAACCTCTTGTTATACCTCCCTGTAGACAATTGCGTTGATTCCCTGAAAGAAAGGCACAGAATGATTCGGTCCAAAGGTTAGATAACAGTATTAACTTTTGAAACAGACCTTCTTTGGTGTCAGTAATTCACAATATTGGATTTAGTCTATGTATTTGGAGCTGTTTTCCGCTGCCGCCGCCGGTTTAACACAAAATAATCTGTCTCACTAGCAATCAAGGCTCTTCTTTGCAAAGCGCCGTAAAACAAAGAAAGCATGCAGTGTGCAGCTGTGCAGCACGATAAGCGTGTAAACTCTGCTTCCAAAACTGAGCTGACACACACTTCTATCTATCCATTTACCAAAGCCAATTATTTTTTCAATCCAAAGGTGCCCATGATACCTCTCCTCATCTGACTGATGCAGCAGGGGGAGAAGACATCTAAAGACGACCAACGGGTGGTATGGGGCAGTGCCCTTCTGATTCCAGGGACAAGCTCTGCTGTTTGTAATTACAAATTGATGTCCTTTGTAGCTATGGGTTGGTGTGATCTGTGTGTTGGGGGAGGCAGGCATCTCGTGAGGCAAGGCAGCTGCTCTTCCTTTCTTCCCTCCCTGCAGTAAAGGGTTTTCTTTCAAAGGAGCCAAATGTATCCCCTTTCAGCTAGGCAAAATGGAGTCACTGTAGTTCATTTGAGCCTTCAGATAAGATTGAACAGGTGTTAGGATGACTTTCCCACAAATATCTTTTCTTCTCCTTTTCTCGGGAATTTGGAGCTGCATGAATATGTTTTTGTGTGTTTTCTGTGCCGTTTTGTGATTCATTTATGTGTCTCAGCTGAATCCAGGATTTTGCTGTTTGTTGCTTTTTATGCAGTTATTTTTATCTTTATTTTACTAGGAAAATATGGCTCTGAGTAGAAATACGTGTATCCCGGTGAATTTTCCTGAAACCATTTTTATTTTCTCTTAAACCGGCAGATCTGGAGACATGAGTATAGCTGAAAAACACAATTACCGGTAAAGGAAACAGTACTTTAGATGTTTATCACTTTTAACTGCCGTCATCAACAGAATTAGATTTACTTTGAGTTTTTACTTTGAGTTTCGGTGTTTTCTTGTTACCATGACATCTTAAAAAATAGGAAGTGGATTTGCACAGAACATGAAGAGTTGCAGTGGTTTTTACTCTGTTTATTGAATGACCAATAACAGCAAGAAGTGCTTATTACTCTTTTGTAATGCTTCATCTGAAACATAGACAAATAAATGTACCCATTAAAAGCGCTTCCAGCAGGTGAACTTGTTTTTATTGGAAAGCTTATAGACATAAAACATGCAATGCAAATAGAATTAAACTGTCAGTCCACAAAGAGAGCTGCTGCCTTGTTTATACACAGTGCTGTGAAAAAGTATTTCCCCTCTTCTGGATTTCTTAGGGGTTTTTTTTTTTGGGTTTTTTTGCATATTTCTTATAAGACAAATCAAATTCAAATTTTATTTGTCACGTACACAGTCATACACAGTACGATATGTAGTGAAATGCTTGGACAACTGCTCGTGACCTAAAGAGAACAAAAAAGGAAAAGGCTATGAATAAGATAGGAAATAAATATGAAAAATTAAAAAGGGTAAATTTAACTAGGAAGGAATAAAATATAAATTAAGGTTAAAAATGAAATAACTGTACAACACAAATTAGAATGAAGGGTAAATTTAACTGGGAAGGAATAAGATAAAATATATAAATTAAAGTTGAAAATAAAATAACTGTACAACAAAATACACAATACACAATATAGAACTATATAAGAATGTATGAAGAAATCTAAATATAAATAAATATATACACAATAACAGCAGCTGTACAAGTATTAACCGGAAATGAAGAATATAGTGACCAGTGTTGTGCAAAACCAAAGTCCAGAAAGTCCAGTGTGTGTGTAAGAACCATATGTGTGGGTCAGTACTGTGTGGTGGTGTGATTGAGAGACCGTATCGCCTGCGGGAAGAAGCTCCTCCTCAGTCTCTCTGTGTTGGTCTTCAGGGAGCGGAATCGCTTTCCTGACCTCAACAGAGAGAACAGTCTGTTGTTGGGATGGCTGAGGTCCTTCACGATCTTCCTGGCCTTGGTCCAGCACCGCCTGCTGTAGATTGAGTGCAGGTCAGGGAGCTCGGAGCGGATGGTGCGCTCAGCTGACCGCACAACTCTCTGTAGAGCTCGTCTGTCCTGCATGGTGCTGTTCCCGAACCAGGTTAAGATGTTTCCCGCCAGGATGCTCTCTATGGTGCACGAGTAAAAGTTCCTGAGCACCTTGGAGGGCAGTTGGAAGTCTCTCAAGCGTCTGAGGTGGTAGAGACGCTGTCGGGCCTTTTTCACCACGGTGTTGATGTGACAGGACCATGACAGGTCCTGCGTGATGTGAACTCCGAGGTATTTGAAGCTGTCCACTCTCTCCACTGGGCACTCGTTGATGACGGGGGTCTGGTAGTTCCTCTCCTGCTTAGTGCTGAAGTCCACTATCAGCTCCTTTGTCTTACTGACGTTTAGAAGGAGGTTGTTCCTCTGGCACCAGTTCTCCAGATTCCTAATCTCCTTCAGGTAGGCCGTCTCGTTGTTATCAGAGATCAGGCCCACCACGACGGTGTCGTCAGCAAACTTGATGATGGTGGTGGAGCTGGTAGTGGCCACACAGTCATATGTGTACAAAGAGTACAGCAGGGGGCTCAGAACACACCCCTGGGGGGCTCCAGTGCTGAGAGTGGTGGAGGCTGAGACATGTCCGCCCATCCTTACTGCCTGTGGTCTGCCAGTTAGGAAGTTGGAGATCCACTGACACATAGATGAGCTGAGTCCCAGATGCTCCAGCTTGGTGGTGAGTGTGGAGGGAATTATGGTGTTAAATGCAGAGCTGTAGTCTATGAAGAGCATTTTAACATAATTCCCCCTTCTAGTGTCCAAGTGAGTGAGTGATGTGTGGAGGAGATGAGAGATGGCATCGTCTGTGGAACGATTTGGACGGTAAGCGAACTGTAGTGGGTCCAGTGTGTCTGGTAGTGAAGAAATGATGAAGTCTCTGACCAGGCGTTCAAAGCACTTCATCACTACTGAGGTGAGGGCTACAGGGCGATAGTCATTGAGAGAAGCAGGGTGGGGTTTCTTCGGGACAGGAACAATGATGGACTCTTTGAAGCATGTGGGGATCACCGACTGAGATAAAGAGATGTTGAATATCTCAGTGAACACAGGAGCTAGCTGGACAAACACAATCCAAATAAATACAAGATGCAATCTTTAAATGAAGATTTCATTTGTTAGGTGAATGCTATCCAAACCTTCCAAGCCCCTTTGTGAAAAAGTAATTACCCACTAAACCTAATAACTGGTTGTGCTACCAGCTAGCTATATTCTTGGCAGCAAGAGCTGCAATCAAGCGATGGCAGTAACTTGCAATGAATTGTTTCTGGAGGACTTTTGGCCCAGTCTTGTTTGCAGAATTGTTTTAATTTAGCCATGCTGGAGGGTTTTCAAGTATAAATAGTATGCTTAAGGTCATGCCAAAGAATCTCAGTCTGATTTAAGCATTACTTTCACTCCAAAATGTTCATTTTGTTCTTTGAGCCATTCAAAGGTGGACTTGCTCATGGGTTTTATTTTTTTGGTGGGGTAGGATATATAAAAAATACTCAAACCAATAAGAAATCAAGAAGGGGGCAAATACTTTTTCGTAGCACTGTAGTTTCATGCTGCTGTTGAATAGTATTAAATGGAGTGAATGAATATATAGTATGAATAGTGATGTTGCTACAAGGCCAAGGATCCTGGAGTCCTGAAGTAGACCGCCATTAAGAGTCAGTGCCTGTTCAAGAAAGGCAGTCTGTGCTACTACCAATGCAATAAGGATGCACTGTGTGCGACCCCCAGAAGAGATTGATCAATAAGTCACTGCAATGAAGTGGCACATCGATTACACCAATGACAGGGCATTTACAGGTTTAATCTCTATAATGAGCGTAACCTTTTTCTTTCAGCCACCTGCTTTCTGCCTGGCACGGACCTGTCCAAGGCCAGCAGGGACCAAAGATGGGGTGAGAGCAAGATAAGATGAATGCCTCTGTGCAGGCGTGCTGTGTGGGGGACAGGAGTAAGGGTGAGAAGAGGGAGATAACATGAGATAATGCAAGAAACAAATATAGGAAAAAACAGGAAAGGGAGAGAGGAAAAGAAAGACGTTCATGTGACTCCTGGGTCTGTGATTGTGTCACAGCTGTAGGTAAGATTGTGGTGCAGAGGGAGGATCATCATCACCACCCATTCGTATGCAGCGTAGAGGCCACCAGTGATTAATGTGTGCCATGGGTAACTCCAGGCTCTGCAGTCTCTCTAGCATTTACAGTGTGAGGCTCTCTCCTCCTCTTGCCTTCACAAGCCTGAACAGCTTCTTTTGCTCTTTCCTTGTGTCTCGACGCAGTAGATAACATCTGCTGGTCTACTTTTGTTTCTTAGACCCACAATGATAGATGTTACCAATGTTAACAAATTTGTACGGGACCTGTCTCTTCTTCTTATAAAGTAACTAAAATACTCTGTCAATTCCTTCTTTATTTAACCACAGTATATGTTGGTGTTTTTGGGGTTTTTTTGGTTTTGGAAATGACTTGTTCGCGTATGGACTGCATAGACGTTAAACCATCTAAAACAGCTGTCTTTGCAAAAAAATTCCACAACGAGCAAACCACAGAGAAATGATCGGGTTTCAAAAGCATTAACCAAACCGTTCTTGTAACCTTTTTTAGGTGTCTTTTCAGTGAAACATCTTTATTTTAAAAGTTTATTACTCTGTGCTGTAAAAAAACAAAAGGTGGTTGTTCACCACTGTGTTGTAATTTTTGTATTCGTACTGTAATCTTAGTTACAGATTTAACTAAGAAGCAAGGTGGCGACCAAATCTGAAACATGAAAGACAGTGAAAGTGAACGCGACTTAATGCCGCTTTGGGTGAAATTACCATCGACAACAGGAAGTGGGCGGGACCTGAAATAAAGTTTTCTGAACTTACAGTGAGAGTGAAAAATACTGTTAAATGACTTATAGTTACCTAAGCAACTGGAGCCTGGGGAGTCTGCAAGCTGTAAAGCGATGTGCAACAAGTGACTCACTTCCATTGTGTGCACAGCTGAAGTTGTAGCTTATACTGAACATTTTTAAAAACCAACTTGATGCAGATGGTTAATCGCTATATGAATTCCAGGCTGTACAGTGCTAGTTAAACCTTAATGCTTTTCAGCTACACAGACAGTGGAAACCACGTCAAACATCTGCAGCAGTCAGACTGTAAATGTCAAATAACTAAAAAAAACACAGCAAAAATACAAAATTGAGCACTTCGATATTTTACACACAACTTTTAATTTCGGTGTTTTGCTTTGTTTGCTATACTTATACAAGTCAAGTCAAATCTGGCATCGCTGAAAAAGATGATGACTCTTCTATACTGAGATTGTAGAGTAGCTGTCTGTTAGTGCGCTGGGATTTAAACTAGTCACTGTACATCATTTCCTGTGTTTTCAAAGCTTATTGCAGTGGGCCATTGACTTTTTCTTCCAGTCTAATGGTGTGCATAAGCCCGACAAGATTTAACGACTTTAATCTTGGACTCTACATATGAATTAAACCTATTAAACAGAACTATCAAATAATGCAAGAAATTAAAAAAAAAAAAGAAGGTAAAATCAGAAATCATGGTGGCGTTGTCATTTAAAAGATTAGAGCTCTAAAAGACTGTCTGCTAAAGAAATCACAGCATGGTAGACGTTCTTCCCTATGGATGACGGAAAAAATGTCTCCGGGGCACAAAGTGCTCTGAGCATGTTGTCAAGGGAATATTACTGCAGTGTTATGATGTGTTTTTATTCTGTCAGTCTCATCCCCAAGGGCAGGAACCCCACTCACAACTGTGCTGCCTGCTGGTTCACTTAGACAGAAATGCTTCGACATATGCAGCACACAGACATGCAGACACAAACAAGCACAGCCACAGACAGACGGTACACACAAGCACTGTACACGTCCCACACACCGAAAGTTGATTGCACGCAGCTGAAGCCAAGTTAAATGCTGCTTTGCCAGTCCATCTTTGCTTCTGCTCCCTCCCCTGCCCTCATCCCCTCCCCACTCCTCATCTTTCTGACTCCCAAGGACAAGGAGACCTGCCGTACAATGGGACACCATTTATCACTGCAGGAACAATTACTGGAGACATTTCATTGTCAGAAAATTTCAAACCATTCTTCCCCATCCCTCTCTCTTTATCTTACTCCTCCTTTGCTTTCTCGCTGTCTTTCTTTCTTCTTTTGCCCTCCTGCCACCCCCTCTTTTTTCTCTTCTTCCTCTCCTCTGCCTCTTTGCATGGCTCCCAATGAGCTCCATTGCAGGTCAGACTCCCATTAGCCCAAGCACATCACTGTAGATTATAACACAGAGGCGGTGGTGCTCTGTATTATATCTCATCTAAAGGCCCTGACAGACTTTTCTCCCTCTGTTTCTAACAATGTGATCCTCTTTTTTTCTCAAGGAAAAGGCATGGAAAATTGCCTCTGATACTGTATCTTCAGCCCTGTGCTTTAATGAAGCCTTTCAGCATGGCACAGTGTGAAGGAGAAGGAAGAGAGTCAGTTGTCCAAATCTTTCTTTTTGATCATACATGCAGGCCTAGTCCCAGTAAAGCACAGCAGAGCAAAGCAGGGAAGGATTTTAAATGCCAGATACGAATCAGATATGTCATGTGCCGCTTGTGCTCGAGTGTTTTTCCCCCCTTTGTTTTTTTCTGCTGTGTGCTGCATAGATCCACAGCATTTTAAAAGTGGGTTAAAGTAAGTTTTCTATATTGATGACTCAATTGATGCTCAAAGCCTTTGCAATGATTGTAAAGGGTGAATGAACCACACAGCCTTGGTGCATCACCAACTAAAAGGTTAGCATGAGTCTCTGCCCCTTCTGCCTTAGCAATTTGAACAATCTGATAATTCAACTCTGAAATGACTACTTTGTGCTTTGCCTTTATTCCAATTAAACCCTTTAACAAATATTTCATAACCGTACCAGGCTTTAGGCCTGGAAACAATCTTGGGTTCAGGTCTTTCTCATGCTTTCTTTATTATTTTTCATCTGCATGATGTTTTCATTTCTATCAGTCAGTGTTTGGATTTTACGCGGGAGTGAAATACATTTTAGCAGATGAGCAAGTTCAACCAAGCGTGGAAACAGCACCTCAGGTTGCCTGCGTACCATCCTTGACTTCCATCGGTGCAGAATGGAAATGGGCCCTGAGTGTCAAATGTGCTGTGATTTATCTGCAAGTGCTGATATGATCACTAATAGATCGTTTTTAATGACTAATGACATTTGAAAAGTGCTTGGGTCTGTGCTGAGGCATAGAGGGCAAATTACCTTTTTACAGCACAGAGCATTGTTCTCCCTGTGGTGAAAGCAGCACTTCTAAGTCAGAGTGGATTCATGCTGAGTGTATGTATGTCCATTTGTGTCACTGAGCTGCTGGGAGACCCCAAGGCACTGCCCGAGGGCTGCTCAATGGGTTCTAACATGTCCTTGACAGCCTCCAAATCTGTCTCAGTACTGGCCTTAAAGCCACAGGTAAGCCCACAGGTTAAGCTCACAGCATAATGCATACATGCATGTGTCCAAGCACACAGGCAGACCAGTCCAGTGTGTGGCTTAATGATCCCTGCATGATCTCTACAAGGCTTCTCCTTTTTTCTTCAGTTTGCTTATTTTTTCTCTCTATATATTTCCTACTCAAGACAAAGAGACAAATCAATTGTGAGATGTCTGTCTTTTTTCATTATTTTTTCTTTGCAGATAAGCTGAAATTAGCAATGCTGATACTAATGTGTAGTTCATATATCAAGGAATGGCTAATGGGGACTGTCCAGCCTTTGTAAGCAACTAGTTCTACTTGTGTCTGAAGTTAAACAACTACAATTAAAGCTTTAATGTCGTGACACTTTGCGTTTGCCAGAAAAAGTCTGGACACAGTCTGGCCAGAGAAAGTCTCTGTGGAGGTGTTGGTGCATTGATCTTCCAAAACTCACAGTTTCTAGTGCTATGTGCCAGTTTAATATTTATTTATTTTACAATTTAACATTTTAAGCCAGATCGGGATTGCTATTGGCATGCTTTACTCTTAATGAACAATATCATATTCAATAAAGTTTGCAGTGGATCTAAACGAAGTTTTTAAATTACAGCTATGAAGTGTCTGTTTTGTTTTGGGGGGTTTTGTAGAGGGCATTTTTGCTCTCAGAGCAGCAGCTGGTTTCAGCTGCGGCTCGACACCCCAGGGAACTCGCAGACATTCCTACAGGTCTGTTTTTGCAATAATTTTGTGCTGACAGGGGTTAAAAAGTGTCAGATAGAGCAATATAGATCCGGCTTGCCTAAACAAGCGAGAGGACAAAGAACTCGCCGTCTGCCTACGGTCTTCACTGAATACTGAAAAAAGACACCAAAAGATCAAAAGTAAAATTGGGCACAGGCTGTTATATTCAACACAGCCTGTTCTTTTGTTAGCATACGGCCCACAGTGTTTTAACCAAAGTAGAAATTTCTAGTAACATTCAGTAAAACTACTTTGACCTTTCTGCAGCTTTAATACTGAAGTTGCCAGACAGTAAAGTATATGGACAGTGCTGCAGTACTGGTATTTTAATTTCCAACCCATCCTCTGAATCCAAGAATAGACACAAACCACAGACTATCTATACAGAGTTTAATATCACTGAGAGGTCTAGAACAATGATTTAGAGCAACTAAATAGATGCTCCACATAATCAACTTTGCATATTTGATGTGAGGCACTCTCCAAAGTGGGCAGGCTTTCAAATGTAAATTTTGCCTGCAAACTTAAATCACTTAGTGCATTTTACTTGAAGCATATCTTTGACAACAATAAATCACAAGGTTGCTGCATCCATTAGCAAATTGGCTCTGCGGTAGACGGAAGAATAAAGGGAGAGGGAGTCAGAGTGAGAGTGTGCGGCAGCGGTCTTTTATAATCAGCTGTAACAGTTTTAGAGCTAGACAGACACTGCAGCACATGGACACCCATAAACCTATGGCCGCATACATCACAACAATAGGCTCATTGATTGGCTAGCCTGGACAGTGGGTGGGATGCACAAGCTCTAAGTGATGCATGCCACAGTCAGCTCTGAAGAGTCCTCTGTTTTGTCTTGGACCCTGTCACGCTCACAGTCCTCTCTGTGAGATGCTCGCATCAGATCCCTCAATGGCCGTCCTTCATGGCTCACAGTTTGTAGCCAGCGCACATTCTCCCTGTGTCTGTCCGCCGTCTCATCCCCATTCTGTCAGACTCTCTCTCACAGATACATTTCAGGACACTGGCCTTGTCTTTTCTCTTTACTTTAATTCGCGCAGTTTTATTGTATTTGGATAAGAGCAGGGTACACTGTGTCCGTCCTTTCATAAACATGCATCAGACAGAGTAGCTGGTGCATTCGCGAGCACAAAGGGAGAGAAAAGAGGAGGAGAAATGGGGCCAATTAGAAGCCTGGAGCTAGCACAGTCTTCTGATACTACTGGTCTAGGCCAGACCTCTATGTGTGTGTGTGTGTGTGTCTGTTTGTTTCTCTTTGTGTAGGTGGATTGTTTGCAGGTACTGTATGAGAAGGGATAACTGAAAAAACAAAACAAAAGAAAGACCAGGAAATCCAACATTACTACATTCTGGCTGACATATGATTTATGGAAATGATTGTTGGGGGCTTTGAGCCCAGAAGCTTTGTGTAAAAAAAAAAAATCCCTTGTTTTCTCTGGGGATCAGATATGATACCAAACAGTGGTTGCCAGGTTTTTGGTATTATTTTTACTATATTTCACTGAGTATTTGTCTCCATGCTGCCGTGCCAAACAAAGTAGCATAAAATGAGTCCAGTGCCGTGGGAGCTGGGTGGATATTGTCTGCTTAGACCAGCTATGTAGTTAGAGCACAAATGCACCGGGAGCAGTATGAAAGCAGTATGGATCCATGGAATGGATTTAAAAGAAATAAATGTAAAAATTCAGAGGAGAAGGAGATGGAAGGAGAGAAGAAAACTATTAAAAAATCATACTGTGAGCGTTTTTTCCACACTCTGGTATGGAGTCAAATCAGACTGCCCAACTCTACATTCTGTATGATCAAAGTTAGCAGATCAAACAACCCAACTGGCAGACAACTCAGTTACCTATCCCAAGGCTTCAGGAAATATTGCTCACACCCAGCAATTACTCAGGTGTGATGCAGGGAAAATTTCCAGCCATTCACTGGAAGGTTGTTAAAGGGGCTGACCAACAATATTTGTCTTTATTATTTGAGAAGAGAAGCTTGTGTTTATATGCTGTCATTGCTCACTGTTGATTTGTTCCTGCATCCTCCCTGACTTCATATACTATGTATCTTTACAGCCCTAACTGCATCCTTGTTAATTAACGGGACCACAAACAGACTCGTTCCTGTTAGCTGCTGCGATTGCTGCATATTTCCCCAGACGCCGTCTGACTGGTAGATAGAGGCACTTTCTCCTTCACAATATGTTAATCAGCCTCCTTCATCTCAAGCTCTCCATCTTCTCTGTGTGTCTTCAAAGTCAAGAGGAGACCCTGTTCCCTCCTGTCCCCTGGCCCTGCTCAATCTCCATCTGCAGGTAGCTTAATCTGTCTTAACTTGAGAGCTTTGCTGCTTTACTTGGGTACTCACCAACCAATTACTATCCATTTCAAGTGTAGGTCTCATCAGGGTGATCTCACTAAGGAAAAAAATGGACGTTCTCTTGACCTTCTGATTGTCGTGATGCATCAAGTGCCAAGGCAAACATGAGAAGCGGCGAGTGCTGACTAACTCATCGTCAGCCGAAAAAGTGCAACAGTGTAGTCATCCCTTAAATCTGTGCTGAAAGTGCAAAGGACTGTGTAACACTTTGGGCTTTATGTGGCATGGAACCTCTTTATTTTGGAGTGGAGCGTATGGCAGTAATCCGACCTACAGATAATAAGACGGCATGTCATAAATCCCCTTAGAAAACTAAGGCAGTTAGGCTCATATTTGCTCATTCCGTCAGGGCACGCACTGTTTGCTGCTCAGAGGGGATTGTCTCCATCCGCCATCCTTTTCTTTTTTCCTTTTTTTTTTGTTCTAAGACTGAAAACTCATGAAATAGTCAGACTCTCTAAATATCAGCTGGCCTCATATACGCAGAGCAGACACCCACCCAGTTTTCAACGTAGCTGAAGTGTGAACTCTGTAAACAGAGATTGTCCCTTAGAGAGCGAGAAGAAGGAACATTATCATAAGCAACTGTCAGATTTTGTCTTTGCATTGTTAAGTAGAGAGAAAAAAAATTGCAGACCATGATTTAATTAAAGCTAGACAGAGGGCACAGGAGGAATGAAAATATGATGGGGAGGGGGGGCATCTAAGTTAATAAAGTAGTGCGAGTGAGTGGGTGTGGGTGCAGTTATTGTCAGGCTCTTTTGTGGATTCTATATTTTTACCTTTGGGTAGGTAGAACAGCTGTGGGGTTATGTGTGTTCCCTGCGGCAGGTTGAAGGCGAGCAGGAGTCGGTATGCCAATCTGGTGGCCTCTTTCGGTCCTGCCAGTCCGCCCAGATCTTCAGGGCCCCCTCTGCTTTGCTTCTCTCTGGCACAAGGGCTAATTAAAACATGGCTAAATTAACAACACATTCACTGGCTGGCCTGCCTCACTTATTTGAAACCCTCCTCCCCTGCTTTCTTTTCTTTTCCCCCCTCTGCCTACTGCACACGCACAAACACACTCCCCCTCGCCTTTCCTCGTCCCGCTATCTCATTGAGGCTGCCGACTGCGGGAACATGTGTTTACCTTAAGGGGTTTTATACCAATTACACTCCTGTGCTCTCTTTGCCTGTTTTGTTTTCCATTTATGTGCTTATTTAATTGGCATTCAGTGTGCTGTAATTCTATTAGTTCCTGAAAAGGTCAGGGTCATACGAGAGCGGCTTCTGGCAGGCTTGCTCGTGAAATACCTAATACTGAGAATGCTGCGTACATACACAGAGATAATTTTTTAAAAAGGTGGCTACGCTCGAAGTAACTTCAAATCCTCATGCAGTATTAAAAATGAGCTCTGGATTGTTATCAAATCTGTAAAGTGTAGTTTGAATATAAATATTAGTTCCTACTGATCTGAGGTAATTTTTTATTCATGACTATTCTATACTTGAATTAAAGATTATTAAACATTATTATATGAGAGAGTGCTTGGGTTCTTTCCAAGTGTTTTGTTTTTCTCTATGAACACCTACCAGCCCTATTTATGGTTACACTTCCCTCCCTTTCCTTTTTTGGTAACAGTATTATGCTCAAATAACACTACATGTAATTCTTCAATGGTAATAACTGCTGAATGCATGCAGAGTGTGAGTCACCGATAAAAGCCTTAATGCTGTCACTTCAATATTAGCTGCAAGTCCCTCTGAGATTGTACGCAGTAAGGCACATTTCTGCTGTCAGGTCATCATCCAAATTACCCAGAAATTTTGAAGTATTTAAATTTTAAACTCCCATAAAGTGGCCTACATGGCCCCGGCTGCATTTGGCTGTTAATATTGAATGAAGACGAACAGATCAGCATGTGTAATGGGAACTTGGCTGAAGACGTGGCGCGAGCTGACGGGGCATTTCAGATGATTCGTCAGAATGTCGGCTGACCCCGGCGACCAGTTATTACAATTATGCAAGATGAGCTTCAGACATTTGATGGGAACAAAACCTGACAACCTGCAGTGTGTGTATGTGTGTGTCGGGGGGGTTGTTCAGCTTTTAAATGCATTATAAACACATAGTAGATTATATCATTATAAGTGGTTGACTCTGAGGATGGATTAGACATTTTATTTTTCAGTTAGAAAAAGATCATAACATATAAATTGTTTTGTGAAGAGGAGATTCTGTAATAGCAAGACCGTGATTGTCCCGCCCCAGCCCTCTCAAAAAGCCGTTCAGCAGCCTGAATGCAACACACTGATCAGGCACAACGTTATGACCAACTGTCTTATATTGTGTTGGTCCCCCTTTTGCTGACAAAATACCCCTGAACTATCAAGACATGGACTCCAATAGCCCCCTGAAAGTATGCTGTGGTATTAGGAAATAAGATTTTAGCAACAGTTAGCAAGCTGCTAACTTGCAAGTTAGCAAGTCCTGTAAGTTGCGAGATCCCTTCTTTCCTTCAATAGTTCTGGCGCCTGGTGTTCCCCATTTTAGTGGCACACACACACACCATCCACATGATGTAAAAGGAAACATGAGTCATCAGACCAGCCCACCTTCTTTTATTGCTCCGTGGTCCAGTTCTGATGCTCACGTGCCCGTTGTTGCACCCATTGTTGCCAACTGACTGGCTTACGGATATGCAGCCGCATATACAACAAGCTGCAATGCTATGTGTATTCTGACACTTTTCTATTTGAACCTGCGTTAACTTTTTCAGCAATTTGAGCTACAGTAGTCTGTCTGTTGGATTGGACTACACGGTCCAGCCTTTGCTCCCCACATGCATCAGTGAGCCTTGGCCTCCCAAAATCCTATTCCTGGTCCTTCTGTTCCTTTCTTGGACAACTGGTTCTTACGTAGTGCTTTTCTACTCTACCTGAGCAGTCAAAGCACTTTGTACAATATACCTCATTCATACATTCACACCCATTCATACAAGCCCTTTTTTTTCTATGTTTAAGTGCTTCTAACGTTCACAGACAATCACGCTCCAATCGTCAATGCGTCAGAGAGAAACTTGGTGTTAGTATCTTGCCCAAGGATATTTGACATGCAGACTGGAGCAGCAAGTGGTTGAACAACCAATCTCCCGATTAGTAGATGACCTGCTCTACCTGAGCTACAGCCACGCCACACGAGCCGCAGTACACTGATATTCAGCAGAAAAAAGAGACACAATCAACCATAATCATTCCATGTACTTTTTTTATGTGAAAGTATTTTTGTCTTGCTGCTCTGCCATGTTAAATACATTTTTACTAACAGCCTTCTCCCCCCCCTCCATCATCCACCTCTCTCTGTCTCTCTCTCTCCCTCTCTGAGGATGGCGCTGATTATGGTTAATTATGTTGATAAATGGTAGTGCTGAGGGTACTCCATCAGCATTTCATAATCTGTCTTCACTCTCTTCTTTTATCATGGCTAAGCTGTGCCAGTGTGCAGGTTGATGCAAATGGTAATGGTGCTTAAATACTCATACACATCATGCTTGAACTCTGACTTGTATAGGCTCTTAGAACTCAAGTCTCTCCACAGGCCACTAAAAGAATAAGAGGAGTCTTTGCCTACGTTAAATGATGTGGGCAGTTAAATTAAAATGTAAAAAAAAAAAAGGTTGTGCAACTCAACATGTTTTTAGCCACAGTTATGCAAAAAATACTTTTTAGTGAGAAGGCTGTTTGACCAGTGTCAATGTGTCCTCCTTTATTTGCCTAAAGCAGCAGGAACGGGGGCTAATTTTAGTCATGGCAAAAAATTTGCCTTCGTCATAATTCTGCTTTTTGTAGCAAAAAGTCTCCTTTTGTAAAGAGTAGTGAAGTGCTGGTTCAAAACAAGCCTGTTTGGAATGAGTACATGTAATTATACATTGTCTTTACACGACTGCTGTAGTGGTAAAATAGATTGTAGGACTGCTGCATATTTTCTGAATGTAAGAAATGTTTTTCCTGCATATAAAAATGTCAGTGCCCAACAACAGGTTTTGTTTTTTCATCAAACAGAATCAATCAATCAATCAATCAATCAATCAATCAAACTGAATTTAATCTCAAAATTCTCAGTTTGTTTATCAGATTTCAGATTTTGTTCTTACTTTTCCGAGATTTTTTTTTCTGTTGAGAATTCAAACATTTTCTGCAATTCTGACTTTTTCTAAGATTGCTGACATTTCCTATAAATTCATTTTTTTCCCCTAAGAATTAAAGTTAAACAGACACTTTGCTTCGATTCAAGTCGTACTGGTTGTACTACTATGTAACTACTAGCTGCAAAGGCGAGAGCGTTACTCAAGTAATTGTTTTAACAGAATTTACAGAAATAAAACAGAATGCAGCAGCTCCTGCAATCTGTAGGAACTACACTTCACTGATCATTCTGCAGTACCTTAAATGTAGGCTATTAGTAGACCATACCAGCGGTCCCCAACCTTTTTTGCACCACGGTTTATGCCCGACAATATTTTCACGGACCGGCCTTTAAGGTGTCGCGGATAAATACAACAAAATAAAACTAGTACCAGTACTGAAAAAAAGATTTATTCATAACACACATGAAAAGACCCAGGAAAACCGAGTTAACGATAAAAACGATAACAAAATAACGCTGAAAACCGATAAAAAACCTGAAAACCATACATTTCACCCCCGAGCCTCAACTCTCACGGCCCGGTACCAAACGACTCACGGACCGGTACCGGTCCGAGGCCTGGGGGTTTGGGACCGCTGAACTATAAAATTTATAGATGTTCCCTGAATGCCTGACATTGAGCTGTTATGAAAGGACACACGTAATGTTACTATTCTGAGGAAGACACACGCACACGCAGTGTGTGCTAATGCTAATTAACACTGCTGCTAATGAAGATAAAAAGCCTGAAGAAATCCTGAGGAACAGAATAAGCTAACTGAGGCAGACATTGGTAAATAGCTACTGTGGACTGTATGTGGTGAGATCTGTTCTTGGATCACTGTGCCAAAGCAGTGTTTACCACAGAATGAAACTCTGCTTGTAGTGGTGCATATTGTGTGTGTGTGTGTGTGTGTGTGTGTGGGGGGGGGGGTGCAATTTACTGAGGTTTCCTAAATGGATCATATGCAGGCACTTGGTGGTTATGAAAAAACTAAGAGAAAAGAGCTATTCTCACATTAACTACATGAGGATCCATCCAAAGATCTTCAGAGTCACACTGCACTTCCACAGATCCTCAATAATAAACCTACAAACTGTGATTTAGGTAAGAAAATTGGTTACTGAGAAAACAGACACACATAAAGAGATTGCATAGTAGCACAATTTCATAGGGCTACCACTAGGGTTGAAAAGTGCAGACAGGTTAAATGTTCACAAAACCTCTGTGATAAATACATAGATAGAAACACAAATTGAGATTCCTTTATTTATTGAGATCTGGAACAATTATATAATGGCACAAAGTACACATACATGCTGTAAACTGAGATTGACAGTCCTTTGTGAATGTAGATAAACAGAATAGCATGTAACTTTAACTATCAATTCTTAATAATCCATTTCTCTTTCTGTGGTTTGTTAAAAAGTCTCTTGCAGAAAGTGTTTTTTTTTTTTCTGTGCGTGTTTTTCTGTGGAGTGAAATTTTTTCCGGCAATCATGCAGTTATTTTAGAGTTGGCTGGGTCTTCCTCTGACATTGCTCTTAAATGTGCACTCTTAACATTCGAACAAGGATTATGCCCCATCCCCAACCTGCCTCTCACTTAATTGGCTTAGATGAATATCTAAAGAGCTAAAGCTGGGTTTAAGCCATGCAATTAGCAGACCGCTGTTATTGAATTTGCATGAATGCCACAGATGCTGTTTGTGTGTCATAAACAATGTTTAAATCATAATGCATATGATGGATACTCTGCATACTGTAAAATGTTTATTTATAGAAAAGAAGGGGCAAGAAAGGGAGAGGTGGTGTGAGAAAATTGCCTAAAATTCAATATGCTGTGCAATTATCATGTGTAATAGCCTGTAAAATCCTAATATCTATTCAGCCACTTGGAAAGGCATGAAGAAATGGCCCGGCCACTTAGCCCACTTTCTCTGGCCCCTTCCCGGCCATGACAGACGGTCCTGTCTGGAGAGCAGAAAAAAATAATATAAGCCATATTTCATTCAAAGGCCCTACCATGTATTCTCATTCTTTCTGTTTAACAGACCCCCCCCCCCCACTCCCCTTTTCCTTATCCTTCCGATTTCTCCAGTGCTATATTGGTGATTACCTCCGGTGAATCAGCAGAGGTAATGGGGACTGTATGCTGGAGGCAAAATGCACTGTGAGGAGGTTGTTCTTCAATTTTCTCAATGCTCCGTGCTATTTATTCCAGGGGTCCGGGACATGCTGAAAGTCAATTTTGGACCTGTTAATACTTCTGTGACATCGCCTGTTGTAAATGTA
Source organism: Maylandia zebra (assembly GCF_041146795.1). NCBI lineage: Eukaryota > Metazoa > Chordata > Actinopteri > Cichliformes > Cichlidae > Maylandia > Maylandia zebra. The sequence goes on from NC_135185.1 coordinate 25,081,376, forward strand.
TCTATGGATGTATCTCTAGTAGTGCACAGTGCGTAGCATATATATTCTCCAAAAGACTATTTTTGAATATCTTAACCAAACATGAAAAAAACATCCTTGCTATTTGTGCTGTATTAAAGTTTAGGGCAGCATATGCAGGTTATTTGAGTTTAATTTCTAGCAAGAAAATAATGTGCCAAGAGTGACAACCAAATCGCAGTAAGAACAAGGATTGATGAGCAGAATTTAAACCAAAATTGATTGAATCTCTGCAAAATTGTTCTCATTATCTTCCCCTCTGCTGCATACCGAAGATTAGGATAAAGGTAGAAAGTAGCTGTGGGAGACCAAGTGTATGGATGGCATCTGCTTTTTGCATACAATTGGGAGCATGTGGTTGTAGCTGCAGGGCACCATCCAGACCTAGCAGGTTGCACCTATGTGTTTTGGTTTTTTTTGTTATTGTTTTTTTTTTAACAATAAACCTGTCAGAAGCATACCAATCTTCATCTCCTACCTGTTTGTTTTGTCATCTGACAACTCCTGCAGAAATGATGCTCTCCAACACACACACACACAGATGTACCTCACACCACAAACAGCAGAACACAAGCAAAAGAAGCACTAATTTTTTTTTTGCAGTACTATTAAAACTCAAAACCTGTCTAAACCTGTCTGTGCCTGATGTGATAGTTTGACTGCTGTTGTTTATCAGCTTCATATCACTTTTCTCGGAGCGAAATTGGCAAAAAATAGAGATTGTCTCCTATCAGAAATGAAAGGAGGGACCATTTCCTTATTTGCTATCCTCTCCACCACCACCACTACCATCATCTTCCCAATGTGTCACTTCTGAAAAGAGCAGGGAGCACTCACCCACCCCTGCTAGAAGATTTCCTCATTCTGTGGCAAAATGATAAGCTCTGACTTACTTCCTCCATGTGGGTCAGAGAGACTTGGGGACGCACCGCTTGTATTGCCTTTTGTAATTACATCAGCTTCACTGCACTGTTTCTGCTCCCCACACTCTGTTCTTCTTCCAAATAACAAATACATTTGTGGTTGTATGTGCATGCATGCATGTAGGAGTGAGATGGGTGTGTGTGTGCGTGTGTGTGCTGGGGATGTTTGAACAAGCATATTCCCTGTACACCATCTCCGGGCAACAGCTATTTTTCTTACATCCAAGCAAACATTAAATTGAAAAAAGGCTTTTGGCTTTTCAAGTACATATATCTTTATTCTATCCATCCGTTGTAGTGCCACCCTCCACTGGCTATAATGGTTCCCCTACTGTGACTCTTCACTGTCTTCTACGAACTGTAGAATATATTTGTCCACTGTTTTCTTCCCAGAAACAGACAATCTTTGCATTCTCCAGCTGTGTGTGTGCATGCCTGTATTTTTGAGCTTGCAGTGATGAAAAGAGATTTTATGACATTGCAAGTAGTTTATTTGTATTTTATTTTTTGGACAAGTGAGTGTTTTATGAAACAGCATGAAGAAGATCCACATGTTATGTCAGTCTACTTAGTTTTGTCTCCCAGGCCAGGAGTTGGAGTGTGAAATGAGAACCAGTACTTGTGGAGAACAGTTTCCCATTAGTTCAGTTCCTGGTTGCTTATTGATTCCGCATATCGGTTCGACTTGCACTTGTGCTACAATCAGCTAATTTCAGTTAGAGTGCCGGTCTGCAGTGTGGATGTGAACATCACTTCATTACTTTTATTTTTATTGCACCAAAGGACGAGAGTGCGTTGGTTAAGACCAAAACACAGCCAGGACAGAAACAACCGTATTTTGCTGCTAACACAGCTTCAACTCTTTGTAAGGTAGCTAAGAACGAGTGAATGCTGACCCCCGGCCCATTAGCCAGACCCTGAACTTCAACTGGTAGCAAATGGATGAGTAGTCTGGATGGGTGGTGCAGCTTCTGTTTCTACCTATTTGTGTTTCTAAAGTAGAATCACTGTGCCTGTTTGTGCTTTCATCATTCCTTTGTGTTGTGTGGTGCTTTGTGTTTATACCTAAACAATAAGAGAAGGATCTTTCTGTTCTTGTTAGGTTAGGGATTTGTGTTGGTCTGTGGGACTGTAGCCTATAAGTTTAGAATGTTCTATGTAATATGTGTAATACATTACTTTTTATAGTAATGACTCTAATGTTGATCACAACAAAGAGGGGAAATACCTCCAACATGCACAACCATTTACCACACAGCATGCAATTAATTTGCACAAATGTAATGTCTCTGATATGCTGCTTAGTGATGGTGGTGACTCTCAAAGCAGAGCCAACGAGAACCCACTGAGATAAGGAATCGAATCGATAAGTAATAATGATAAGGAATTGGAATTGCTAAATTTTCAGTACCCATAATGCTATAGTAATCCTTTGCTTTAAATTAACAGAAATTTTGAGAGATCAGTGAAACTAAAACTCCTGTTTGAGCAACAGTGATGTATTATACAGTTATCTTAGACGTTACCCTAGCCAGCACACTCTTGAACATGATATGTTCAACTATTAGCAATTAGCCACATCAGTCGTCTGTTATCATCAAGGTAGCAGCTAGCAGCTGTAGTTAATAATAAAACAATAATGTTAATGTGGGAACCAAGGAAGCAAATAATATCAGTTCTGCCCATCTGTAATATTAATAGATGGTGTTAACGTCACAGGATGGCAAAGTTATTTGTGTTTAAAAAGTGTTACATTAACTGGATGGAAAAAGTAGCAGCCTCTCTTAGCAACTTGATTTGATTAGCAACCGAAATATAGATAAATGTAAGCAGAAGCACAGCACTACCTCAGACATCCTAAAAATATGTATTCATTGCATTACATCAGACAACTTGAAAAATGTTATTAATTAATGTTTTTGTTTATATCGTTTTAGTCTTTATATTATTTTATACGGGTTTTTGTTGTTGTTGTTGTTCTTTTTTCCACCCTGTGGTATCATAAATGGTGCTGAGTATAAATTGTTTCCTTGGTATCAGTATCATCTTTGAAATACTCAGTGTGCAGAGTATTTTTGCCTGGCCTTCCTGAAATGAGCAATAAATAGATCTTAACTAAAATGTAACAGGTTAATGCTCTTTTATGCATTCTTGTAGTTGTGTCTCTGTGTGGAGATTTGGGTTGCTGTTCTTGATCAGAGTATCTTTTGCAGGTGTTATAGTTTCTTTGTCCTTTGTTATGAAAGGGTTTGCTTAGGTCTGAGTGGCCTGAATTTCATCATCAGATTGTACCTGGGTGTCTGAGGCTTTTTTGTGACCTCTGTGACATTTTTGGAGAGAAAGTTCATTTTGCATGTGAACCCTACAAGCAGACTTTAGGCATAAGTCTGATTGAAATAATTCCATCTATACTTTAAATATTATAACAGCAATGGCTACTCATCAGCTATAATCTCTCGCTTAAACTGGGTGGGCAATATAGTTCTTTTTTAAATGTCTTTAGCTTCCAACTTCTTTGTCTTTGATATTTTCTTTTTGTATGAAAGCTTGCAAGAGTGGAAGAAAATTCTGTCCTTTCAGTAGTGCTGGGAATTGCTTTCCATTTAGTTATTGATATGATTATCAAAAGATAATGGTCCGGCTGTCCCAAAATATGAATCTTGCAGTAGTAGCAGCAGCAGCAATTCCATGTGTACTGGTGCATTGCTCTATTTCAAAAGCTTCCTTTCATCCCACTCGTAAAGCCCTGCATGTAGAGAGCATTAATCTCTCTGAAACAATCCTTTTCTTTGAATTCAGTCCTTCTGTCAAAGGTCTTGAGTGACTGTGTTGAACTGCAGGGCGGAAGATGCTATCATCAGCACTGGGGAAAGACATCTTTCTCCCCGCAGGTGGATGACGAACTGTGTGTTTGTGTCTGTGTGTGTTTCTTTCTGTGTGTAACGCTGTAAGTAGGGCTTTTTTCTCTTTTGCTGGCCGACCATCACAGTGCCTTTTTTCCCCGCTCTTGATTGTCACCGCACGCGACCATGTTCTGATTTCTGGACCATCACCTCTGCAGCTGGCTGCCACTCATAACTCAAAAGGCTGATTCTATGTCATCTGACAAAGAGCTTTGCGCTGACATCACCACTGACCCTTGACAAAAAGGGCAGTCATGTGCTCACATGGTAAAACCCTGGTCAGCTTTGAATGTGACAACGCCTCACTTCTCCATGTTAGCGTTTACAGACCCAGCAAGTATGCCACATTTGTGGAGTCATGACTCTGTTTTGCAGGGCTGACTCTCGAAAGGTAAGAACCTCCAACCACACACACCCATATTTTGTTTTCAAACTCCATTGCGGTTTATTTCACACCTCAAACATTTAGTAAACAATTAAGCAAATACAAGTAAACTGCAATAAATTACAGGTAGTAATAAAATATACTGCTAATTCTTTTACACTACGTCCGCACCTACGCAGGTATTTTTGAAAACGCAGCTGTTTCTATGAGTTTGGGCCTTTCGTCCTCACGTAAACAGTGTTTCGAATCACTGGAAACAGAGATTTTTAAAAACTCCTTTTTTGCATTTACGTGTGGACGAGGAATACAGAGTTCGTCACGCAACGTCAAAGGTATGTGCCTTTTTTCACGTCACGCTGTGCGGCACGTTATTGTTTACTTGAGATGAATTGCAGAATGGCAGATAGTCAGATTAACAGTAACAGTATTTTGTCTCTATCTTCAGGTTTTATACACACACGCAGTTACTGTCCCTCTGTTTAGAAAGGCAGAGGCATCCCAGTGTCATTATTTTACGTGTAGTTGTTTTTTTCCTGTGTAATAATATTCAACATTGCTATCAATGCATTTTTCAAAAAATGCCTCTCTGTGCAAAAACATAAACAACTGTGGGATACTGTTTGTCTGTGATTTGAACCGGGGGAACAAATCGTGGCAGGATCAGCCTGATGTTATTTGTATCCCACTGTAACTTTACTGTATAAAGAGCTAACATCTCCAAAATGTCAGGCGTAGTTAGTCATTACAAGAAGTGTTTGTGAACTAAAAATCAGGAATGTGGGATACTGTTTGTCCGTGATTTGGAGAGCCCAGCGCGTGCTCCGGACGCAGGGAAAACCAATTCTGCAGGGGAGACCTACCTTGGCACTTGTGCAGGTGAAGCCAAAGGGTAGATATGCTTCACCATATTTTCTAGTCTTTGGCTTGGAAGGAAGTTGGTTTGGAAACATATTTGGCGATGCTTCATCTCCTGCTTTGCGTTTGTGTGGAAGCCCCGTCAAAAACCTGTCCATTATGCTAGCAGTGTCTTCCTTTTTTTTCTTTTCATACTGCACCACCCCCCCCACCCCACCCCCACCCCCCCTGCAATGGGGGGCGGGCCCCACACTTTGGGAACCTCTGCTCTGAGTGATGCTGTCTTGTGCAGTCCCAACATTAGGCTACTGCCCACAGCCTTATCAATCTCCCAGCTTTCCTGGATTAGGTTTAAATAAAACACCACAGTCCCACTTGACTTTTATAGCTGCCTTTCATCTTTTTTTCTTCCTCGTCTCTTTCCCCTCACCTTGATAGAAGCAAAAAAATATATATATAAAAGAATGGGCTATAATCTGCCTGTGAGGGTGAACAAAGGGACACAATTTTTATTTTCTTTTTTTCTCTCTCTTTTTATTCATCAATTCTTTCTTCCTTGCTTTGGTCCTTACCTGTTTTTGTGCTTCGTTCCTTTCATTGTTTCTTGTTTTTTACCCTTTACTTACCCCTTTTACTCTGTCGTCTGTTCCTGTCTTCTCCGTCCTTGCAGCCTCAAGAGCTCTGCAGAGTCCAGGCTCTCTTTGATCTCTAGTCCAGAACACAGGATGAGAGTTATCCGCTGGCAACAACAAGAACATCCCATTAGGAGCCGGACAGAGCCTTGACAGACACTCTCTGTCACTGCTGCTGTGACTACTGCTGCTGCTGCTGCTGCAGCGGCTCGGCTCGAAAAGCACACTGCCTGCTGCTACCGATGCTCCTTAGTAGCTCAGGGTGGGCATTACTGGCTCAGTACACTTGACGCACAAGCTCAAAGTGAGGTTCACTTGTTGAATCGAAAATTTTAAAATGCAGTCTTTTAATTATTTTTTGGGTTAGTCATGGATGTGACAGCCATTGGTGTTTGTGGCTTTGAAACTTTGACTGGGTCCCTGGTTCAAGGTGTCTTAGCAGAATTTGGAACTTTAAATTAGGCAAGTACTCCCCAGGATATTCTCTTGATCACGCAATTTCTCCCCAAGGTCCATTTAGATGACCTATTTTGCACTTTGGTGACTGTTTCAAAGATATTATTTAACATCTTTCAGCCAACAGTTCCATTTTACACGTGACACAGACAGAAATCGACCTCTGTGCCGATCTCTCTTTTGCCTGATTTAAGGCATTACATGTCATAATGTGCAGATCAGTCAGACAAGTCAAGTTTGAAATGATTTAAAATCTATATATGTCTACACCCCAAGGCCATCTCCTTCCACTGATATGATAAATCTAAAAATGAAGAGTGATAAGTAATGGATGTTGTATTGGTAGAGGGCAGCTTCCTTCTGATTGGATGTGAGATGTTTTGCAGCTTAAATATGATGCATAATTGGGAAGATGTGTTTGGCACAGGTCATAAGGATAGTGAGGCATGTTAGATGTGTATCATGCCGTGCAGCTGAAGTTGCCAGCTGAAACTAGCTCACAGACTTTACTCCATGTAGTGCAGTCTAATGAACAGCTCAGGCCAATACTGAACACGAATCTATTCTCTCTGTAGAAAGACATTTATTCAACACCAAAATGTAAATGTGGTGGAAGTAAAAGCTGGGTTTTAAAAGGAATTGGTGGGCCTAGTTAGCCCTCAATTGACCAAGCTATTTGGGTCCTTTATAACTTCATGATATTTTGTGCAGAAATCCTTTTTTCAAGTTTACTTTGTGTCTGTTGTAACTGTACTGCTTCCTTTATCTATGAAATATATTTTAAAATGTTCTAATGCGGCTAATTATTATTTCAAATTAGTTTTATGCAAAAAGAGACAAAATACACAAAATAATCTATTCAGATAAAGGTGTTGGTATTATATTGGTATACTGAAACGGTGTATATATTAACTCTCTGTTAAGTCTATAACTGGATTTAAAATTCTTCTCTTCCCATACAAGCCTTGAATAATCAGGTCCCATTATATTTTATTATGATGGGTCCCATCGTAACATATTATTCTGTAGTGCACTTTGCTCTCAGACTGCAGGCTTAATTGTGGTTCATACAGTTTCCAAATTTTGAGTTTCCTATCTGCCACCTCTCTTGTGGACCCAATTTCCAGTTTGGATTCAGAGTACAGACACTCTACTCTTAAGATTAGACTTAAAATGCTAGGACTGTGGCTGCTATGGGCACTGAGCATGCACCTGTCATGGTCCTGAGTCTGAGGACTCAGTGTTTTGTTTCCTTATGCTTTTGTTCATTTCGAGTGTGTATTCTGTTGTGATTTTGCCATTTGTTAGGTTTCTGTTCTTTGCCTGCCTGCTCCCACTTCTCTGTGTTCCCTCTGTCTGTCCATGGTGTTATTGTGTCTGCTCATGAGTCTGCCTGTCAAGTTCAGTGTCCTGTCTGGTTCTCTGTGTCTGTTAGTTTCCTGTTTTATTCTGAAAGTTCTTGTCTCATGTCAGTGTGTTCAGTTTTACCTCTCCCCTGTCTCGTTAGCCTAATTGCTCCCAGCTGTGTCTCCCTCCTGTGGCCCATTCCCTGATTACTCCCCGTGTATTTAAGCCTTGTGTTTTCCTGTGCTCTCTGTCGCGTCGTCTGTTTAATTCCATGTAGTCTGCATTATTCCATGTTTCTTAGTGTCTCTCTGCTCCTCGTTTCATGTCCTCCCTTTTGCATTAGTTTTCCCAGTTTAGGTTTATGTTCGGTTCTGCTCACACCTTGGTTTTGTGCACTGTAAATAAACCCACTTGCACCTCCGCCATTGTCTGCTATTGGATCCTCCTTTCTCACCCTCCACACGACTGCCGCCCCAGCCGTGACAGCACCTCTTTTTACTCCCCAGCTGTTCATACGGTATACCACTGCTGCATGTCATTAAATTGTTTTTTTTTCTCCTTATGCTCTCCCTTTTCTTTTCTCCTAGCACCAACCTCCCAAAAGGTTAGTGCAGATAGCTGTGTCTCTCTGAGCCTTGTCCTAATGGAGGTTTCTTCCTGTTAAAAGGGAGTTTTTCCTCCCACTGTCACCTAGTAGTGCTCGTAGCAGATCATCTCATTGTTGGTGTTTTCGCTTTGAGACTGTAATAGAATTATTCCATTTCAAATCATCACACTTTTAAAACCATCCATTAGTCCTAACCCCAACCTAACCAAACGCTAAAGCCACACCTGCCACAGGCAAGCAGGGGCCAGGCGACTGGGATGATAGCCGGCAAAATGAAAGCTCCAAGAAATGTAACATATACAACCATAAAAGGAACCATAAAATCGCATGTGGTGATTTCCCACGATGATTTGAGATGGAATGACCCACGACTGTCTTTACTGTCTAGTAGTTCTGTCTTTATCTTGAAGCAAAAAGGACCTTGACGTAGCTGTTGTTGTGACTTGATGCTATACAAATAAGCTTGAAACTTAAACATGAACAAAAGTTGTATGTTTCTTCTTGCTAAGAATGAGGTATTCTTGAGTAAATTATGTATTACATTATGCAAGCACCATTTTAACACCAACTGGTGATCAGTAATATTTTGATCAACAACAAATTACACTGAATGCATCACAGTGTTTTTTTCCTCCTTTGTTACTTCTCTAATTCTATTTAAAACTAAATCTAAACAAACATCTTGTAGATGTGTAATAATTTAAATACTTTTTACAGAATCACTAAAAAAAACAACAGAAAAATGCAACAGGCAAAACCTTTTTCTTTCAGTGTTTCCCATTAGGGGTCGCCACAGTGGCTCACCTGCCTCCATCTCACCCTGTCCCTGAGCCTAGCATCCTCCTCTGTCACACTAACTCTCTACCTACCCTCCTTCACTACATCCACAAATTATCTTTGTGCCCATCCTGATGCAAACCTCCCCCATTTTTCTGTTTTTCCATCTGGCACTATTGCAACAGTTAAAAATATCACAACGGGACATTTAAATATACGGCTGAGGTCACAAATGACCCCTCTTGCTCACTTGAAGTTTAATAAAATGAAAGCCAAATCCATTATAAACCAGTATAAACATACAAATGATTATTTTTTTGATTAATTTTTCCTACTTCACTGTATGAGACAACTGACCATCTTGGCAACAGAGAGTCAAGGTCACATTCACATATGTAAACTACCCGTTTAGTTGTTTTTATCCAGTCTTTGTTGACTGTTTTTCTTGAAACGCACTGAAAGATTGTCACTCAACCTGGTAAAGCTCCCTTGTTATCTTAAACAGGCCAAGCATTCGTCTTGGTCTCTATTGTTTTGGCTTTGTGCACAAAATCAATGGAGCTCATTCATCACATGCTCATTGAAAATGAGCATATTTGTTTGAACATTTGTGAGGATTCGTCTGTGTAGTTTGAGGCAGAGGAGCAAGATTTATCAAAACTGCAGACAGTAGATGCTGCAGTCACGGTATTTGCTTGCAGAAAAAGTATGGTTCTGTCCTCATATCTTTCCAAGGCGTCTGACACGTACAAATCACAGACACATACACTTATGCGTGAGCAATTAATGCATGCATACCCCACATGCACTTGCAAAGTCATACGCGCAGACGCACACACAAGGAGAAATACTCGCTGTGGTTTCTGTTTCCGTCACAAACAGCCGGTGATGGATAGGCCTTTTCCATTTTAAACAGGGAGAAAACACATGCCCCCGGGGACCCTTGTGTGTGGAAGTACTTTGAAGTGTCCACATTTAATTCTTCTGTATGATAAATGAGAGGAGAACTGCAGTTGTAGCCTGTGAGGAAAAGCTCTGCTTGCTCAACAAGGGGAGCGGTAACAAATGTAGCGATAGCTGATAAGCTGACTGTGTCTCTTGCTTGTTGTTCTGCTCCCTGCAGACCCCCACAGCCAGATAACAAATCCATCCTATCAATCAAACCCATCAATGGCTGGCTGCAGATTAGAAACAGTGATTTTGGGGCTGATTGGAGGCGAAATGCTGATTGCACCTCGCTCTCTCCGACTTGATTACACTCTGCCCGTGTGTTGTCAAGCTCGGCTGCTGAGCTGTAATCACTGGAAGCTAAAAGCAGACGCTGTGGCTCTGGTAGACAAGATGCAGGAACGGTCACACCGCTAGATTGTTTTAAATATCTGTACCTCACATGCAAGCGTACGTGTAGGTCTGGACTTTTATAACTCTAACGAAACCTTTGATCACATTTATTTTGTTCCACGACTCCTGTCACGGCCTCCTGAATCCCTCCAGCTTTTCTCCACTTTTCTGGCCTACTTCCATCGCAGTGGCAGAGGGTCCCGCACACCGAGCGGAGTCCTAATCCGAGCTTTATTTAGCTGCCTCACCTTTAAAACTGGAGCAGCTTCCGCACCGTTTTCTCAGCTTCTTCTAACATTACTGCTCTCAATCCCCTCCACTCCTCCATCAGCGTCACTCTGTTTACATTTTGTCATCCGCTGCAGTCGTACAGTGCCTGATATGTTTTGGCAGCTCGAGTGCAGCTTGCAGAGGCAGCAGTGTATGTTTTGTTCAACACAAACGGCATGAGCTGATTGAAATTGGTAAACACATCCACCGGAGGATATTACCAGCTTTCTGCTGGCAAGTTTGAAATGTATGTGGCAAATTATTGGTTTACTTCCTTTCTCGTTTGGAGAGGAATAATTGTGATGGGCTCTCAGTGGGACTGCGAGAACAAGCCAAATTTATTCTTTGTTTCTTATGTAAACACACAAAAAAACTGTTGAAGCACAAACTTTGTAATGATTTTCACGATGACAGTTTGTGCAAATATGCCTGTTTTAGAAAAGCCTGCAGCATTTCTTTCCTCCCTTTTTTTGCTACATATTCAAATGACACATTGTGGAGATATTATCTGAATTTCAGGAGCGGGACCACTCCTCCTTCATGCCCCCTCCGGGCTCAGGCTATAAAAACCCCCCTTCTTCAATACCTGCTGTTCTCATTTTCATGCCCCACCCTGCCCCCCCCCCCCTTTTTCTTTCCTCTCTTCTCCTGTAATCTCCTCTCTTCCTTTCCTCCCTCTATTTCTCGTTAGTACATGGGGTTCTGCCTGGCCCGAGAGCCGTCGCCAGTCCCCTTCAAGGCCTTCCCCAAACCGCAGCACTATTCACACTCCTCATCCCTCATCGCCCATCGTTACCAAGGATGTGGTCCCTGCTAGTGAAATGAGAGCTAAAACACTCATTTGAGTTTTCTCTCACCGTGCGATGAAGACTTTATCGGGAAAAATGGAAACGCTCCAACAGTTTGCAGCTTGTAACATCTACCGTGAATATTCGTCACCTTTAACAACAGTGTTAATAGAAACAGATTCTCAATGGAAACACTGTCTTACAGGGTCGCTCCTTCGGCTCGCCTGGCTAATGTTTGTTACACTAATAACAACCTCCTGCTTTTAATCCTCAACACCCCATTTAAGACGACTGCGTACCTAAATAAAGTTCTTTTCATCTCAGCATGTACTTGTATGCATGTTTTTATATGTGTGTGTGTGTGTGTGTGTGTGTGTGTGTGTGTGTGTGTGTGTGTGTGAGAGAGAGAGAGAGAGAGAGAGAGAGAGAGAGAGCGAGAGAGCGGTTGGTTCACATAAAATTCATAACTCACTATGTCCCAGTTTTGAACTATCTTTGAAGCCACGAAATTGTCTCATCCAGCCTGTGTTAGGTATCATTTCAATTGACACCATGCACTCGGCTACTAGTGTTTTGAATTGAGCATACTTGCATGCTTGTTAGATGGAAACAGCTATCAGGGGAGATAGCGAGAGTGACTCACTCCTCTTTCCCTCGCTTATCGTTTGCCTATTCCAGTCTTGCTCCTCTTATTATGACCTCCAAGGAAGTCAAAATATTCTCATCCTTTTCCCTTTAATTTTTTCCCCCCCCTGTCTCGTATTCGCAGTGAGCTCACGCAGCATGCCGACTGATTTTTGGAAACATTGTGGCCACAGGTGTGCTGTGCACCTGTGGCACAGTTGGAAACAAGCTTGGATTAGTATGAATAAATTATTACTTGTCTGTGCTGTGCGCTCACGAAATGTTTCTGAAATGTTGGAGAGGTGCTGCTATAACAGCTTATTTTTAAAAAAGAAAGAAAAAAAAGCTGTGTGTAAGAGGTGCAGCATCCACCCAAACACAGTTTTGTTCAAAATAAAAGACAATATTTATGTCAAAGCCAGAACTTATGTTGCTGCCACTGTGTTAATTTAGTTAATGAGGAGACGTCAACATGTGTTAACAGTTTCACAGAGAACAGGAAGCTGGATGTACAAAAGTGCTTCAGTGGTATTTTAAGTTAGCAGCAACCTACAGTCAGGTGGGCACCAGCTGTTATTTCTCAGGATTTGTCTAACTCAGCAACCTCTACAGAAAAAAAAACGTTTGCACACATCTGTTCAGGCACGATTTTCCTATGTGTATTGTTATCTTTGTTCTGTGTGTGGAAAAAAATTGAAAGCTGAATTCATGTTTTTTTTATATATAAGATGAATCTCGAACTAAACATGCTGAGCATCTCTGGCCAACTATGACGTTAGTATCGACTTTACAGTTTATGCATTTATAGCAGTAAGAGTGATTTTGCTATCCACACAGTATGTGTCATGTTGATGGTGAACTGACCTTTCCTACTTATTGACTTGTGTCATGGCGGATTCATCTGATCTTCATAAAAAAACCTCGGCCTCCACACTCGGGGGGGATTTAAACAATGACTGGGAAATGCTCCCCCTGAATAACAATTTAATCCAATGCTTTATGTACCTATTATTTGATAATCTAGGAAGCCAAACCCCTATGATGCGATAAAGGTCAAGGAATACCAGCTCTGTACCACTCTGGAGTTACAGAGAGATTAGCCTTAGTGATAATCCTAATTGTTGGAGAGCAGCAGACCTTCTTAGGTAGAGCAAGACGCTTTGAGTTGATTTCCATTGATAAAATAAACAAAATCATACAAAGATCATATTCTGTAATTAATAGATATTTAGTGGATGGACATGTTGAATGAATCGGTAAAACAGTTCTAAGTCACAAGATTTGTCTGGTTCTTTATTCCTTTTCTAAACTTCTTTATATTTTTATGAGCTGGTTTGATGTGTTAAAGCAGTGGCTGAAATTTTGGTCTAATAAAATGTTCTCAGTGCTTCCGCTCAGCACGGCATCTGCTAGCTTACTAGAGAAAACTCTGAATATACGTACTCTATTTTATGTATAATAATTACTATTATTTTGTTGGGTAAAAAAGGTGATTTTTTTTATTGTTATGTTATTAGTGTTAAATCATGTTTTAAAAGGAAAAAGTAAGTGGTGGAGAATTTCCAGGGCTTCTGGTTAAAGAAATATCAATGACAGGGAGCACTGATGTATTACTACAATCACATCGCATTAATGCCCGGAGTTTGTGTAACATTGTCATTATCCTGAGTTCTAGTGATTATTAATCGTCTGCAGTTTGATTCTTAGTTTGCCTATTGTGTTCTCAGGAATGATTTCCTGTGCCATTCAGTGGTGCATTATGGGTAGCCTCAGTCTCTCACTGAACCTGCTCCTGTGTTTGGCCAGCACGTCATAGAGTGGGTGGGAGGTGTCCTTATCTTAGATAAGGCCCACCTCTCCGACACCACTTTAAGGGAGTCCATGTCATGGTTCTGGGTCGGTGACCAGTGTATTTTAATGTTTTGGACTTTTTGTTTTTGGTTTCGTTCTCACGCTGTCTAGCTCCTTAGTCTTTTAGTATTTCTTGAGTTCTAGTTCTAGGTTTTGTTATGTGTTCCCCTGTGTTCTGTGTTTCCTGTTTTACTTTTTACTCTGTCGTCTGTTCCTGTCTTCTCCGTCCTTGCAGCCCCAAGAGCTCTGCAGAGTCCAGGCTCTCTTTGAACTCTAGTCCAGAACACAGGATGAGAGTTATCCGCTGGCAACAACAAGAACATCCCATTAGGAGCCGGACAGAGCCTTGACAGACACTCTCTGTCACTGCTGCTGTGACTGGGAGGCACAGCTGTCAATTAGAATCAGCTGTGCCTCCCTCCTCTTTTGCATTCCTCGTTCCCCTCCGTATGTATATATAGTGTGTGTTACCTATGCTCATTGTCGGTCCGTCTGTGTCACCTCCCTGTGTCACTCTGTGTCTCATCCTGGCGTCATCCTGTGTTTCGTCCCGTGAGCTTAGGGTTCATTTTCGTTTGCTAGTTTTTTCCCAGTCTAGGTTTGTCTTAGTTTTTGTCCTCGTCACCACCTCGTCTGTACTTCCACCACATGTCAATAAAGCTCCCTCATTGCATCTCAGCCTGTGCCAGGCTTTGGGTCCGTTATTCTTCACTCCACACAGCTTGCCCCGGCAAACCATGACAGTCCAGCTCCATCTCCACGACATTGCTGGTCTTGTGGATCAGTTTACTGAGTCTGTTGTCATCTGCGACCCACAACCTGCTGCTCCAGCATGCAACGGCATAGAGCAGGGGTGTCCAACTCCAGGCCTCAAGGGCCAGTGTCCTGCAGGTTTTAGATGTGTCCTTGATCCAACATAGCTGATTTAAATAGCTAAATTACCTCCTCAACATGTCTTGAAGTTCTCCAGAGGCCTGGTAATAAACGAATCATTTGATTCAGGTGTGTTGACCCAGGCGATATCTAAAACCTTGAGGCCTGGAGTTGGACACCCCTGCTCTATGCCGTTGCATGCTGGAGGATGTCACTGGCCATTAGTTACGTCCTGTGTTATTTTGATAGACATGTGTCTGTGCTTTTGCTTCCCGTGTCTCATTATTCAGATTTAGTTCAGCTGTATGTAGTTCCCAGCTGTGTCCCCTTTGCCCTAATTACCTCTTGTGCATTTATTTCCTCAGTTTGCCTTAATTTCATGTTGTGTACCGAGTTCTGTTTCTGAACTTCCTGTGTTTTCCTGGCACTCCTGCACTGCATGACATGTGCATGTATTTTGTTTTGCTTTCAATAAAAGGTGGTTTCATCTGCCCAAGAGTTTGCATTTGGGATTGTTCACCACAAAAACGGACAAAATCTGACAAACACGGTATCCTGAGCCGTCCTCAGTATGCTTAGCAAGGTTTGTAAATATGTGATATGTGTTATATTGCTGCAAAAAGACACGGAGGATATCAAATTTATTCACAGCTTACTATGATCATAGCAACAAGACTTCTTAACAAAATACCAATCAGGAGATAAATGTTTCTGCACACACTCAGATACACTGAACTCTGCAACTAATTTAATTTCCTTTTTTAAATCTCATGTAAGAAAATTTCAGAAAATTTGCTCAGTCATGATGATGTGGCTGCAGACTGACTGTGCTGTAATCTGAGATCTACCAAAGAAGAATGCATGCATATAAAAATGAAACAGAATCTGACTTTATTTGTGCTTTTTCTCTTATTTTTTTTTAATCTTTTCTATCTTTTCCCCGGTTTGTCATCTCTTTCATCATCATCATCTTTTTCTTTTCTCTTGCTAATCTGACCCTCCCCATCTGTCAACTTTGGCATCGGTACACTATCTGTTTATTAAAATGAATAAAAAAAGAAATTGACTAAGAAGAGGCATCTATAGAGAGTTCATAGAGCAAGGCAAGAGTGTTTGGCTCAACAGATCATGATCCTGCTTGCTGAAGCTGCCGAACAACACAGGTTATAGAAAAAAAACCCTGACCAACACACAATGTACAGTCAGTGTTTGGTTAGTTAATTACATGGTGGAGCCCAGACTACACTGTTGTGCTGTGTGTGGTTATTTTTAGTGCCGGTTGGTTCACACCTGCCTCCTGCATCCCTCATAACTGATAGCTCTTCTAGGGTGTATTTCTCTCCTGGGCCTATCTTTTAGATGCACGCACACTGTTTTTTTTTCTGTCATGTGTGAGCTCTGTATTCTTTTTTGGTCTTGTGTAATACATTTACGGCAGAACTAATGGATGCTTGTTTGGCTACTCTGACTGTGCGGTGAATGACTCACAGTGTTAGCAGCTCCAATAGGAAACCTGTTCTCCTCTTAAAGCTGAAATAATTGACAGCACCTCATCTGCCAGCTCATCTAAATACAGCAACCTGTACTTGTGTTAACAGGAGGCAGAATCCAGGTCAAGTCATTATGGCATCATCAATTAAAATAGCATCACTGTCAAACAGCTGCAGTGCAGGCTGTTTCGTGCCTGTTCTATGAGGCAGGCTTCACTAAGACAGCAAGATAAGATGACAGTGTTTTTTTGTTTCCGCGCAAAAGTTCAGTTGCAGGTACAACACCAGTGCGTCACCAGGCCAGGATTTGATCAGCTACTTTAGTTTGATTAGATGTCTGCTGCTGCTCTTTTGGAAATGTAAGTTTACACACAGCAACTCCTGCCCCCTCCAAAACCTTGGACCCACAACCTAACAGTCGATGTAATGGGAAGTGTCAGCGTGTTGTTTGTTACATCAGATCACATGTGACATAGTCCACGGCACTTACCTCAGGTTCAAACCCCCCAAAACAACCCCCCGCCATTTTCCGTGTCACTTTCACACTCCCTCTATAGCCTCTATGTCCCCAGAGTGTATACCAGAAATAATACTGCCACTGAAAAACGGCAGCTTATCATGTCTGTGCACACTCCCGGGCTTCATATGGAGTCGCATGTACATGTATTCACACACCTCACACCAAATGGCGTCCAGGTATTATGTATTTAAAGTGGCAACCTGCTGTTTTCTGTTCCTCCTGGTCTCCTGTGGCTGTCAGGGGCCTCTGATACCGCTGTTTAATGAGCAGAGGCTGGCCTGCTTCTGTTGTTGTCTGTCTGCCGTTGCAGCGCTGACCAGAGGAGACACGCAGGTCTGAGTCCCAGGGCTAATTGCTGCTGCTGGGCTGATAGTCTTTCTGTGCTCCACTCTCATTGACTCCCCAGACTCCGGAGGGATTCCCTCAGGCACCCAAAGACAAACAAACCTGGGCGGACAATCAATAGCGGATGGAAGAGTTAGCGCTCAGCACAGTGTCTGATTAAGATTCCCCAGGAATGTATGTGTTTATGTGAAACAGTGCGAGCTTGCAGGAGTGTTTGCTGATTGTCCTCACTCTGCCGGTGCTAACTGGAATCTTCAGTCAGTCCCTAAGTGCTTGTTTATGTGCTTTTGATTATGAGCATCAGAGTTCAGAACAGCAGCAAATTAATGCTTCAGGTAATTATTCACGCAACATCGCAGGTTCACAATGTAGTCGTGTGAGAGCAGATCATGTGCTAACAGTGAAAAGTAAAACTGCGTGTGCCACTTTCTGTTAGCCCCAGGTATTACTTTGACTTTTTCCTCTCCTGTGTGTCATTTTTTTGTTTCTGCAAGTAAGAATTCATTTTAAAAAGTCGCATATTACGTTAAAGCATAATTTAAAGCTAGGGGGGAAAGATATCACATAGGTTTTCACATTTTGGTGTAGAGTTCACATCTTTTTACATTTAAACTAATTGCATTTTGTGGGTATTTTTTTCTATAGGCTGTAGTTTTGTATTATTCTTTTCCATTTACTCAAATTAGGGTGTTTTTCCTCCCTTTTTATGTTATTTAATTCCATAATAATAATTCAATTTATCTCATTTACAGCTGAATGAAATATCCTACTTTATGTCTAGCATTGTTTCTAATGTAGCAGTATTTAAATAATACATTGGGAAATTCACTGCCTGCTATGTCCAGTGCTAATAGTTAAGGATTTTAAAGTTGCTTCTACAAGGCCAAGTGTACTGGTTAAAAAGGGGTTTTGTGATAGTGTTTTATTGTGTCTGCTGTTTGTGTTATTTCTGTAGCCTCATCCAGAAAAGCTGCTTATGGCATGACGTGTCCCTGTGTACCACTGACTGCCACTGGCTAGTGAGCAGCACAGTGATGTAGTGTCATCTCGCCTCTCCTCACCCTCTCATCCCCTGTCCACCCCTGCTCTCTGGGCTCGTGTTTGCTTTTGTTCTTGTCTCCAGTCAGCCTGACTCACGGTGATCATCTTGACCAAACGCGGGGAAAGGTCAAGGTTGCAAATTGCCTCAAAGCAATCAGCCTTGTCTCTCTCTGCGCTAACAGCGCAAACTCTCCATCTCTGTCGCCATCTTTGCCCTGTCTCCATCTTTAGTCTGTTCTCCTCCATCTCTGTGTTTACCCGGGGTGGGGGGGCAGTTAGCTGTGCGACAGGGAGGTTTGGCAGCTTGAGCGAGGTAAAGGCGGTCAGCCCTGCTTTGAAGTCTCGGCTCTGACCGGCAGTGGGGCGAGGGACTTAAAAGCACACAGTGTCACTGCCTGGGTGACATTTCAGCACAGAGCAGCGTGGCCCAGTAGGGTGCGCCTGTACACACCAATCATCAACAACATTAAAGCCACTGACAGATAAAGTGAATAACACAGAGCACATTGTCACAAGAATTCATGTGAACATGCACGTGGTCACTTAAAAATTATTTCAGTACTTTGGAGTTTTAGGAAGGTGACTTTATTGTAATTCTTATAGCCTTTTTTGCCTGTGCACTAAAGCATATATTGATACACACTTGGTACCTCGGTGCACATGCTGTGTGAGCCACGGCTAGATGTAAGATTTGCGTGCATTTCGTAACTCAAGGACAGCTTCCTTTGGATCACCTGTGCATTCGAGTTCATTGTGCCTGAGTGGCTCTAGCCCAATAGCTTCTTACACATGAAAGACTTCACTTTCACGTGTCACGCAATAGACACAAACACAGCTGAACAACATCAAAGTCTGCCAGCAGCCTGTAGCCGGACAAATGTCTTCATCTACCACCTGATTGTTTCTGCACGTCTCTCTGTCTGTCCTGTAAATGGTGTAAACAGGTGTTAACATGTCAGCCCCCACAGGACGCCACATGCTGTGGTGTCATGATCTTCTGAACAGCTGTCCCCTAGCAGTGTGTGCGTGTGTGTGTGAGAGTGTGTAAGTGAGTGTATGTGTTCACTGTGAGGGTTATAAATGAGGGCAAGAGGAGATTTAGCCCTAGTTTTGTGCAGAGCCAAGGACAAACAAAGAGAAAGGGCAAAGAATGAGAGGGGGCCTCACGGCTGTAAGCAACACATTCACCAGCTCACCGAATCCTGAAACTTAATCAGGACCTCTTTCACATTTAACACACACTACTCTTTTTTTACGTTTAAGGGAGTAATCCAGAATATAACAATGCTGTGAGAAAGTATTTGGCCCCTTCCCGATTGCTTTTTTTTCCCATATTGATCACATTTAGCCCTGACAAGGATAAGCGGTTTTGGTCACACTTGCATGTTTCAGATCATCAAACAATTTCAAAGATTAGACGAAGATAAGACAAATAAATAAAAATATGTGTTAAATTATGATTCGTTTATCAAGTGAAAAAAATGTAAATCTTCCTGATCTTATGTGAAAACAATTTCACTAGCCACAAGCAGGCCTGACTACTGTGAGACCTGTTGAACTGCTTAAATATAACCTGACAAAGTGAAGAAGACTAAAAGATCTCAAGGAGAAGCATCTAACCACCATCTAATGAAAGAGCTGAGAAACAAAATCATTGGCATGATCAGTCTGGAAAGGGTTTCAAAGCCATTTCTAAGGCTTTGGGATTCCAGTGAATTATGGTGACAGCCATTGTCCCCAAATAGAGAAAACTTGGACAGTGGTGAACCTTCCCAGGAGTGGCCAGCCTACCAAAATTATTCCAAGAGTGTATCAGCAACACATCCAGGAGGTGACAAAAGAACCCAGAACAACATCTAAAGACACGCAAGGCTCACTCGCCTCAATTAGGTCAGAGTTCACAATTCAGCAATAAGAAAGACACTAGGAATAAATGGCATCGTTGAGGTAGTTCCGTCGCAAGCAGGATGCAGCGTTTACAAATAAAATTCAACATTTGTCTCATCAGTCCAAAGAACATTGGTGTGATAGTGTGGGTCCACGACAACCTGCTATAACTGATGGATCCCTGAATTCTGCTCTGTACCAGAAAATCCTGAAGGACAATGTCCATCCATCAGTTTGTGCCCTGAAGTTCAGGCACACTTATGCAACAGCACAATGATTAAAAACACATTAGCAAGTCCATCTCTGAATGGCTAAAAAACAAAACAAAATGAAGGTTTTGGAGTGGCTTATTTAAAGTTTTGACTTAAATTTGACTTAAATTTCAAAATCTGAGCTTTTACAATTATAACCTTCTGTTACACACCCAAAGCTTTAATGAGACAAGCTTAAGATTAAGTACTTTTATTAAGTTTAATAGTAAGATTAATAGGGAGCTAATGTTACCTGTGATATAAATGTGTGTTTCTGTCCTCAGGTGGACGTGGAGACACTGGACTACCACCACTACCTGCCACTGTTCTTTGATGGTTTAACTGAGACTGCTTTTCCGTATGAGCTCTTCGCCCGCCAGGGAATCCATGACATGCTGGACCGCGGAGGCCCCAAGATCCTGCCTGTCATCCCCCAGCTCATCATGCCCATCAGGAGTAAGTCTGGGAGGGTGCCCGCACTCACGGTTTACCAACCACACAAAACAGAGCTCCTCTCTCACGTGACCCAGTGTGTCATGTCATTTTACCTTCGCTTCACTCTCTCGTTTTCTCAGGGAAATGTATAGTCACCTGGAGACAAATCCAAGTCAGTTACAGTGTTAGTAGAAGCGAGGAGCCGGATTTAACGTGAAAATCACATCTTTAAAGCTAATTAGAAGGAGAGAGAAACCACAGATGAAGTTTTAAATATGTGTAACTTGACGGTTTTAATGATTACTTTTCAGGGCTAAAGTCTGCTTTGCAATCACACAGAGTTATTATCATGGCAATTTTCTGTGATGTTAAAATATAGCAGCCTTTCAATTAGCTTTGGCAGCAAAATGTCCTCATCATCTTCATCATCATTTACATTACTTTTCCAAACCTTTGTATATGTAAATATTATTATTATTTTAACACTGATAGACAGCAGAGTAATCATCTCAGACTTGAACTGCAGCCTTAATAAATATTTTTGCATGTCATTATTTCATTATTCACTATTTGGTGGCAGCCTCATTAGCTTATGATCTCTGACACTAAAAGGCATTCCTTTTACTGAACCCATGAACTGGCTAGGAAATTGTTCACTGAGGTTTCAGGAGGAGAGAGTCATTGTACTGCAAGGCCTCTGCTTCTACATAAGCAGAGGTCTTTTTGCAATCACAGCCAATGTTGGCTTCACTATACGGGCATGGAGGCTATATCTGCCGTTACGCTGTGGGAAGCAGGCAGGAAAGGACCCAAAATGCAGGACTCTCGGAGACGGAACTGAACTCAAAACACAGCTTTATTGCTGGAATTACAGATTACAAAACTAAAACTGTAACAAGTAACAAGTAAAGTAAGGAATTACTATTGCAAAAAAGGTAATTCGATTACTGTTACTTTCCCTTTAGCACGCTGCGTTACTGCGTTACTAAAACTGATCTTTTTGCAAGAGTGTCTCATGACAATGACGTAAGCGACTGCGACGTTTGTGGCAACAGCTGTGTGCAGATCAAAAATGGATAATATAATGAGTGCAGGAGAGTTTAATTCTGTAAAAAGTGACAAAAACATTACCGTCCGCTGTTCACTGCGTGGGAAGAAAACCTTTTACAGCGAAAAAAAACCCTAAACTTCCAAGCAAGCACCGAGTGCACTGCCACTGGAATGTGAAATTCACAGAGAAACTGCCGTATCCTTCCACTGATCTCTGCGACACACCTGCACCAGGGCAAACCTCCGCCTGCCCCACTCCTGCTATACAGGTGAAAATAGAGCAACAGGACCGCTGGGTCATTGATTTTATTTATTTTCTGCTGTGTTTTACTTGCATCTATTTGAAAGAGTGAGTGTAAACACAAAAAACTATTTTATTTTATGTGCTGGAATGTGCAGAAAATAGGTTTAAATATTAAACAAATTTCTTCCAGTCAGAGAATGTTGCATATAATTTAATGTATGCTTGATGCATAAAGTTAAAATATTAAAACTAATGAAACAAGTTTTAAAAAGAGACTTTTTCATTTGGTTGCATTTTATATGATGGATTATGCAGAAAAAGTAGAATTGGGCTGAAAGATCTCTTGCTTTATTACCTATTTAGGGTGTAAATCCTGTTTTAAAAAGTAACTAAGTCACTAATTAGTTTTGAAAATAAGTAATCAGTAAAGTAACAGGATTACTTTTTTTTCGGGAAGTAATCAGTAATCAGTTACTGATTACTTTTTTCAAGTAACTTGACCAACACTGCTGATGAGAAACTGAACATTTTGCACACAAGACAAGTGACTATCAGAATAAAACAGGAAGTGACAAGAGCACTGAGACTTGGACAAGGACATTTGAGCTTTACACTACAGGGGATAAAAAGACATGGAAGCAAGCAATAGCCAAACTAGAACATAAGAATCACATGACAGACATGACCTAAAGACAGAGAGTGAGAGAGCAAGGGACAAGAAAGAGAGAGAGACAGACATCACAGGGCGCTACAACAACACAGGAAACTAGACACAAGAGGACGGGGAACACAGAGAGGAATGATAACAGAAAACCTAAAGCCTAGATAACAAACTAAGGCTACAAACGGAGATCACAACTATAATAATGAAATACTAGGAACAGAATATTAAATAAACCTGAATCAAAAGTCAAAACACAAAAGCTGGGTCATAGACTGGGACCATGAAAATGAATTTCCAACCGTGAATATCTAACTTTCACATTTGAAAATCACTCAAATAAAGGGCCTGGTAACGTTATAGTTAGGAGTAAGGGGCAAGAGTTAGAGGGTTAAGGAATCTGACCTTAATGAAAATGGATTTCTCACTTTGGTTTTATAGATAATATATATTTATTATATTTACATACATATCTTTTTTAGACTTTTCTCAGACTTTGCTTTGGAGATTCGATGCAACAAAAATAGAACAACATGCTTTACCAGGAAAAGAATCACCTGTCTTGCAGTCTGCTGCTACAGCCGCTTCTAATATTATACAACCAGTCCTGATGTGGCGTCCTAATTTGGTTTCGCTGTCATACAGTTCCTATTATTGCATTAACCCTCAGGGTGAAGCGTCCTTGTTTTTTTTTCTGTTTTTCTATTTTTCATTTGCCGGAAGACGCTGGCTCTAAAAGTATGCCTGATAATCTGCAATGAATGTGATGACATGCTACATTTAACTCTGTCATCATGCTGTGCCTCCTTACCTTTCCAGGCTGACACGTTTACACGCGTGCGCACAGTCTCTCACACACACACACACACACACACACATACACACACATTTTTAAGGAGGGCCGAAAGGTTGTGCCTGAGGGCGAAGTGGTGTACGACTTCAAAAATAGACTTCGGAATTCATAGGGATGCGAACAGGAAAGGTTTCATGTGCAGCAAGAACAAGGAAGAACAAGGAAAGAAGAAGTTGGAGGAATGCAAAGTGTGGCTTTGTTGAAAGAATTTCAGCACATGCACAGGCACAAAGTCTCAAACACACACACACACACACACACACACACACACACACACACACACACAGAAACTCTTTTGTTTGGCGCCACTGCCAAGTGGAGTGTCAGTTTCAAAGTCGGAGCCTTTAAGTGGCGCCCAGTGAGCCTGCGGTAGTGTTCATGTCATGGGCAGTTGGCTGGGGGTGTGTACGTGTGTGTGCTTCTTGTTTATGTGTGGGTGTTGGATGTCTGTGGAGGCAGAGGGGCATGACGGCCAACACCAGGCAGGGCTGTTGGAGACACAGAGACACGGTGACAGACTGACCCTGGCAGAAAGTCGCACTGAGCACAAGCTGCTCGGTCTTAACTGTTTCACATCATACAGTGTAACAACTCCGAAGTGTCGTGTGTGCGTACGCTTTACTGCTTTATAACAACCCAGATTCCCAAAAGTTGGGATGCTCTGTGGAATGTAAATAAAAGCAGAATGCAGTGATTTGCAAATTTCATAAAACAATATTTTATCAAATGATTATGTGAAAATCTACCATTTTAAGAAAAAGAGACAGGCATATGTTTTTCGATGTGTAGCATCGCCTTCTCATTTAACAACAATAAATGAACTCAGGAGACCAGTTGGTGGACTTTTAGGAGAGCAGTGTTGTCCCAAATTTGGTCTGATGTAAGATTCTAGCTGGTCCGCTGACCTTGATCTCTGTTGTCATAGTTTTCTTTTTATAATGTGACAAACATTTCACTTGTGGGAAGGTCTGGACTATAGGCTGGCCAGTTCAGCAACTTGTACTCTTCTACTACAAAGCCATGCTGTTATGATTAATGTGGTTTAGCATTGTCTTGCTGAAATATGCTAGCTCATTCCTGAAAAAGCCACCTGGGTGTGAGCATGTTGCTGCTTTAAAATCTGTATTTACAGCTCAGGATTGACGGTGGCTTTCAGATGTACAGGCTTGTTTTTCCATCTGAGATGCAGCTTTTGTGGCTTCTTCTTTGCATGATAGAACTTCAACTTACATTTTTGGGTGGCACAGAAAACTGTGATTTCAGGCAGTGATTTCCATGTTTCTAATGCAGTGCCACCTAAGGGCCTAAAGATCACAGGCATCTGGTGTTGAATGTGAAGCTCGCCCTTTGTGCACAGAGTTTTCTCCAGATTCTCTGAATCTTTTGATTGATTTTTTTTTCTCTTGTTCAAATCCACCTTCTCGTGTTGAAGCTGGTGAAGATGGCCCTTCCTTTCCTATGCTGTGAGATTGAGGGTTACTCCAACCAAAACCTGCAGCTGGTGGAGAATTGGTTCATGAGATGCCACTACACTAAGCAGAGCAAGGACTACCAGCTGCAATTCAACCCCGCTCAGCTGGAGTTTGTTGATAAATGAGATAACCAGTCAGTGCTTCAAAGTTTTTTGTCAATAAGTATTTATATTAATAATTAATTTAAGCACTGGTTTGCCTTCTTTTGCTTGCACAAGTGTGTTTGCAACCTCCTCTACCACCACAGATAGATTGTAAGTCTCTATACAGGCACGTGAAAGCAAAATGTCTATTTGGCCCTCTGTAATGAAGCACTCACTTTACACACAACTAATCATTATACACAGTGGTACTTGGCTACTCAGTAACCCAGACAGCATTTTATAAGTTCAAACCGCTCAGCAGTTTTGGCCATTTGCCTTCTGGAGGCCAGACCAAAGGTGATGGTTATGCCCCTAATGAAAACACACACTTCGCCCTGATAATGGAATTCTAAATGGCTTGCTCCTTATTAACTTTTTCGTTTATTAAAAATCAGTCCCGTTTTGCCATCCACAAGGCAAAACCGCCAGTCCGTGTCTCTGTTGCAGATTAATTACTTTTCTATGGCGTTGGAAAGAAGGAGGGATGGCAGAAAGAGGAAGAAAGTAAAAAGCCATCCACAGTTTAAAATGGCAAGATATATATTTTTCTCCTCTGACGTTAATACATCTTCAATGTGGCTGGCAGACTCTTATCTGCAGAGCGACTGAGCCACATCAGGCCCTGGTGAATTTTGATGATGACTGCAGGTTACCCAATGAGAATACACAATGAGGAAGGCTCTGGCTGACATTATACTCTGAGGCCCCGGTCCTCAGTGACTGAAAGACTGAACTCTTTCCTACTGTACACCATGCTCCCTTTTGCTTGCTTTAGAAAGAAAACCTTACTGTGGGAAAAGAGGCGAGAGCATTTAATATATTTTTGTGGCGTTGACGCATTTCAGAAGGCTTTTTTTTTTCCCGGTGTGTGTTTGAAATGACAAATGGTTTGCTATGAAACATCAATTTGTGTAAGTAAAGTCGTAAAAAATGGTTTTGTTCAGCCAAACAGATCCAAGGTGACTCAGGAGACAAGGCAGAATGTTTTTGAAACGCCGTTGTTTTGGGCTTTCTCTGGCGTCCTTAAACAAGGAGGAAGATTCTGAGCCATGCCTGCGTGCAGTTGATTGGCAGAGCATTTGTTCGGCTTTGAACTAAAATGAGACTTTCATTACAAGGAGATCCTCAGTTACGCCTCTGCACGAGAACATCTTCATCTGATCTCAGAAGTGTATTTATACCCCGAGCGAGAACAATTCACTGCTAAACTCTCCGAGGTGTCGCCCCTGCCTCTGACATTTCACAGGAAGCGGAATACGGGGTCAGCGTTGTTTTATTTCCACGCTGAATACGAAGCAGGCCTTAGCATGAATAGATGATTATTCAGATTTGTCCCAACACAGGTTTTAAACCAGCATTAATATATCAGGCCCTCGGCTGCCTTCCACTCTGGCTCTTTTAATTTTTTTTTCCTTTCTCTTTTTCTTTTTTTTTCTTTTTTGCAGTGAGGCAAGAGTGCTGATGAATAATTGAACAGTCCCGCGGTCCAAATGTCACAGCAGGGAAAATTGTTTGCGCTGGCTGGTAATTAGAATTTCATTGTTTGTTATGTAGGTTTGAAATTCCTGTCATTCCACATTCCACCTTATCTCGGTGATGGCAGATATCACTGCGCTTGTCTATCCGGGGGAGACACTAAGGCAACGATGGAGAGATGGCGTGAAGCACAATACATTTGCTCATTCAGCACACACTCATTCACTCACTCGCTCACTCACACACTCGCACATTGTCGCCGACACAGATAAAGTCACGCTCCTTCTCATTCTCCTGCTCTCAGATGGACACAAAGCAGTGGCCCTGGTTCACATAGTCTTTTATGAATGCCGTATGCAATATTCCTTGAACCTTTGAGCCTCATGTTGTTTATGTGACTCTTCTAACATTGCGTAACTTGGTTCGTGTTTTGTTACTGCCACATTCAGCACTGCCTGTGCTCGTGACTGAGGCTGACATTTTTGTCCCATTGCTTGTAAAATGCTTGCACTGGAATGTGCACTCATGTACGCGCACACGTACGGGTACGCTTGTGTGTGTGATGTGTGAGTGGTGTATGAGAGTGTGGCTCCGTGTGCTCGGGACTGCTCCATGTTTGCATATTAGCTGTTTTAACACTTGCACTGAGTGATGCAGTACGCTGTTCTCTTTGCTGCTCACACACAATCTTTTAGGGCTGGTGCCCTTTTCCTCTTTCTCGATTAGTCTTATGTGAGTTCGAATAAGGTGCTGCAGCTAGGTATGGGTAAATTACTATTTCTACTAATGACTTGAAATATATATTGATTCTAATGTACAAAAGACTTAAATAGCAGTCAGAAAAACAGAGATCCATGAATGAATGAATAGAGATTCATGGAAGAATTCTGTCATGGTAGAGATCGCAAATGTCCCTCCAATTCCTCTGAAAGACAAAGGGTTTAACTTGGCTGCACACAAACATGTAATCCCACTGGTTGGGTTAGTTACTGTTACAGGTTAGTTCGAGGCAGGTAGAACCACTTTCAGGCTCCATTCATTTAGACAGGGACTCACAGTAGCAGTTTCTGGAAGTTAATTAGTCATTATTCTCACTTCTGGAAGCCTTTGAGCTACATGCAGGGCTATTCATATAGTGTTGCTATCAATTTTGTACTCATCTTGAAGCATACACTGTAAAAAAAAATGTTGTAATATAAAAGTATTTTACTGTGTATTTTACAGTTTTGTACTGTTTTTCTAGAATATCATTAAATTTACATAAATAGACTGTGATTTTACATTTCAAATGTAAAATAACATAAAATCACTGTAAATGTAATAAAACATAATTTTCTTGTTTTTTAAATATATTTGTCTGTACATATGCATATTTAGATTGTTAAAATACATTCACAAATGTATCATAATTTCACAAATATCTGTCCATTATTTGAAAGATTGAACTGTTAAATTCAAATGTAATGCTATGGAAAAATATATAAAATGATTCTTATAAACTTTTTTTACATCAAATAATGTTATTTAGGGCGATCGTGGCTCAAGAGTTGGCATTTCGTCTCGTAATCAGAAGGTTGCCGGTTCGAGCCCCAGCTCGGACAGTCTCGGTCGTTGTGTCCTTGGGCAAGACATTTCACCTACCACCTACTGGTGAGGCCAGAGGGGCCGATGGCGCGATATGGCAGCCTTGCTTCTGTCAGTCTGCCCCAGGGCAGCTGTGGCTACAACTGTAGCTTGCCTCTACCAGTGTGTGAATGTGAGAGTGAATGAATAGTGGAATTGTAAAGCACTTTGAGGGTCTCGAAAAGCGCTATATAAATGCAATCCATTATTATTATTTAAACCAACTGTTAACTGTATATTTCTGTACATTTAAGTATTATTATTCATATTGCCGCATTCATTGACCTTGTTTATAGGTAATTTCATTGTTTAATGAAATTACCTATAAACCTCTGTCAGTGCGCCCCAGGGTGGCTGTGGCTACAATGTAGCTTGCCATCACCAGTGTGTGAGTGTGTGTGTGAATGGGTGGATGACTGGATGTGTAAAGCTTTGGGGTCCTTAGGGACTAGTAAAGCGCTATACAAATACAGGCCATTTACCATTTATTTAACATTTTAATCACATTCAAATGTTCCTAATTTAATGTTTAAAAGCACTTGAAAAAGGCAAAATCCTATGTAAAATTTGGGCTACAAACTGTGTGTGTGTGTGTGTGTGTGTGTGTGTGTGTGTGTGTGTGTGTGTGTGTACAAACCACTGATATGGGGGTAATAATCCAGAAACCTTTTTTATTTCGTTAGGTTTTGTGACTCGAGGGCAGTGAAAAGAAATTTCACCTTTATTTTTTATTTAAAACTTATTTTTAGCAAACTTTTTCTTTTGGTGTGAAGCACTGTGCCACTCATTTTGTCATTTAGCCATGTTTCTGATGATCTTTATAAACAGGTTCAACATTTCAATAGAATTTTTGGAACCCCCAGCTTTCATGTTGTCTAAGTGCTAAGGAACATTCACATGTGGGTTTGCAGGTAAGCGGTCCATGTTGACAGGAAGAGAGGGATGCCATTTATTGCAGTAGTTTTGTAAGGATTGTCTATTACCTAGTTTTTAAATGTTTTTTTTCACTAAAAATAAGCAGTTGATGGACTCCCAGAACGGCTTTCTGGCTTCTGGTGAATGTCAAGTATTTCCTGCCTTTTAGTTCTGTTTTTAGCCTCTACCACCCGCGACAGGGAATGGTAGAGACCTGCTGTTAAAGAAAACTGCTACAACCAGTCCACACTGAACAGATAATCAAGCTGAAATTCTAAAAAGATCTCCAAAGCAAAGTCGATTCAGAGTCAGTCATTAAGTTGTGGCCTTTGTTCCCTGTAACAGAAACAAAAATCTCTTTAGTTGCAACATCAACAGTTTATGAAGAGGAGGAACCAGATACCTCCAGTTGGCCAAGATGACGAAAGAGCTTTCCTGTGAATTTGTGTCACCTCACGTTAAACAAACAATTTATTGTGTTTGAATGTTGTCATCATCAACATGACTGAAAGGCAAACCTGTTTGATTCCTATCTTGAGTGACTTGCCTGTCGACTGACATTTGTTCTGTGGCATTTAATATTACGACAGCTTTACTAACCAAAGTCAGTAGCATAACCACGAAGCAAAACCTGTGGCTACGGTTTCTCTAAATTAGCGTGGAGCAGTTGATATCCTCATTCATTGCATCTTTAAAGTCAAATGGCTGGCTTTAATACTTCTGCCGTGTCCTAGTATCTTTTACCAGATTGAAACTGTATAATAGCGGCATTTCTCTGCTATTCCTATTTTCCTCACCATCAACCACAGGCTCTCAGTGTTTTTGCACTCCGTAGCTGATTTCTTTGTTTTTGACTATTTCTTTTAAAAGGTTTTTCTTTTTTTCATGCCTTTCATATTTGTTTTTCTAAGTGCTTACAGGCAGAATAGTCAGTGTGATGGTATTGCAAACCCCTTTTTTGTGAAAGTAGGCGTCAAATGACAGTTAAAGGTTTCATGAAGAGACTTGACTTTTTTTGGTGGGGGTATACTGTTTTAGACTGCACAAAGGGAATTACCAGTGCTCATTCAAAGGGCCACATAAAATCCAAAGCAGCCGAAATAAAACAACAAGTATGAATATGCCAGTCTTAGAGGCTAATAACAAGTTATTTTCTAGCCCTTTCCTTTCTGTCTTTCATCTATCTTAATCTCTGATTTGACATTTGTCTTATGTTGTTTTCTCCCCCTTTTTTTCCTCTCCATATTTGTCTCTCTGGATCACGAGCTCTCCATTTCTCCCACCATCATTCTCTTTTGTTCTCTCTATCGGTGGGAGATGGAGTTAAGTGCAGCTGTAGGCCAAATAGCCCAGTGATTGGCTCTCACTTACTCCTGCCTCCCCAGTGCATTTGAAATCACTGATTGCAGACAAGCTAGTCTAAATCAAAGCTCTGCTTTAAGGAAAATTCTTTCAAGGAAAAGGGAGTCTGCTAAACCCATTCCCAACGCAGATCATCGCCTTCACTTACATGAAGAAACAATGTGTAAATTGACTGTATTTAACTGATATTGCTAACTGATATCAAATTATGTTGCTGCCCTTCAGATGCCCTGAACACAAGGAACCATCAGGTGATGTGCACCACCGTGAAAGTCCTGCAGCACCTGGTGATGTCTGCAGACAAGGTGGGAGAAGCTCTGGTGCCCTACTTCAGGCAGATCCTCACCGTTTTTAACCTCTTCAAGAACAAGAGAAGTGAGTTTCAGGCACCAAGCTCTGGAGTGTTTCAAGGACAGATGATGTGGGAGGTGTTTGTCTTTTGGAGCAGATCTTGTGTAAGCTTGTTCTAATATTGGCATGACTGCAGAGCAGCAGTCACGGGGGGAGGGGCATGAACCAGGTGATTTGACAGCCCTGAGAAATGCCACGTAGAGGTTAAGTGTCTCTTTTTATTTGAGTCCAACTAAAAAGGGATTCTGTTTTCTGCATTTTCTTTGCTGTAGACTCAAAGCTTCTGCCCTCGAGTCCTTTTTACTTTTCCTCCTTCCACTTAAGCATCCACTTGACAGAGAAGCTCAATTTTGTCTTTTCTGCTGTCAGTCAGGCGGCATTGTGCAGTGCTGTTGAGGAGGAGACTTTGTCCTTGCTCTCACTGAAAGGCTGCACCTGGGTGACACCAGGACCTGGGGAGATTGGCATCAGATAGGCAGGGCTCTTTGTGTGGCTGTGTCAAAGCACTTAGGATGGTGTGACATGATGTGGACCCATTGAAGGCTTAAAGGCACAACCAGCCCCAAACACCACAGCAGGGTGTGGAGACTGACATTGTGAATCAATCATCTAAACACAAGCTTTAACGGGAGAAAACACAAGGCTTTAGTCTCTTAATCAATATCCAATTTGAATCTGTTGTCTCTTTAATTCGCTTACATTTATCTGTTTGTTGAGATAGTGAGAAAAGACAAAGGAGGGAACAGGAAAGCCCGCCTTATTAGCGCACGGCCTTATGCAAATCTCCTCCGTAAATTAGCTGTCAAATCAATCCCCTAAACTGTTTTGAAGCGCGAGTTTCTCCGCCACACCAAAAGCTCCGGAGTCAGCCGGTGAACCTCACCATGAATATATCTGCCTGGTAGTTACCGTGGCGCTCTGTCCACCTGCCTCAACTGCTCCTCTGTCCTCCTCTGGCAGGCATCGATTAAATCCGAGCCAACCTCTCACCTGGCAGGCGTCTCTGCTATCCACCTCTTGAGACCAGCCTCTGCCAGAGAGAGGTCCATACAGCTGCCAAAGCACAGGGCCCAATCTGCTAAACAAGGACAGAGCTTCCTCTTCAGTAGTTTATAGGCATCCGGCAGAGTTTCTCTCCTGTAAAGTTTGACGAGAGTTGAGGCTGAAAATGTTACCAAAGTAAAGTATGTCGGTGCAAGCGAGCGTCTATATACTGTAAGTTCATAGATAGCTGGATAATTTCCTTGTGTTTCCCCCCCGATCACCGTCTGAAGCCTTAGATGAGCTGTCACAATTCATGTTCTGTTCTACCCACTCCCCTCTAACAGAGAAAGATATAACTTCAAATACAGAGAATAGATGCTTCCCTTTTGGGAGGGGGGAACAAACACGGTGTGAACTAGAACTAGAGTTCTTTCTGCCTAATCCACAAATATTTCAGGGTTGTTGTTCTCTCACAGTCTTTCTCTGTGTGCCTTTGTCTTTGTTTCTCTCTTCTGTTTTATGGCTTGTTTATATCAATATCAAAGCTTTCATTGAAGTCCATCTATTATCTAATATTACTTATATACACCTCCAGGTCCATCCCACACTCAGTCGGCTGTCTCAGTGCCTCAGACCGAGCCTCTAGCAGACAGGCACGATCATTGTGTTAATACAGTAGAAGGCACAGAAGGCCGGCTAGTTGTGTGTGGTAACTCCCACACTGTAACTCACAGAGCTTGCATGGCATCCCTCTTATCTCCTGCGCCACAACGGGACCACTGTCCATTTCATGCCAAATGTGTGTGTCTGTGTCCACATTTGTGTACGTCTGTCATGAATAGATCTGTTGTATCCCATATGCAGCTGTTGCCTTCAGTGCTTTCTGTCTCTCCCTGCTCACTGTTGTCTGTCTGCCAGCCTTGGGCACACAATGCTTTACTACACATCTATGACATGCCCCACATATACTTGCACATATACCATTGCACGCCGGTCCAGATGAGGCTACACAACCTGACTCTGTTTCTGTCTGCCCAGTTGTTCGAGCTCCGAATCAATAGGCTGACAGCCACTGCTGCAGGGTCAGGGCCACAGTTAGATATCACCGACATCTCATCGCGGGACAGATCCCTTAGGCTGTGTTCCCACGCTTCCGCTGTGTCGCTCCCACTCTGAGACAGGGTTGTGACCTGTTAAATTGGTCTGTATACAGCCCTTATCTGAGCCATTTTTCCAAGGTCAGAGACGGAACTTAACAGCCATCTCCAGAATGGACCCTCGGGTGTCCTTTCACTCAGACAGAGCGCTGGCCCTCTGACCAGAAGAACAGCGTTACAACCCACCAACCCACATGTTCAGTCTTTTTGGGGTCCAGGCCTCTGTCATTGTTCAAAGAGAGAAAAATATGCCTGTTTAACTCCGGGCTGCTGGCTGCCATTCTTCCCACTGTCACAGTAATGCGTCATTTTGAAGTGCACAATAATGAGCAATCACATAGTATCACCATCCTTGATGTACCCTTTTGTCTCCTGAATCAACGCTCTCAGCTTTTGTTTGCTTTGTGTCTTTTGTTTATCAACTGTTCTTTGTGTATTTGTCTACGTGTGCATGTGTGTGTGCATGTGTGTGTTTTAGAGACAATGTTGAGGACAGTGTAGGAATTTCTCCAATACGATTTGCATGGCTCTCTTGTTTTCTTGATGTGATGAATCTTATCCCTAATGAAATGCAACAATGTTCCTTAAGAAGGAGAGATGTGCTCCCTCATCCAGCAAATTCCTCTTCTGAGCTCAAAGGATGGGAACTCATCTGCCGTACTGTACATCATATCAGGAAGGGACTCTGCAGCGGAGTAAACAACATCGAAAATATATTGCGGGGTTGTGAATGAAGATGAAATGTATGCCAGTACTGATTTTATTTAGTAGATTAGATGTTGGCTAGATCAGTGAATACAGATTCTTTATTACTAAATTCCACTTTTTCACAGTCGGTTATGTTACCTTATGATAAATAGGACCTGGTGAGCTGAGCAGATGTAAAGAAAACTATGAACACTAACTCGAGTTTAAATTTTTAAAAAGTCCTGCATACATGGTGTCTTTTCGACACAAATCACTTCTAGTGGGACCCAAAAATGGTCACTTCAGTGCTCGAAGCATAGCTGGGACGTTAAAACAATTCAACAGACTGGTTATTTAAATAATCACCCCACAGTATACTCCCTAAACATTTCTGCTGTTAAGTTGTGCATTTATAATTCAATTAAAATTAACATCGGTTTTCAGTTTACAGTAGCAGCCATCTCAAAGCACTTCTGATGATCCCCTATGAGCGAGCACTGGGGAGCAGTGGGAAGGAAGAACTCTGTTTTGGCAGGAAGACAAAGCCAGGTGCAGGGAGGGGCAGCCCTCTGTTATAACCGGTTGGTTATTAAGGGAAAAGATACAACTTAAAATAAGGACAAACTAAGAAGGACTGGCGAGAGCGAAGGATTTCAAACTGTGAGTTTATTGGGGATGGCTTATTTTCACAGCCAGCCTCAAGTGGCTATTTAAGTTGCATTTTTTGGACTTTCATATTTGCTTCATTTTTCAGCCCCAGATGTTGGTGCTTGGCTTCAGATGAAGTCTTCAAGTTCAGTTTTTTGTTCTTCTCTATCCATCCAACTCCTTTAATAGAGACAAAAGTGGATTTAACAGGGTGCTCCACATCAGTGGCAAGCATCTTGGTTGTGTGTTTATCGAAATTGCTCAATCATATAGCTTTTATATGCAGCTGTCGTATTAAAGCTGTTGTGTTTGGTGTAGCGGAGACTAAGCATTTAGAAATCTGTACGACCAGGAGGAGGGCCTGGCGTGCTCTGCCACAGTGAATGAAACATGAGCTCGCAGATTTGTCTGGTTCCCAGGGTAGCATTGTTGTTGTTGCCCTGATAATTTTCTTCGCTTATCTGTAAGGTGTAGGTCCTTAAACACCTATTCATCACTGACAAGCGCACTCTCGCTGTCTCTCTCTCTCTCTCTCTTACACACACACACCCACAGAAACACAGTTATTCACACTTATTGCTCACACACCAGTGATCTGGTTCATTTAGCCTCTTTTATCTTTCTGCTAGGAATGTGGCCAGCTATGATAGGGTCTCACCCACATGCATTGCTGAGCCTACACACACAGACACACACACAGACACACACACACACTCTACAAGTTGTGATAGTGGCTCTCTGTCTTCTGTGTCTGGACAACTGGTGAGGTTTTTGTGTTGGTGACAGATGCAGCACTGTGGCTGTATCTTATCTCATGACCGCGCTCTATCTGAGTATCACATGACGTGGTCACAGGCACACTCACAGGTCACGTTGGGCCTTTTTTATTTATACGGCGGCTCAGTTACAGCCGATGTTTGGAATTGAATGGAAATAAACACGGGTAGGTGGTTCACCAGACAACCGCCACCCCCACCCCCTCCATCACACCCTGATACAAGGACATGGAGAGTCATGAGGAAGGAGACCTATTCCACTGTGTTCAACTATGATACTAAGAGAAAAGGCCATCTTGAGCAGAAACACAAGGAAATTAAATCCTTTTTTTTTTCCTCGGCTCATTTTAATAAGACAGAAGGCCAAGCGTATGCCTGTGTATTCAACCACCTGTGCTCCTGTCCACAATACAACATAATACTCCCATTTACTGCCACACCACTGCACTGTGGCGTGTATGATGTTGAAGCTAATTCCTGGGGATTCCCAGTCACAAACATTTGCTTTATTTAATGACCTTTTCCAGCTGCTGTTGTGAAAAATTAATTCACTGCCACGCTTTCGTTGTGTACATAGCAACGCTATGGAGGAGCCGCGCTCGCACAAACACACAAAAACACGCACATAAGCCTATGCCCCCACTATAATCCATCATCTTCCACAGGCACGGAGAGCTCCTTTTCCCCCAGTGGACATCAGAACACACACCTCATCTTCAGCTCCTCTTTCCACATAGCCCCCCTCCAACTGGAGATATCTATCAAACCATCACATCCTGCCGAAACCCCTCCGCCATTACAATACGAGATGAATGGGAGAAACACAGAGCCAAAAGAGAAATGGAAGAAGATATAGCATGAGTGAGCAAGAGATGAAATCCAGGTATACCGAGTTGCCTGTCCTTACCTGCTGCATTGTTAGCATGCTTCACAGCACATAATGACTTTTTTTTCTTTCTTTCCTAAAGCTTAAGAAAAGACACAAAGTTGAGGAAAATAGTAGAAATATAGTTTTATATTAATGCCGCCCACTCCCCCCATTCCCCTCCCGCCTACCTCTTTCTATCTCCCTCCACTCCAATACTCCTTGCGCCTGCGGATATGCCCACCTGTCTCTGTTAATTTCTATTGTCAGCAGGTCTGAGGCGGAGCAGCCAATCAGTTGCGAGCGTCAGCCCTTGGGCCTGCAGTCACTCCGCGGCTCCAATTTAAAGGTCAGCTGATAAGCAGCCAGATTCATGCATAATCTGGGCTGCTCCGCAGTCAGACAGGCAGACTGCTCAATGAGCATGCACACACACACATATCCACACCCAGCATACACAACTCATTCTCTTGGTCTGATCGACCCTCAGAAAACGAAGAAGAAGACGTATTTCACGTGCCCTTTTCTCGCCGGAATAAATGCCTGCCTCTATTGTTCCATCAAGCCACATAATGTACTTTTACTAATTGTTTGAGAGGAGCATCTCAGAAAGAGCCCGGCTTTATGTTTGTTGATTTGTTCATCATTTGGTACATAGTGCCTTTCTTGCGATGTGAAGCACTTAGGGGAATTACGGGATCTTTAACAAAGCACAAAACCTGGCAGTGCGCTTAAAATGAAATAGAATTTGGTTATTTAGACCAAAATACTCAATTTTGCTCTACACGGGCCTGATATCCACTTACGAGGACATTATACTGCTACTGTTCTATCAAAATTTTAAATGAATATTCTCATATGTGACTCTTATTTTTCTTAAAAAAAAAAAAAAAGGTAAAAAAAAAAAAAAAATCTGGTAATTCTTTGTTTTTACATTCATTGGGCCCCAATATGCCCAAATATCAAAGAGAAATTAAAAATGCATGCTGTGGAAGAGTTCGCGTCTTAGGAGGTTAAGACTAATGTGTGACCCACCTGCCAGTAGGACACAAATGTCAAATTTAGTCAGAGCAATGAGTAATGAATAATATTACAAACTACCACCAGGGGAACCTGGCCTACACCCTGGGAATCACTGCAACAGAAGATGCAGAAAATGTTTTTAAGCTGATGGATGAAGTAGAATGGGTGTTTTTCATTATAGAAATACATCCACAGTAATTCCCTTCCCTGTGGTTCCTTGGAGTAGCTAGTTCAGCAATCTTCACTAAAATTTAAATCTTGGATATTTATTGGACAAGAATTTAGGCTCCAGATCAGTCTTCTAAAAGCTGAATGTTTAGCTTTTAGACAGCTAAGATCGGGTTACTGAACACAGTAACTTCTGCTTTGTAGATGAATGTGTAGGTACCGTATCCTTAGTGATGAAACATAAGTCTTCACTTTCAGTGGAGCTGCTCCTTTCATTCCCTCTAAATCCAAGAAGCACCCAATTACTTAATTGGATGAGTTATGAGGGTCCTTTCCTCACCCGATTCCCTCCCATCTCAATGAGATTAACACACTCTGTAATTAATGAATTTGGGGCACTTTGAAACGATTTGCAGGATTGTCCTGGCTCCGGGGGCCTGACATGTGTAACACAATTATCGAGTTGTCGAAACCAGACAAAAGAGTGAGATGAATAGGCCAGCATTAGCTGTGTTTGCTAAAAACAGGTGATCGTTCCAGTCACAGCCTGGATTAGATTCGTGGGCCACTTTGTTGTCATTCAGATTAGAGTGCATGTGTGACGATGGCTCCCGTGTATTCATACGTATGAATCCGCGTCCTCGCATGAGAATTTTTTGGGCTTCCTGACTTGGTAGTGGCAAGCAGAGAGCTCTCCTCCAGCTTCTTCCCACATCATCGTGTTTGACATCTCCGCGGGCAGGCAGCGACAGAGTGCTGGTGTGTGTGCAGACATTTGTCCGGCCCGCTTTGGATCAGCGTTCGCACCCTGCGTCAGGTTGGCTGTCGGCTTTCATAAGCGCACCTCCACGAATGGGTCCGCCGCTTGAACACGGAGAGAGAGAAAAAAGCACAGTTTTGCAAAATAAATAACAAATGGCATTTCTACAGGCTTCTGATTTTGTTGTCTCCGGCAAGGACACTCATAATAAACAATGAATAAAATAGATTTTATCACCTCTGTCTGGATTCGTGTGATACACCCGCATTTCAAACAGGTCACTGTTTGCAAAGCACTTGAGATTTTCAGGCGTCCCTGCTGTGGCAGTCATATTACATCTGCGACTGTCATTTTTTGTCACCTCTGTCTTCTTTCACACAGAAGTTCCACTTTAATGCGGCCAGGAAAACCACTCGGTCACCCATAGTCATTCTCACTGAACCAAACAAAGCCAGCGTAATGCTGCCACAGTGTGCCCCCCCAACCCTACCCCTTTAGAGACCCACACCCCATTACTGCCCCTTCTGGGCATATTTCACTGACAGATATACCCCATTATCTCATCATATGCCAGCCAGTCTCTGCACTGTCTCTAACTGATGTATTTTGCTCATACAGTCAATAACACAGCTTTTTTTTGTCATGTTTCTATCATACAAGAGTGGTATGAACACTGGAATTTTATTTACTTATACCATGTAGGTTCTATTTTATTCTGTTGTTTTTTATTTTGTTTTTTCCTGTTGTCAGTCTGTCTGATCTGTCTGTCCATCTTATCCTCATTTACAGCTCGAGGGAACTTTTTTCCATTATTTTCTTCATCAACTGATGTTCAGTCAAGATCATGGTTCACTCACAATTTTTTTTTTTTTTGTTTTATCATGACTCCAGAATTCATATTCCAATAATGCCATAATAATCAGCCTTATACAGACTCCAATAGATGGCTTTGGAAAATGTGAACGACAGCACATGTTATTGACTTTTAACTGTTTAATTTTCATATATTTTCAAGTTTTACAGCTTTTCATCCTGATAAAAGCATCCCTACATGGCCATTCATACTGCACCAAAGTAATAAAATAATACAATTTAACAATTAAATGACAGAAAAAGTCCTGTATGTTCCACTATTTCTTTTAAAAGGCTGTTTTCTGTGAATTAACAGAAACCTTTTGATTTATAATTACAGAACAGTCCGAGCAATGTGCTATCAAAACCTTTTATGTTGTTTTACACAATAATTTCTCACAATTTAAACTCAAAGAGTCATTCTGACAGATGCTTTTTTTAAATACAGGAACATTTCTTTATCTGCTAGAAAAACCTGATAAAGAAATGCTGCTTTTTCTTGCAATCATATATTGCAGGGATCAAATTAGCAGTTAAACTTCGTTTTGTCTACAGAAAGGAGAGTTTCACTGGTTCTGCCCACTTAGGATTAAAGTGGGCTATGTGTGGCCTGTCATGTAAAATAAGTTCCCTGACATAAACTGTCATCTGTAAGCTGCACGGTGTTAAAGACGTACATGAAACAAATCTCTCAAATGTAGCACATGACTTCAGTATTCAGCTACGAGCTAACGGTGTGCTCAGAAATCAGTAGCGTCACTTGAAATGTTTTTCTCCATGGAATACGCTTCAAGCGCGTTGCCTTTTCAGTGCTGCAACATTGCTAATGGTTAAATTTCATTTAATAAAGGAAAGATTAATATTTAAATAGGCTGCTGGCAATGTACAGTATTATCATTTAGAATGCACATTGCACATTGTTTGCATAATTAATTCAGTGCAGCTTCATCTGTAAATAATATTGTTACCACACCAGTTGCACAGACACAGAAGACCGTTATCAGGATATGTGTGTGTGCTTGCGTGCGAGTGCAATAGGGCACACTGTCACTGCTTCGCAAACACTGAGAAAATTCCCACTTTAGTGCCTTATTTACTTTCAGGATCTGTTCTGTCACACAAGCGTGAGTGCAGGATACACACACACACACACACTTTCTGTGCCCTTCAAAGTCAATAGAGGGGATATAAACATCAACGTCTACGTCACACTGTCACGTGGAATGTAGAGTATGCAGTCTGCTTGGGATCATATTTTATAGGCAGATTCTTGACCTCTGCGGTGAAAGCTTTGCACATGCCGTGCACTTTCTAACATCTTCGCTTTGGAAACACAGGATCAAAAGATGTTAGGAGCATAAACAAAACACTGCTGTGGTGATTTATACAAATCCAGTATTCCTAGTTTTCTTTTCTATGTATGTGTTGGTGATAACAATGCAAGGTGGACCCTTCATCTAACGCCTTGCAACAGTGGCCACATAATTAACTTTATCTGACTTTCAGTACCAGCCAAGGCTTTAACATTATCTTTTATGCTCCGTGTTTGCTCCCAGTCCTCCTTTTCATAACCGAGCTGATGCATAGTTTTCGCTTTTTCCTTCAGTGTAGCCCAAGTGCTAAAAGCCTTAGCTTCTTTGTTCTGCTCTACTGTTGACCCAAGATAGATGAATTATTCACCTTGAGGTTTGTGGCAGCTCTTGTAACGTGCTGACCCGCCAACCCCTCTGCATGCCTGGGACACTTTACATTACTCCCAAAGGAGATGCACCCATGGTTCTCCTCCTCTCCCCTCAGCTTCTGTCTTCTCCACCACCTCCTCCCATCAAATATTTAGTCTGCGTGGATGGAGAAGCAAATCCCCAGCCTCTCTCGCCTCATTTCTCTACAAGCCTCGATGTTCTCCTTTACTGTGAACCACATCTATACTACACAGATGTGGTCTCACGGTGCTTTGATAGCAAACTGTTTCAGTATCTTCCTCTCACATTTTTCTTCAAAAAATTATTTTTTCTTTCATGGTTGTTTTTAAAAAAAACAAAAAAACAAAAACGAATATATGGAA
The DNA here is from genome assembly GCF_041146795.1 of Maylandia zebra. Classification (NCBI taxonomy): domain Eukaryota; kingdom Metazoa; phylum Chordata; class Actinopteri; order Cichliformes; family Cichlidae; genus Maylandia; species Maylandia zebra. The sequence continues at coordinate 25,122,130 of NC_135185.1, forward strand.
ATATGCTGCTACACCAGGGACATTTTATCTTAAAAGTCCAGGGAAACTTACTATTTCCTTATTCAAGGTAACTCAATGACCAATGACAAGTTAATAAGTTTCCATTTTAGCTAGTACTCTAAAGGTTTCACTTCAACAGAGGTGTACAAGGCTACTAAAAATACAGCATCTTTTAAGTAGTAGTACAATTCATCCCAAGGAGAATCGGTTTTTCTCAACAAAAAAAGTTCACAAAACAACAGTGACTCTGATGCAAGTGTAATATGTGGTGGAGCTGATGCTTCTACACACACAACTCACTGGAAAGAGGCAGCAGTAAGGAGGTGCAGACACAGGGTTAAATACATAAATCTACCCATAATCTTATGAATCATATGGAGTTAAATTTGAATTGTTTTTATTTTTTAAGCTAGGCTAAAATATGTATGTAATATGATATCTGCTGGCCTGGGGGCAGAAGGGGGCTTTTATTTGAGAGGTGACTCTAAAATAACACAATTCTCTCTTAAAGTTTTGAACACTTTTTCTTTTCTTTCGTTGTTTTCTGTAGTCTGAACTGGGTAGGGCTCATGGTCATTTGTGAGCTCACTCATCTTGGAGTTGCCTGGCAACCGCACCATGACAACGAGAATCCCGGACGTCACTATAGGCGGTCAAGAAGTAGACAGCCACGTGAACTTCAAAAGCAATGAAATACAGAAAAATGCTGCTACTGTTATCATTCACTCTTTGATTTTTAGTCTTTCTGTTAAGTTTTGCTACCCGTGAGACGGTTGTGGCTTATTTGCCAACGTATGTGTGTGGTGTTTTACTTCTTATGTGACTCATCTAACTCTTCTCATCTAATGCCAAAACTATTATAGCATAACATGGTCCACAAAGATATTCCTTCAACTATTTCAGCTCTGATTGTTGTTCATTTTATCATTGAAATCCAATTTTGAAGAAATCACTGATTTGAAACAAAAGTTTTAAGGCTATAGCATGCATATATATATATATTGTGTGTGTGCGTGTGCGTGCGTGCGTGCGTGCGTGCGTGTGTGTGTGTGTGTGTGCGTGTGTGTGTGTGTGTGTGTGTTGCACGCAGGTGAGCAAGCTCTGGAGTTGAGCTTGTGTTCAGAGCATGTGTGTTGGCCCCTGAGGGGTCACAGTCACTCTCTTGTGTTTGTCACCATAGTCTTTGTTTCCCACAGGCCTACTATTCTGGGAAGAGAAAGGTCATCTTCCCCTCGGATACTGGCACCTTAAGGATGCTCATAACTGCACACTGTCTACAGAAGAAGTCAGCAGGTTCTCTGCTGATGATTTTTAGCCTCTTTGCTTTGTATTGTTTTATATTTGTATTTAGAGTAGAGAGTAGTGGAGGCAAACTTCTTATTACAGTAGGGTTCCCTAATTATATATTGTTGTGTTTTCATTTAGGATGCTGTGTATTTGCATCCATACATATGTGTGTGTGGGTGGCCGATGGCAAGCTGAAACAGATGCTGTAGGGTAATTTAAGGTAGACTGAGAACATCTGTGCTTATTGAGTACTGACGTATGCAGTAGTAGAAGCAGGGTCACTTACTTCCTTCTCTAGTTTTGTCTCCCTGTGTTTCCTGGACATATGAAGGCAAAGTAATGGGAAACTGATCCATGCGGGACCTCTTCCCCTGACCCTCTATATATAACAAAGTGACCCACCTATAGATTAACATGAGGCCTCCCCTCATTAGAAAGTACAGAGATTTAAAAAAAAACAACAACTTTGGTGTAGTATGAATTTCATCACCTGGCTCCATATGTGCGGAGAGATGGGACAGCTGCTTTTCAGCCATTGGAAAATAGCTACTACGATACACACCTCCAGCTTTAGGGGCGAATAAGAGAGGAAGCCATATGTTGCTGAAGGTTATGTGAGACCATGCAAATTGAAGCTCAGCTCTCTTGGTCACAAGAATGATGCTTTCAGCTTGAGAATTGTAGTCTGGCAGTTTAGTCGCTGATAAATGCAGGCAGCAGTGCATTGATTGGAGCATTAAAGCGGGTGCGCCACCTTTTTCTCGAGAGTCTCCTGGAAACTCTCATGACACAGCGCCCTATCAATTGGGTGATGTGCATATTGATTAAGTCAGAGATACTTTAGAAGTCCTCACCAACAGGATACGTAAGAAAGGGCTAGATTTCTTAATGCTGTCGGAACAGCTATAGATGATTTAGATTAAACTGCCTGCTAGCAAGTATGATGTGCTCAATATTTGTTTGTGAGTTTTAGTCTTCCCTGTGCGTAAACAGAGACTTGGGTTCCCATGTGGCAGTATTCATACTGCTCAATGCCGCAGTCACCGCAGGGTGGGCTTTTATTAAAGAGTTGTAATGAGTGAGAGCCATCATAAGCCAGTTGCCTATTGATTACCTATAAAGAGCACTCAGTGGAGACGTGCTGTGATCCATAGATAATGCTTTGCACAGGGAGGCTCAACTTACTCTGGTTCCAAACCTCTGCATCGCCAGCCACATCTCAAATTTTGTTGAGCAATTCAAATGGATCTGGCAAACAGGTTGGAGAATGAGCCTTTGCAGGCAGGAGTACACAGCAGAGTGGTAGTGAGTCAGTTTAAGAGATTAAACGTACTTACAATCAGCTGTTAAATATTTTTAAAACACAATTGCTATTTATTTGGTAGTTTGTAGCTCATTTAACAGCCACATAGTCATAGACCGGATATGGACTTGCTACAAACAGCAGTATCCCTGCTAATGCTGCCTCAGTGCTGGAAAAAAAATGACGTCAAAGCAGCCAGACATGTTTTTCAGGGCAAAATCAAAACCTCCCACAGAAAGCAGCTAACAAGAAGGCAATCAGGCAGAATAATGGAGTGGTAACAAAATGGGCTTTCAATTTGAACATCAGTGCGGGCTCAGCTACCGTACCAATAAGGCCTGAGCTTTGAAGTCACGACAATAAGACACACAGAGACTCGTGGGCATCCACATACACACAGAGCCAGGAACAACACACAGAATAAATACATTTATTCTTGTGTCAATAAAAAAATAAAAGCAATATTACATGTGAATGTTGCTATGCTAATGTATTCTGAGGCCTACTGCTAACAAACAGATGATTGATTGGTGAGTCTGTGACATTGTGCTTGTCTGTTTGTAAGACCACTGCAAGCTTTGCCTTTGTGACAAAATAGAACCGAGCAAAGGACGACATCAATCTGGGAATGAATCTAAACAAAGTTTCCTTCTTGAATTTCTATTAGAGCCTAAATTTAATTCATCTTAGACAACGCACATAATGTCTTCCATATAATGTTGAGCAGAGAGGCAATTTCATTAATGACTTTTTCTATTACCCTAGAAAATGTTTGCATAGGCCTAATGGTAAAAATGCTCCTCTGTTATTGGAACTGTCTATAATTGATTTGACTGTCTGTGATTTCCACATTATTTCCCCCCTTTTTTATTTTCTTTTTTGTGTTTGTTTATCGCATTTGATAAATATTAGTTCTGTTAAAGGGTTTAATTAATGTATTACTAGCAATTACTACCAAAAGATGCTTTTGAGTATTTTTTATAATTGTAGTCCACCAGAATTTTGAGGCAAATGTTGGAATATATTGTTTTTACTGCTGTAGATCTTAATTGCTTTACATATTTTTGCTATCACACAATGACTAATAAAAATACAGTGCTAAAGATCATAGCTAAACTAACTTTTTTTTAATGTTTTTGCTAGTTTACTCTTTTCTTTTCTTGCTTGGCTAACAACAGTATGGGTCAGACCGCTGTGTCACTGAGAAATTTCTCATTGTTTATCTGTTTCACAAGGTTAATGAACCATTTTTACAGAACAATCAGTGGAGTGAGAAATAAGTGGCAGTTTAATCAATTGATAATATTTTAAGTGGCTATATGCTGATTAAGTCCTTTTTCCAAACGTGTCAGACCTAAGGTGAAGGGGTGTGGCTTTCCCCAAACAATTTAGTTTTTGGGCCTCATTTACAATATAACTGTGTGGCAGATTGTGAAGCATATAAGTATACTGCATAATGCCCAGTTATGAGAATTATAACCATCGCTATAATATCTTAACCACCCTCTTAAACATATAGCCCGCTAACTAAGAGCAGGGTCTCTGTGGGTTTGTGTGTGTGATTGCTGCATGATGCTGAAGCCTGTAAGAAAGACAGCTGCGTCCGTTCCTTGTACACAGACTCCAAGAAAGGGTTCTCTCTGCTGGAGAGGGAACAGTAAAAATGCATCATAATTTCTCAGTAATGACAGCGGAGCTGATAATGTCAGAGCTTATCAATATGAGCCTTAGTGTTTTAGCCCCAGTGCTTGTTTAATGCTGGGTTTCGGTACCCATCCCTAATCTGAGCTGATTGCTCTCAGTGGAGAAAAATATGGAGTATTCATTTTGTATGGGGGAGGGGGGGGAAGAGGAGAGCGATGTTGTATTGAGACCAAGTGTAAACTGGCAAGATTCAATAGAAATTTTCTTAGAATAACAGCACTGTCAGTTGAAATCATAACACAATCTCTCTTGTTGTGAGTATTAAGTAAAACCATGCCCCGTAGCAGATTTGCTGCCAGACTTAATCAACTATTGTTTGATGTTCTCCAAACTAATGTTGTGGCAAACCTGGGGCTTAAAAGATTTAGGCTGGCTTGTGCAAAACTACATGTAAGGTACAGAAGGCTTATGCTGCAGCATCCACTGTTTTGTCTCTTAGCTATAAGAGAGCTGGAGGTGAAATATGTGCTCTACATCCCCATGACCTCTCACATAAAATAGATCCCCAATCAAAAAAATAAATCGTCCAAACCATGGTAATTAAGGTTAGGATCTGATTTAGAACAATTACAGATGAGTGAAGAATTAGCTATGATACCGTCATTTCAATGGCATTGGCACTGCTATGTTTGCCAGTACTATAGGGGGTTAATGGGGAGAGAAGGCATGGCAGTGGAGCTGGAATGGACAGAAAACACAGACTATTTGTAAGTACAGCTACATGCACATGTCCCCCTGGGGCTGGAGGCTGGGTGGTGAGATTGCAGAGTCACCCCCATCACTAGTGATCCATGCACACAAGCCAGCACCCTCTTGACAAAACACACAGAGCAAGTATTGTTGCCACACGCAGAGACATACACACACATGCCTCAGACAGTTCATTTCAATGCAAATAAGTGTTCACCCCTCTTCTGGGAGGAGTTCTTGGCAGACTGCATTTTCTCTTCTCTATCATATGGAAGATCTAGATTGTATAGTGAGCTCTCGGGCAGAACCAAACAGCTATGAGTACATATAGTGCATCGCCTGCTTGAACTGATTTGCTGAGTTTTATGTTAAGTAGAAAGGACTTTTTTATCCTGCACTTTGTTCATGGAGAAAGATGCAGCCATGCTCACGCAGCGAAGGATGTGTATTTACAATGTCTTAAATGCGCAGTGTAGCTTTTAATTGTTTGGCATCGCAGAGTTGCTGTATTGTTATGCTGATGTATGGTCCACTCTGCACTGTATGCCTGCAGCATTAAAGATGAAGCTACATTCTTCCGCCCTCCCAACGGGCCTTTGTCCTCAAAAGAATGGAAGCTCCTCGCTTCATCGGATAGATTACAGCCAATTAAATGTGTCCGTTATCACCCATTAATTACCGCCACCACTTCTGCTAGAAATAGGCCTGACCAAGCAACGGCTGTGGACGTGAAATTGACCCAAATACATCAAGATGAGTTTCCATTTTTTACCTCTTTAATCAGCTCTCATCAACAGAGACCTATCATTGAACCAAGTCATCTTTCACATTGATTTGCAGTTAAATGAGTTTTGCTGGGTTAGCATGCCTACAGTACATGTATGCGCTTATGTTAGCAAACGAACATGGACGTATGCATGGGTTTGGGCATATATGTGCATTTGTGTTTGCACGCTACTATGTGTGCTTGTGTGCTTTTTGCATACACAGCACGTGCATGTGCTGCGTGTTGGGTATTTGAGGTCAAAGCTGATGGACTGGGCTTCCTGAGAGACGTGCAGCGGCCCTGAAGGATTGACACTCTGTGACACCTCTCTCCGTCTGCCTGATTAGTCACCTCTTTGATGCAGCAGCCTATATTAAGGCTCTTAAGTAGAAGACAGCCCGACACTTGCTAGCTGAATAGGGCTCATAATACATAATGCTGAAACACCATCTTCCATCATATGCCAAGCTTCAACACTTTTTTTACTTCCGTATTGCCACTTTTGGAATGTATTGCAGCTTGTTGGACTGTTGTCAGTCCTGCATGTGGATTCTTAGAAAATCTGTAAAATTTCAGGGAATCAAAGCAAAATGATTCTCTGTCCATCTACTTTTTTCATGTTTCCCTCTCTCTCTCTCTCTCGCTGTCTCTCCCCCTGGTACTATCATCTTTACAAGCTCAGGGGAGCCGACAGCTGCCCTCTAACCCTGAAATCAGGCATTAGAGGAACAGCCTGACAATTAGTCTGCTATTGCCTCACTGGGATGGGATCAGAATAACAAGACAAAGAGCAAAAGAGAGGAAGATAGACAGGTTTAAGATAAATTCCTGCCTTGGGAACATTTGAAGACACCTATTAAGGGTTTTCCTTTTTTCCCAAAGTGGAGCATTATCATGACCTTAGCAGTATGTGACATTTTATTTCACATGCTTCATCTTAACCCTCTGGCAAAATATGCAATGCTATACTGACCCTACAGCAAGCTAATGCAATTATTTCAGTTGTTTATGGAGCCATGTATATTCCAGAAAAGCAGGGTAAGATAAAATAAGTTGATGGGAGACAGCTAGTGACAGCTTCTTCTCCAAGCTGGCATCAAATTGGTTTTCTTTTTGGCTAATGTTAGCTAATTATTGCTAGCTTTTCTGCTAACAGTACCCAGTTTCAAGACTTGTCTTGTAGCAAAACACTCTGTAAAAGATCCAGTGCTGATGTGGCTAATAATCTAGCTTACCATTTCCAAATTACGTCATCAGTCACAAACAAATCCACATAAAACTATGTAGTAGTTAGCAATAATGCTGGCATGTAGATAACTGGAAATATAAATTGAACGGCTTTCCATTTTACATCATGAGGTAAAGCCTAGAGATCTGTTGAGGACCACCTAGCAACCACCAGTCACTACAGAAAAGGCGTATTTCCTGACCAATTGTGAGTCATTGCTGAAAGCGGTTATCTAACGCAAGCTATCTAAGAGACGTATACGGTGCTACACCAAAAACATCCTTGCGACTGATTTGTTCGTGAGCAGATTGCCACAGTCCCATGGTGTTTATACTGAAGATGGCAAGTGGTTTGCAAACACTTGCTAAGCGGTTATGAATAAAAACACAAGGTATTTTTTAGAAAATACAAAATAAATACAAACTTAACTGTCCATTTCTTTAAAAAAAACATTAAATATGTATGCTGTACAATCCTTCACCCTGGAGAAAGAGCGGTTCAAAGAATTCATTAAAAGCTCAAAATTACCATGACAGTCCTACCCTTGATGATGGGTATGGTGTGTGTAAACCTCGGACCACAAATGTATCTACGTTTGTTGAAACTGTGTGCAGTTCCAATAGTATAATTCAGCTAAACCATTAAATGCTTTCTTCTTCTTCATAAACGCATACACTTTACTCTGAAAGTAACGTTTTTCAACATATGGACTGTTAAAAGAGCAACGTGAGAGATGAGATAAGTGATGGAGTGAAAAATGGCAGAAAGTTTCGACCTCCTGCTACACATGTGAAAAAAGTTACTTTATATGAATGTGTGTGTGTGTGTGTGTGTGTGTGTGTGTGTGTGTGTGTGCGTGTGTTTAAGCGATCAAACTTCCTTGCAGCTCCGTCAGCTCCACGGTTGTAGAAAACATTTTACAAGATCAAAGCATTTAACACTCCCGAGCCCTAGGCCAGCTTCCTCCCAACCCATTTCTTCACACACACACACACTTACATACACAAACACACACACAGACATACTAGGACATGTACTAGTTCATCCAGCCTTTACCCCTGCACGTCTCGGGGGATTTTATAACACTGAAGTCACCCAAACATTCCACCTGGAAACGACCGCCACCAGGTTCTGAGATAAGCTGAACATAGTCGAAGCCCCTCAGCTCTCATCTCCTGAGCGGCAGCCACACCAGCAGCAGAGTGGTATCAGCTCGACCGCAGCAGTCACGCTCCCTCCCTGTCTCCAGTCTTCCCTATCCCCCCCCCCCCCCCCCCCCCCCTCCTCCAGGTGCTCTTTGACAGAAATAATTGAGGTGGGGAGGTGGTGGGAGGTTAATGAAGCACTCCCAACACACAGCTGACCTTTCCCCAGCCCCTGCGCAAATCATCGCAGCACAGTTTTTTGGACATTTTTAAATGAAAGCCTTTAAATAATTTATCTAACTATAGTTCCCGCAAGGCCCTTCATTAGAGGTTGGCCGTGACATTTTCCTCCTCCTCCTCCCTCCCTCCCTCCCCCCCCATCCTCTCATACTTACCGCCTCACATCCAGTCCAAGAATATCACTGTTGATTTCTCTCGCCTTTGTCTCTCTTCCGCTGTCATCTCTTTCTTGGTCTCTGTGTCTTTTCCTCCTTCCCTCTCTTCCCTTCCCTCTCCGTTTCTCCCTGTTTGACATTAGCCGCATTAAAGATTGAGATCTCTGGTATACTCCACGCATGGCTGTGAAATGACAGCCAGGCGTCAAGACATGAGATGTGATTTTTGCCGTGGTGGAATGGAAATGGAGCACATTTAATCCTTAAATGTGTCGCGGGCCAACTGACAGTCAAATAGATTGCGAGGAGGAAACAACGGAAAACCTGAAAACTGATGAATCATTCGATCATGTACTAAACTAAACGTGCACATTAACAAGTTTGCTCCTGTTTTGTTGCCTGTGTGAGTTTTCTTGTGTAATTGAGTAGCTGGCGTTACTTAAAGAGGACCGACTCTGCCATTAAGACAGACAGACGGGCAGACTTAACCTTTATGGCTTTACTTTACTTTGTCTCCACAAGAAACAGGATGGATGGCATTGATTTCTGCTTTATACTTGACTGTGCTGAAGACAGATTTGTAAAATCCTAGGTGCTACGAATGGGTGAGAATACAGGTGCAGCTACCAGGGAGGGAACCAAAGATATTAATTAACAAACTCTCTTGGAAACAGATGGATGTATAAGTGCGCCTGAATTGAACACAACATAGGCATGAATCAAACACAACAATAACAAAGTCACCCTCTCTGTCTGGTGCATTGGTGTGAAAGACAAATATCCAGATCAAATATATATTAAGTGAAGAGCGCTGTCGTATTACAAGAAATACAATTCGTCAGGTCTGTTTTGCTGATGAAACGGAGAAAAATGAGATGTGACAAGCATTTGAGTTATACAATATTGATATTAGTGGAAATGTTATCAGATACAATGTGTGAGGCAGTGCAGAAACCCAGGCTTCCCAGGGGACGAGCAGTAGTAAGGCAATATCCTCAGACACTCACACAGCTTGAAAGGCTTCTGTATAGCTGTAGGCAGTTTTCAAAAAAAAAAAGGAAAAAAAAGGAAAAGATCCCAGCAAGTCATTTAAGCAGACCTCAAAGAGTAAGTGTTATTTAACCTTTTTGGTAGCCAACACAACTATAACCAAAGCAGAACCCCAAGCAAATCAACAAAGCATTTGGCAACAAAGCATCAGGGTTTTCCTATTAAAAAAACGTGTAAAATGTAATCATTTTCTTAAGTAGTGTTTATTTATTCAGAGTTAAGTAAGGTTGCACAGCTCCCATCCCCACCATGAAAAAAAACCTGAGCACATTCAGCAGTTTGACAGTCTTAAGGCTGCCTCTGCTCTGCACACAGAGAAAAATATTCCGATTAAAAACACATTTGTTAGTTTGACAAAATGCACATTGGGTCTGGAAATGCAAATACAGAAACGTTATCCCTCTTGGTTCAAGAGATGTGTTAGTCTGGCAGGAATAGACAAGTCCGGTGACTAATTTGTGCGTTCCTCCATCTGGCGCGCCGGCATTACTGAGGTGGCAAGTCATAGCGACAGTGTCGACTGCTGCCGGTGACGGGCAGTCAGAATAATGATGTTAGCCAGTGGCCCGGTTACTGCTTGTGGTGCTTCCTCTGGGTTGCCTTGGTTAGAGCAGGTAATGTTTTAACTGAAAATAACACCACAGTAGGTTGATTGAGTTACTCTGTAGCACTTAAGAGCATCTTAGGTAAGGTAAGATGCTGGTAAAGGGTGGGCGACATAGCCTCAAAGTTATATAACGATATTTATTTACGATTATGATATTTGTGACAATATAGAAAGTAAAATACAGAGAGATACACAGTGATTGTAACTTGCAGGCAGCAGCGATTGTCGCTGATGGCAGAATGTCTAATTCAAAATGTGAATCAATTGAAACAAGGTGCCAGCAGCAGCTTTATAAGACAATAGCAGTGACTCACTATTATATACAGTGACAGTGACACAGCACATGACATGTTAGGCCTAGATAGTGTTTTCCATGGAAATTTAAAGTACAAGTATAAAATAACTGCCTAACACTTGAGTTTAATGATAACTAAAGTAATTTAACCTTGAAACTCTTCAGAAGCTGAACAGTATTTGCCACATAATAAGGATATTTTCTACCTGGGATACTTTATCTTGGGTCAAGCTTTTTAACCATCTCCTTCAAGCCCTGCTTAACCACTAGGTCTTTCCATTTCCTTATTGTGCTTTGAGTGCACTAATTGAGCACTCAAAGCGCTTCTGATGAATGCATCACGAGCAACTCAGGGTTTAGTATCTTGCCCAAGGATGCTTTGAACCACCAACCTGCTGATCATTAGATGATTTGCTCTACTTCCTAAGACACAATCATTTATATATCACGATACGACATTGTTATTACTATTGGTATTATCACAGGTTGGTATGATAGAGTTAGAGGTTACTTTTGGTACTCAGGTAAAAGAAAAAGAGAGTTTCCACTCCTACTATATAAATCCAGACTGATGCAGTGATGCTATCTTAAAATAAATGTGTGATTAGATTTGTGGTGTCAGTTTACCCGACAGAACAAACAGAGCACAGAGAGCTGTTTTAACTGGTTCCTGATCAAAGACGGTTCTTTTAGCTTTGTTTTAACAGTCAAAAGCTAATCAGTGGAGTAATGTAACGTATCCATTGCTGTGTTTCATGGATACAACTGCCCGTGAAGGAACCCATATGGAAAAGAAATAGTAAAAACTTATATGACTTATATGTCATATAAACTTATATGACTAAATCATATAAGGCTTACATGATTTACTCATGAAAGTGGCCACTTTCACATTACTTTCATATATTGTTTTAGTAAGTATCCAAAACATACAAGTTTCATTATATAATTTTTCAAGGGATCTTATATCTGTTTGTATGCTTTTCATACAAGTTTCACACAAGACAGATACACAAACCTTATAAGATTTATATATATCTTTTCCATATGGGAACATAGTATTTCAAACATATAAAGCTTTGATTGTTTCATTTGTTACTGTTGTTGTGTTTATGCACTTAATATTGTGCAATAAAAACGATTTCAGTTCGCTTCAACTTAATGGCAAAATAACTTTCTGCTTATTTTCTGAACAACATTCCCCTAGAAAAACATTCGATTTTTGGTATTCGGTATTTTGTCCGACTATGCGATTGCATTAGACTCCCTAATTGTAATTCTCTCTCACCATGCTCATTAGATCATTTGACAACAACACCATGAATCTTTTACTCACGTCATTAGTCAGGATGTGTTTTCACTCCTATAATAAATCTGTTTCTTTGCCACTGCAGTTCCCTCTTTCTCACTCTTGCTCTCTTGCTATATCAGAAGTTCTTTATTACCTGGAAACAAGAGCAGATTTATGCCTTTGTCTGGGACAGAGGTAGGTATGGTTTACAGGGTGAGTGGTGAGGGATGAGTTGTGTGCAGGATTAGTTTTCAGGCCAGAGGAGAGGGTTATCTGCCAGTCTCTTACCTTGTGCTGTAGTGGATGCAGGCTGAGATATTAGGGAAGGACTGCTTCATTAACTCTCAGAGACCACAGCCATGTGGTCTCGCTGTGGCTAACTGTGTTGCTCACCTTGGAAGACTGCTACTCTTGCTCTTTTTTTCCCTCTTGCTCTCAGTTGTGTCTGGCCCTTTCTGGTCCCCCTTTAAGGCCAGGATTTGCATTAATAACAGGGGGCGCTAGGCGAGATGTATTGGATAGATGTGTAAATTTCACTTACATAAAGATGGATGGCTTAATCTACCAACAGGAAGACATTTATAAGTAATAACTCGGGCAACTTTCCACATGACATTGTGGTTTTAAATAAAACGATGACGTTTGGATGTGTGTATTACAGAGTAAAGGCAAGTGAGACGGTCCATTTAGACTCCTCTAATGCGCTTTAAATCCAGACTGTAGCACCCAAGACTAAAGCATGAAAAGAAAGCTATTTGTATCTTACAAAAATAACAATGTCTCAGTGTTTTTATTGTTTTAACAGAGGTAGGTTAATGTTTTCACCTTGCAGACTTTAATATTTTCCCGTGGCTGCGTGATTGCATTTTGATGATCTCCTGTGTCGTGTGCCTGGCGATACGCTTTGCTTGTTTCAGCGGGTCGTGCTGTATTTCAGAGAGAGCAAAGGGTGAAATGCAGCGTTCGTTTCTGCCTCAAACGCATTGCTTCACCGATCTGCTTTCAAGATCTAAGCATTTTGAGTGTAGGAGTTTTTGCATCCCATTTTTCTCCTGGTACGGAAATGCAGACAGACACACACACCCAGGACTATCACAGTAAGTGATTGGATGTTAACCAGTCTGGAATAAAACAGATGGAAGGGCTGCGCTACAGCACCAAACACAGGAAATGGATTTATTCAGCCCCCCCTCCTCCTTTTTCCCATAATCCTTTACTGTCTTCTGGCCTCCCACCATTACACACTGACATACAATGATACACTGATCATCCACAACATTAAAAGCGCTGACAGGTAAAGGGGATAACATTAATCATCTCATTACAATGCAACATTTGCTGTGAAACCTTTAGTCCCGTCATTAAGGTGACACACACCACCCACGTAAATATTTTTGCTGACACCAGCAGAGGTCCCGTGTCTGTGCCCTGCTGGGTCGGAGCTGTTTTGGCGACATGAGCTGGATCTACACAATATCAAGCAAACGTTTTAGTAGTGTAGCTGATCTTTGTGCATTTAACCATTTCACCACTGTATCAAATGTACATTCATTATACTTTTTTTTACAGATTTCCCCACTATGAAGACATTGTTACTGAAAGAGATTTGAAAGGGATTTGAAATAATCCTTTAATTCATGGGCCAACATCGCTGTTTATGTAAGAATAATGTTTAATTAGCGCCATAACGATGTTTTCTGTCCCGCCTTTTCAATTTGAAACTGGGTGTAATGTAAATTAGGAAAAATACATTACAAGAAATTACTCAGACTCTACATCACAGGAAGCCAGGCGATGATCAGTGAGCAGCAGTATGACTTCATGCCCAAAAAGAGCACTGCAGATGTGATGTTTGCTTTGAGAGTGTTGATGGAGAAGTATAGAGGAGGTCAGAACGAGTTGCACTGTGTCTTTGTAGCTCTAAAGAAAGCAAATAATAAAGCGCCAAGAGCTGTGGTACTGCATGAGGAGTATATGAGGATGGTTAAGGACATGTATGAGGAAAGTAAGACAGTGGTAGGTGTGTGGTAGGTCCCTGGTCTCAAGGTGGGGGATCTGCCCTGACCCCCTTCTTGTTTGCCGTAGTGATGGATAGTCTGACAGATGAGGTCAGAGGTCAGGCAGGATGTTGATGTTTGCAGAGGACATTATGATCTGTAGTGAGACTACGTAGCAGGTTGAAGAGAGCCTGGAGAGGTGCAGGTATGCTCTGGAGAGTAGAGGACTGAAAGTCAGCATGTCAGTCAGTATGTATGTGGGCAAATCAGAGGGAGACAAGTGGAAAGGAAAACATGCAAGAAGAAGAAGGTAGATGAGTTTAAGTACCTGGGGTCAACCATCCAAAGCGATGGAAAGTGCACAAGAGAGGTGAAGAAGAGAGTGCAAGCAAGGTGGAGTGGGTGGAGATGAGCGTCAGGGGTGATTTGTGACTGAAGGACAGCAGCAAGAGTGAAACAGAAGGCTTTCAAGAGGGTAGTCAGACCTGCTATGATGTATGGTTTGGATGCAGTGGAACTGACCAAGAGATAGAAGACAGAGCTAAAGTTGTTAACGTTTTATTCGGGAGTGAGCAGAATGGACAGGATTAGAAAAGACGAGCTGAGTGGTTTGGAGACAAAGTTAGAGAGGCAGGCCTGAGATGGTTGGTTTGGAGATGTGCGGAGCAGGAATAGTGGATATTTTGTACAATGGATGTTGAAGAGCTGCCAGGAGGAAAAGAGGAAAACCTCAGAGAAAGTTCATGGATGTAGTGAAGGAGGACATGGAGGAAAATGAGCTGCTGTGAAAAGAAGAATACATCTTAGTCGTTGCTTATAGACAGCAGCATTTATGAGTTCTTTTAGTTCAATAAAATGCGAGAGAGAAGCACCAAAAACACAGCCATGTTTCTTTTTCTTTCTGGCTGTGAAGCCCACTTTGCTCACTAAAAACAAAAAGAAAAAAATGTTAATACTTCTTACCTCAGTCCACCAGAAATAACACCTATATCCTTAACCCAAAATGCATTTAGCATAGTTATGGCTGACTCTGTGGGTCAAACATTTAGGATTTATAAAACAATTCATCTGTTTTACAGAGTAATTTAGCAAGAGAGCACATTTTAGGCTTATTAAGGCCCTCCAAGTTGAAATAGGCTTCCTTTTAATGGAAATATCAAATCTGAGGATGGCTGAAATGTGCAACTGAAATTCTTGAGTGTAATTCAGTTGGTGCAGCTGTTGCAGTGCTTAATCAATGTACCTCGCCTTTCCCCCTCTGCTTTCTGCATATCAGCGCAACTTCCACAGAACTAATTGTGGAGATACTTAATGGAGATGTCTGGCTGCAGCAGCAGACTGCTGACCATAAGAGCGTGAGCTTTTATGTTAAAAGCTGCTGCTCCTTTCCACACCATCACAGAGAAGTAAAGAAAAGGTTGCACTGCTTTTGTGTACATGCTGGCAATTACTGCGTGCATGCGCCTGTTTGAGCATCTGCTTGTTTATTTATCTGTGCCTACAATCCTGTCTTCAGATAACTTATTCACCCCTCCAGCTACTTGTTCCTTTTGCACAGTGACAGCCTTACACATCAGTGCTGTTGCCTTCTTTATTGTTGTTGCCACTCGCATTAATAATTCGCTTTTTTGTTAACCGGCTGATGTAAAGTGGGCTAATCCCTTTATGAGGGGAGAGAATGAGGCTGAATTTGTCAGCGAGTGTCTGTTAATGAATCGAGCTTGTATCATCGGTATGCACAATGTGTTTTTGTGTAATGTGCAGGCGGGTGTGTGCGTTTTGTCTGGGAGGGGAGCAGGGCTAATTTCCACCCTGCTAGGGTCCTGGAGGACTAAGCTGCTTTTGACCTGATAAGCTCATTAGAATTCCACACTAATTACAACAGGCCCTGTTTGGCTGTCACCAGATGAGAACAACAGGTCCCGACCATATCAGCCTACCTTAGAGTGAGAATAAAGTAGGGGAATAGAGGAAAGTGAGTACAGAGGCTTGTGAAGAGGAAGAGGAAGAAATGAGAAGAGGTGCTAGAAAGACTAAGAGAAAGGGAAATTAATCGTTCAGTGGTCCAGGTAAAACCGATTAAGAAAATTTGTCAAGACTAGTACAAAGACCAGTAAGCATTCTTAGCAGAGAATCATATAACCTTGATGCAAACAAAGGAAGACAGCGGCAGGAGGAAGAGGGAGAGACAGGTGGGAAAGAACAAGAGAGAAAGATTGTAAATTAGCCGGGCCGCCGCAGAGCGTTTTCTCCGACTTGTCGAGGCTAAACTGAGGGCAGCAGGGAGTGGGGCCCGATATGTCAGAATCTCCCTGGCAACCAATCCTTCAGCCGCCCCCACCCCTGCATGCACAAACACAAACACACACACACACTCTCTGTGCACGCAGCACCCTGTAGAGGCTGGGCTTTGGGTGTTGTTTGCATCCAGGCCCAGATTAAATCTGAAGCAGGGTTTCTTCTCTTGCTGCCTTTTACACATGCTGAAATGCAGACATGGCTTTCTTTTCACACTTTTACACTTTCTATTCCTCCTTCGTCACCTCCCTCCTGCCATTCAGTCTGCCTCGCTCAGCCTTTCATACGCCCCCCCCCACCACCACCATCACCACCAAAAAATCGTATTTCTCGCGCTGTCTTTCTCTTGTAACTCAGGACTCAGTGCCTGCAGTCAAAAGGATCACTTGTCTCTATTCAGTGTGTGTCTCTTGTGTCTGTGTGCGCACTTGCATGTGTTCAGATGTGTGCATTAACGTATCTGTCTGTTTGAGCGTGGGATGTGCTGAGGAGGGGGAGCGGGGTGAAAGCACTCACAGGGGACCGTCAGCCTCGACCTCTATTATTCCTATCCATTTGCTGTTTCCTCTTACACCGCCGCAGAATGTGAAAGGGAATTATTAGAGTATGTCGATTTGTTCTCTGTGTCAATATGAAGCATCCCTCTAATCCCACTGTAGTGCCATAGTCAGTCATTCAGACACTCTGTCTGCTATAGTCCAAAGCCTGTAGAGCCGGAGGCCTCACTCATTAACTTGGCCTTTCTAAGAGACAGGAAGCCATCCCCGAGGCCATCGCCTGTTTATGTGTGAGACATGAGTTAGATTATTTGTATGAATCTGTGTGTGTGCGTCTGTGTGTGTGCTCACGTTCCCTTGTGTGTATGCGAGTGTATTCTTAACTTGTGTGTTTGTAATCGATTTGGCTTACTCTGGGGCAGCATGTTTGCTACCCCTCAGCAGCAGCTGGTGGGTGGGCAGAGCAGAGATGAGTGGGTTAGCCCCTGGCACACATCTGCACCCTGGGAGCAGTAGCTGCTGGCGCCAGCCATCTTTGGCTCCTCTTCTTCCCCAGGTCTTCCAAAGGCTGTGTCCCTCAGGAGATGTGCACGATTGCACATTGGTGTGCGTGCGTGTGTGTAAATGTCTTTTCTGTGTGAACAATCCGTTAAGATATGTGTTTTCCAGCTGTGAGAAAATTGTGCAGCCGTGTACGTGTTAATAGTTGTAGTGGATGTGTCATGAGGTTTGTGTGTTGAGCCACGTGACCAGCAGTGTGTCCCTGGAAGCTGCTGCCGTGTAGCCCGGATGGAGGAGGATGGTGACACTCTTCCCCACTGGGATGATACTTAATTGGACTCATTGTTTGGCTCTTTCTCTTTATTCACTTCCTTCAATCACTGCAACAGTACCTGCATCTGCTGCTCTTCCTTTCTTTATGCTTTTTTTTGCACACGTGCTTCCCTTCTGCTCGTACGTTTTCAAATTAAAATGCTTTCTGCCACTGTCTACTTCAGTTCCCCTTCCCCTAGTCTTTCTGTTACTGTCTGACTTTTTCTTCTTCCTGTCATCCTCTTCCTCCTGTCTCTCGCGCTCATCCCTCCTTCCTAATTTGAGAAACAGTGGTGGGATCGATTGGCGGTCCCAGCCTCTCTTTTCCTCGCCCTGCACAAATTTATTATTCTCTGAAAGACTCACACACTGATGGTCCCCTGGAGGGCCAGGTTGTACAGCTACCAACACACACACACGCGTGCACACACACACACACACACACACACACACACACACACACACACTCTTACACATACGCAACCAATTTTAGATGCTGATGCATTATCACATCACTGTAGAGAAACACACACAAACAATGGCATACATGCTCACGATAACATGCACATTGTTGCCTCATACATTATAGATGCAGAGACTAAAAGCAAGATGTACTCACACATGCGCATTAATTTAAGCAAATACAGACACCCTCTGACACAGAAACCAGAATAAGCTGGGGGATCCTGGTCTGAGTCAGCATTTCACGTCTGCTGGTAACAGTGTAGCTTTATGCGGATCAGTGATGGCATAGTTTTGTCAGCCTTGTGGAGATGTAGGAGGTTATATAATGACCATGATGAGAGATGTAACCCTAATCTTAAGTGAAAATATTGTATTTCGATAGAAAAGGCGGTCCTTCAGGACATGTTGGTTGTAGCAATAAAGAATTTTCAAAGGTGGCGTTCTTACACACAGACAAGCTAAAAGATGTGGGTGATGGCCATAGTACCAAATATTGTAAAGATACGTGTGTGATGAAATTGAGTAAAATCTTCAGTTTGTTCTAATCTGTGGCTCTTCAGTGTCTGAAAGGCAGAAAGAAAAGCATGTGTGCAGGAGAGTTTTTGAACAGCGACGCAACATTCTTAACCACTGGGGTCATTTCCACTGTGAAACAAGAGAGCAGGACTTCTTCACTAATGTACTTTCAGTTAGATGTCCTCTCTAAAGTCTCTCTAACCTGCATAGGTTTACAGTCCTGACACCACGTATGCTGATACATAAACATAACCCACTTTCACCCAATTATGACCTGATTATCAATATGCTAATTAACTTAATAAAGAGCAGGTGTTATGTGAAGTTTATCACTTTTCAGGCAGGGTGTTAGACACTAATAGTCTCTTTCACTGGACATGAATTCAGCCCAAAAGGAGCAGAAATGATATTGATGATATCTGTGTGTGTTGAGGCTCTTGGGTTGTCCCTGACTGGACTTCATGAGGTCAATGAGAAAACAGAATTGCCAACTCATCATACAACTTTGTTGCTTTCATTTTGAAAGCAATGTGAAAATGTGTTGGAACAGCTCTCACCACATCTTGCATTTGCTGTTGATGTGACTGCACTAATGAATGAGCTAAATACCAAACTGCAAGGCAAGGTGGAAGCTTTCACAAGAAGGTTGCAGTTTCTTTCAAGACAAAGTTTAACAAATCCAGATTCAGATCCTCTCTCAGTGGAGACCACGTGTCTGCTGTCCTTCATATTTTAACCTCAGACATTAAACCTGACTCTAATGCGTTTGTTTAAGCCCAAAACAGACCAGATTTCTCTCACTTAGCACATAGAATTAGCACAGATTTTGTAAAACCAGGCACATTTTGTTCATAATTGATTTTAGGAACATTGATTAAACAGTGATAATAAATGCTGGTGTTTTTACTAGGTTCATTTCACATTTCCAGTGCCTAATTGTGGCGTGTGCTCTTACCAGCTTATTGGTGGTCCATTGGGAAAATTAATTGCCCTTCCCGGGTCTAGAGCATTAGCCATACACAGTTTATATAAAAATGTAGATTGGTTTAAATCCGTGTGTTTATTGCTAGCTTGCAGTGTTTTCCATTTAAACGCAGACGTTTGAAATCCTTCAGCCCTAAAAAAATAACAAAAAAACCCCAATAAGAGAAAATAACAAAAGTGAAGAAAAATTAATTAACTCTGCACTCAGTCTGAATACACTTCACAACCTCTGAAGCAGTGACCTTTCAAACTCGTCACTTCACTGCACACCACATCAACCTGGATGAATAAGCTAAAAGCTGGGCTTCAAAAATAATTGAAGAACAATAGTTTTACCCTCCTTTTTTATGAATTCCCCACATCGCCACACAGGTGAACTTGAGTAAAACAAACTCTGTAAGTGTAAAAGATTTTGAGAGAATTTGAGCAGAATTTGACTTGTGGGGTTTACTGTCAGCAGAGGGACAGAAATGCAGTTTGTAAGTCAGTCCTCCCCGTAGACGCTCTGATTTGTTATTTTGTACACTTTGACCCGGGGTGTGAGCAGAGGGTTGTGTTTTGACGAGATGGTTATTAAGAATGCGCTTCTGATCTACGGGAGGCTGATGGCCTTCATCAGTTCCCTCTCTGAATCTGAGTGCTGTCGTCCTCTTCTCCCGCCCGTTTACGACTCATCTTTGACTCAGGCTGCAACTTCCAATTTCCACAGAGCTACAAATCACCCACACTAACTTCGGGATGCTGACTTGCCCACGTTCAAAGAAGGTTTGATGGTGTAAGCTAGGCTAATAGGCTGGAAGTAAGAGATGCAGGGAGAGTGCAGGTGGGTTTTTCAGATAATGAGGAACTTGTTTTCAAAGGTTTGGATGATGATACCACAAGCTAAAGCCAGATGGGTAGTAGGAGGGGGTTATATGACTTTCATCTACTTGAAGGCGAAAGCAGATCATTCTTTTTTTCATATTATGGCACAGTGTCTGCTCTATACTTTTATCCATCTATAGTGGAAAGCAAAGCTCAAATCATCCAAGGCCCTGAATGAGATCTGATCTAAAATTGCTGCTTTATGGCATACTCGACATGTTTCATTTCATTAGCCGTTTAAATTGCTCTAGCTGAGTAATTTACCTTGCATTTACCGCTGACCATCTTGACTTCGCTTTAAATACGACTCCCGATAGCTGCCTTTCATCAGCTTAAGTCTCCCTTAGATGTCATCTTCTCAGATGTTCAGTCTGATTGAGAAACAGAGAGAAAATTGAGATTACAGGGGAAAGTGTCACCTGCCTTGTGTTTGAGCTCACCGTGCGGTAATATCTCCCCTGCCTGATAATTTAAGGAAACTAGTTTGAATAAAACCCTGGCCACGTGAGTTCAACTAGCCCAGCGCGCTGCATGCAGAGCAGAGAGGCAGGATTAGTAGCTACAGTGGGTGAATGTATCAAAGCCTGTGTTTTTCAGAAAGCCCTGCAGTTATTGCTTACTGTTAGGCCTATAAAGTGGTTTGTAGTGTATAAAATAATCATAAACATTATAATCTCATTCTTGCACAAACATCTTATCATAAAACAACAGCGGGCATAAAACTTCATTAAAGGACAGAACATAAAAGCAACATAAAAGGAGTCCAATAAAATAATGATTAGGAGAATTTTAAACTCATGCATAAACTCATGCATAAAAAATTGGATTTTCGAAGATTACGCTTATTTTTGCCAAATTGCACCAGCTGAAACGCTTGGTTGCACATGACAAAGACAGATATACACATATGTGTGTGTAAAATATCTCTGTCCATCTAGTTTTTTCCGATATTAGTTCTCAGACCGTGAGGATGTGCCTTTGTTTTTTCAAAGCTGCCTTTGAAAAGTGGCATAAGAAGGACTGATGAGTCTGATAACAGCACACACACACACCTTGCAACGCACTTCCACATGCACTCTGCACGACACAAGCCCGTATCACACAGTGCCCAAGGATGGCAGACTTTCACTTTTAAAAGACTGTTATGGAAAGACCCATTACAGTGCAGAAGGTTTCAACCTCAATTATATGGAGAATATATAGTAGTCAGGTCGCTAATGAAAATGGAGGAGAGTGTCTACTCTTGCAAACAGCTTTCTGTGAAAGATGGGGAAGTAATCTATTCTCTTTACGAGGAGCAGTACTCCCCCCCCCCCCTCTGATTGCCACAGCTTTAATGAAGAGCTTACATACCTGAGGGGAATGATTCAGGAGCAAAGCATCAGGCAACTTATTGGATGTGGCTCTAAAATGGAAGTCAAGAAAAGCACAGTTTTACATTATTTGTGTGTGTGCGCATGTGCGTGTATGTGTTGTTGATGCCTTCTTAGTTTAGGTTGAGTTAGTTTTAAGAAGCAAAAGAAACGTAAATGTAGTGTTTATACTGAATATGTAAGCAGGTCAGTGAACACAGGAAGGTGAGAACAGAAACACTTCTCTGACAATGTGAAGGATGCATTCAAACAAGAGTAAGGGTGCGTCCTAGATCCTTTTCCTAGCCACCTTTCTTTGATCTAGATGGATACGTCATCGAGATCAAGGAAAGGTAGTTAGGAGACTCGATTAGGAGTTAGGAAAAGAGAAGAGCGGTGCACTGAGAATTTGAACGACCTTATCTGACGTGTGACCCTGGACATCCATCCAGTGTCGAAACTACAGCGAGCAGAAGATAGCAAACAAAATGTGCATCTTACTTCACCAGCGTCCTCTTACCTTGCTGTTTAATGCGGGTCATGTAAACAAGAACATGCTATGACAAATATCCCGTTATTATAAAGGTTGGAATTTTAAAGAAACAGGAACATTTTGGGACAGATTTGCTAACGTCTGCAGAAGCACAAAACTTATTTTGACATACAAAATCTGCTGAATTTACTAAAGAGGCACAGTGTGAGTTCTGTAACTGAAAGGTATGGAGAGGAGCATTTTTGTGGCACTATGGCATTTGTATTTGTAAGAGTTTCACTTTCGGGGGGTCGCTTGTGCGTCTTTATGGGGTTTTTTTTCTTTTTTTCTTGACCTTTTGCTCTTTTCTCTCCATTTGTTTCACCTGTGTTTCATTCCCACATGTGCCTAATCACCAATCACCCCTCTGTATCTGTTCTCATTTCCCAAATTGCACACCGTGAATTCCTCAAATGAAGCCAAGTTTGATTACCTAAGTGAAACAGCGTATGAATAAAAAGGAGCTGTTTAGAGTTCCCCTCTTGCTACACTTCATTTGTCTGTCTGAGGTAAAAAAAAAAAAAAAGGCAAACCCATTCACACACACACTTCTGCAAAGGATGCACCTGTGCGTCCTCAATTATAGCTCTGCCAGCAAGCCTCCTCTGTCCTTCACATGCATTTCAGAAAGAGATCTCCTTCAGCATGGCAAACTAAGATTGATTTCCTGGTCGCAGGCAGGAGGCCTGAGGACAGAGGAGACAAAGAGGGTCAAATTAGTGAAATTGAAAAGCCCGCTATCCCGTCTTTCCCTTTGTCTTTGTCATTTCGGTCTGTTTATCCTCGTCATTCTCCTCTTTTTAGATTCATGTTTTGTTTCATTTTGGGGCTTTGTGTTTCTTGCTTCTTTTAATTGGCCAGTAAAGGCTCATTTTTCATACAGTCTGCCTCCAAGCCGTGCATTTGTGTCCTCTCTCTAGCACCACAACCCCTGACAGCATTTTAGACCTGTGCCATTATGATAGGGATGACTAGGTCTGGCTGAGTGAGCTTGTTGGTGGGACCGCTTTTACTATGGTCCTCATTTAGACATGCAGATGTCACATGCAGATGCCCCATTAAGACATCAGATTAATGTCTAAAAGCAGCCTTGCTGTATATTCACACAACGCTGATACTGACACTTTGAGCACACATGACGTAACATCTTCTCATCCTGTGTCTGGAAAATTACTCTGACCAATGAAAGTCAGAGTTATTAAAGCTAAATGCAGGGTGTAACCGGGAGAGATTTATTCCAGTTACAAGTAGTTGTTTTGGTGTCCTTAACTTTCTGGCTGCAAATCGTCTGGGTAACAAATTTACATTAAAAGCAGCCAGTGAAACTTTTCTTGGCAGCTGGTGGGTTTATTTATTTTATTTTCTGTCATTGTTTACCAGTCCTTGGAGGGTGAACAAACCCTAATCTTGGACACTAAGTAAGAGTTTCTGCAGACAATGTGCAATCAGTGTTGTTTACACTACAGCTGTCCTGCAATCGAATCCAATCAAGAAAGCTATGCCTCTGCATGCCTGCTCTACCTGTGGTTAAAAGAACAGCTTGTCTTGTTAATCATTTGTCATAAATATTGGTCGTGGTAATATCGACTGACACACTCAAAACCAAAAATAAATAAATAAACAAACATTCTATCCAGACTAACACGAGCTATTACGCAAAACTCCGAATAAAGAGGGAAAGAAAAAAGAAAAAAACTCAAATCTGAGCTGCAAAAGATCAGGCCTGGGTTAATACACCAAGCCAGAGGGAGATAAAGACAAAGAGGCGGAAAGAGAGAGAAATAAGATTTTATTTAAGAGAACGCGCCGCTGCCTCGCAGACGCAGAGCGCAGCGATGTGAGGCTGACCTCTGGAAGGAAAGCAGCAGCAGGGGTCACAGAGGTTGATCCAATTCTGGGCAGCCAGTGCCAACACTCTGATTAAGAGGTGATGAAAAGGGCAGGCCGACCATCATCTCCACAGGTGGATTCACTTTGGGATGCATGTGGGCCTGGGAGGGGGCGGCACTGAAAGTTCAAGCACTGTAGCCAGAGGGATAATCAGCAAAGGCGCTAAAATTACTTTTGAGCTGTTGTCTGTATTTGCCTTATCCAAATATTGCCAGATAACAAAGGCGCACGTCTGCTCCACTTGTATCGCTCCCAAGCTTAAGCATTGTTTGATTTGCTGTGGTCAGGAGCTTAAGTTAGCTGGTAAATATTAACACCACAAGGAACGTGGCCTTTTTTCATGGTTGCAGGTCAGCTCGTTCTCACTCCCAAGGCGTAATATACCGACGTTTTGTCACGTCCCGTTCCTCAGGAACGCGAAAGGAGACCTTCGGCGTTCTTATGGTACGCGGCTGAAATCCAGTGCAATGACGCTCCCGCGGTAATAGACGTTCCAGCCCTGTATTCCAGCCCTAAACCTAACCTTATCCTTAGCTCTAACGATAACCTTAATCCTGACCTTAACCAGGACTTTAATGACGTTAAATAGCGTGTTTGTAAGCGATTTGAAGAAAAAGAGCGAACATGTGTAGATTCAGTCCAGACGGTTCTCATATTTCCTCATTTTTCCGAGGTCGTCATTTAGGAACGTGGTGGGTAGCCGAAAGCGTAATATGTCGACGATTTGTCACCTAGCGTAAAATGTTACGCTACGTGAGAACGTGTTGCGCAGGTTTAAGAAGTACAGTGTTTAGACAGGTTTGCACCATTTAATGTTAATCTTTATAAATGTTCATCTCACATGAACTATTACAGGCTTGGCCTTCTGTTTAAGGTGCACGTCATGTGATAGGAAAACTATTTTCTCTTGTCATTGTCGTGGGAGAATGGCCCACCCATCAGAGTATCAATAAACATATGTCTGTGTGCATGTGTGTATGTATGTGTGTGTGTTGGTGATTAGGGTGTGAGGGTTAAATGTCAGTGATATGGTGCTGGGGAGTTCCTCTGCTGGGTAAAAACCTGAGCGACTGCTCATCTCTAATTGGACCTATCTTAGTAACCTTTCCGCAGCCGGGGGTTCCCATTCATCACCCTCTGTCTGTCTGTCAGCCAATCAGAGCTGAGGCAGGTCCTCATGCACACTGTACTTCTGAACTAATGTTTTCATCTTTAATATTTTACATTTTATTATGTTTATACCTTTGTATTTATGTTTTTTTGGGGGGTAGGATTTTAAATTTAGGGGATTCCCTTAGCATCCTTCTCACTGACCTCACGCTTCAGTACACGTTATTGTTGCCAGCTTAGTGCCTGTGTTGCAATGCAACACTTGTAATGCAATGACTTTTCTGAGGACTTTAGGGACTTGCTCCCCTGCTTACAGGCCCAATGAGCCGCAGAGCAGCAATGCCCATACATAAGGCCCATTTATCTCACACAGTGAAATGTGTCAAAGACAAAGTAATAGTCTCTCTGTTAGTTTAACTTTCTTTTCTTATAATTTTATTTGATGTTGAATTAGTTGTTTTAGTGTGGACTGTCAGAAACAATAGACTGTTTATAAAAGAAGGACATAGCGACCACAAGGTCAACCATCTGTTAGCCGGGTCCTGTGAAGCGTCGATCTGAGGATTTTGGCTGTTGCTATCTTAAGCTGCATCCACACTGGAAGCGGCCCACTCGTCCCACATTGCTTTGCAGCTGACAGCTGATTGCTTATGGACTTTCCAGGCTCCGGTTGCTTAAGGAACCTTATTATGCAATTACTGCTAGGTCATATGTCAATCAATGTATTCTTCAGTGTCATTGGTAGTCACTTCTGTTGCTCACCTGGAAATTGATAAAACTTTATCTTGCACCCTACATATTTCTCATCTCCAGTCCATCTTTTATGTACACTCTATGGAAAAAAGGGACTTTTGTTATCTCTTCCCAAATTCCTGACATTGAAACTGAGCCAAAACATTAAAGCTAGGCTCAGAAACCCTTTGTAAATTAATCCTTCTTATGTGGGAGCTCCTTTCCCATTGTCCTGGAAATGGATAATACTCCCGGTACAGCTTTGGTATGTCACCAAATTTGTTTTGCAAAGACTCCTAATCTATTTTCTCCACCATGTCACTTGTGTGTTACTTTCAGTGACAGTTCCATTGTCAGTCCAAGCAAAAAAAAAAATACCATTGCTGTTTTGCTTCTGTAGTGTTTTCTGCAGACATCCAACCCATAGCTACCTGTTTACACCAGCACACACATGCCCCCGTGTTCATTCAGCGTGATGCATTTACTGACAGAGATTATTTCGAAGAAATGTGCTAAAAGCTGGTTAAAGGTTGCATTAGAGAGAATATAGACACACATACAAGCTTGCAGCACATCGTCACACATACGGAAAGTTTTGCTACGTTTTTGAATCAGAGGGGGAATTGGTCCTGTGCTGTCGAAAATGCAGAAACGGGTAAGAGACAGACGTGAAACCAGACAGATGCGCAAACAGACAGACTGACAGCAGCAGCACACAAAGACGGAGGGGAGGCCTGCAGAGAGATGTGAGAGAGTGTGTTAATCCACATGGCGTAGCATTTCCTCTGTGGATCAGTGTGCGTTTGAACTTTTCAAGGGTAGGATGGCAAGGAGCGATCGGCCACTCTGTAAATGTCAGTGGATCTGAACAGCCGGAGCCCAGACAGCCTTGTGCCGTCGCCTGCCACTCACACTCTTCTTTATCCATCCTTCTCTTTTTTGTCTCTGTCTGGGAGCTGTTTATTTTCTCCTCTCCTTCCCCATCCTCTGTTATCCCACCCACCCTCTCCCTCTCACTTTCATTATTGTCTTTTACCTTTGCCTTGCCATTGCCTGCAGGAATATAGCAGATCCTGTAATAGACATGGCTGGTTTTTGTTTCTTTGTTTTTCTCTTTTCTCACCCTTTTCTGGATTTCTGCTCAGCCTAACTCCACCTGACTAGTAACCGCTCTGTTTCACATTACTTGGTTTCAGAGACCATATTGTATTCTGGCTTCTTGCCTTTATATTTCCCCTAATTTATTAGCCTACCTTTATTTTTCTCTGCTAGTAATTAGATTTTTTTGTGTGTGTGTCTTGTAGAAGATGCTGTTTTATTACATTCTTCCAAACCATCTTCAATTTCCAAGGGAATTATCAAGGGAGAGTCCCTTCATTTAATTTGTACGGAAATTAATTTGTCAGTGTAAGAAATAGGATACTTGCTAATCTGGTTAGGCCAGCATTTGTCCCACCCCCTCCCACCGCCACTTTAGGCCGCCTCTCTGCCAGTGTTCAGGAGCGAGGAGGCAGAGACAGTAGACAGACACGCCGTTCTTGGAGACGAGGCAGGAATTCAAATAGAAGTGAAGGAAAATACAGATCTTTTGGCGACAAAAGAAACAGTGAAAGGGGAAGTGAGAAAGACACAAGGAAAAGAGGAAGAGTATTAAAATCAAAATGCCAAGAGGCGGGGTCATAAAACGACTGCCTTTATTGAGCGGGGCACAGTGGGCCAGTTGCTGCCTGCGGGCCTTTTCTACTCTTGTACTGCACTGCAACTCCACAAGTCGTACTCATACTTCAGTTCGGTCCAATGAAGCTTCCCTGTTAGGACATTTTGAGTAAAAATGTAACAGTGGGAGGGTAAGGCGATAAATTAAAGAAATGCATATATTTTTGTGCTGTTGTTGCAGGAATTTTTGATTTCTATTTGTGAAAATGATGTTTAGGTCTTTAGCCGCCAAAGCAGAGGCAGGGTGGGGTGGACTGGCAAGTGACGTTCTTTGGCGTTAGTCTGGCAGACTGGGCCTGTGATGTGACGGCTGGCACAAAAGAAGGATCTAGAGTACAAGGAGAAAGAGCCAAGGATAATTCAAACTTAACAAACAAGTAAAACTCTAGGAATTAGCCTAAGCGTTACACCCTAGCAGCAGAATAGTCTGGCAAGAGTGAATGGAAGGACCAGGGATATATGTGCACTGCAACTTGCCGCGCCCAGGCAGACACACAGACAGAGGTGAGGGAAACAAAACTGCCGACCAGCAGTGAAGGCACGGGGAACATGGTATTATATTTAACTGAGACCCAGGACATGTTGGAGAGATTACATCTCTCAGCTGGCCCGGGAACACTTCAGGATTAGCTGGAAGAGGTGGCTGGAGAGACCGAGGTCTGGACGCCCTTACTTCGGCTGTTCTCCTCTCTACTTGAATAAGGAGAAGAAAATGAATGGATAGAGATATCCAAGTTGTATCGGTCTTAAACTTAATGAGTGAAATGTTCCAGCGTCAGTGTCCACATACTTTTGGCCAAATAGCAAGTATTGTTAAAAATGTATGAACATAGAAGTGCTCGCTAATCCAAGAAATATGGAAATTTATGTGCATTGCAGTATCTATCAAAAACTGGAGAAAGAATGAGAGGAAGAAGAAGAAGAGAGAGAGAGAGAGAGAGAGAGAGAGAGAGAGAGAGAGAGAGAGAGAGAGAGAGAGAGAGAGAGAGAGAGAGAGAGAGAGAGAGAGAGAGAGAGAGAGAGAGAGAGAGAGTGTGTGTCTCAGCTCGGTCCCATCCCCCCTGGCCATCTCTCTCTACACTCAGGCAGTCTCTCTGGCTGTTGTGTGTTTGTCTGAGATATGGACTTGGATGCACCGAGCGACCGCCCACTCCACGCATTCCTCTGTAGTCCATCCGCTTCCCTTGGACGTTGAACAAATTGATTTGGGCGTTGATTATTCAAGGGGCACGTTTCATAACTTTTGACTGGCTTTTCTCCACCTCCCACTCCTGTGTTTTTCTCGCCGTGCATCTGGCTCTTTCTATCTCACGCCCATGTCCAGCTGCGGCTCTGCAGGATACCGCAGAAGGAGGCCCGTGGGTCATGTAGTAACTTCAGATTGCAGTTTGAAGGAAGTTCATACAGGGAGGTTTTGACTTTGTTCACTTTGGTTGCAGTTTGTTAACAACATATCACCTTGATTTGTGCAACTGCACATGAATGTGTTAACTTTTCTCAGTGTTTAATTATTTTATAACACTCCTGGTGATTAAAAGGAATCAATGTACCCGCGGCTGCATAAAAATCTATATGTGTACACTAATAATGAATATTCAAGAAAGATCGGACACCAACTAATAAACCATTCATCACAGGAACATGAGCTGAGGCAGAGCTGCAGACACACTCCTGCTTGTTATTAATATAAATGATCACCAAAAATGACTAATCGACTCAACTCTGTCCCTCTCTCTTGAGCCAGGAAGTCAAATGAGTTTCTCTGAACATGTAGCATAATTAAAAAAAAAGAAAAGAAAGAAAATCCCAATTATGATCAAATTTACAAGGGATTATTTTCCCGTCGTCTTCAGTTCTAGGCGAAGCTTTTAAAAAGCTGCAACAGCTGTAAGTAGACCAGGAATTTAGTAATTACTTCCATAATTGATCATTTTCTTAATTAAGCAATCAACTTTTCAGTTCAGTGTAAAAAGGCAGTGTCCTGAAATTGTTGTTTTTGTCTGCCAAACAGCCTCTAAGACCTCTAGATAATTAATTAAAAAAAAAAAAGCCGGGATCAGAAAATGTGTCTTTTTTTTGGAAACAGAAAAAAAAGGCTAATCAGTTATCAAAATAGTTGCTGATTAATTTCCTGTTGATAAACTAATTTCATCTCTACTTAAAAGAACCGCCTGCGTAGAGAGAAAACCGACTTCTTTGACACGAAATATCACACGCAGCTAATTAGCTAATCGTTCAGCTTTATGCTGCTTGCATAAAGTTGGGTCCGTCCATTAATAAAGAGTAAAGCTGGCATTAGAGCTAACCAAAAAAATAAAATAAAACTATCAGTTATTTCTTTAGCCACTGCTACCCTCATCAAACACCTTACACAGATCAGCAGTGGGAGAAGACAGTGAGCGAAGAGTGACACACAGAAATGAGCCACAGAGTAAATGAGAGCGTTATAAAGAGAAAATGAGGCACTAGTGATTAATTAACTCCTCTCGCTTCCTCGTCCTGTAAGGCCAGGATAATTTTGTGACTTTATACGACTGCTGCAGTGCTGTGCGCTCCGGCTCGGTCTCGTACACCATGAAACATAGATCAAGAGGAAAGTTTGAGCGCGGAGAGACTGTATTATATGAGCCTCTGCTTGATTGCTCTGCAACCAGAGAAGAGTGAGGGGGAGGAATAGCTTTGGCGAACTCGCTAATACATCTGATGTATTTCTTCCTCTTGAATGCAATGCACTCGCACACCTTATGCAATACAGAAGTACTTGAAGATATAAACAGTCCACTCTGATGTACGAATCTATCCAGAATTTTGCAGCTACTGCTTCCTGTTGAGCCCTTTGGCTCTGTGTGTGTGTGTGTCTGTGTGTGTGTTTGCAGTGTTTGTGTATGTGCATGACGCGCCATGTGCATACGTCTTTTTATTGTCCTCCAGCACACTGCTGTAATCAGGTAAGCCTACCGGCAGTGTTATCTCTGTCAGGTACTGTTAACCACTAGCTAACTCCTCCACAGAGCTCCTTCTGTGTTTCATCCCTTTTCTAGCTTTTCTTTCCTTTTTTCCCCTCTTCAGCAGCCTCCAGGCTCTCTAATCTGCCTCCCCGATGGCTTCCCTTCCTCTCCTACCTCATCTGGTTCCCCTCTGGCACACTTCATCTCAGCGTCACCAGAACTATACATAAGCCTTTTTCTGTCTTCCTTTGGCTTCCTGGGTAGAAAAAGATCCGTGCTGTGTCATCTGGGATGTTGATATTCGTCAGTGGATTTGAGTGCACCCTGTGATTATGCTGTATAAAAAGGATCCTTTGCACAGTGGACTCACACAGTACATGTGTCACCTGTTTGCACCAGACCACATCAAGTTAATATAGTGTAGACTACATTGCTACTGTGACTCAGCATAAGCATTTTTGCTAATCCTATGCTGCCTGTTTTTTATTTTTTGTTTTTGTTTTTTGTTTTTTTCAGCAAGCAAGATTAAGTTTGAACGAGAGAGAGAAGCTTTAGCAAATCCCATTCATAACCATCAACAGAGAAAGTCGTACTATGATTCAGGTAACTCCATTGAATGTGTTCCAGAAGGCATTACCACCACAAACACAGTCCAGAGGTCCAGTTATGTGACTAGCATAACGGAACCTAGCAGGTGAAATTGCCTGTAGATCAAACCCTTTCTTGTACCAAGAAGTTTGTTTCATGGTTGAAGCTGGGGGGTTTGTGGGGATCGACTTGCCTGTGGAGTCAGCCTCAAGTGGCCAAGAGAGCAAATGTCTTAGGCGCTTCAATATGCAGCCCTGAAGACTGTCACTTGGTTAAAACAGGTTCCACATACACAAACACATTCATTTTCATAGCTAACAGAGGCTGCTGATGAAGCTAAAACAACTGTGAAACATATGTAGAGAAAACCCGAGTTGTCCCTAAACACAACACTGGCACACAGGGAGGGCCTGTGAAAAAGGAGAGGCAAAGTTCAGAGTGGGTCAGCATACAGGAGCTGTATGGTTAAAAAAAAAAAAGGGGGGGGGGGGGGGGGGGGGGGGGGGATTGTAGAAATTTTATTTGTGATCCAGAGGGCAAGTTTCTTAAGAGGGTTGATCAGGTGACTGGGCACTGGAGGAAACACAGGAGACAGGAGTTACTAAACATTGCTGAATAAGCACAGGAACCAACTCAGAAATCTAATTTACTACCACAGTGATGAGGACAGTCTGGTGCAGAGCCCGTCACAGGCAGCTTTAAACAAACAGCCTTCACTGAGCAGATTGCTTGCAGGTGTGTGACAGCAAACCTGCTCTACCCGAGGGCGGAAACCAGGCGGGATCAAACCACCTGCAACCAAACACAGAGAAATACGAAAACAGTCTTCCCCAAACCTGAACCACACACATTCATCACTATGATACATTTATGGTCAGAAGTACATAAATACACTCATCATGGGAGTGAATGTCATGGTAATTTGGGGCTTTTTCCAGGCTGGAATAATTGTACAACATTCATCTTTGATGACAAACCACTAATCCACACAGGTTCAAAAATATATATACACTCACCTAAATCTTAGCCATGGCCTATTAACTTATCCTAGTGGTTATGCTTGACTACAAGTGTTAGTTTCACTTTGCAACATAAAATATATTTTTTGACAGCACTCATTGGATTGACCAATACTCGGAACAAAGGGAAAGTTCAAGGAACTCAGTGAAAATCTAAGGAGGAGAACTATACATTCCAAGATCATGAGTTCAAATAATTGTACACAAGGAGAGGAAATTTTGGTTAGGATGTTCAGGAGAAATCAAGGAACTACCAAAGCTCAAGCCTGACATTAATTTGAAGGGGCAACTTGCTAAGGTACATATAGGAGTGTGAGTTTATATTTGAGCCTGTGTATAGAACAGTTACAAAAAAAATCAATAAAACCCCAAATTACCCTGAGATTTACTCACATGATGCACATGTAGTAAACCCCCAAAGGCTCATTCTGAGCCACCAAAGAGCCTGATTGCTAACAGCAGTTACTGATAACTTCCTGTAATTGATACATTTGGGGTCCATATATAAAGTGAAACATGAAAGTAGCTCTTCCACGTATCTTCCCCCCAAATTCAAACCCACCCACTGTCTATCCTGTGTGTGTTTGGATTGAAAATGAAAGCTGGCAGTAAGAGTGTTTGCCAAGGTGTCTCTTTGGTGGATAGATGATTTAGTGGGTGATTCTATGAGGAGATTCCTCTGTGGTCTCAGCTGGGATGGAGTGAAAAAGATAGCGAGGAGAGAGTGGGGCGGGGGCCAGACTGCCCTAGTCATTTGATGGAGAGGTGGAGTAGGACTGGGTAATAAGACTGCACAGGTGTCCGTGGGCACACACACACACACAGAAGCCTGAGCACATGCACAAAATGGTCCAGCAGATTAAATGCGCTGCAGGTTGTGTGAGACCAGAGAGCCAAGCAGAGAGAATGGGAGAAGGTGTTGAGTCTGTGTGTAAGCTCCAGGGCAGCAAAGTCTTCCTCTACCACTAAGTCAGCTACTGATCTCATTTCTCCCCAGATGGACTCCTAACACACTCCCATCAGGGGACAAATATATATTCTCTCTGTCTCTTTTGCTCACACATTCCTGCACCAGCGACCTTTTCTCTTTATTTGTCTCCCACTCTCTTGCTATGACTTCATCTGGGGCCCTTGCTCTTTGTGTGTGGGGGGTTTTTTTTTGTAGTTTTTCTTTTGTTTGTTTTATTCCCTCTCCGTCTTTACGTTCCTCCTCCACACCTACACCTCTCGAACTCTGTATTCTTCTGTATGTCTGTCACATAATTTCATCCTATATCATGCAGTATCTCAAACACCATTGCCCTCTCTCCTCCTCTTTTGATCAATCATTGCATACAGGTGCTGTTAAACTGTGTCCTCTGGTGAACCGGCCACCCCAGAGTGTCCCTTGCGCCTGCCTCCATCCTTGCTCTTTGTCATCGTTCTCATCGCCTCAGCCCTCCAGCTCTTGCCCCAGTTTGTCAGCGAAGCAAAACTGGCTGAGTCTTGGAGCCATCATTCATCTACACCCCCCCCCCCCCCACCCCCCCACCCCCCCAACTCCTGACGCATTGGCGGCTTGGCTGGTCTCAGACAAATAGCATCATGGCAGATAATACAGCCACAGCCAGAAAAAGAGCCAAATAAATGGTCCCTTCTATGCCGACCTAATGGTCCTGCTTTCCACTTGGCCAGAGGACAGTGCTTAGCCTGGGTACTACATGGATACAAACGTCCGCTTGGAAAGAGAAAAGCTCACAAGCCTCACAGGCACCTTATGAATAAAGCCTGTCAGCTGTCAACATATCCCTAGACAAATACAGTGCTTATCGGGGGGATGTTTATTGTGCTATTTGCATGGTGATGTATGAATGTGACATGAAGGTGTCTGTTGCAGGAGTACATAACGGGGAGATAATTCAAATCTCAAAGCCCTAATCACATCTAAAGCGCTATCACATATACGCTAATATTCATACGCATGCAGCACTCTATAACCTTTGCAGATCGGCGATAGATGCCAACATATTTCAAATAGTGCGTCTTATTCTGAAGTTCAGGGGGGAAAAAACCCAACAAGATGTCAAAAGAAAATGCATTTTACGTTGTACAGTTTAGCGCAGCTGCGTGTTAAATATTGTCAACGAGAACGAGGTGTAAGGAGACTGCATAATTAAACAAGTCCGGAAAATCCGTTGCATTGTGACATTTCATTTGTGGTTCTCACTGGAGATAGTTATGCCATATGTTATGAATTTGTCTCCTCTGTAAACGCACCAGGTGGTGGGATTATTAAGCAGTTATAATTATTGAGCTATCAGGGTGTATCACAACATGACATCAATATATTATTACTGCTATACTGTTTATCTATCAAAAACATAAAACGAGTTTTTCCTTCTTTCTTTTGTCATTTTGCAAGTCTGCGTTTATGGAGAAAAATGTAGAATATTGTAATTTTAGGCATCGTCATGGAAAAGCAAAAGCTTTCTACAGAAAAGCTAAGTACACCATTGCTGTTTTCATAAGAATTATGAGGGTGTGTAGCAGTGAGATCATGCTAATTAAATGTGTTTGGTTAAAGGATGATCAGGGAGTGTGAGCACCTCTATAAAAGGCAACGTTTTGGAAGTTTGTTCAGTTCTGGAGCATTCAAAAGAACAATCCTCCCAGGAGTTCATGTCCTATTGCCTCAAGGTCAGACTGTGCAATGTTCAGAGAAACTGCAAAAAATGTTAGAGCTTCATCTCAGACTGTTTGAAAAATTATAACTGAACAAACCACAAGACTTCTGGGACAATCGCCTTTGGACATACAAGACCAAAATGGATATGTTTATGAGCACAAACACCTCAAACCAACTATGAATCGCAGTAGACTACAGGTTGTTTTGCAGGTACAGGACCTTGACACCGTGTAGTCATTGTGTTGAACATTAACTTCTCTGTATATCAAAGTATTCTAGAGTCAAACAGCATCTGTCCAACAGCTAAAACTTGGCCTAAACTGGGTCACACAACAGGACGATGATCCCAAGCACGAAAGCAAATCTACAACAGAATGGCTGAAAAAGAAAAGAATTAAGGTGTTGCAATGGCCCAGTCAAAGTCCAGACTTCAACCTGATTGATATGTTGTGGCAGGACCTTAAGAGCGCTCTGCAAATATCTGTAGACCTCAATGAACTGAAACAACGTTGCAAAGACGAGAGGGAAACCCTTCCAAAATGGTGATATTCAGAAACCAGTGATAACAATTACATAACATGCTACATGCTATTGAATCATGCGGCATACTTAGTATTTCATAAGACTTCTTTTTCACACAAGTGTATCAGCTTAGCTTCATTTTAACCCAAATTTGGTTGTAATGTATCCAAGTTTTGCTTGCATGCTAGTAAGAATATCCTACATCTGGCTCTTCTGAACTTGCATTTATAGTCCCTCCAACTATAAATATAGTACGTAATACATGTAGCAAAGATTCATTTTTTCCACTGTTGTTTAAAAAAAGCAAAAGGCAGATTGCTTGACTTTTTTTTCCCTTTAATTGAATATCCCAGTTAATTGTTTATTGTCCTCATCACTTTTTTAAGTCCTTAAGAAAGTTTTTTATGACCTTATTGGAAGGACTAAAAAGGACATTGCAAATCACAGATGGGGAAAATGCAATCATTGCCGGTTTCTCATCTTGCTGTGATTAAGGCTTGATTATGATTTCTTTAGGGTCACGGAAAAAATCTGGCTTGGATTAAAAGAAAAAAAGTTGAGTGGCAGTAAGAAATCAAAAGTGAGAGTGTGCTCTGTGAAAGCCCATATCCACCTCCTTTACCCTGAAGGTGTTTTTTTAAAAAAAACAAAAACATTTGCTTCTTGGAAAGGCAGTCGCCAAATAAAAAAATTAAATATGTCTAAATGAGATAAAGCCTAATCTGATCACCTAAAATGGAGAAGAAATGGAGTTCAGAGCATCAATAATTTACCATGTTGTCGTTGCACTTGTAAACATTTGAAAGTGTTCGCACCATCATCGTCATCATAATCACTGACGATGACAGACAGGCCGCCACCATTACTGCTGATGCTGACTATTTCCTCTCTTTCCATCTATCACTGATGGGCCTTTTTCCATTCTCCTTGATCATGGCTACTGTTGTTGCCTTCTCTCCTGTAGCGTAATGACTCAGTGTGTGATGCTGGATGGTTGCTGACAGTGTGTCCTATGACTCACATCAGGGTGGTACTGCTGTCCCAGCACATCTCTACACCCCCTCATCCCGCCACCCTATGTGCATCCTCCTATGCCTCCTATACTCTCCCCTTCTGCTTCGGTTTGGGATGCACCTTCCTCACTAGGTAGGGGACATCCACTAATAATAAGTAAACATACGCACACACAGATACCTGTGCAGGCCCGTTGGATAGCTATATAGAGTTTACTGTGTTTTAATCAGTCATCTCCTATTTTCCCTCCCATGTGGAGTGTGATAATAAATAAGTAAATAAATAAAGCTGGAGCAAAAAGGGGAAAGCTGACAGGAGGCAAAGATGCCATTGGAAAAAAGGTGATGAGGCCGTATTAATGCTGGAAATAAGTTTGACTGTGTACTGAATGTGCTGGTGCTACAAAGGTATAAAATGTTGCGACACTTTATTACACACAGCTGCTCAGGTGTAAAACATACTCTTTAAACAAGACAAATTTTAGTTTAGATCCACAAATAGAGGAAAAATATAAATATAGAGTAATATTCTTACTTGTGATTGTCACGCTCAGATTATCGATCTGTAAGAAATGCTAAGCATGTCCCATGCTGCAGTGAGGTCTGCTTCACACAGACACCTTGGCTTGTTTTATGTAAATACCACACTTAAACTCTCCTGCTTTAAAGAGTTTGGGGAGTCATAAACCGTGACAGAACCCCAGGCCTTACCACTCCCTATAAAACACTGACTGTTTATGGATGCCTGTACCTGCAGCTTTCCACCAATAAACGCTTTCCTTTGTCCTTCTGGGAAGTGGACGGAGGAAAGGGAGCGAAAGGGGACTAGATTGTGTGACTTTAACCAGGAAGTGTTCCCTGTCTGTAGTTTTGGTAGATAGTTTGCCATCTGCAATAAAACTCTAAATGAGTGGAGAGGCATGTAAGTTTCTGCAAGTAAATGACATTTGAACCGTGACACTGATAGCATCTGTTTTTTGTTTTGTTCTTTTCTAACCAACTAACGCAGAGCATCTTAAGAGCTACTAAAGATTTCATCCCATTCCAAAATGGCAAGGAAACATTTGATATTGAACATCGATATTTTGAAATATGGAGCTAACCTCCAGGTCTGAAGCGGAGAGTCATAGAAATGCAAGAAATACGCATTTATCTCAGTAACCAGAAGGGGGCGACTCCTGTTTTTGCCAAAAGCCTTTGGCTTGCTTTTTCGGTTGTATAGACGTATATGGGAAAACAGCTTCCTCACACTGAGACCTCAGCGAGCACCTTCTTCATGACTTCATGGACTCACTCCCTAGTGTCGGGTCATATCGAATAGATAATGAAGTCCATTTTGTAAATTATTCATTCTGAGTCAGGAGGATTTGATATCTTTTGTGCTTACCGCTCACTCCCGGTCTCAGCTGAGTTGAAGACACAAGTGTAGATGTACACTAGATTTTTGCCATGATTTTAATATTTCAGTTTGGAAACACGAGACTTTGTGGAAAAAACTTTGAAACAAACTCTCAGAAATGTCTTTGTTTTGGGTTTTAACTTCTTCTCTTCCTGGACAACAGGTGTGGCGGTATTGTGTGACTTGTGACACCTGTTGTCCAGGAGAATGCTGCAGTGGCTTACTGCGCTTTAATGGTGAGCATAAATAGAGACCATTGGACCAATGCGGCAGGTATACTGACACCTTTATTCAGGATATGCTCATTGGCTGCTCACTGGACAGCATACGGTTTGCCAAGATGGCAACTCAAAGCTTCATAACAGGACTACATCCAAAAGTACTGCTTATAATATCACACAACAGATATATATGCAGCTCCCATTTATCTGATTAGGAGAAAGCATCCTCATTTTTCACTGGCTGAAAAACTTGATTTTCTGTCTGCATGGAGAAAAAAACAATAATGCACTTTTGTATTTATGTGCGTTGTCCTTTCTTGTAAATGTCATCAGTGAACAGCTTCCCCTCCCCTGCGCTTCTTTCTGCTTAGAATGTAAGTGGACTCAGTGCCGTCCGCTTGGTGCCATTGTCATTGTTGAGCCAAAGTTCTTTTAATCACACCGCTGCCCTCAACCCGCCGTGATTTACTAGCTCTCCCCATCCATGAGGCCTCTGCTCCAGCCAATTGCATTAAAGAGATAAATAACCAGACCAATAAAAGTGTTGTGAGCGGGCCGAATGGGTCCTGGAAAGCTCGCCGTCCATTTGGTGCTGTAAGCAACGGTGTGGGGGGGTGCGGTATCAGAGGAGGGGTGGGGCTTTTAGTGGAAGGTTTTTTAGGGGTGATATTGTGATTGGTGGTGGAGGTGATGTCATGTCATCCATCTCAGGGAGCCACTTCATTAGGCTAATGGAAGGGCTGGACCGCTCACTGTTCGTTCCTGTGCGTGAATGTGTGTGTGTGTGTGTGTGTTTGTCCTTCCACTGATGGCAGCTTCCAAGGCTAAAGTGGTTATGAAGGCTAAAGTGATTTTATTAGCCAGGCACATAGCCCATCACTGTGTATGGGCATAAGTATGTGTGTGTGTGTCCATGTGTGTGTCTGTACAGTCATAAGGCTGTACAGGTGCTATTTTAGGTGTGAGGAGAAAATACAGAAATAAACCCACCTTATTTTTTTAATGTTTCGACTGCAGTCACATTCCTTCAGTGACTTGCAAAAAACGTGAAGTGCAGGGAGAATACTCAGCAAACTTCAGAGTAACATCAATGAAGGACTTTGATTTGTCACTGACTTAAATTTGCACGTCACTTCAAATGTTCCTCTTGTGACGAGCGAAGAGGACAAAGGGAAATGCTCTTGGAATCTGCTGCACCGCCCGACCTCCTCCCTCTGCGTCTCGCTCTTCCTCTCCTCCTCTCTCTTTCCATCGCTTTCTGTTTGTCAGTTTTTCCGCCTGAAACCCACACGGGCTGCCGTCTGGACTTCTGCTGCGTTTACAGGACGCAATTCCTCTGATTCGAGTCCGTTTTAGCAATTTTTTTGATTTTTCAAATTCAAATTCAAATTCAAATTTTATTTGTCACGTACACAGTCATACACAGTACGATATGTAGTGAAATGCTTGGACAACTGCTCGTGACCTAAAGAAAACAAAAAAGGAAAGGCTATGAATAAGATAGGAAATAAATATGAAAAATTAAAAAGGGTAAATTTAACTAAGAAGGAATAAAATATAAATTAAGGTTAAAAATGAAATAACTGTACAACACAAATTAGAACGAAGGGTAAATTTAACTGGGAAGGAATAAGATAAAATATATAAATTAAAGTTGAAAATAAAATAACTGTACAACAAAATACACAATATAGAACTATATAAGAATGTATGAAGAAATCTAAATATAAATAAATATATACACAATAACAGCAGCTGTACAAGTATTAACCGGAAATGAAGAATATAGTGACCAGTGTTGTGCAAAAAAACAATGTGTGCAAAAACAATGTCCAGAAAGTCCAGTGTGTGTGTGTAAGAACCATATGTGTGGGTCAGTACTGTGT
Source organism: Maylandia zebra (assembly GCF_041146795.1). Taxonomy (NCBI): domain Eukaryota; kingdom Metazoa; phylum Chordata; class Actinopteri; order Cichliformes; family Cichlidae; genus Maylandia; species Maylandia zebra. The sequence continues at coordinate 25,161,918 of NC_135185.1, forward strand.
GGTGGTGTGATTGAGAGACCGTATCGCCTGCGGGAAGAAGCTCCTCCTCAGTCTCTCTGTGTTGGTCTTCAGGGAGCGGAATCGCTTTCCTGACCTCAGCAGAGAGAACAGTCTGTTGTTGGGATGGCTGAGGTCCTTCACGATCTTCCTGGCCTTGGTCCAGCACCGCCTGCTGTAGATTGAGTGCAGGTCAGGGAGCTCGGAGCGGATGGTGCGCTCAGCTGACCGCACAACCCTCTGTAGAGCTCGTCTGTCCTGCATGGTGCTGTTCCCGAACCAGGTTAAGATGTTTCCCGCCAGGATGCTCTCTGTGGTGCACGACTAAAAGTTCCTGAGCACCTTGGAGGGCAGTTGGAAGTCTCTCAAGCGTCTGAGGTGGTAGAGACGCTGTCGGGCCTTTTTCACGGTCATGGTCCTGATGTGACAGGACCATGACAGGTCCTGCGTGATGTGAACTCCGAGGTATTTGAAGCTGTCCACTCTCTCCACTGGGCACTCGTTGATGACGGGGGTCTGGTAGTTCCTCTCCTGCTTAGTGCTGAAGTCCACTATCAGCTCCTTTGTCTTACTGACGTTTAGAAGGAGGTTGTTCCTCTGGCACCAGTTCTCCAGATTCCCAATCTCCTTCAGGTAGGCCGTCTCGTTGTTATCAGAGATCAGGCCCACCACGACGGTGTCGTCAGCAAACTTGATTATGGTGGTGGAGCTGGTAGTGGCCACACAGTCATATGTGTACAAAGAGTACAGCAGGGGGCTCAGAACACACCCCTGGGGGGCTCCAGTGCTGAGAGTGGTGGAGGCTGAGACATGTCCGCCCATCCTTACTGCCTGTGGTCTGCCAGTTAGGAAGTTGGAGATCCACTGACACATAGATGAGCTGAGTCCCAGATGCTCCAGCTTGGTGGTGAGTGTGGAGGGAATTATGGTGTTAAATGCAGAGCTGTAGTCTATGAAGAGCATTTTAACATAATTCCCCCTTCTAGTGTCCAAGTGAGTGAGTGCCGGGACCCGTCTTTGAATTGTTTTGTAACAACCAGGGGCTTGCTCCATCATCTGAACTGTCCTTTCCCACTGAAATATCTCTCATCTTCTTTTTTCTGTTAAATAGTTAAATAGATGTTTAATGGTTGGCCTTGATGTGGGTCTGGCGAGTCTGTTCTTTTCATGCCTTTAAAGTTGAGATGAATTCAGTTTGTTACAGAACAAATTCAGTTTAAATTGATCAAAAGCAGCAGCACCTTAGAAAACTCTTTCAGCTTCCCTTCCCTTTTGTGTCTGTGTGTGTGTATGTGGCTCTTATCCTTAGACATAAACCACGAGACATAAACATAGGATTGTATTAATCTGTTTATTCACAGTGTTTATAGACTATAATATGAGGTTAAATGTAATACTTGTGCATCCAGATTTTCACCATGGAGGTGTTAACGGAAAGGAGTAGCCACACTGTTCCCGAGCTGTGCAGTATGTTTTATTCAATAGCTTAGTAGTTCTCAAAGAAAGTAAATCTTTAAAAAAAATGATCGGCTAAAGCATATGCTCTCTGCACCCATTAAGATGTGTAAATGAGAGGAAGGGAAGGCAGGTAGCCCTAGCAAGGCGCTTGTATCCCCCACATATAGACACCTGCTACCAGAGCAAAAGTGCACGAGCCAAGCTGTTTGCTATTAATATTAATTCCTCCAGTATTCTGAAAGTCATCAGCCACCCTGAATAGGAATTAAACTATTCCCTTTTGTTTGTATATTTTTTGCACCATGATTAATTTAACTTCTCTGCATGCTGAGATGTAAGGAATGCGTGGTGTTGTGACCTCCACAGATGTGTAAATGCGCGGGGACATGTTTTTAAATTGTGGGCAAACACTCCACTCCTTAAAAAGGGTGAATCCATCCATATTCTTCTGTATTTTTTTATTTAATTTATTCAATTGTAGTCTGTTTTTAATTGTTATCAGGCAATTAAACTGATATTATTTATCTTTGCTAATTATTAATGATTTCTTTAATGTCAGTTTTTCAGTAGTTTGTGTAATATTAAATATTTATAAATGTATCATAGCTGATTAGAAACAGCTATTTTATTCTGAAAATATTTATTCTTTATTCTGAAAATGATTTCTTACCAGTTTATTATTGCTTCTATTATTTTAGTATTTGAGAATGAAATTATTTTTAAAGAGATTGTTAGTATTATTCATCTATATTTAAAGTCATTATGGGGTGGCTGATAACCATGTAAAATAGCCATAAACTATATATATTCTTTGCATTAAAATTAAAATTTTAAATCAAATAAATACTTTTTTATTTTATTTATTTAGTACGTCATTTTTAAACACTGTTTATATACCTATTGTAAAGATGCTGCAGAGATTTAGATTTGTTTTTTAATTCTGCTAATATGTATCACACAAATTAAAAAAAAATAATTTGACATTGCAACCATTGTTGCATTAATCTAATGGCAAAAGCATCATAAAATGTAACATTAATAAAAATTAGCAACATTGTTATTATTTTATTTTCATAATAAAATCATTATTAACTAAACTTTAGATATGAATAATTGATTATTTATTAACAGTAGCCATTATAAAGTCTTTCTTTTATCTATATATAAGCTACGCCAAATTCCTGTGGGCTCAGACTCTATAGTACACATTCAGTTTCTCTGTGTACGTATGTTATGTGCTTACTCCTGTTTAAGTGGCCTTTGCATTTCAAAGCGCAGTGCGTGTTTGGCTTGTGTCCGGGTGTTCGCACTGCACACTGCGGTGGCCTTTAACGCCTGTCCCTGGTGCAGATCGATTTTGTGCCTAGCCAGCAGCCCGCTGCTAACCTTGAGGTAAGTTGGCGTAATGAGATCACATCTGACGGCATTGACTCACACCTGACAGCACTGACACTCAGCTCCCAGCCAGGGAGCGACACAGACGGGCAGAGTGGGAAAGGGTAGGTCCTTTGTGGTCGGCTATACTGTTAAAAGCTTTGTTTTGTTCTATAAAACCTATTGCAGTTTATGAAACCTTTCACTGGAGACGGAAGCTGGGTGAACATGTCCGTGGTCCACAATCATTTACTATAAAATCTCTGTGGAAGATGTTGAAAAGAACGGCAGGTACGTTTGGCATTCTTCTTCCACGAGAAAGCCAAATTTTCAGGATCGACCTCTGTATTATTGAAGCCTGAGCCGCCGCAGCCTCTTAGAGTTCAGTACAGTTGAATTCAGAGTGTAGCTTTGCTGCTGCTCTGTGGGATTTGTCTGTAGGCGGTGCTGGGTTATGTATGACCCACTGTCTAACCAGACTCGTGGTAAAAAGCATATTTTCTGGCCCAGATTAAAACCTCAGCAAGCCAACAGGGATCACTTATGCGCCTAAAACAATGTGAAATTTGATCTAAAAAGAATTAAAACATATACTGCCCATCAGTGTAATGTACCTGCACACATATTATGGGATGGCTCTTTCCTTTAAACCTGTGATAAGCATGCTGGGGCTGATTTCGAGATGCATGTATCAAGCTAAAATTGGATACGATGAGCCTGGGATAACCATTATCTGAGTGGTGGTAATTGAAACAATAATGGACATGATAACAGCTTGGCAAATAGCATTGATCCATCATCTAAGATGAGCCCTCTTTGTGCATTAAAAGCATGACTAAATGGTGCAAACTGATATTGCTCTCGGTCATGGCTAGGTCGTGTGGGCTAATTGAAAAAGAAATGAGTAAAATGAGGGTTTTGTGATGTGTGGAAGTGCGATGAGCCTCTCACCTTGCCTCGCTCGGGCTTTCAATCCCTCGCACAACCTGGGATTAGCCGAAGACACGGCATGATTTTGGCGGAAGCGTGGAATTGGAATTCAGTTTCTGTATATCCACGCACAGATGTAGTCTACTAAGCCAGTGGGACCCAGATCAATAGGAATCTAACAGTTTTAGCACCTGAGCAGCTCAGGAGCATCCTCGGCTGGTTACGTCTTAGTCTCGGCCTTGTCTACACACTCCTCCGGCGTTACTTTCCGGGCTGCAACCTGACCTTGACACGTTTTCTCATCTGCCTGCTTTGCTGCTTTGCTGATGTCCAACTTTCACAGGGTTGAAGTGGTACTCTGCTTCACCTAGCCTATAGATTGAGCACTGCTGGGCTGGGTGAACACATGGAAAATGAGATCGCTGACCTACAGCAAAGGTTAGACTTCAGTAAGCACGAGCACTCAGATGAGGGCCGGTGCAGGAGCTGGGGCTTTAATAAACTACTGCTGACCATAAGCCTATTGTTTTACGTCTCTCCTCTGGATATCTGTGCATGTGTGTGTTTGCGTGTGTGTATGTGTTTAATGTAATGCCACTGGAGCTGCAGCCCTCATTGGGGCTAGCTGTGTTAAGCTGAAATGTTATTATTGATTACACACAGAGGTTGTGATGGAAAAGCAACAGCCAGGGAATGAGCCCAGCTCCAGGTGCGTGCATGTTTATGTATATGTATGCGTGCGTGCGTGTGTGTGTGTAGGTGGATGTATATGTGAGCCACAGCTATGCTGTCCATCAGCCTAGCCTAATCCATTGTGGTGGTGGGGGGGACAATGGCACAGTGAGAGGGGAAGAACAGTATTTGAGGGTGAGGTGGTGTTTGTTGTATTTTTGAACATCCTGTGAGCCTTTCTTAGATTTTGCAAGTATATATTTTTAAGAAAGGACCCTTTTCCTACTTGCTCTCTAGCTCTTTCTGTCCTTGTCACATGTAATCACTTAAAAATGCTTATGTCATCTACACGCACATGCAGTAAACTCATAAAACTACATACAGTACTTAGAATTACACATATAAGAGCATATACAAGCCCCTTTTCACTCTGTCTTTCTGCCTTTCCTTCACAGACACCTGTGGTTACACACACACTAGCATACGTTCACTCTCTCTCACACACACACACACATCAAGTCTCACACTCTCCACCACAGTCCCTTTATGTGAGGCCTGCCTGGCACCCAACTGTGAGGCACTTTTAATTAGAGCCCTGCTGTTAAGCACAGACCTCCTCCAATGGTCCCATCCACTTCCCATCACCTCCTTCCTCCAACCCACACACCCTCCATTGCACACAGACCGCCGCTGTGCTCTCTTCACTCCTTGTCCTTTGAGACCTGAAGGCGTTAAACACTGTACCCAGAAGGCGAAGAAAATGCACGACCCCTTTCTCTAGCCCTTTTTAAGCTCAAATTCTGTAAACAGTCACATTAAACTGCGACTATATAACTATGAAAGAACAATTACAAACATTGATGGTTTTTAAAAAAATTGAATTTCATGGAATTTACTCTGTTCTGTTTGGTTTTGTTTCTGAATGAAAACGCTCTTTAGTCTGCCTGAAAAAATGGACTTCGAGTGCTATCGGGTTTGTGAGCAGGAAAGATATGCAACACGTGCACTCTTGTAACACAGTCAGCTGTGCAGCAATGCTCAAAATATTCCTGGAACTCAAGCTGCTCCATCACACTCATAACCTGCATTCTTCCATTTCCCTTTTTCAGCAAGGCCAAAGCCCTTCAGAGGAAATTTAAAAAAAAAAAAAAGAAGAAGAAGGAAAGAAAAACAAGTCTCTCACATTCATTGAGTCTCTTCAGCATCTGGCTGCTATGATCAAAGGGCTATTGTGTTGGGGGGTCTGTTCTCTAAGCTGCTTTCATTAGGAACCTCCATAACCAGGCGTAAGTTGATTAGAAACAAAGCAGGTGGGATGATGCTACGTTGAGCCAGCACTGGAATTTCGAGCTAAACTTCCCAAAGCCTTTGCATTGTGTGTGTCACTCAGTCCCTGGCAGCAGAGGGGAGAAGGGGATTATAACCTCACAGCATACACATAATGCACACTAACCTCAGTCAGAAATCTTTGGGCTGGGTAAGAGCGCAGCTCTGTTACAGCTTCAGAGGGAAAAATGAAGCAATAAGGAGGTCTGCTTATAACCCATTAGACCCAGTTTGCCAGCAGTAAATATGCCTCGAAAGGCCGCTGTCTGTACATTTGGAGGTAATTCGGAGAAACAGCGAGCGCTGCCTCCATCTGTGACAGCTCGTCTTCAGCTTGATGTGGGAAGACAGGTTGTTTAGGACCGTGGGGATTGAGGGATGAAGAAAGACCAGGGTGTGAGAGGAGGAGGAGGTGGAGGAGGAGGAGGAAGGCTGCAGCTGTTGTTGTGTGTAGTTTAGATTTGGTCTGCTGTGGGTTGGCAGAAATCACAGCAGAGCCAGAGAGGCATCGACAGATATATAGATAGATAGATAATTTCACCTCTTCCTTCCAGCTTCCTCACCTCGCTTTATGTGCTAAAGGCCCCCTTTAAACCCGGGGATTTAGCATAAAAGGCAGAAACAAAGCGGCGTCTCCAAGCCACCTTGCGTTTCCTCCTCCTCCACCTTCTGTGTAGCAAATGTCGCTGCACCGAGAATCCTCCGCTGTCTGCCTCTGTATCGACCTTTCGTCTTCCTCAGAGGAACATAGAGCCGGCTCCTGCTAGGGCCCTTTTTCTTCTGTTCATGGGGTGGGAGTTTTTTTTTATTATGATTGTTTTTAAAGATTTTTTTCCCCTCGCTCTCCCTCTGTCTCGCTCTTTGCCCAGGGTTGCGGATATTGCCAAAAGGAGAGAGGAAAGAAGAAGAAAAAAAAGCAGGGAGGGGAGAGAAGGGGAAAAAAAGCAAGAGTAGAAAGAGAAGTTATTTTGCTGAAGGACATTTGCAGAGGCTGCTTTTAACACCCTCACCCCTCCTCTCCTTCCTCACTCCTTTTCCTCCATCCCTGCTTAAACACACTTCTCCCCTTTCTGCTCTTTAAATATTGAGAATCGCTGAAAATTCTTCTGCTCTCTGCCTTTAGATGCTACTGGCCTCCCAACAGCTCACCAGGCGAGATGTGTTTGGATGGGCTGAAAGGCCCCAGATTGCACAACCTCTCTGCCCCAACTCCAGGCCCCAGGAAACTGGTCAGAGCTCCGCTGGTTCCCAAGCTGCACCTCTTCCCCGACTCCCTGTGTTCTCTGTCTGAAGGCCAAGCTCCCCCTCTGGGCTGGCTTTGGCTGCTCATTTCCACAGTAACAGGGGGCAACTCTCCACAGACTTGGCTTTGTAACCTACACCAACATGCTTTTGTGCAAACACACACACACACACGCAGCTGAAGCAGACTGCAAGTTTGTAAGAGTCACTGTACTCATTACCTCTCACTGCCCAGCTTACACACATCTCTGATTTTCTTTCACTGGCTGCATTATAGATGCTATTTAAAACTTTGCTAACTAGTAGGGTGCGGACGCCTGTGTTGTGGGCCGCTCCAAAATGAACCACTGCCTGAGTTTTGATGTGAATAAGAGCTTTTCTCGAATGATGCATTCCTCAGCGTATGCGACTATTGTAGTTGTTGTATCTCTAAAAGGAAAACAGTAAATAGCTGCTAAATAAAGCCAAAGCTGTAAAAATCTTAAGTGTATCTGGGCTAACTGTTGGTCAAAGCACAGCTGGAAACCAACCCCCCACATATCAAAAAGCGAGAGCTGCAGACTGAGATCATAGACATGTTACTGCTTAACAGTCCACTTTATGGGACTGGCTGTCTTTGTGTTTTAATGAGGAGGCCATGGACGAGTGGAAAGGAGAGGAGAAAGATGGAGGGGTGGTGAGGGTTGGTGGGGTTGTAAGGGAAGATGAGTGATTAGAAAAGACTGAGAACGAATAAAGGATGGAGTGTTTGGAAGAGGTTATCGTGAGGTTTAGTGTCCCCTTTCTCTCTCCACGTCTAATTAGGAGTGAAAGAAGGGGTTGCCGGGTCCTCCTTTAAGTGCTGCTTTTAATTTTTCACATCACATCCTGATGATTCTCTTCTCTTCTCAAATCTCTCTAAAGTCAAATGACCGGTTTGTTTTTCTTTGTTTTATTTTATAGCCTCCAGAAATAAAATCTACACTCTTTCTTCAGGATATGTTAGTTGAGCAGGGCCTTAAATTGGCAACAAACTTGGACGTGTGTGTGTGTGTGTGTGTGTGTGTGTGTGTGTGTGTGTGTGTGTGTGTGTGTGTGTGTGTGTGTGTGTGTGTCATTCCTCTGAAAAGTGTTTTGAGCCTCCGGTGCACTGGCATGAGATTGGCAGTTTGCTGTGTGCTGATAAAGTCAACGTGTGTGTGTGTGTGTGTGTGTGTGTGTGTGTGTGTGTGTGTGTGTGTGTGTGTGTGTGTGTGTGTGTGTGTGTGTGTGTGTGTGTGTGCGCGCGCATTTAAGTGTGCCTGCTGGTGAAAAGGAAGGAGGAAGGAGGAAGGAGGAGTGCAGCCTGGACACCTCAGGAATGTTTTCCTGATAACAAGTTCTTCCTGCGCTGTGTGCTCGGCTGTTGTAATTTTATGTGTTTTACTGCACTGTGACTGTGTGTGTGTGTGTGTGTGTGTGTGTGTGTGTGTGTGTGTGTGTGTGTGTGTGTGTGTGTGTGTGTGTGTGTGTGTGATAGTGGAGGGCAGGTTTCACTGCTTTTCAGTTAGCCACAAGTTTATTTTTAATCACAGTGGAGTATGCAAACATGCAGCCAAAGCGTAGCATTAAAGGAGTCCAGTTGGGTCAAAGAGATGTAGATTTTTTCATCGTGCAGTGAACGAGTTTTAATTACATACAGATGTACGTCCACAGCTGTGGAATTTATTTAAATTCAGTAAACCAAAGACTCCAGGTCAGTTACAATCCCAGTTCAGCTAATGTCATTTTGAGCATTACCTGCAAGCCTCTTTGCAACCCACTGTGTCCGACATCCCAGAATAAAGCCGTGATCCACAACTATAAACTGCAGGGGTCCTAACTGAAATGCAGAGGATCAGCTCCTTTGTGTGTTTTTGAGGATTTTTACTGTCTCAGATTTTACTCCAAATCAAAATCACACAATCACATCAGTGAAAGAAGATAACAGCACAAACACACACACACACACCGAGCACATTCCTACCTTTGGAGCATGACTCCAGATCACTGCTCATGCCTCATGTGCACCGGCGCGTGCTCTGTGCAGCAGCAGAGCACACACTACCTCGTGCGTCCTCTCCGCCGCTCTCCCCTCCGCAGGCCGCCTCATTAAACTTTCAGCTGAAAACTCTTTTTGCCGTTTGGTCCCAACTGGCCTCGGCATAAGAGGAGTAAATTAAATTCAGTCTGTCCACTGGGTTTGAAGTCAGATGGAAGGATGGCATTTGCCGACTCGGTCTGCAGTCTCAAAGCAATGCGCTGTGGCCACAGGTGGTGCTTTGTGAGCCCTGACATCAGCCTCACAGTCTGAAATGACCCGGGCGCTCCTAGAATATACGCCATCTTTGTTTTGTTTCTCCTCATTCTGTCTGGTTTATGTCTTTGCTCGTCCCCTAGAAAATCTCGGAGATGGCATCGACTACGACCAGTTGGAGAAAGAGGACATTGGCAAACTGATCAACGAGACTCTCCAGATCTTTGAGCGCTACGGAGGACCGGACGCCTATATAAACATCAAATACATGATCCCCACCTATCAGTCCTGCCTGACGAACTAAGGAGAGAGGAAGGGGCTGTCAGCCATGTCCACGTCTTTAAGATTTAATTTACAGCGGCATGTTTAAAGTGCTATCAGTTTGTTGTTCTGTTCCCGTTTCTTTAGTGATTTATTTAGACAGCTGATGGAAAGTCCTCGGTGCATACTGACGTTTGTTTCAAAGCCTCTTTTAAAATGTATGAAAACATTAAAAATTCTGTTGCATCTAAGTAAATCATCCCGCAGAATCTATTTTTTCGCCTTTCAAACACTTATGTTGCTGTTGAAGCGTTGGCCATCTTGGATTTATGTCGGCTAAAGAAGATGCCAATGTACAGCGACAAGACTTACGCTGGCGTCCACAGCTCCAGCAGCAGCTGTCTCCGAAGCACGTGTGTATTTATGATATTTCGAAATATAAATATAAAGTATTTTATATCTCCAGATCTGAAAGCCGTTATCGCTTCACCACAAAGGTTTCCTTTGAAAAGCTGATAATACTGTTTGAGATATAGAAAAGATTGGTTTCAGTAACGCAGAAACTGCGGAGGGGTTTGGGGTTGTTTTTTTTTCTTTTTTGTATCGTATTGTACTACTGCACTCATTCTGTCACTAACCCAGCTGGAGACGCAGCCTGTCTGAACGTGCATTTATGTTGGATATTTGAACTCAAATACCCCACAGTGATCTTAGGGAACACTTGGTGTGTATGCGGGCTTATTTGTTGGTGTTTGTGCATGACAACACGCCTGCCTCGTTGTTTATCCGGACCAGCCAGTAACTCAGTAACCAGCTCTCTGTTCTCACACTGAGTGAAGCTCCCCTCTCTCGCTCTCTATCCTCTGCTGTAAACTTCTTCACAGACGCAGCAGAAGTTTTAGCAGCCATATTTCAGCACGCACATGCACATACACTCACTGACACATATATATATATACAACACTGCGACCCATGGGGGAAAACACAGCGTAATTGATTTCTGAAACTCGCAAGGACACTTGCGCCATCTCTTATTGTAAGTCATGTCTCCAGCGAAAGCAGCTTTACAGGCCTGCGGAGGAATCTATTCTCAAGCAGAAGACAGGTTCATATTGCTCATATTTCAACCTCAGCACATCCTGAAAGGAACGTTACTGAATAGGTGTTCCACACTGCTGAACTCAAGTCGAGCTGCTCCTGCCTCGTGCTTGATCTGTGAAGTGAAAGACGTAAGGTAGTGCGGAGAGGTCCCATTTCGAGACAAAGCACATATTTCACCTTAATAACTGCAGCTGCATAGCAAAACAAAGATAGCAACGGTATAGCCACTTGACTACTTTTTAAAGGGGTGCGTTGTGGAGGGGGTGGGGGGCATACAATTTCACCCGTGTTCTCACTTAATGAGCATATCGAACTCTGAATAGCCTGCAGTTCTGTCGAACTGTATCAGTGACGCCCCGCTGTCCCGCTTCACCTGTCCAATTTTACTGAGCCACAGGCTAGCAGCTGGCCAGCAAAGAGCTTAGAGATAAAGAGGAGAACTAGAAGAAAAGGACAAAGTGAAACAGGGCGAACAATTTTGTTAAGCTTTTTTTCAAATCTTGGTTTTAGAAATGGGACTTCTCTCCCTTGTTCACCACCGCCCCCTCCCATCTTTGAACACCGTGTCATGCAAGCGATATTATACGGATCACTTTGCTTTGTCACACTTAAAGGGCCAGGCAATGTGATTTTTTTTCCAATTAGGTCACATCACAGGCGCTAATCGAACTCATCGGGAAGAAAGGGGACAGTGTGGAAAGGAACGCTTGAGAATATGGTTTCAAAAAGAAGATCAATTCAGAGTGAGCCTAACCATAACTTCTACTTTCCTAAACCCCTTTCACCCCCAACCGATAGCTGCAGGAGGTTTCTTCCTCTTAAAAGGGTGTTTTTCCTTCCCACATTTGCCAAGTGCTTGCTCATAGGGAGCCGTCTAATTGTTGGGATTTTCTGTCTATTCTTGAAGAGTTTTACCTTGCATATAAAGCACCTCGAGGTGACTGCTGGTATGATTTTAATTTTTGCAAAAATGACCTTCAAAGCAAGTAATTTCAGCAGATAATGTCCGTATGCAGATTCATGGATTTCTTGAGCTTTTGGTCTACAGCTACATATTTTTAATATGAAGAAAATCTTATATATATTTTTATGTTCCACCTTCAGTTACTTTGATACAGTAGCATCTGCTGTGATCCTTACACCTATGAGGAGATCTCACAAGTGTTACCTTTATTTTGATACCAGGATGGTTAACACAGAGTTTGCAATTGCACAGAAACACTCAATTTATCTTCATAGGTTAAATCTAACCCCAAACTAACCTTAAATCATACTTCCACCTTAAAAATCGAATCATCTCCTTGCTTTTCCCCACAATGTGAACGTGTAAACATATTTACACCCCCACAATCCGAGTAACACAACCAAACGAACACACGCAGTAATGGCAACCCAACGCCAAGCAGCTACACTGCTGTAATTGCTCATGCAAGTAATAGAGTGAAGTGCGAAATGAACAGGAATGAAGGCAGCCATTGAGGTTATTTGCTCTATCAAAAGCATCGCCGCATGGCTGGTTCAGACCTACAGGCCAGAAAGACATGCATGACATTACCCGAATTCTTTCCCCCCCACCTTATCTCTCGTCCTGTTCTCAGACACGGAAAAACAAAACAAAACACAGCGGCAACAAATTTAGCACGGAGCTGAAATGATCCTGATCATAATATGCTGACCCTTCTCCCCTCAGTCATAATGAGCAATTGATCATCTTATGACTGCAGGTGCACCAACATTCACAAAGAAATAAATTGCCACCCATTCGGTGCATTTCCTCCAGTCATAGAGCGCAGGTTACAACAATCTGCTCCTCTTCCTTACAGCAGATACTATCTGCCGCTGATAGAGCCACATTATTATTTTCAGTTGAGCGGATTTCCGAGTTGTTTTGTTGCTCTCCTTTGGTATTCCTTGTCTATTTTGAAAGATTTTGCTGATAGCTCGTGGAGTCAGTGGTATTAATCTAACGTGTTACTTAACGACCTCACACCAACCATCCTGTTGTTGTTAACAGAGATAGCTGCAGAGATAGAGGGGGAAATCTGCTGATTCTGTTTGAATCATGGTTAGATGTGTTTATCCCAGTTTCTGCACAAGTCTAACACCTGCATTTTGGAAAAACATCGTACTGCTCACTGGCATGTTTTTTATAGGTTTGTGCTGTTTTAAGGTGTCACAAACCCAACATTAACCATTCCTGCACACTTACCTTTGTCCATAGTGGGGATGAAAACCACAAATTCCTCTGAACCACTGTTAATTTTGACAGTAAATTTTGATTTAGCTTTAATCACAGTCTTTTGAACAAAACACCATTTAGTTTAGTCTAATTTTAGTTGACAAAATCATAAGATTATTGTAGGTGAAGTTTGTGTTTTTCCCAGTGAGAGTTGCTTCGCATGTTTTAAAAAGTGTCTTATTTTTCTAGACATCAAATACAAAATGTGTCCATATATCTGCTTGTCTCTTCTTCCAAAGTGTTGTCGTGTTTTCATGAGAAACTAATTCATGAAAGCTAATTGTATAGGTCCAGCATCAATCAAACATCCCTTACAAACTTACCCCGACTTTCTACACTGGGACAGAACCACATAGTGTCAAAGCAACAATGTCGTCCAGCTGCGTTGTTACGTTGCAGGCTCTAGGTTGACTCCAGTAAGTCACATGTTACTGGGATGGCTTTCTCTAATCCAGGATCTCTCCTGATGGCCACTCTCTGTTACAGCTCAACTTCACGGGTCAACCATAGATGGTGTGGGGCCCACAGCCACTCGCTCCGCTCCAAGGTTTATTATTAGCTTAGCAAGCTCAGCCACTCACAACAGCTGCCGCCGCCGTGCAGCTACTCCCACCGAGGAGCACGCGCGAGCTATTTCACTGTCGGAAACACTTCGGTACGCCGACATGGGACCATACATACAGAGACGTCATCCAGCCACACAGATCAACACAGTTGACTACTCAGTCAAGTGAGTAGGTGCGTGTCTAGCTCGCACCCCAGCAGCAGCAGGATGAGACGCTTCTCTCAGAATGAACAGTGACGTCGTGAGAGCCGGCTCCACAGAGCTCAAGTTTGTCCTTGTGCATCTCCGTCTCGCCACATCATAGTGGTGGCAGGCCAACAAAGGCTTTTATACTGCAGTGAGCTGCGCAACAAAAGCTACACAAACACGCTGATAGCGTTTTGTTGATGGAGAGGAAAAAAAGGAGATTGAGAAAAGGCTGAGGAAGGAAGAGGAAGGGAACAATTATGAAGAGGAAAAGGCACCATGACAATGCCTGTGCTGTCTGTTTGAGAGAGAGAGAGAGCACGCTGAATAAAGAGGAGGACAGGGAGATTGGTTGCACCTGAGCTCGGAGACAGACGGGCAGCCTGAGATGAATCCAGCGCGCAGAGAAATGAAGGGAAAGAGAGGCTGTGTGGGCCACGTCGAGATGGATGAATGGAGGGAAGGGGGATGTTGTGTCACCTGGTAGAGAGAGCTGTCTAGCTCCAGCCAGACCTGAGATTTAGGAGCAGTCAGCTGCAGAAAAGAGAAATAAGAGACCGAAGAAGAAACCACTTGTTTGTCTGTTTTTTCCCCCCTTCGCAAGTGAAAAACAGAGGAGAATTGAGGCGACAACTGCCACTTAACAACATCACCACGCTCCCTTATCTGAACAAACAAGCTGAATGCGAATGTCCCACTTTGTGTGCAACATCTCCGCGTGTTGGAAATCAAATAATTCAGCCATGTGGGTCACACTTAATATGATAAAAAGCTGTGTTGTGGTGATGCATGCAGTAATGTAGCCCTGTGCACACTGAAGGATTGATTAAGCACTCGGGAAGTCTTCATCTGTCTTCCTCTTTATCACTTCCTTCCTCTTTTCATCTGGTCCCTTTTTTTTCTGATGTCCTGTCTCTCTTACTGCAGTGTTATAGTCTCAAAAGGCAGATTGTTAGAACCGGCAATGAAGGGATTGTGCTGTGCAACAGAAATAAATGCCCCCCGGGGAATGATTCGTCTTGTTCTCGTCTGCCTGGCAGACTCCGTTGCTCATCCGGGCAGCTACTGAGCATGTGCGAGACAGGACAGCACAATGGTTTATCTATCTGCCTCTCCATGTGCCAGGTGTCTAATTCACAGGCTTAATTCAAGAGTGGAGAAATAATGTAAACACTTTAAAGCTCAAATTCTGTTTCCCTCTCGCAGCCCTCCACAAAACTCCCCTTAAATATGAATAAAAATATGCTAAAAACTCACATCCTGATTGAAGTGTTCAAGGGTTCAAGGTTCTTTATTTGTCACATGCATAGTTATACAAGTATAACACACAGTGAAATGTAGCCTGACACGCTCCTCAACATGTGCAAAAAAAATTGGGGGGGGGGGGGTGTAGAGGGAGAACATATATATGTATATATATATGTATATAGTGATTCTCTTACCAGTGCTCATGATTGCCAGTGTGATCCTGTGTGTTTGCGCATGTGTTTATATCCCAGACCACACCACGGGATCGATCCTTCTCTTTGCAGATGTGATCAATGAGGATTCTCTGCCTCTCTCCCCTCCGTTACTATCCGTCTCCCACTTTCTCTGTTCATCTTTCTCCTCTTCCTCTCCTACAGGTCTTATCACTCACAAACACTCATTTCTTTTCCCTGCTACGGTTTGGCAGGTGCAAACAAACAGGCAAAAAAGCAAGTAAACAAATACAGGCATCTTCGGGAGGAGCGGCAACGAGTCCACACTGTTAACAATTGGTACGGACAGATGAAGCATCAGCTGGACTTCTTTAAGCTGCGCTCACACCGGTGTGATCTCACCGGGCGGCCTGCGAAACATATCCTCCGGCCTGTACAAGTGCCTCATCCTGCAAAATGGTAAAGAGTGGTTTTTGTGTGTCTGATTGATGATCAGCAGGTTCAAGGTGGGAGTTTGGAGGCGATGCTTTCCCATCCACAGCCCACTATCACGAGTAGTTCCAGCTGTCCTACACCTCTCTCCCTCCCTTTCTCTGTCTGAGTGACAACAGGCGAGCCAACAGGCATTTCCATCACCAGATTGCCAAACCACTGGACCATCTACGCTACAACACCCAAGGTGACCTTTAACAAAATAGAAAATAGTGTATAGCTGAAGGGGGGTGGTGGGGGTAAGAAGGGGCTGTGGAAACACACAAGAGCTTGAATGTTGCAGTGTCAGATTGAATTGTGATAGATTTTTTTTTCCTCATGCTGCCCCATGCTTTAGCACTTCAGCAGCTGGCTTTTCTTTCTTTAGCACATGGATATTTTCCTGGTCTGGTTTCCTGTCCATGAATTCTGCAACCACTTAGAGAGCACAAATCTAAGTCAGCTAAGTTTCAAAACATGCATTTTGCCCTTTACTAACCTTATAACGTGTTGAGTAGGCAGGCGTCAAATATAACGTGATGTATAGAGGTCTCTGACCCCATCGCTCGCATCTGTAATAGATCACAGGGCGACATGCAGTCGAGGTATTTCGAGCTAGAAATTCACACAAATGAGACCGCACTCACACCAGTCTAGCTAAGTGTTTATATATATATATATAGAAACCACTCCAAAGCACCAGGGTTTATATTTGTAGATTAGAGGAATCATTGTAAACTGTTCTGAAAGTTTATATGAGTTTCCTCTTTAGATATACTCCGAAAGCTGCTGAGAGCAACTATTAGTAAAGAATAAACAAGAATGAAACAAGCAAAGGGAAAGGCCCTTCAAGCATGAATGACATTATACTTTGTGAATTCATTTCCTACTGATGTGCGAAGTGACTGACTGACAGTCCACTGTTATGTGTCATCGACTGTAGATAGAAGATGAATGCAGCCACCATGTCATTACACATTGATTTGGCATTTGGCCAGCGCCATTTCAGTTGAAATGGGACGTGACCATGTTTGGAAAAGAAGACTGAGCCAAAGCTAATGCTAGCTAGCTAGCTAGCTTGGCTATGAGTGATTCCCTGTGATATTAATGACATGATAGTTTTGGATAGGGAAAGGCACTTAAAATGTACTTATCAGAGAAAAACAGCAGCTGATTCCTTAAAATGTCCTTCTTTATCTGGTCTGTCATTTATTTTAATCCAAAAGGGGACATAATTCCCAAAATTAGCATCTTTCGCAATAGTCAAAGTTGGGGTCTTCGTTTTTTGTCTTCTTATTTGCAGCCACAGACAGTATAAAAAATGGATGTAACCATGATGTCGTCAGCCACTGGTCTCTCAAGTTGAAGCCTCAAGTTGAACATTTCGAAATGTGAATGGAAAGAGTGGGTCTGTCTGTGAAACTCATTGGCTAACAACTTGTGATTGGCAACTTTCATTTTATTCAGTTTGACCCAAAATAAGCGGCTGAGCCCATAAACCTAGCGGGAAAGCTTTTACAGAGTCACGACAGAAAGAAAACTGGTGCTCCAAAGCCTTCTACTGGGGGTTTACATTCACGTGACCATGTGACGTTGACTTGTCGGCCATTTTGGATCTAAAAATCATACAGGTTCAAGTGACTAAGGCCCCCAGTCACGAAGGCCAAGACACTGGTCCACAACCATCTGGGAAATTGCAATTAATTTCAAGAGGTAGAAACCTCTGCCAATATAATTTTTCCCTAGCAACCACTGGCTCCATCACATCGAATATGGCGGACAACCCTTGAGCAATGTGCGCATGATGTCACATAGGAACAGAGGTCTTTTTGCAACCACATCTGCTGGGCTTTAGATAGACTGCAGCTTCCAGCCCGCGTGTCATATCCATATTTTGTACCATCTATGACTCCAACATGCAGGGTCACCCCCTGTTGGTCATTAGAAGGATATCGGGCTTATTCATTACTTTCACAATGGCTTCACTTTTTCAGAGCTAAGAGGGCTTCTTGTTTTTTAACTATAGTGTATGCTGTGTGCTTCAGTGAATGCATTTTTAATATTACACGAAACTAAAAAGATGATGTAAATTAACAGAACAGTTTTAATGCAACCGGTGCTGCTGTTCACTTATTATACTGTCAGGAAAAATTGAGTCTGATGAGCATTAAGAATTCTGACAGATGGCAGAGATGTTTAGCAGCACTGGAAACACATTTTAGTAGCAAAATGGCTGTTCAAACCAGTATTTTCAGTGATGCTGCCCCAATTTAATCATTAATGTAACTCTCCACCATTGAAATATTTTTTCATAATAAATTATGGCTGTATTTTTGGAAGAATTGTCCAGAAAAAGTCAAATTACCTCTCAGCTTCTCAAAGTTAAGAACTACTTTTACTGCTAAAATGCAGTTTTTAATTACTCTGTCCAGAAATGTTTGGAGCTTCTCCTAACAATAGGCGATAGGAGCTACTGAGAGGTAAACACAGATACAGTTAAATATCAACATATGTGGCAATATTGACATTTAAAATAAGTGCCTACAAAGCAGTTTAGAGGTTGTAAATTGATTGACCTTTGCAAATCTTTACAGACCACTAAAGTATACCTAGAGGGGAAGTTCATTATTAGCCTGTCATCTGAACATGCCCCACCTTTGCTTCACTTACACTCGCTTACTCTTTGTCCATTGTATCTCCAATGCTTACATCAGGTGATTATTTGAAGACAAAAAAAAATACTGCATGGACACTGTTTAGTACCACCAAGCACAAACAAGTGTGAGGGAAACAATGCACAAGGAAGAATAGTGCATTTGTCATGTCACGCCTATGATACAAGTTAAAATGAATAATAGGGGAATTATGCGTTTCTCTGTATGTGCTGTGGTTGCTAGAAGGACATTTATTTCTTTCCCGTTGTGCTCACACCTTCCTCAAAATGTAAATGACCCAGATTCTGCCGGCAGTTTCTCCCCACAGTCCCCAAACTAGCAAGTCGGTAGAAAAAGAGAGAGATGTTGTACTTGTTTGTATGTATGCGTGTTATCAGAGCCCGTGGGTCTCTCTCTGTTCGCCTCCTCCAGAGCTGCAGTCTTTATCGCAGACAGCCTTGCCTCGACAGAGTCACCAGCTCTGACTCGCGTTCCCGTGGCTGTGGCCCCCGAGGCAAGCCGTGAAAAGCTGCAGGGGCCCTACCGAGGGCTCGATTGTTTCCAGCAGCATACTTTCATTCGAGAACCCAAGGCGCTCTCAAAGCTCATTGTGAGGGAGCTAACAGCCTCTCTTCAAAAGGGCCTAAACGCATGTTCATTAATTATCTGGATCCTTGTTAATTGGATTAATTGTTGAATAGAAACCGTGTTATTAAAAATGACGAAAACACAAGGGCAGGGGGAGCAAAAGGGGGGGGGATTAATATCGTTTCTGTTTACTCTCGGGCTGTCAGAAGACACAAGCATGCATGGGCACACACACACACACACACACACACACACTTACGTATGCTATTGCTGCGTCTCGCTCAGTTCTTCTAACTCTCTGTTGCTGTTTCACACACGTATATACTCACGCACACACACAGGGCGTATGTGACCCATCTCAGAAGAATGAGCGCTAGGCAAGGTGCAAATTACCATGCACACCGTTGGTGATAAGAACTAAGCCCATTTTCAAAGCTCAGAATAAATGCCAGATTCTTTTTGATGCTAGAAGACTATGACTTTTTCCATCGCTTATATTCAAAGAATAAGGCAGGAGGGGGGAAAAAAGAGAAACATAAAGTCAACACCGTGAACAATTTAGCTATCTCCAAGTCACATGAAAATTGGGTTTCTCGTTCCTCTGCCTATCTGCTTAGTCTTATCCGCTGAAATCACTTATCAGCGTTTGACTTCAAGGGATGTTTTATCATCTGGGGTTTAAGATAGCCCTGTGATAATGCAGACCATTTGGACGATGGGACTAATATTACATATCCTGTATAATTGGTGGCAGTGTAAGTGACGAGCCTTTATGCAAAAGCGTTACTATCTGAATTTCCCTGGTCACTGGTTGAAATTATGATCAAATAGTTAATTCCAGACACTTCAAGTATAGAGTTTTAGATCGTAAAGTCCTTTTGATGTATAATAGGTAGTTCAAAAACAATCTGAAGCAGGATTTTGTCTCTTCTGAGCTCAGTTTGTCTGACCGGAAGCTCAGTAATTATAGCAGTAATGTATGTAGCTATATCCAAGAATGTGTTGCACCGGTTGTTAAGGCAACCATACCTGTCCTCCTGCTTTGACAGGAAGCCTTCTGTGGCATGCTCTTCTCCTAACTGCCCTCATCTAGGGCTGAACGGCCGGTTGCACGCGTTTTTCTTTTGGTTTTGAGCAGGCATTTTGGATGTAGCCCTGATGTCATACGGCCTAATATTGTATAGGTTCCCTCTTTGTTACACCAGAACAGGCGAAGAAATTTAAAACGTTCCTTTTTGATGAAACGTATAGTTAGGCTGGATCAGGTGACGGTGAACCCTCCCTTAGTTACACTGCAATAGGCCTAGGCTGCTGGGAACTTCACATGAAGCACTGATTGATTCTTTTTCACTCTCTGTGTTTTATTTACCTCTCTGCATTTAATTATGAGGTATTATTAATCTCTGACTCTTGTCCACGGTGTGTCTTTTGTCTTGTGTCCTTCCCCACGCGCTCAACAGGTCGCAGTAGATGGCTGCCCCTCCCTGAGCCTGGTTCTACCAGAGGTGTCTTCCTGTTAAAAGGCAGTTTTTCCTTCCCACTGTCGCCAAGTGCTCGCTCATGGAGTGTTGTCTTATTGTTGGGGGTTTCTCTGTATTGTTGCTAGGTCTGTAACCTGAAACGTAAAGGGCCTTAAGGGAACTGTTGTTGTGATTTGGCGCTATTATAAATAAAATTGAAAAACACATCAGGGTATGGACACCAGTCCTTTGGGGTCCTGACACTGGCAGACAGGCAGATTCTGTGGAACCTATGAGTTTTACAGTTGAGCCTCTGTGGATCCTGAATTGGATTTGAATGTGTGTGCACACTATCCTGCTAAGGGAGCCCACCGTTAGCAGATGGAATTGCAGTGGGACCGGTGGGTGCATTTGTTATGTATCAAAGAAAGATCCACGTGATTGCAACCAAGGTTTCCCAAGAGAACGTTGCACTACAGTGAGATGCTCAATGCTATCTGCTTCACATCTCAGTGGCTTTAACGATTTGGCTGATTGGTATGTTATGAGTGGCATATGTTTTTTGAGCTAATAATACTGCGGGACAATGTTAGTCCAAGCACATCACCACATATAGTTAGTGTTGTTTGATCAGTTTATTGGACATGCTGCACTGACTCTAATACCTTGGACCAGATTGTTTGTATTTCATTGCAACACAGTGGCGACAAAGTAAAGCCAGGAGGTTATGATGCAGCTGTTTAAGCACCCACTGTAGGGACTTTCTTCCTTTTTTTTTGTTATACAAAAACACAAGTGGGTGAGCAACAAGCGAACAAATCGAATGGCTGCCAAGGTCATGGCTCAGACATAGTTTGGTGCCTCTTAACCAACAGCTGTTAAAATTGCACCAGTTGTGGTTTATTTTCACACAAATCAGATCTAAGTTGAGGTAGCTGGTTGCATGCGTGCATTTCATCGATCAAGTATTTTAATCTTCAAAGGACATGTTGAAAGGTTCTCCCAAGGACAGGACAATGAAAAGTCTCTATTGATTACCAGAGCATTGATCAATCAGTCCCAGACGGATAACAAGATGTACAAGTCTTGAGTAACAATAGGCATGTTGTAGGATATGAACTGCAAGTTTGATCTTTATTTCATATTTTAGCATCCCAGAGTGGAGCCCACACATGAAATCCACAATCATCCTGATTCGTAGGTTGGTCTTGGCAAGTGTACTGCCTCTGCTGCACACAAACCTTGTGCATGAAGCACTCAACCCACGTATGACTTTTCAAATCAGCTGACTACTCCATAGATTAGGAGACCCATACACGTCATTACCGAGACCTGGAATCACACCAGGCCTCATACAGTCTGAATGACAAGCGGGGCTGAAGTTTTGACACAACATGTATGTCCTTGTGCAATATAAAGGATTTCTTTGTTCTTTCGCCAATGAAAAAGTTAATGCAACCACAGCGATGAGAACAGCTGAGCAACTTAATGGCTGAAAGTGCTCCACATCTAAAGACTCTGGAGACAGTCATTCTGTTGTTCTATGCTTACAACTTATGTTGCTAGGGGGTAAAAATTTAATTATGAAAGCATTTCTTTACTGGAGGTTGTATGGCTCTCCTAATAATGACATATCTTATTTGGAAGATGAAAAAATATGTTATTGATATCCCTTTGTAGGAATTATAATGGTATCCAGGCTTCTAATAGCTTCCCTCCAAGCCTCAGCCACTATAGGCTGTATAGACACCTGTATTCTTATTTCCATCAGGATACTACATATCCATGCATACACAAAAATCTGATTGTAAACAATATCTTAGGTGAAATTATCGCTGTGTCTGATGTTTGTTCTTTGGGCTTAAAATGAAGCCATTCCACTGCATGAACCTTTGACACACATGAATGGTGTGGTATGACAGTTATGAACTTACTTATGGCAGTGTCAGGCTATTAAGGAACAAAGAATGAGAGACTAAGATTAAATCTGGAAAATGTTGCTGTTAGTTTGGGGGAAGGAGGAGGTAAATGTGTTCTATTCTGTTGACAACATATTAGAAGCATTATGTGCATTCCTGCGCACTGCGTCTCATTGGCTACAATACCCGTCCGTCATTCCGCTAACGACTCGACTCCGCCCCTGTAGCTCGGATCTGAGGAATGATTGGTTACTCTGTAAAGCAAGATGTCCAATGAGCGTTAAGGAGGGCGGACCCTTTCCGGTGGAACAGGCTCTCGCGCCTACAGTGGTGGAATCGAACGTCCCCGAGCGCACACGGCGTAGAGGAGAGTACAGCGCACGAGTCTGTGGAAGGGAGATAACGGTTTCTTTTTTTTGTCCCCCCTCTCCACTCAAAC
This sequence comes from Maylandia zebra, assembly GCF_041146795.1. Taxonomy (NCBI): domain Eukaryota; kingdom Metazoa; phylum Chordata; class Actinopteri; order Cichliformes; family Cichlidae; genus Maylandia; species Maylandia zebra. The sequence continues at coordinate 25,184,475 of NC_135185.1, forward strand.
AACAAGAACAAACCAAACCTGATTTTAGGGGGGTCTCACAGAGTCTTCTGATTATCAGGAGGAGGGAAACGAGGAGCCGCAAGTTTTTTTTTCTTTTTTCGTTTTTTTTCTCTTTTCCTTAAAAGAGGATTCTGTGCTTCGCGGTGGTTTGTTCTCCGCTCTCGCCGCAAAGATGATGGTCGGAGAGGTCGAAGTGAAGGAGCGACCGAGGCCGAGTCCCGACTATTTAATGCAATTATTGAACGAGAAGAAGCTCATGACCAGTTTGCCAAATCTCTGCGGCATCTTCACACACCTAGAGAGGCTTCTGGATGAAGGTAAGTGGCCTTCTGGAGAGACACCCTCCTCGTTGGAGAGGTGGGGGAGTGGGTTAAAGCATGACCACGGTGCAGTCCGGTGTCGGCACGGCTTCGCTGGGCATCCCTGCCGCAAATCGTTAGCGAAACCCGGGGATACACTAGCAGAGGGCACCCCGATATTCCAGGAGGTGGCAGGCGTAGTAGTACCAACTTCCAGTGAGAATTGCCCCACAATACAACCCAAGAAACGCACTAGTATCCTACCGGAGCGAGTTTGTTTCTCCCTGAGCTCCGAGTCCACCGGAGTTTTCTGCTGCTCTCTTGACTTTGTGACGACGAGATGAAAACTTTCTCTTACTTGCCTAAGAAATAAAAATCGCATATCACTGTCATGTTGTCAGACGTGTTAACAGGCAAGTTTATAAAAATAAATAAAGATATAAAAATATCTTTATTTATTTCAGGTTATACAAATGTTGTTCTCAGTTTAAAAAAAAAAAAGAACAATCTCTGGGGCCCTGGTTCCACATGTTCCACACAGCAGTTTAGCCGCTCGGGTTAGCAACATTTTCAGCTAGCCTGTCTGGGTGTCTGCTGAACTCTTCAAGAACCAGGCAGTGGCGTTAACTTGGCCACGTATGTAATAAACAGACTGCAATTGCTGTGCTTAACACTGCTATAAACACACGTTGGGGGGTGTTTGGGTTTGCTCGTGTTCCTCTCTTTTTGCCTTACTCCGAGGGTCGTGTTAGTTGTTGCCCAGCGGCCGAGTCTAACAGCACGGCGGAATGTCTCTGCTTGTTGCCCAAACAATGGCCACTGAGTTGCTGCGAGGAGGGGGGGGGGGGGCGGTACTCGGAAGATTATTTCAGCCGTCTAACTTTTTCATTAAACGCGGCACCGCTGTCTTTCTCCCTCTTCTTTTGGCTACTACAACATTTGCCTTAAAACCTAGAAGGGGGGCTTGTCTGTATTTCCTTCCCCTGCTGCAGCTGCCGTCGTGTTTTCTTTTTTCCCCTCTTTTTTTTTTTTTTTTTTTTTTTTTTTAACCAGTCAAGCTTGCCCTACCAAAACTGCGTCGCCCTTTTTTTTGTCAGCGGCGCCGTCCAGGCTGGATTTGGCAGCCAGAATTTGTTTCCTGCGCCCTGTCACTGATTTTGGCACCCCCTGTGGCTTTGATAACCCAGGATTGTTTGCCGTTTATGTTGATAGTATCATTATCATAAGCTGGTCTAAGCGGAAGGTTGGACCTGTGGTTTATGTAACTGAGCTGGGGACACTAGAGAGCGCCACAGCCCCCTGGCAGACTGTCCCCATGCATTTCGTGTGTAGCTTTGGATCGGACATCACGATGAATTTAAAAATAAGACTACCCCGTAAGCTACAGCATGAACGGGCTATTTCTTAAGAGGAAAGAGGACCTGAAAGTAGCGCATGCCTATGAGTTTCGGTAACATGTCTGGATGAGTAGGCTCTGTAGTATGTAGTTGCTAAACCGGTCTGCAAAGATTTTCTGGCCGTCTTGATGGGCGATAAACAAGACAAATGCGGAGCTGTTTACTTATTGCCACTATGAAACTAAAGCTTGCATAACGCTAAACGGATGTACATTGACTTTAAGTTTAAGCCTGGGTGCTGCTTTGGTGCAGTAAATAGTGAAGTCTTCTCATTTGCCTATAGGACATTTTTATAGTGCTTTTTTATTAGTAGAAAATTGCACTTCTTCGTCTTTTTTATTTAGTTTGAGGCTTGCTAAAGTCTCTTATGCATGATGTTCTCAGAAAATCTGCAGCTCTGCAATGCACACGTATTTTTTTGTTTTTAATGATTTCGGCCTCCAATTTGATCGTCTCCACACCCCATAAATACTTCACAAAACTGATGAAATATCTTGCACTTTTATTGTAGTCATGTGGGACTGCTGGGTGTGTTGGTGTTTTCATTTGAGGGAGAGTTAGGAAGCAGATGTATTCTCCTATTTTTTTTTCCTCTCATCCACACTGTTAACAGCTCAGCCCTGCTGCTTTTGGTAAACTTTTGAGTTAACCCCTCAAAAAGAAAGAACTCCATGCAAATAATGCATTTCTGTCTATTGACTTTTTATACATGGGGCCAACTAAAATGTATCTGTTTGCATCTCAGGAATACTAAAAAGGCTGAGCTGATAAAGGTTCCCAGTTGTGTTCATTAAACGGACTCTTAAGTCAAGGAGGAGTTGGATAAAAATTGCATTTGCTTTCTGCAAGCGACTCGGTGCTCTGGTCTGATGCTTCGTTGCAGCGCCCGTTGTTAAAAAACTTGCAAAACCATCCAGTCCTCTGGTGTTTAAGAAATCACTTGTAACTTCCCAGTCTCGCTCCTCTAAAACGGCACATCTGATGTTTTTGAGGGTTTCCACGGCACCAGCCCAAACTTTACCCTGCTGCTAAAAGTTGCATGTGTGTATCAGATGATGGTAGTGAAGGCCTGTCTGACTGACTGTCTGGCTTCTTCTGTTGTTTGGTTTCATCTCCCTGTGGAGGGGGCCAAAACTCTGATGTGGTATTTGGAGCAGACCTCCTCTCGGTCCCCTCGTCCCCTTGTATATATTGTAAGCAGGCCCCACCACATCTAGTAGAATCAGGCTTGTTTATGTTGCGTTTCATGTGATGTTGGATGTCTGCTCCTCCCGAAGTTCAGAAAAGTAGTGTAGAGTTGTGATTTAAAAAAAAAAAAAAAAAAAGTTTTTAATGGCGGTTGGTAGTTGACATTTGAGTAGTAAAGATAGCATCTCTCTTTCATCTCTAGTCAGACTGGATAGACTGAGGTCTGACTTGTATTTGACCTAACAAGTTACGCTGTTTTCCCCACGGAGTATGCTACGTGCCTTCGATATCTCAGCCATTTCTTGCACATTGAAGGTGTCCCATGAAGGCAAGTATACTGTGCCAAACAACAAAAAGTTAATGACTGTGCTAATTTGTTGATAAAGCTTTACATTAGTGTTGGACGTTTTTTGTGTATTGTTTAAAACTAATTCTCAGAGGATGGGCTTTGCTTTCTGAGTCTGTTTTGTGGGCTTAAATGTGACTGAACGGCTTAAACGCCTTCCTTTGTCAGATTTAAGTGCTGCTAATGAGAGCAAAAATATAACCAGTTGCAGTTGAATATTTTAAACTCTCCCAATTCCTCCCATCTCTCAGTGCACCCTTCCGACAGCTGCTCATCTCCCCCACCCCACCCTCCCGCCCAGCATTTTGTGCATGTCTACACAGCTGTTTCCATGTGCGCAAGAAAGCCGACACCACCCTCCTGTGTGACCACCGCTCCCGCCCTGTTTTAGCAAGCCTGCGTGCACGGACGGCCCCGTTACTTTCCCAGCATGCATGTTGTCCCTCAAGGTCACTCTGGCCGATTGACGTGCCCCCCTTTTTGAAATCCCCTTCCGTTGCAGTTGTTCATCTCCCTGAGGTGACACCTGCTGTGGAGTTTTTTTTATTTCTCTTTACGATCTGCCTGCCAACAAGCTGCTTCAAATTGCTATATTTTCTCTTGGTAGAAGGAGACAGACTGTATAACATCTAGAAATGCAGTCCTAGTAGTGAAGTACGGGAAATGTTGAAGGCAAGATTTTTATTAGTTGTTGCCATGAAGTTTGATGAGTGTCTGTGGGTGGGCAAAATAGTCAGATTTCTCAGCAATATATTTATTCTGAGCTCCTGTTATGATGAAATGAAGATGAAGAAATGTAGTCAGATTACTCCACAGATATAAAAATTGGTCAGTTTTGCAAAGACATGTAAAGTTTTTGAAAACTAACAGCAGCTGCACAGCAGAGCTGCTCAGGACTTTAGACAAAGGCATGTTGTAAAATGGGAGCAATGCGATTCACATGTTAGCTTCTGTTTCAATTCCAAAACCACAGTTTAAAAATGGCTAACATTAGTGGTCTTACTTTCATTTTGTGTAACAAGACCGGGCACCAGCAAAGAGAAATTACACAAGCATTAGCTTGGTGGGAATAACATTGTACTCCCTCTCGCTATTTTGTTATTGTTGCCCAGCTGCTCTTAGTGTTTTTCTTTATAATTGCAATATGTAAACATTAGCAGTTGCTAGTGGTGCTGTTTTCTTTGTTTGTTTTGTGCAGGCCTTCAGTTTTATTTTAATAAGCTGTTTTTGAGTCACGATTTGTCTTGAGTGGCGAGTAAACTAATACATTGACGTAGTAAATCATCCATTAGCCTCCAAAATGGAAAATCAGCATTTTGGGCCACAATACCCAGCCTTAGCAATGTGCCTATTTTTGTGGATTGTTGCTATAATAGATTAAATGTGCAATTGTGCGGTGAAGCCACGTGGTGCAATGTGCCACTTGTTCCTAGCTACATCATTTCCCTTTGCATACAGTTTTAGTGTCTGCTTGTTTATTTCTGTGTGTCACGTTTTAACAGGACATTCCTGTGAGAGCTGTCAGCATTCTGGAGGACAAACAGTCTGCTGTCCACTGTGGTGCGTTTGTGGGGAATTGGTCTTCAGGGAACAGCTGTTTTAGTGAACAGATTGTGATAAATGGGTGACTGCTGGAAGTCTGAATTCTGTTCTCTACCTGACGTCCCACATTTCTGTCAGTCTTTCGTGTATAGCAGTCCCCCCTCTCCTCCCCCTGTATTCCTGTGTCTGCCATTGCTGCACTGCCCTCCCACTGTAGCTTGACCCTTGGCGTTCCTCGGCACAGGGCTGGACCTGCAGTAACCTCTGACATGCAATCAATTTAGCAGCTAACAAGATTGAGCACAGCTCACAAAGTGAGATAGTGCTCAGAGCTGTAAGGGAACACAGATAAAGTTGGGGGGTGTTAGGCCAAGGCTGTTGTTGCAAGCAGAAACCTGTTAAATCCCCTAGAGCGGAATCCAATAACTATTTTGATTGCTCAATAAGTATATTATGATTATTGGTTATTCTGCATATGACCCACACAGTGCCTCTTATATAGCTGTCGGCAGGTAAATTACTCTGAAGGGTTTTTTCTGCATATGTTATCTAACAATAAAGAACTACGGTAAACTGATCATTACTTTGCCTTTCTCGGTGTCTATAGCAGGGATGTTCCTGGTTGTCCCAGCTCCAGATGCTCAGCTAGTCTAAAAGTATTTAACAGTTCTCTAAAACATTTAATTATATTCTTATAGAATAAAATTGTGTTTTAAATGTTGCTGAATTCTGTGGCTCTTTGATCCATGCATCGCATTGCATGCACACAATATTAGATAAGAGCGGCAAGCATTAGCAGCTGCAGTTTTTCTTTCTTCCAAGCTTGCACCCAGACACCTGTACAGTAGCTATATTGCTACTTTTGCGTAGTTAAATACTAGTTTACTGCAGTTGTCATACATCTGGTCATTTTTCTACAGGTACAACAACAGGACCACAATGGTTTCTGTCAGAGAGAGAGGGCGAGAAAGAAGCGCCAGTGTCCATTGGGGCCGCAGCTACGGCTAGCAACAGGCAGTGTCGTAACATGATAGTTCCACTAGTTCCCTTGTGTCGTATGTTAACAAAACATGAAATAATCTCAAGCAAGCTCTATTTCAGATACCAGCTAATGAGGGCAGCAATGTTTAACCTTTTAACTTCTTTGTTTTAACTTCTCATATCTACCGATAATCTAGAAATGCTAGGAGTGTACCACTACAGCGTTTCATTGAACCAGTGTTCCTCCAGTTCTCATGTGCTGAGATCAGCACTAAACTTGGTTCACCTTCCAGCATACGTCCCGTGACTTTGAAAACGTGCTCTTGCTGTTATATGTGGGTTTTTTCAGCATATGAATATTGTTTTTGTTTTTTAAAACACTTTCTACCAAGGAAAAAACTCTTTAAACAGCAGTCAAAGGAGCTTGCAAAGAAAAGCGTCTGGACTTCTTTAAGTTGCTTGAAGACGTTTCACCTCTCATCCGAGAAGCTTCTTCCGTTCTAAGGTCAAATGGTGGAGAGTCCCAGATATAAACCTAGTGGGAGTATCCCCCCACAGAGGGACAAAAGGACCCCCTGATGATCCTCTAATCGCCTGAGCCTAGGTGTGAAACTGGGTGTGGGTCCCAATCAACCAGAGTTTTGGGTGTGTTCATTGTGAAACCTGGCCCCACCTTATCATGCGAATTCCTGAGGTCAGATGGCCCAGGATGTGAGTGGGCGTTAAGGTGTCTGGGAAGGGATCTCAAAACTGGATTATAGATGGCAGAGAGTTGGTGTCGTAAACCCCCGCCTCTGTTCAAAGATGGTTGCTCACAGTGGACATAGATGGCTTCTTTCACTCCTCTTTCAAGCCATCTGTCCTCTCTCTTTAAACAGCATTTTTACCAGAAATATCAGGGAAATAAACAGATCTTTGTTTAGTATAGTAACACAGACTCATTCCCTTAACTACATTTGGCCCAGTTGTGCTTGCTGTACATGTGTTTTCATCCACCCCTTCCCCCTAAAGTCCGATTTTGAGACAGGAGAAACTCTGTATATAATCCAGTAGAGAATCATACCTGATGTACCACAAACAGTTGCATATATACGATTGTGCATGCACATCAGGTAGACACACTAGTGGGCCTTACTCTGGCCCTAATGTGGTTCCTTTACGCGGTCTCTCCTCCCTGGTAATAAATTAGGTGGTGGCACAAGTCTGACAGGGTGATGTGGAGGGTTTGTAGAAGGAAACAGAGTCACAGCATTTGCTTGACACCTTCTTCTGTTGTACCTCTGCCTACCCCCACCGCAGCTTCTGGCCCTGGAGCCATCTTGCTCCCCTGGTGCTGCTCTCGCCCCGAGAAAACCACTCCCACCCTGTGGATGCTGTATGATAAAGTCATCCACTGACAGTTCCAGGGTCTTATCTCAGGACTCAATCCCGTGAGTGCTGGGGACTCCTTATCAGCGATTTCTCTGCCTGGCCTCCTGTCTTCGTGCCCTGCCCCAACTGCCTGGCTGACTATCAGGCTTGTGTCGCCAAGACTAAGTGTCTTTCCTTATGATGCTGCTGGCTGTTAGGCCACACATGGCTGCAGGCAGTTTTATCTCTCTTTATTTTTCCCTAAAAGCAGAGCCATTGCATCAGAATGAGCAATAAGAGAGTAAGGTAACCAGATGGACCGGAAATCTTCCTGGAAAATCGTGGTTCTTGTTAAAGTGGGAGTCATACTTGTTTCTGTGTTTCATTAGATGATGACAAGCAGGATTAAAGCGGAAGATGAACTGAGGGATGTCGTAATCTTACAACAGCTTCCTGACACAGACTTGTTCAGTAAATTGGGTTACTTGTTCCCGTCTCTAAAACTAGAGCTCCACCATTGCATTTGACCCAAGTTTTGTCAGCTTTTACAATCTGTCTTAAATTTTTGTGTCTGATGGAATAACATATCCAGGAAGTCATGCCTGCTTCAGACAGGAAAGTGCTATAAAGAGGGGGACTCAGTGGTTTGTTTTCCTTCAGACAGGCACGGGGAGGGAGGGGGAGCTGTTTTCTTGCTGTGGTGACAAGCTCTGTTTTTGTTTTGTTTTTGTTTCCAGACCCACAGAGGTGAGCCTGTCTGTTTATTTTATTTTTATTACTTATTTTAGATTACACAATGAATCACCTTTTATCTGGTTCCTCCGTTGCACATTTATATAAATACGCAACTTGCGCTATATTTCTCAGTTACAGAAGTATGGGCCCCACCCTGCTACATTCTTTGCATGCCTCAAACAGCTCTCCCACTGGCCTCACTCACAGAAGTCCACCTCATTTTCTCTCTTTTTCCCCTTTCCACTCTGTTTTTAAAGTCTGAACTGTCCCAACACATACACTGGTTATAATTGACCAGCACCATATCCTGTTTTCGTCCCCTATTTTTATCATAAAAGGAGATGAGGGGGAAAAAAAAGGGCTGAATGCTCACTCTGTTCCCGTCTCACTCGCCCACCGATCTGCATTCATTTTCTTTCTCCTTTCAGAGGAGGAATGGCAAAGCGAACGTTGGCAGCCAGCTCAGGAATTTCACCGGAGCACAGTCAGAACACTTAACCTCCAGCCTGGTGTTTGTTTTCCCCACACTTGCTCTCATAGAGTGTTTTAGCTCGGCTTAATGCGAATGCCACCGTGACACGTAGGAATTACTCCTTTGCTTTAAATGCCTGGAAATGCTCGATGAATAACTTTGTCTTTGACTCTGTGAAATTTTTTTTCCCTAACAGCCAGCAACAGGAAACTTGATTCAACTCCTGTGGAAATATCAAAGTGCAGAAACGTTCTTTCTTACCCCCCCCCCCCCTTTTTTTTTTTTTTTTAGCTTTGTAAAGTTTCTATACTCTCATATAACCCCCGTTTGCCCAAAGCGTCCTCTGGCCCTTTCCTATTCATAACACCCAGCGTTAAATCAGTCTGCCTGTGGTTTTCAGCCTTTGCAGGGGTTTCTAACTAGTCGCAGGCTGATGAATCTGAGATGAATAATTTAACTGTTCCTCAGCAGCCCTTGTTGTTTCTGTGAAGCTTGGCAAGAGCAGGCAGTGCTGCCATAACCTCCTGTAGGGGCCAAAGAAAGTGAAGTAGGAGGAGGCAGTGAGATCACTACTGAGCATTTTGCCACCGTGCTTTCAACACGTTTTCCGTCCTTGCATTTCAAAAGCCATACTCTACTATTCACAGTACTGTTGCTTGTTAGTTGTGTCATTGTGCAACGTGCTGTAAAAATTTCACTGTAAATTGCATAATTTTGCAAAATGATGCCTTTAGCCTGTATACTGCGCCATTTGCTTCAATGCCAACTTTTAATCTGGCATCTGCACTGCTGCCTTAAAGCTGCAGTTTTTATATATTGTTATTATGAGTTATTATGGTTTTTGTATTTTTCACCTGTTTCTTATATTTTAATTTCAAACGTGTCATTGTCTTAAAGACATTTCTAAACAAGCTTTCTGGCGTCCAGTTTGATAAGGCAGAGATTGAGATGTCGTTTGATGTGTCCTTCACAGACTTTTTCTGGTTTGGGAGCTCTAATTACACAATGATGCAGAATTTTGCGAGTCGTGTTTTGTTTTGTTTGTATTTTTACCCAGGGCAGTCGGCTTTTCATCTTGAATGCAGTCGATCTCTTGTAAAGACGCTTGCTGCATTGTTCTTTAGATGTTGTTGTCCCTTTAGATTTCTCCGGTCCTGCTTTGAACAGAATTGACAGTTCTGAGAAAAAAAAACAAACCGGTGCCAGAAATAATGTCAGCATTGTTCCAAACAATTGTAAATATAATAAATATTTTCAGGATGTTGTTTGAAGTCCCAAACCCCCACAAAAAAGTTGAGTTCATCTTGTAGAAATCTCCTCAATGTTAAGTAGGGCTGCACGATTTTGCATAAAATGAGAATCACGATTTTTTTGGCTTAGAATTGAGATCACGATTCTCTCACGATTTTCTTTTCCAGTATAAATATTTATTGCACTTATTAACTGCACATCAACTTCCTAACAGTTGAGACTGAACATAAAAACAATAAATAAACATAAAAACAACAAATTTCTCACGTTTTGTTGTTGCCGCAAAATGTTGTACTGCTTGAAATTCCGTCTCCACCGTTGCTCGACACTGCATGTATAGAGCAGGTAGTGCAACAATAGAAAAATAGTTGCAGGACGGCACTGTGTAGCGTTTGTCTAGGGTGTTGATCATTTTCCTAAATCCCTCGTTTTGCACAGTGTCGATGGGAGCCATATCTTTGGTCAGGTGATAAGTGATAGCCTCCGTAATTTCTTTGTGCCTGCGGGAGTTCGACAGGTATAGGGAAGCGCTGTATAAGGTTCCCGTTATTGATGTTTGGGTGGTTGACTGGGACGGATTTTCTCCTGTCACTTTCTCGTCAGCCCTGATGTGCTCTCCGTTGTTTTTTCCCTGCTAATTTTAGCATCACACGGCACAGCTTCTGTATCACGTGGTATAAGGCTCCGCCCTTGTCATTTGTTGAGCAGGAAGAGTGAGCGCTTGTTTTCATGCAGAGTACGTCCCGGATCAAAATGCGGTACAATCGTCGTCTTTTTTTCTTTTTCTTTTTTTTTTAAAATCGTTGTCATTTGGAAATGAGATCGCACATAAGTATGAATCGAGATCGCGGTTTTCTAACGATTAATCGTGCAGCCCTAATGTTAAGGATTTCACATGCATGCAGACTTCTCTTAAATGCTTATATACTGGGTAAAAGCTTCGATATTGTGTTATATGAGTACTAAATTACTTTCGTTTTTAATCAAGAGAGGCCTTTGACATATTTAACTTTTACCAGTTATAAAGATAGTTTCAAAGACTGTGAAACTGGTTTTGTCACACATGTCAGCAGAGTGAAGGAGGATGTCCTCTATCAAATCATGCAGGAAGGCTTTTTTTATGTATTTATTTTAGGCGTAGATCAGCAGTCCCCAACCTTTTTTGCGCCACGGACCGGTTTATGCCCGGCCTTTAAGGTGTTGCGGATAAATACAACAAAATAAAATAAACTAGTACCGGTACCGAAAAAAAAGAAGATTTATTCATAACACACATGAAAAGACCCAGGAAAACAGAGTTAACGATAAAAACGATAACAAAATAACGCTAAAAACCCTGAAAACCATACATTTCACAACTGAGCCTCAACTCTCGCGGCCCGGTACCAAACGACTCACGGACCAGTACTGGTCCGAGGCCCGGGGGTTGGGGGACCGCTGGCGTAGATGACATAGGCATATGAACTCTCTTAGTTTACAAGCTAAGATGCTGGTAAAGGAGCATCATTTTTTTAGCAGATATTCAAGTTTAAAGTGTTTCTATTACTAATACCAGGCAACATTTGTCCCTCTTATCTAATAAAACAGCACGTTACCAGTAGCAGACCTGTAACATGTGGTGGGGAAAAGATTTTTATGTGGCATGAGATGGTCTTAATTTTTAGACAGGTTAGAGATTTGGGATCAGGCGCATAAACAGATGTTGTTTATTGTATTTAAATGCACATTTTACAACTTCCTACGAGGATAAATAAAAGCTAAAAATTGCTTTAATGCCCCTGAGTGATAGTCTTACAGTTTTAATGTCATCACAGTGTTACAGTGGTTTAAAAGTGTTACTTCAGCTTCTGTTCTTTCTGCTAATTATCTCTGAGTTTTTCTATTTATTCATCCATAAACGGCTCATGTCTTTGGCAGCCATGTTTCTTGTGAGACTCGCGTGTTGAATTTTGTTAGCTTGAACCAATCCAAGTGTGGTATGTTGTCTCAATATGTGGGTCGGGGAGACGAGGGATAAAAATGCTGTGCAGCCATACATTAAGTGGGACACCTGGTCACACTAATTGCAGGTAGCAGTCCCTGTACTGTCCTTGTTGTTGGTGTTCTCATTCGTGTTTGTAGTGATGGAGTTATGTTGTCTTGGATAGAGGTGCACACATTTCTTTTACAAACAGCAGTCTTTTTTTTGTCCTCTGTAGATTTTTATGTCATTGTTCCTTCAACCTGTACAGCAGTGGTTCAGTTGATTGAACAGGGTTTACTCTGACTCAGTGACACAGTCACACATAGTAACTGTCTGGCCCAACTCCAATTACATGTGTTGCACAGTTGTATTTTACAGTGGCTGTCTGCCCTGCAGTCTTCTGCTGTAATACAAAACATGGTTTGCTTAGCATAATTTATGCCCATGTGCAGCACATGCAGCCCACGGTGACAGGAGCAGCTCATGAACTAAGTTCTGTGACAGAAAGTGAACCAGTTTTGAGCCTGTTGTGTTCGTTTAGTGTTTGTTGCTGCTTGTCTGTTTGTAGCGAGGCTTAAGTCTGCCTATCCTTATCAGTGCATGGGTTGGGAGGAGATTACACAGCAGAAACAATAGGTGTTTTCATATGATTAGGCTTTAATTGGCGAAACAAAGAGTCCCTGTCACACTTTGTGCAACATGGGAAAGACTGGCATAAAAAACATGGATAACTGGCAGGAAAGAATGTGTCGTCTATATGAAAGGGTTAGGGCATGAGCTTGTCCCCACTCAGTTAATTTATTGTGTTCGCTGAAAGCAAAAAAGGCGAGTTAGGCTTCCGAGAGCAATGGGAGGATGGTGAGTGTGATAAAGAACAGTGGGGGGAGACAGAGGATTCCTATGTGCTGTGAATGAGGTCATCTGGTTGGTTATGAAGAAGGTCACTGACCCCTCCCTCAGCTCCACACGCCACCCCTCTGTCTCCCCATTCCTCCTCTCAGCAAATGATGCACAATGGCTTTTTGTGCTCTAATGGGCCAGACTCACACACTGGGTCATTCCTACCGGTTCACATAGCAGCATGCACACAAGTGCTATCTGTCAAAAAAGCCCAGAGGATTGCAGTTAATTTTTTACACTCTGTATTTACCACTTGGTTAATAATGTGACCTGGATGTACCACTTTATAAAGCTGCTGCATACTGCTGGTGGTATTCCTGACACAATATCATACATTATATAGGTGAGCAGAAAAAAAGACCACCATGGCAGATCAAAGAGTTTATAGTCTATTAATGTCAATTTGTATGTATAAGGCAATTGATATTATGTAACCAATTCTACTGAACTATGAGTTCTGTAATTTGTAACACAAACTATTTGTACCACCAAAAACTGCACATTTGCTAAATTTCACCACCTACATAATGCTAGTTAGCCAAGTGGCAGTCTGAGACTCTGTTGCTACATTCAGAAGCGATAAAGACAGATGGAAGATGAAAAATATAACAGGAAGGAGTTGGGTCAGCTCTTTGTAAGGTTTTCAGTCTCAAAATGAGACTCGTCTTGTCTCATTCCTGGACAGGCTCCCTCCATGCTTAAAGTTCACTGCAGGCGGGGTACAGACAGCTCCAGATGAGGCCAGCATAATGAACATGTTACTCTAGGTTAATAAATGCGCTTCCTGCATTGAAAAACAAACTTGGTACCCACCCTTCCACCAAAGGAAAATCACCAGAACTGTGATTTTTATTTTTTTTATTATTTATTTAAAAAAGAATAAGTAGACAGCTGTTTTGATTTAAGTGTAGTTTAATTTGGATAAGATTAAAATGCTTTATTTTATTTTTTCAAATGGCCAGAAATAACAGGAAACAATACAGGCTTCTGCTAAGTAAGTTAACACGCTTGTTCCCTTAACTATAAGCGGACCAATCGTGCTTATGAGCGTAACCCCAAAGGCTCATTTTGTCAGGAGAAACCCAGCTAGAGGCTAACAGGTGCTTTTTCCTGGCAATACAATCATTTTGTGCTGCAAAGTTTGGAAGAATAAGTCCAAACAGAGTTTGTTTGAAAGCTGCTCTCGGCTGTGGACACATTAATGCTAACGAGCCAGATGTTGACATTGTTTAAAAACAGTGGCAAACAAAAAGTGCCATTACATCTAACAGAAACCATAACAGGTACTCTGTTATGGCCTGACTCTAGTATTTATTTTGTGTTCAAATCTTAGAGGTTAGAAGAGCAGATTTATTAGTTTGGCCACATGCTTTTATTTTATTATCTCTGTTTAATTAATGTTTTATATTCCATACATGCCTGTCAGAAGAATGAGCCTATTAATTAAATAGTATCAATAAATAATAAACTGTGACATACAGTAAAACTGCCACAATAAAACCAAAAAATATAATTTGGTCACTGTTTAATGATTAATGTGGTTTATTGAAGGAGCTTCAAATCTATAAGCACTTTCTCTGTCAAAGTAGTGGTTGAAAAAGGCTTTTAAGTCCTTTTTTCCTGTATTTGTGGCACTTGTGGTTGCTGGACGAGAAAAACGTGTTGTTTAAATAAAAATAAACAACACTGTTTGACAGTATGCTGAAGTACTGCCCGCCCCTTTGCGTCAGTACATCCTGGGTACGAATACAGCCGCTTCTCTCCGGCTGGTGTGTATAGATTTTATTACAGAAGGTGCCAGCATAAGCTCGCTGACATTGAAAATGTTGATTTAAGAGATTTTTTTTTTTTGATTACCAGCATTGTGTTGGTAAATAAATAAATAAATATATATATATATATATATATATATATATATATATTAAAATATTTTTTTTTTCTCTTTTTAGTTGCCTTTTTAGTTGCCTTCCTTCCAAGGGAAGAAAAGATTTATTGCAGCTGGGGATGGAAGGTGTGTAGACCCAGCAGGAGAGACAGGTGTGGCCATGAGCAGGGTGCCAAGGTGCCAGCTGCTGTTGACACCTTAAGGTGAAGAATAGTCTGCTAGGAGATGGACTTGTCTCTCTCTGTGTCCCCTTTAATCCCCTCTCTTCAGCTCCCTGCTCTGCTTTCCTGGAGAGTATTTGTCTGACACTACTTTAGGCTGTTTGTGATGGGAGTTCTTCCTGAAACCTTATTTTTATTGAGCGTCTGACACTCTGAATGAACCAGACCTTGGTTCTGTCTCCTCCTCCCTCATCACCATTTGAAATCTTGCTCTGTCTGCATCTCTAAAATGCACATACACATAGTTTTTTTTCCTTATTTCCCCCTCCCATTTCTTCCTTTCTGCCTCAAACATGTACATGCATCCGTCTCATCTATTTGTGTTACGTTGCCTTCCATTTTGATAACGTGTTGCTCGGCAAAAGCAACGTTTTCATTGTTGGGGAAAAATCGGTATCTGTTCTCCCCAGGGAGTGACTCATTTTTCCTAGTTTTGTCTTTTCACCTATTTATTTTATCAGGCTGACTCTACAGCTTCCCATCATTGTTTTTTTTCCCCTCTGCCTTTTGTTCTCCCCTCTCATCTCCTGTTTCTCCAGATTTTTTATTTTATTTTCTTCTCCCACTCTCTGCTTCCATTTGTTTTCACTTCTCCAGCCTCCCTCTGTACTCGCATGTGTGGCAAAAATCCAGCCTTGGGGCTACATTGCCTCTTTCATGTGAGGACCAGTGGTGACATTAAAGGCCTGTAACATTGTCTGTCGGTTTGCATCAGCCCAGCTCTAACTGTCTGCGCCCAGGACCCAAGCGTGCACTCAGCTTTCCACTCACTCACTGCCAAGCTCAATCGTCGTTTGGTAGGAAACAACATGCCTGCGTCCGCTGGCTGTAATTGTGCACATGTACATTGCACTTGCAGATTTGTTAAGCCCACCCCACCCCACACCCAAGCACTTTGAGGCAGATCAGTGTTTAAAGGCTTAAACATTGTGGAAGCTTGGTTAATGACAGTTGAGTCAGCGACAGCGCTTCCCACTTTTTTTTTCTTCTTCTTCATATTCCTCTCCTCCCTTTTTGACACTCTGACCTAGTTGTTGTAGCTCTTCAAAATCTTAAAATCCTTCTGTTTAAATACTCTGAAAGGTACATGACTTGGCAGACAAAACAGATCAAATGGCTGATCTGTGGGGCAGCCAGACCAAACAGATGCATAGCTAAAGTGCAGTTTTTCTTATGATCTACAGATAGAAGAGAGGGTAGGTGAGGGGGAGCCCTTTCCTTTTTTGAAATTTATTTTTTGTTGTTGTGTGTCCTTCAAGATAAGCAATCTGGAAGTACATCCCATAGCAGGAGAGTTTTTAAGTGTGTCTGCATCGTGCCAGGCCTGTTTAGTACATACAGCTACTCTATAAAGAACAGTCCGAGTTATGACTATCTAACACTTACACAATGCGTCCTTGGATACTTAGTCCAGAATAATTCCTGTTCTGGCAGAGGACCATGCATATCTATACAGATATTTAACACATTTGTTTTTGTATGCCTAATTTGTTTCGAACAAGTGTAGGCGTTTAAAGTGGTAAGATTTAAATACTGGAGGAAAAAAAGGGCCCATCAGACTGCAAAGCTGATGAAGAGCCGGCACAAAGACACAATAGCAGCTGGGATGTCTGTGTGTTGTCACACCCAGGGACAGCGACTGAGTGGCTGTTGGACTGGAACTTAAGATGGTAGCTACAAGCCCCAGCAGGCCCAGCGCCTGGGGATAAAAGAAGCTGACATACAGACACACAACATGCATATAATCTGTGATGTAACCTGTTTGTCTTCCTGTATGTATAACTCATATCCTTCTCAAGCTTTTTCTGCACACAGACTATAGGCACGCACCTTACTTAATTTCAGCGTTAGATTGAAATGCTTCATTAAAGCTTGTATTGCTATAATGGCAGGTGAATATAGCTGTCATAGCAGGGTGACTACTAATGTGCATTGGCACAAATTTGAGTTTAGTAAAAAATGTGGAGTGCAGGAAAGAGCAGGGCAAAGCGCCAGCCTTACAGATCATTTGTTAACTTATGGATTGACTAAATGTTTCAGTGGTTTCTGTTATTTGTGGTACACAATACATGCGTAGTCTTCCTGTCTTGTTGTATACTGTCTGACACTCATTAGAGAGGAGGTAAGGGAAGTTAATTGTCATTTTTAAAGCTTAACGTTCTCATTTGGTGGATTAAAAGGCGTTTAAAATACGTGCTCAAACGTCTGTATTGCTTATATGAAAGAGCAGATTGCATTTGTTATGGTTGCACTTACCTATTGAACCAGTAACTGGTTATGACAAGATCCATAAAGCCAGGAGTTATTGCACTGCTTTTTAATTTAATTGCATCATATTTAGGGCCCGAGCACCGAGAGTGCGAAGGCCCTATTGTATCTGCTCCGTTTCTTATTATTAGGGCCCGAGCACTGACAGTGCGAAGGCCCTATTGTAATTGCTCTGTTTATTATTATTATTATTATTATTATTCCGGCAAATGAATTGGCCGTTTGAGGGCCTAAACATGCTCGAAAACTCATGAAATTTTGCACACGCGTCAGGTCTGGTGAAAATTTACGTATTTTAATGTTCTCAGACATGGCCAGGGAAAATTAGCTCAGTAGCGCCACCTAGAAAAATGAAAAACGCGAGCCCCCGGTATGGGTATGACCTACATGTTTGAAAGTCGGTACACCTATATAACGTTCAGAGTCGAACAAAAAAGTCTATTATGGCAATGTCCTAAACCCAACAGGAAGTCCGCCATTTTGGATTGAAGGTGTGATTTTGGGTCTGATTTTACCGTTTCCATGCCTTGTACTTTAACGAACTCCTCCTTGGGATTTGGTCCTATAAGCTTCAAATTTGGACAGTGTCAACTACACCCTTGTGCCATGTTAAATTGCGGAGCTTTTGAGTTTTCACAATACTATGAGGTCGTGGCGCCATGGCGAATTTCGATGACTCGCCATGAAAATCTTATTACCTCTCATTCTGTCATACATGTTCCGATCTGGACCAAACAGCACACATATGATAAGGCTCCACCCCTGAACATATTTCAACTGCCATATTTGACATGAAGGACAGCGCCACCTAGTGGGAACAGGAAATGTCATGTTTTACACTTTGGGGTACAGTATAGTGATGGGTGACATCTGCAGCCTCAAATTTCTCCAGGAAAGCCTTAAGGAGTTGGTCTTGGGTTACAGTGAAAACTGTGAGTTTTCGCGAAAGGGTGTGACCCCAGCAGCATGGCGAACTTTGATGTCACGCCATGAAGAAACAAATTAGTATAACTCAATGAAATCCAGTCTGATCAGTACCAGACTTTACAGGCATGATGTCAGACCCGCCCTGAACAGATTGATGTGCCCATTGTCGGAAATACGGACAGCGCCACCTAGTGGCAACAGGAAATGTCATGGCTTTAACTTTGTTGTACTGATTTTCACAGGTTGATCGTGGCCACCTCAAAAGCGGTGAATATCACCATCAGTCCCTCGTGATGCTTCAGTGCAAAAATTGTGAGTTTAAACTGAACGGCGCACCCTGGTGGCAACGCGGTTCATCATGAAAGATGAAGTGGCTTTTGAGGGGCTTGGAAAGTTTATAGAGGCTTGAAATTTGGCACACACCTCCAAATGGATGAAGGCATTGTTGTTATGTAACCATTTTCCTTGAATAGCGCAAAATGGCTCCACAGCGCCCCCTACAATATTTCAAAACATCAGCCCCTGCTCTGTGTTTCATCTATGAGTCTGACACTTGGTAAGCTTGTGTAAGATATCAAGATGTACAAAAAAGTCTCTTGGAGCAATATCCCAAATCCAACAGGAAGTCAGCCATTTTAAAATTAATGTGTAATTTTGATGACATTTTCCCCCCTTTTCAGGCCTCATACTTTGACGAACTCCTCCAAGGGATTTCATCATATTGAAGCATTCTTCAGTGTGTAGAATCTAAAGACCTTTGTGATGTTAAATTGCGAAGCTTTTTCCGTTCAGGGAAACGGGGTGGTCATGGCGGCACGTAGAGTTTCAATCACTCGCAAAAAGCAGTAATCTGCTGTCACTAAAAAACACAATGTCCAATCTCTCCCAAAGGTCGCAGGTGTGATGAGACTCGAGCTTGGAAATGTTTGTTATGCTATTTGTCAATAATGGTTAGAGCGCCACCTAGTGGCATGACTATAATCCTGGTTGAATAAGATGAAATGTTAGCTGGTGATTAAAAGCATGAAATCCATCAATGTGACATCACATCGGACGTGCCGGTTTGAGGTGTTGGCAGTGGCTCGACGTGCCGGGGGTGCGAGGGCCCTCATAACGCTGCTTGCAGCTTTAATTATTATTATTATTATTATTATTATTATTATTATTATTCAGGCGAAACAAGGGCCTTTTTGAGGGCCTAAACATGCTCAAAAACTCATGAAATTTTGCACACATGCCAGGTCTGGTGAAAAATTTTGTATTTTAATGGTTTTACATATGAGCACTGGGAAATGGCTCTAGAGCGCCACCTATGCCTTGTTAAATGCAGCCCTACGACCACATCGTTTGAGCTACATGTATGAAATTTGGCACACATATGTATCATGCCAAGACGAACAAAAAAGTCTGTGGGCCCATTGACGCAAACCCAACAGGAAGTCCGCCATTTGGAAGAGAAGGTGACATTTTGGCTCAAATTTTGCCATTTCCATGCCTCGAACTTTTGCGAACTCCTCCTTGGGGTTTGCTTTCATAACCTTCATATTTGGTCAGTGTCAACTACACCCTTGTGCCATGTTAAATTGCGGAGCTTTTGAGTTTTCACAATACTATGAGGCCGTGGCGCCATGGCGAATTTCGATGACTCGCCATGAAAATCTTATTGCCTCTCATTTTGTCATACATTTTCTGACCTTGACCAAAGTGAACACATATGATAAGGCTCCACCCCTGAACATATTTCAACTGCCATATTTGACACCAGGTACAGCGCCACCTAGTGGGAACAGGAAATGTCATGTTTTACACTTTGGGGTACAGTATTGTGATGGGTGACATCTGCAGCCTCAAATTTCTCCAGGAAAGCCTTAAGGAGTTGGTCTTGGGTTACAGTGAAAACTGTGACTTTTCACGAAAGGGTGTGACCCCAGCAGCATGGCGAACTTTGATGTCACGCCATGAAGAAACAAATTAGTATAACTCAATGAAATCCAGTCTGATCAGTACCAGACTTTACAGGCATGATGTCAGACCCGCCCTGAACAGATTGATATGCCCATTGTCGGAAATACGGACAGCGCCACCTAGTGGCAACAGGAAATGTCATGGCTTTAACTTTGTTGTACTGATTTTCACAGGTTGATCGTGGCCACCTCAAAAGCGGTGAATATCACCATCAGTCCCCCGTGATGCTTCAGTGCAAAAATTGTGACTTTAAACTGAACGGCGCACCCTGGTGGCAACGCGGTTCATCATGAAAGATGAAGTGGGTTTTGAGGGGCTTGGAAAGTTTATAGAGGCCTGAAATTTGGCACACACCTCCAAATGGATGAAGGCATTGTTGTTATGTGATCATTTTCATTGAATATCCCAAAATGGCTCCACAGCGCCCCCTACAAAATTTCAAAATCACAGCCCCTGCTCTGTGTTTTATATATGAGTCTGAAACCTGGTAAGCTTATAGGAGATATCAAGATGTACAAAAAAGTCTCTTGGAGCAATATCCCAAATCCAACAGGAAGTCAGCCATTTTAAAATTAATGTGCAATTTTGGCAACATTTTCCCCTCTTTTCAGGCAACGTTCTTTGACGAACTCCTCCAAGGGATTTCATCAGATTGCACTATTCTTCAGTGTGTGGAATCCAAAGACCTTTGTGTTGTTAAATTGCGAAGCTTTTTACGTTCAGGGAAACGGGGTGGTTATGGCGGCACTTAGAGTTTGAATCACTCGCCAAAAAGCAGTAATCTGCTGTCACTCAAAAACACAATGTCCAATCTCTCCCAAACGTCTCAGGTGTGATGAGACTCGAGCTCGGAAGTATTTGTTATGCCATTTGTACATAATGGTTAGAGCGCCACCTAGTGGAACGACTAACTAATCATGAATGAATGAGTTGAAATGTTAGCTGGTGGTTAAATGCATGAATTCCATCAATGTGACATCAGATCGGACGTGCTGGTTTTAGGTGTTGGGCGTGGCTCGACGCGCCGGGGGTGCGAGGGCCCTCATAACGCTGCTTGCAGCTTTAATTTATTTTGTATTTTCCTCGTAATATTTATTGTAAATATTTTATGTCGGCTTCATCTTTTGAGCCAGATCAAAAGATAAAGCTGACTTGCTTGCCTTGCTTTAAGAAAGTGTTGAGGTTGAGTTTGCTCTGTGGACACCTGAAGAGACCCTTAACTCCCCCCCCCCCCTATTGTTCCATGGAAATGGATATGAATAAAACATACTTAGTCTTCCATCTTTTATTCAAAATTATAAGGAAAATGTGTCTATTTCTGTACTTATTTCAATAAGGGTCCTATAACACTGGATATTTGGAGACATCCGGTTTCTGAAATCATGACCAGGTTACTCAGAAATTCACCAGCCAACCCTCTCACCCCACAGAGGGAAGCACACACCTACATGCATTGAGAAGGGTCATCATCGTCTATAATGGCATCCATTTTGCCGACTCTGTAATATAAGCTCGGTGCATACCACTTTTGCCGTGGGATGCAGTTTGCTACAAATAAAATCATTTCCACATGAAAGTGCAGATAATGTTTAAATGTTTTTTGAATAACCAGGTTGTGATTTTAGGAAACAGACTTTATTTTTACTTTTAATGAAAGAAAACTGTTCCTACACTAAGTTCCTATATGAAACCGCTTACTAGGCGAATTTAGTATTTTTGAGTTATGATTTCTTAAAATAGAGACTTCTGCTCAGTTTTTTTCGTCTATATTCTTCTGGTATTTTGAGATAAAAATCACTACAGGCAAATGGAAAATGTGCCAATGTGATTTAGACGTGAAATTCCCCTTTTTAAATAAACATTTTTGTTTCTGTTTGACATTCTCAGTGCTGCACTTCTTGCAAGCTTCTGCTCCCATCTGTTCTTTGCCAAAAATCAGAAGTCTCAGTTGATGTTAGGCTTTGCCCAAGGTTTACAGTTAAAATGTGCATCTGTCTGAGACTCTCTCTGTGCCGTCACTTGGCAGCGTTTACGTGATGGAATGATCTTTGAATATGCCAATCTTCCACTGCACGACCTTCAGGTAAACCAGCTTTTTGTCGGCTTCCTGTGGGTTCTGATCGGTTTGTAGGAAAGAGTTGAAGCATGGGTAAATTGTATAGTCAGGGGAAAAACATCTGAGGAAGAGATCGGTTCACAAAGACGACGTAGGGGGTATTACAAATTATCCAAATAATCCTCCCTTCCATCCTCGCCATTGGTTGTGTGCACTGTGGTCTCCTTAGTTACAGGGGTGGGGACAGGAAGCACAGCGCGTGTTATCTCCTCCAGTCACATTGACAGTCGGAGCCTTTCCTTCCCCTCACTTCCTCTTCTGACAGCTGGACCTTTCCTTGAATTGTTGCGTGACAAAAGGGGGCAGCTGTGTGCACACACAGCAAAAATATATTATGAAATGAACGGCGGCTCACCATCTAAGTGGTTGTGTATTTTTAAGCTCAAAGTTATTCTGCCAGACACTGGGTTGCGTCTTTGAGGCATAGCGTTGTATCTGGCCACTGACAGGAAATGATACTTTTCTTGAACTCCCTCCCGCCCCTTCCAGGTTGTGGAAAGAGGAAAAGGATACCTCCTTTTTTCACCGTCCAGAAGGCGAGCGTCAACACAAAACGGGCCAAGACACACACACACACACACACACACACACACACACACACACACACACACACACACACCACATCAGCAAGCTTCCTGACTCTTCATCCTGTTATTCTTCCCATTCCTTATCTCATACTCTCACATCTTGTGGAGCTCAAAGAATGCATCCTGTGCTTCACTTTACATAGCATCCTCTGCATTGTTGTGAGGTGTGTGTGTGTGTGTGTCTGTCTCAAATGTAAGTCCTGATTTGTAAGCATAATGCCTGGGGCGTTGGCGGATGAAATGCCTGTTTGCGTCTACATTGACTGAAACATTAAAAGTTGAGTTAAATGGGCAACAAGCAAAGTAAGAGAAGGGTTCTTGTGTGTCACCGCACAGCACAGTCAATCTTTTGTCTGCCAGGTGGAGAAATGAGTTCCCGCAGGATGCAGAAGAACAATCTAGTTTTTCTGTGTGCTTGGGTTAATACTAATTAACCCACAAGTTCTAACAGTTCCCATCATAACTAAGCATAGTTTGTAGGGTCTATGTAAGGGAAGCAGATGCGCTTTCTCCTTGTGCTGCTGCTTTTTTGGGGACAAAGTATTTCCTCTCAAATTTGTGAAACCATTTTCAGCTCATGAGGCTTCTCTCTTAAAGCCAGCCTGTTAAATGACTTTTGCTTTGGCTTCCAATTTAACGCTACATATCGTTCCCTCTTTAGATGGCAAAAGCAGCAGTAAAATAGCCTTTGCCTGGTATTTTAGAAGCAGTCTGAGTCTGCATTTGTGTGCATTAGGTTGTCTTTTTTTCTCTTTTTTTTTTCTAGCTGAGCTAGCATGTTGGGCTACTTTTAAAGGTTAACTGAGGAGAGTATTAGCACCAAACTTTTTTTTTTTTTTTTTTTCAAAACTGCTGAATAATTAGCAATGAGAAAGAGGTTTAAGCTTTCTGTTAAGTACCGTGCTCTCCGGTGCTTCCTGTAAGGGAATTGTATCTGTGTGAGTGTGTGAAGGAAAGTAAACAGTTTCCACAGCTTTCCACCTTGCTCACTCCCCTTGGGGTGTCTCCCTGAAGTGTAAATGTGTGAGTGCGATTGCACTTATACGTTTCGACCGATCAGAAGTCCCGCCACGCAGGGAGTAATGAACTTTGGCCCCTCGCGGGCAGCTATTAAGAGTAGACCATTATGGTTCGGTATTGAGCTGCCCTCCCCTGCCTCACTCTGTATGGTAGACCCCACGGAGTGCACAAAACTGGCACACCTCTGGCTCATTGAGCTGCCAGCTTGCCCCCCACCAACAGACAGCCCCATAAAGCAGTTCCACATCATCAAATGTGATGATCCCCTTTTCTAATTTTAGACTGAAGTCCTAATAGCTCTGCAGATACTGTGTGAAACAGTAATTTCAGCCTTGAGCTGAGGGAAGTGAGGAGGATAGGGCTTTGCAGTGTCTCATCTGGGAAACATGTAAATTATTCACCTTGTTATTTTGGCCACATATGATTGATTGGATATCAGACATCTTTTCTTTTTTTTTCTTTTTTCTTTTTTTCAAATTTGTCATTAAATAATGATTTTATTTCATTATTACGCTACGGTATGCTATCATTTCTGTTTGCGTGTTTCCCCCCAAAAAACTACCACATATGGTGCCTGTTTGGGCTATTTTGTTTAGAATTGGGTTTTAAATGTGCTCACTATTTATTTGATTTACACTGAATCATTACTGTAGGTTAATCAAACCTTTAAATTATCTGAATACTGCTACAAAAAAAATGTCCATCATGCCACTCTTGTATTAATCTATGCGCTGACTGAAGCATATTTGTAGTAATGGATGTGAAAGTTTGCTAATACTATTCTTAAGTATTTTATTTATTGATTTTATTGTTTTATTTATATTTTGATATTGTTAGGGATGATGCACTGATTGGGGACCATTTTTAATTTCGTTGTACCTGTAACAATGACACTAAAGACATTCTGATTCTATCCCAGTTGTTGTTATATTTGTCATATGACTTTCTTCTTTGGACACTTTGTTTGCATGTAACACAACTGAAAATGCCATTTTGGTGCAGATGAAAGGCGGTCCTGATGTGAGGACAGGAGTTTTGGAGACATATTCCTCTTTTTACCATAAATTTGGTACTTTGTTTTAAAATGTAGTGCCATATGTAAACAAATATGGCAGGTTTTAAAAAGAAAATGTTGTGGAATGGCAAAAGATGGCAAATAAATTTTCTGCTTGTCTTATTTATTTATTTATTTTTACATTTTTTTTTCTTCCAGACCATCCCAAAGGCATTAACCTTGAATGTCTTTGCAGCTTAATAGCTTTAGTAATCACCTTTTAGTAATAATCCTGTTCTTTTTTTATTTGAGATATGTACTAAAACAAAAGGTGCCAGCTGTGAGATCACAAAAGGATATTTGTCTTAACTTTTTCAGGGGTATCTGCACCTGTTCAGCTTTCACTGCTGATGGGAGTTATCAAGTGACAGCAGTCACTCTAATCAAATGGCCTCTTTTGTTTTACAAGGGCTGTTTGCTGCTGTGAGACGGTAAAGACATTTTGTTGATTTGTTAGACAACCCCGAGTCTTTCAAAGTTCACGCACAGAACTATGTGCACGCTGCTAATGTGGTGCTTTTTTTTGACTGTTCACAGCACTTTGCAAGAAAAGAAAATGTCACTGAAATTAAAGTGATGATGCTTTTTAAAAATGAGATGGATAGTTTTTTTTATTCGTCTTCGAAATGCTGTAAACAGGAAAAAAAAAATCTAAATCTGATGATTATTGGGTCTGCCCAGTGTTTGTTTGTTTTTAAAATAACAGCAAGCATCCTAGGTATACTTGTGCAGTTTTAAACCCCTTGTAGAGCTTTTTTCTGTTTTTTGGTTGTTTTTCTTTTTTTTACTGTTCTCTGGATTTTAGGCTCTCTTTATTTTCTCTCATTATTATACCATCTGTTGTAGAGCTTGTTGTTTATGTATGTGACGATTTTTTTTTTCAAACATTACAGTCATTATCAATCTGTAGAAGGAATTTGTGGCCAGTCAAATGCAGATCTGCAGGCTGTTCCTGCTTCTCTATCGCCTCACCCTTGGCCACACCTTTCCTGTGGATCCTCTCTCCTCTTCTTCACTGTCTGTTTACGCAGTTTAATCACCAAACTAATGTGCAATGACACACATTTTTTACAGCATACCGTCACTGTTTGTGTCAGCAGCCGCAGAAAGCCATACTCAGTCTGGCACTTCTTCCCCCTTCCTGCATGCAGTCACTCTGACAGCCTCAGGAAACCTAGCATTTGCTACAGGTTATGATTAATGGCTTTACTGATTGCTGTTTTTTTTTTTTTTTTTTGGGCCACGAAGACACCTACACACCCCGCTTTGAGCATATATATTTTCTTAGGTGACTAGAGAAGGCGGTAAACCATGACACCCGACGTCACAGTGTTCTGACGTATTTGTGTGCAGTTTAGTCTGACTTGATGACTTCTGAGATTAGTTTCGCCACCAACTCTGTTTTCTGTGCACATAAATCTTTTGCTTTCTGTTTCAAGCATGCACACATTTGTTGTAATAATCCTAATGCTCAGCTATTAAAAGTAGATGACGTTATATTAACAGGCTCACCTTTGTTACAAACTACAACTTTGCAGCTCAGTTTTCCCCCTGCTCTCAGTCATCATGATAAAATAAATTCACCAGTCAAGAGTCGTGAGACTGTGGAGAACAGCGTAATGTAGAGCAGCTGTGTGTTTCTCTAATCTCTGTTTTTAATCTGTCTTTTTGTCACCAGACTAAATATAAAGCAGTGGCTATTAAGGCAAGCTAGAGGAGAGATGTAGCACCATTTCCTTCTTGTTTCCTGCTGTATTTGTTCAGCAGATATTCTCCGAGGCAGTTTCCCTCCTCCTTCCGTGTGTAGTGTTATTTCTGTGGGTTCACTGTCTCAGGGGAGCCTTGCCTATAAACACACACAGGCTCATTAGCTTGTGCGTGTGTGGGTGTTTTAATGTTCGGCTGGATGTTTGTTTTTATGTGTATCATATGTGCTTATGTGTGCATTTGTGCGCATGATATCAGAGCATTGGTGAGCCCATAGCTTAAATGTTGTGTGAGTTATTATCTACGTGTGTGTGTGTTTTTGGGCAGCTTCTGCTCATTATTGATAATCAGAGAGCAGAACGTGCTGCTTTCAGGGAGTGAGTTGGCTGAGATATAGACGTGTGTGTACAATCGCACAGCATTTATGTTTGCTGCTGTTTCCCAGCTATAGTTTATGTCGCAGACAGAAATGGTTACCGTTGCTGTATGTAAGGTTTTT
The DNA here is from genome assembly GCF_041146795.1 of Maylandia zebra. Taxonomy (NCBI): domain Eukaryota; kingdom Metazoa; phylum Chordata; class Actinopteri; order Cichliformes; family Cichlidae; genus Maylandia; species Maylandia zebra. The sequence goes on from NC_135185.1 coordinate 25,211,148, forward strand.
TTGTCGTTGTTCGTCCATCCCTAATTTGGCTGAAAGTGTAGCTCCACTCTCTCGTGGCTTGCACTTTAACCAAGTGATGGGTAAAAGTGTGTTTGTGAATGTGTTTTCTGTGTTTCTTTTTTCTCTCCCTCTTTCTTTTTTTTTTTTAATTTTTTTAATTTTTTTAAACCAGGCACAGGCAGGAAAGAATCCAGAAACCTTGTTATGCCAGTCGTTTATTTAGTGGCCTATCTACTTAAAGACCTGACGCTGGAGCTTTCTACCCAGCCTGCCTCAGGAAAATCCCTGACACACAACATAAATCTCTCCCTCTGGCTGCAAACCGCACCGTCATTTCTGTCTAGAGCCTTTTAGTCCCCCCTCAGCCTGTGGGGGTCAGCGCTTATATCCACATGTCAGGGTTAAGCAACTGTGTAGATAAGTCGCTGTAAAGTAAAATTGAGATATACTGTATTTTTTTTTGTGTGCTACTTAGAATTTGACAGTTGAGATGCATTAGCATTCACAGAGACCTCTTGGCACAAATTTTAAATTTAATGAGTACTCTTCCGAGCCTTTCGCAGTACTCTCGTACAATAAAAAGTTGTTAGTCGCTGCAGTTGCATATCATTTCTCCTGTCCTGGTAGAATGTTGAGCAGCCCCCTATTATTGGAGCAACCCGTATGTAAGGGATGGGTGACAAAATCCTTTGGCCTCATTCTGCCCCGAAATGTTCTGTGCCAAAGTTTATATTGTGCTTCAGCTGTCTGGGTTGCTCAGACTAAGTGTATATCTTCCAGCAATAAAATTGTATTGTGCAAAATTGCCTCTCTGTATTGCTGTTGCTGCAGGTCAGCAAAGAGACAAACTGTGAATTTTGTGCTTAAAAGACAAATCTTTGTGCGGTCTGCCGGGGACAAATAACACTGTGCTTTGCTCAATATAGCCACATAACCATTGCAAGAAACACGGCTACGCTGCTAATAGACACACTCGGGTGAAGCTTTCGCAAATGATCGGTGTGTTTGATATAGCCATTTCCAAAGGCACAATACTGGCTTAATTGGCTTGAATAATGTTGATCCACAGTTATCTAAATCCTCTTTGTTCAGTGTTGCTGCTGTTTACTTGGAAACCATAAAGTCACATGAGCCGTGATTACCTTATTCACGGGGACTATCAATGCGCAACAAATGACATTTCAGACATAACATTCGGCACTGATTAATAAAGATTAATACACTAATTAATAATGATTAAATTACATTTGTTCCCCAGAGTAAAGAATTTTATATTTCAAAATGTAAACTTATTTTGGTTACTATGTATATAAGACAGCACTCATTAACAGCGCAGGAATAGACTGTGCATGAACATCAAAGGATTTAGCAGTGTAGGCCTACTGTTAAATCAAAGATATGTAAGTAAAAATAAGACGGAAGCATAGGGAAACTTTTTTTTCTTCTCCCCTCCACAAACAGGGAGGGGTAGCGAGAGACAGCTGTGAGTTGACGATAAGACCCAGAAATGCATACGTTTTCATGGCTCAGTCAGCCCCACCAGTGCGCGCTATACTTCTGCTCTCTGCTTTAAAAGAAACCCCCGTCTTTCATATGCTTGGCCTGCCAAACCCCTAAACTGTTGAAGTGGAGTGTCGTCTTGGATAAAGTCGTCTGTGCCGTGAATAAAGGGCAGGAATGCATTAAATGCCCAAATCCTTTCGCTTGCAAGGGGTACCCAGGCTTTGTGATTGCTGAAGTGCGCAGCTTTTAAGTGAAAAGGCTTGTTCCTCGCCCGAGTCTTGTTTCACTCGGCACCGCCACATTTAGGTGCATCTTTGATTGCTGTAGTTTTTTGGATGCGACCGCATTCAGTCTATATTTACCTGAGATCCCAGTCACTCCCCCCTCCCCTGTTTAAAACATGAATTGAGCATTCATGCACGTGCAAGCATGAAGAGGATTATTATTATTTTTAACACTACAGGTTTTTGATCTTAAATCATCCTAAACTGGAAGGACTGGCTATGTCTCTCTGCAGGGTTGAACATTTGATCATTTTGGCTTGAAGATTAATTGGTGTTGGACTGGATCTGCTTCAGGTGCCAGATAATATCAGGCTAATGCCAGGCATCACAAGGCATCTAAAGCAGCTTTCCTTAGGCAAAGCTGATCACACTGATTGCTCAACCATTATATTTCTTTTGCTTTCACTCCCGCTCTTGACAGTCTCTCACACATGCAGAGTACTTACTGGGACAGATGTGCTCTGCATGGTCAGAGGACGGTTTGCTGTGAGCTACAGGGTGAAGACAAAGCATTTATGGAACGTGTCTATTTTTGGGCTCTTAATGGACTTGCTCCCATTCTCTTATGGAGCAGGTCTAGTTGAGTGATGTTCACCTGTCTTAAACCTGATTACAGGATCTCCTGCTGGACCTCTCCATTGTTTTTAATTTTACTCTCGCTCTTCTATTTCCTCTCTCTTTGCTCCAATTTTGATCTCCCTTCCTCTCTGTTTCATTCACTGTGTTTTTCTTCATGCTGTGGTTGAATACATTACCTCAGATTCCAAACTTGACCTACCTCACTTGGCTATTCTTTCTCGTCGTGTGCCTTTACTCATCACAGGCTCATGAATTGTTTGCCCTAGTTCAGCATGTGCTGCCCCTGTGTGATCATGTTTTTAAACATCTGGCTGGGTAAATACAAGAAAAGCTTCTCTGTCCATGTCTGTGAGTTTGCAGTGGCCAATTGTGATTGGCTGACAGTGTCACAGACACTTAAATAACTCGATACACATAATGGATTTGCGCTCGATCTTTTGCTTCAGTGTGCACATAATTCCCAAGTCTACCCCCCCCCCCCCCCCCCCCCCCTTTTTTTTTTTTTTTTTTTTTTTGGTGCTGTGCCCTGACAGGGATATGGTTTCTGTTTGGGACTGCTAGTCTGACTTCCTGCTAAAGAACCAGTTAGAAGCAAAGGTGGCACAGTGACGCTGCCTTTTCTCTTCAAGGCTTGTTGTTTTGTTATATGAGAATGAGATTTTTTGTCATTCTGTGATGTAGCTTCACCTAATTCATCTACATTTTCATTAAATGTCGAGGCCTGAGACGATCAAAATCACGAGGCATTATCTTGAGGATCAATTGGCTTTAAAAATCACCACATGTATGGCTTTTGTTTTGTTACACGATGTCACCATATTTTATTTTGCCGTAACTTTAGATTCAAATTAAATCTACAAGTAAATAAAACCAAGAGTCATCAAGTGGCTTATATCTTAAGGGTAAATTAGGATTAAAAACACCATATGTATGGTCCTTATGGTCTCTACAGATCATTTACAGTGACATCAGGGTTCCCAAGAGGTTTTCTGCCAAACAAAAATGACCTGTGCGATATCAGAATTTTTTTTTAAAGGGTTTTATTTATTTCCTCATTACATACATGTTTAATTTATAAAATTCTCCAACATAGCAGGAAATCCACTGACCTCTACATTTACCCAGGTGTGTTTTTAATTGTCAGGGGCAAAAAACACCCCCTGAAATATGTACGTTCTAGTAATATGACCCCTTGAAATGGACACTGAAAATCAGGCATCTTCTTAAATTTCAATAAAACAAAATCAAATGTGATTTCTTTAACTTCTCACAAACTTTGTCAAAGAGTTTGATGTTATCACATGATGAGGCCGTGTACAAAAAAGTGCATTTAAGCCAAATGGAGACAGCCACACACTGATGGTAGGCTCAAATAATTGAGCAGATGTTGATTTAAGATTTTTCTTTTTTCCCGATCAGTTTTTTCTTCCAAGGTCAAGAATGAACATTTCAGTTAATATCCACTCCCCAAACCTCACTGAATATGGGCTCCCATTTTACAGACACTTCCTCTCCCATATTTCTCTGTCCACTGCCTTTTAAAAGCGCTTCACCTGCCCTTCCTCACTCCCACACCCTTCCCTTTAGTTACACGTCTCTAACCATTGCTAAGATCACGGCAAAGATGAGGAGAAATTGTCTCTTTTGCTTGACAAAGGGCAGACAGATATGCAGCCTCAGTCTGTGACATTTTCTTTTTTCACCGCAAAATTGAGAAGAAAGGGCAGAAGCTGAGAGAAACAAAAGAAAGAGAACGATAAAGTGAAATGCTTCTAAAAAAAAAAACTTAAATTGAGGCAGAAAAGAGCAGCGTGAGTCTAGAAGAATTCAGCTGCACTCTGCTTGCTCAGCACTGTGGTTATAATTCTCTGTCTTTGTATCATCAAACCCTCCGCTGTGCCCTCACCCTGCTCTCAAGGTCAATACTTGTTTCTTCTTGACAGATGTCTGAGTAAAAAAACTAAACAGATATATTATGCTTTCTTCCTGTGTCTATGTGGAGCCACCCCCACAGGTAAATAAACACACAACTCTTTCTGTGTGAAGAGCTGAGTCAGGTTGGAGATGACACACTGAGCTGGGTGATGTGTGACCATAGTTGCAGGGTTTACTGTGGCATTAGTAGGGTTTTGCATTTAATACCACTTATCAAGAAAAAGTCTCATTCAGCGGCTAACGTCTTTTCTCACTCCACTTGATTGTCTCGTCTTTTTACCCCCGTCTCTTTTCTTTTCCAAGAGGGTGACACCCTCCCAACCCCCATCCAAGATAGTGATCCCACATGCACGCTTTGTTACAAAATCAGCCTTTTCTGCCGGGGTGGACAGCTAGACAAATGATTTTGTCGGCCGTGCGAGGCAGGGGGTAATTTTTAGGTGAGCGCAGCGCTTCAGAAAAGAGTTGGCGCACAGAAATTAGAGGTTGTCAAATGCCGCACGTCTCCATTGATGGCCCAGCGCGGCCTCCTTATGTTAATGTGACATTTCAGCAAGAGGAAATAGAATTAGAAGAAGGGGGTGGGGAGGCCGCTGGTGGTTGTTGGATTGCATTGTCACATATGAATACCACCTTTGGTTTTCTTTTGTTATCTTGAAGAAAAAAATAGTTCCCGGATGCAGACCTAGTGTAATAAAAAAAAAAAATGTAGATATAGGTGTAATGGTACGTGTATTTTTCTTGAATTACCTCATAACAAGAGTGGTTACGATACAGTTACAATAAGGATAATAATACAGAGGATTCTGCTGATACAGTATCGGTACAGTATCTGTCAAATAGAAGCAACAAGCAGGAGATGTTTATTTATTCACTTCAGTTGTGTTGTTATGTTATGTTGCATTCTTCTTTACTGTGTTTTTTTTGTTTGATTTGTTTTATGCTTGACACTAAACCGAGTTTCTCTTCATTGACTGTTCACAGCATTTGAGTGCCTTTATTGTTACAGTTGAACTTTTGCCAGTCGAGCACGTGTGAATGCATTTGTAAAGTTTTAAAAAGTTAATGGATTTTTTTGTGTGTGGATGATTTCTCTGCTGTAGAGAAAACATACCGAACCATGACTCCAAATATGAAATTCATATCAAGCACAGTTACGCCCTCGTATACAGAGAAGTGATTTCTTAATTTAAGTTACAGATCTCTTCTTTAGTTGTCATTGACTTGCTTTTACTGGTGTTGAATAACTCTTTTTTTTCGCTCATTGTCTTGAGAAGGCTTATAGAACTTGGTTTTAGTTGCACTTTAGTGGTGATTACTTATTTTTAAGGAACGAAATTAAACCTGCTCGTGTTCAGGTTTTTCAGATTCAAGGGTTCTTTAAAACACAATACATGTTGATTTGTTGTCAACTATGTTGCCTTTCCTGTATGTTGTTTGTTTTGTCCTTCTGTCGTGGTCTACTCCCCGTATAATGTGTCAAACCAAAGCTAAGACGTTGCCTGGCTGCTGTTTTGGTTAGGAGTGATGTAATCTGTTTTCTGTGCAAGATACCATGAGGATGAATTCATCTTTGGGAAGGGCTGGGAGTATCTGTGGTCCTCACAGTACTGAGGTCATGTGGTTTGGAAAGGAGTTGGGCCGAGTCTCCTGGCTGCCTGTTTGTACTCTTCCAATGTCTTCTGCAGGTGCTGTCCACACAGCTGCAGACCAGATGTTTTTTAGCTGTGTGCTGGTCAGTGTCTGTGACCTCACTGGTGACAAATTTTTAGTCTCATTGCCATGTCCGGAGATAACTCTTTTTCAGTTTAGCAGTAAAAATGTTGTATCTAGGTGTCTTGTAGGACATAAAGTCAATATATGAGGAAATATATTTTCTCCACTGTCCAAAAATTAAAACATTTTGTTGGCACTTTTAAACCACAGCACCGGTTGCTGTTCATAATACGAAATTAGATAAAAATGCAGGAAATTTCTTTTCTTCCTGCACCAAGTTTGGAAATGTGTCACAATTATGTGATCCAACAGGAACATTGCCGGGTAAAATAAGGATGACTTTATTTTTGACCACTCATTACGTTACTGTGAGTGTAGTAAAAGGTTTCCAACAAGTATTAATCTGCTTAAGATGACAGGAAGAGAAAGACATGCCTGTGAATGTAATTGAGACATCGTCAGGGAAAACTGCTTTGCTGAGATTTGTCGGGACGTTTTTGCCCTTTCTAATGCTGCTATTTTGTCTTTTGTTATAATTGCAAATTTTAACAAGCAGCTGATGATGCAAGTTTCACCCCACCTATCCAGTTTTGCATAGGTGCAGGGTTATGCTTCGCCTGTCATGCATGCCTTACTGAGGGCATCTATAGTTGAGTGTCAGGTTCCCCTGCTGCAGTTTAATATAGAGCTCCCTACTGCCAGAAGGTCTCATGGGTGATGGAAAAAGTGCCTAGCAGCCGCCCCCACTCCACCCTGCACACACGGTTCCTTGAGGCCTCGCCAGCTCTACAATTTAGTTCATGCTGTTTCATACTAGAGGTGGGTGACATAGCCACAAAATGATATCACAGTATTTCAGGAAAAGTTGCAATAGTGATATTTATGAAAATATAGAAAACAAAACTACTGAACAATGTTTTATTGCTTGCAGCTTGCAGGCAGCAGCATTTAGAAGTGCAAGAAATGAAGGGTATTTGTCATTAATGACAAACTGCCTAATTCAAAGTTTGACTCTATTGGGAAAAAAGGTGTCAGTGTCTTGGGTTGAGCTCTTTAACATTGCTTAAAGGTCTCCTTTACAACCATGTACCTGCTACAGTAACATCCATTCACTGTTTGCTCTTCTTGTCATATGGAGTGCAACCACTGAGTTCTCTAGCAATGCTTGGTTGACTCATTTGTTTACTTTGGGGTCACATATGACCATCTGCTAGAATGTGCTCCTCACGTGCCTTCTTAGCCTGGTTGTACTCGAAGGCGTGTTTTCCTGTACGTGCTATGGTGGAGAATGTTGAAGTAGCTTAGTTTTATGTGCTAAATCATCATCAGAGGTTTGCTGTCAAACATGTAAGAGCTTGTCTTGTTGTGCACGCTGGGGGAAGGTAAACACTGTCTTACTATGTCAGTGATATTGTTATATGACAATTAATTTTTTAACATTTTGTCACGTTAACTTGTATACCAGTGTTATCGCAGATCATATGATTATGGCACAAACGTCAGAGTGCGTCGTCTTTGCACTTTTGGATTCACTATGACCGTACTCTGAGGGTAACCTGGAAAGCAGAAATATGCCCTGCAGCAGCTGACCCTCGTTTCACTGTCACATACCAGGACTTGCAGACACACTGGTTTGATTGTATGCATCGGGCTACACATGGAGTAAAAATGGGGTGTGCTGCTTGAACATGTGTATGAGTGAGTCGGCAGCATGTGCGTGTGGAAGAGAGAGAGGTCCATTAGTTTTATCTGATAGGGGGATCAGATCTAAAGGCGGCATATACTTAAGCCTTAGTGATTCCCCTGTATCTGGTCTCCTGCTCAGGCTCTTGCACAGGCTGCTCTGTTAGAGAACAACCTCTGAGGGGAAAGAACAGAAAGTCGGTGGCCTTAACCTGTAAATAGTGCAGTGTTTAACTTTTGTCTCCGGCTCATAGACTAACTTGCACACAATCACAGATTTGTTGTTTCTACTCAGAGCAGTTTGTAGTAGGAAAAAATGCCATTTTCTGTAGAAAGCAGGAAACATTAATGCTCACACGTTTTTATACTCAAAGGCTATGTTAATATTAGCCAAGTTACGCAGTTGTTTATCTGTAAAAGACAAACATTACGCAAGGCAAAGATTTGTATGCTACATTAGGCTTTTCCCCATAAGTCAAAATCAATATGACAGTGATATATCTAGCACCGTTCTTTTTAAGTGTCACTGCTCTGTTTTTATGCAGTTGCTTACCGCACTTTACATATTTTTGTCTTTCAGAGATCAACAGAGTGCGTAAAGACATGTACAGCGACACAGTGAATGGCCTTGTGGACAAACACCCACTGGAGCTGCCCGAACCAGTCGGACCCATCGTTCACCTGCAGGAAAAACTGTTTGTGCCTGTCAAAGAGTACCCAGATGTGAGTATCAGGGTTACACGTCTCTCACATTTAGGGCTGCTCGATTATGGCAAAAATGATAATCACGATTATTTTCACTGAAATTGAGATCACGATTATTTGACGATATTTATTTAACCCTTTAAGACCTACTATAGAACCAAGTCCACCAGAGCTTATATTATTTTTATTTATTTTTTTTACATGCTGTAGTGCCATTTGTGGGAGCATTTCAAGTTGCTATACATCAATACAACTGTTATAGCCCATATTTTAATAATATGTATGCATTAAGTGCATAGTAATTACATAAATTGCAAAAAAGTGCAATAAACTACAAAAAAAATTGAAAATCGCTTTTGTTTTGTTTACATATATTTCTACTTGGAGAAGTTTAAGAGGTTTATCCCTCAAAACTTTAAATACAATAAAGTTGCAAAAAATAGTTTCCCACCACAGGAAATTTATTTTGAGTGTCTTCATAGTTTTATTTTGGAGATACAGCAATTTTTATATACTGCAGGAAAAAAAAAAACAATCCTATGGTGCAAATTTGCAAAGAAAACAGCAGGTGCATCATTTCACTGTGGGAAGTGTTACGAACAGCTGATAGGAACAGCAAAGCGTGTTTCTGGAATATTATGTTTTTGTTCCTGCAAGCGCTTTTTATGCGATTTTTGCAAAGCTATATGTGGAACGAAACCGTGACCGAGGACAAGCTGATGGCATCAGATGTAAGTACAACTCCTCCGGTTTCATATGCAAAACAAATTATTGCGCTAGCTTACACGGTTCAGGTTCTACAGGGATTTAAAAATAGTTACGCAAAACGGAGCGTGCTGCTCTGACCGGCTTTAAAGGGTTAACAATGACTTTAAAAAAATAATATAAAATAGTGTGCAACACCACTGAAGTTTTTTTTTTTAAAACTCTTTTCAACCAACGGCAGTCACTCTCCTCTCCAAATAACTATAGCTTTCCGAGCTTCCCTCGGGTCCTCTTAATCAGCGGTCTCCACCCTTTTTTGCGCCACGGACCGGTTTATGCCCGACAATATTTTCACGGACCGGCCTTTAAGGTGTCGCGGATAAATGAGGGAGGGGCTAATAATCGGCTCAGTCATTTTTAATGATCGTTGAAAGCCCAGATCGTAATCGTGATTAAAATTCGATTAATTGAGCAGCCCTACTCACATTTGCTGTTGCATCACATTGCTAATAATATCAGAGCATTTGCCTGAATGGTTGCTGGATTAATATTTAGACTGGAGCCAGAGGAAAGTGTATTAAAGAAGAAATCTTAATCTTATCGAGAAACTAGATTTTATTTTTCATATAAGTTCATGTTAACAGATAAAGACATTCTTTCACATACTGGTCCTTGTGCAGAAATACCTCTACACACACTGTTGGTCCTCTTGCCTTAGGCCATGTGTCTTTGTGATGTGTCATCATGGGAACGACAGCTGCTGATAGTTCTGCAGTCTGTCAGCACTGAAGACATATCTCATGACTGTTGTAAGCACTTGCTCACTGCTCATGCACTCTGCTCTCAGTTCTGTTCTTTTTCCTTTCAGTTTTTTGCTCTTTTAAAAAAATATATTTTAGTTGATAAACATGCAGTCCTTGACTTGTTCTTTTTACTTTATTAGCTGCCCGACTTACACTGTGTGCACCAAGTTGTTAATGTACTACTGATACAACTTTGTCAGACTGCACACTAATTTGGTTCTGGTCTGTGGAAAACGCAGCATGCTGGGGTGTTTATGAGCCAACTCAGCAGCAGATTAGTGCTGCGAGAGAAAGCGGGGGATTGAAAAAAGAAGCATCAAGAAAAGTAAACTGCAATTTCATAAATATTCAGTAAAAGGGAATGAAAATCTTTTAGAGTAACCACTTGGTTTTTACTGTGATGGAGAGATGGATACACACAGTTGGGGCAGGGGGGGAAGCAGCACACGGTGGAGGTACCATGGTGTTTCTAGAGATGAGGAGGATGGTGGCAGCACAGAGCAGAGTGATATGTGTGTCTGCGTGTAAAGCTTTGGGACGTGTGTGTAAGGCGTTTACCACAGTCGGCCACATTTATGTGCTCATGGTAATCTTTGACGCACACATGAATGATTGTGTCACGTCCTGAGAAGCAGCGTTTCTCTTCATAATCCCAGCAGCTGGCAGCAAGGAAATGAATGGAGGGAGGTGACGAGGATAAGAGACACCGTAGAGCAGGCCAAGGCTCAGTCGGGCATGGATTGCATTTTCCCCCTGACAGAATTGATAAAAGGCACCAGGGACTGGCTAGGATCAGCTTAGCTCCATCTCACCCTGAGACCAGGCCCAGCGTCTGCGCTCAGGCTCTTAAGGGACTTCCAGCCAGTTTAAGTGACCCTTAAGTGTTTGCCTTGTAATTGTGACATGTGTGGTCATAGCTGATGTGCAGTTGCCTTTAAGAGCATGGTGGTCGTCTTAGTGAGATCATCGACTGTGACATGCTGTTTAGAGATGATGCCTGCTTTCAGTTACTGCAGAAGTTTCTGTGTTCTTTGTGTGTGGGTTTTGTGCTGCACAGGAATGCAATTTTTTTTTTTTTTTAAGCGAAGAAGTTCAATAAAAATGTGTGAAGCAGTGGGTGCCACCTGTGACTGTAGAGATGCTAATGAAATAACACACACACAATCTATTAAAAGTGCAGCATCCGCAGATGACCCTTGGTGTACCCTTCACTCGCTTTGCTGCACTGCTTTGAGCAGAGCAGGGCTGTAACTCTTGTATTCTGTTTATAAGCTGTTTGGAAAGCTACTAAATTAATTAGGCTTCCCCCTGGTGGTCAAGATGACTCACTGATGACCTTATCAGACACAAATTAGCACACCCACTGACATGCACATAAAGAAGTGTGAGCACAGATGAACACTGAAACTCAGTGACACAAAAATAGGACATTTTTCAAATTATTTGTTTTCTGCTTTCATTTGGTGAACACATTCAAGCATGGCCATTCAGTCTGTCAGCAGGGAAAGAGGACAATGGCAGACTTACTGTTAAATTTAGATGTGATGACTGCAGTTGGGAGAAATCAGCAGCAAGTCCAGATTAAATGATTGTTATTTTATTTATTTATTTATTTATTTATTTTAGCTCTCCTGTTTGGAACACGTGCAAAACTTCCTCAGCATGATTGCCAAATCATATTTGTGTAGGTGCCAACAGTAATCTTGTGCCAGATATGTAATTTTTTTTAAGGCTACCAGTTGAAGTTGAAGAGTAGTCATCCGTTTGATTGTGCTGCTGCTCTCGCTGCTGTTTAGGATTTTTAAGTTAGTGGACAGAGAGGAAATGAAATCTGGCATTGACTATTTGAGCAGCAGACAATAGGAGATAAAGTGTTGCTGCGCGTTAAACTGATTTCCCAATAAAACAGTTAAAATGGTTGTCTTAACACGGAGAGACAGCGGTTCTACAGTTTGTGCTTTTAAAGATGATAAAAAGAAGAAGCCTTTAGTCTTTTAAGAAAAAGGGGGAGGAAGCACGAGAGGATAGAAAAGAAGCAAAGGGAAAAATGTCCCTTTTATCCCCATCTGCCCACTTCTAACGGATAGGAAAGTGTAATGAAAGATTATTAGACTGGGGAATTTCACCATCCTTTTTACATTTCTGTCTGATTTCCCAGAGTCCTCCCACTGAAAATCCATGTATGTGTGGCTTGCTGATACAAGTCTAGGCTCTCCCAAGAAAACGGAGAATGATGTTCCAAGTCTCCTGTTTTGTGTTGTTGGCATCTACTCACCTGCCGTGGAACATTTGTCATCATTCATGCCGTTTCCCCATCTGTGGAACTCTTGGCATCTACTTTTTCTCCTCTCAGTTTTCACTTCCATTTAAAAACTCCCTTTATTCATACTATATCCTTAGGCTGAGGTTACGCGCTCTCTTACGCTTTCTCTGTCAGATCACCTATGTTTACCCTGCTCAGGTTTCACCAGTAGATAATTAGATTGTCCTGGTGCCTGGATGCAGTGCGGCATGTCAATTCTACCAAAATAACTTGCCTCGCCAGCACACTCCTACTCTAATTCCCTTAAGTGTGTCCCTCTTCTCGCCTGTGTGCCCCACATCTGTCTGTAAATGTGTTTGTGTATGCGTGCGCCTCCATCACTCAGTCTGCCTGCGCGTCTGTCTCCCCCACCCCCTCGCCATTCTTCAAAGTCAGCCATTTCCCGATGTCGTCAGCGGTGCAGAACACTGCGAAGCGTCACTGTGGTGACTGCATCTTGACTGACAGCTGAGTCGCAGGCTATCTGATAACTTCAACCTTCAATTAAATGCTATCTGTGGCTCCGCTTCTCTTCCAAGCACACGCTCGCATACACATTGATAGGCAGCTGACTGACAGCTCAGCATGTCATTTCCGTTGACCTTGAGGCGTCTGATAGGATGTGTGACATATCTTTTTAAGATGGTGTCTGTCTCCACTTTATTCCCAGTGTATTTGTATGTGCCAACTCTTAAATGCCCAGGTGGGTTGTGGGCAGGTCACCTGGTGTTGAGAAATGCTTAGGACTGAAAACACACGCGAGAGGTGGGGGGAGACACCTCTGCTGTGCTGACTCTGTGAAATGAGACCCTCAGTTGGATGTAAGCTGTAAAGCAAGTGGTAAACAGGACCGTCTGAACTTGTCACAAGCTCGGGGGCATCCACAAGACGAAAATGATCACTTGTATAGCCAAAATTGTTTATTTAAAAAAAAAGGGGAAAAAACCTAGCTAGGGACACCCTAGCTAAGTCTCTGCTGTTGGTCTTTTCTGTTTGTCTAGTGTTCTGGGTGTTGTCATGGCACTTAAGGTTGTTTACCTCAGTAATGAAATCCTTTTAAGCTCCTGTCCCATTTCCGCTCTCTCACCACACCAGCTGTCTCCAAACCAAAGAACCTCACAGGAGCAGATGTTTGAAGTCCATGCGAGTTTCTATTTTTTCTTATTTTTTAAAGTTTCTAAAAGCAAATTAGTCGATCTGTAAACTGCAAATAACTCGTCTCCTTAATAGAAGCAAATATTTTCTCTCCTTATATTTGGAGAAAGCACCGGGGGGATCACCAGCCTTTCATTGTTCCAAAGAATTTAAGCTTCAAATGAGGTTTTTAACTGTAAATCTTGTTGCAAATAAGAAAAAAAAGACAATAGAAAGATACTATATTTTCTATACATTGATGAGTTGGTTTTAAAAAAAAAAAGGGAGAGAGAGGGAGAAAAAGTCCATTAACTATTTGAATTCTGAGTGTGTTTGTGTGTGTGTTCATGTGTTCTGTTGGATCATGGTGCTTCACTGCAAGGCACCCAGATTTGCGAACAGCAAAGAAAGAGGCTCTGGTGGTTTGAGCAGACAGAATGTCCTGGCCCTCTCTCTTTCACTGCGGAAAAATTGCCCGGCCAAACCAGCCAGGTCCCTGCACAGGGAAAGTCATTAAGCTTGCTCCCATGAGGGTGTCATCACTTATCATGCCAGCTCCTGATATCCTTCTGACCCCCTTAAGTCATTACGAGTCCTGGAAATGTACCGCCCCGCACCTCACCTCGACACACTGGTAGAGCGGCAGAGAGGAGGATTTTGATAACTATAGCTAGCCAATAATTACAATAATAATTTAAGCAGCGAGAACTCTATTTGTTGTTGTCAGTTAAAATGACGAAGAGCAAAAGTATAAGCTATTAGACGTGCTTCCGTTACCGCACTAATGCCAGCTTGTGTAGCAGCAGCGTGTGCTTGCATACTTTGAGTGGATGGTGCCACGTGCTGCTTTGGCCCGTCCGTCTGTGCATCATTAAGCTGACAGATACGGAGGGTGAAAAGTGAGAATCAAGGACAAAATGAAGCAGGTCGACCACACCGGAATCAAAGACTGCACTGCACTGTCGTGTCAGCTTGTATCAATAGTGCTACACTACCTGCATACATATACTAGATCACACTGATACAGGATTTTTGAGCAAATACTAATATCCATGCCTTTGACTTAAAAAAAAAACAAAAAAACAGAGATAGCTGGCAAGACCTGTCCTGTTTGGACTCTGGCTCAGGTAATAGAGCGTTTCGTCTAACAGTCGTAAGGTCAGTGGTTTGATCCCAGAGTGTCCAAGTCACCCCTGATGGGTCCATCAATTTGCATGTGTGCGATAACTGGAAAGCACTTGAAGGCACTGAAAAAAGCACTGTATCAATGTGTGGGAGAAAATCACTTTTAATGCTTGAAGAGTGCTGTGTAAGTACCAGGATTTTACTGCTGAACAAAAATCTTGGATGTAAATATCAACTATACTAATTTGATTTCTGTGTCAGTACCAACATTATTTGTTTTATTTTTTATTTTTTTGAAAGACAATCTCCTGAAGGAATCAACAATTTATTGGAAATAGCTCATAATGAGAGACACTGCTGGGAGATCTAATACGCCAGGATAAATGCTGGATATCAACATCAACATTACCGAAAACTTAACAGGAAGTTGTTGCATCACAGGGTGTTGCTAGAAGCAGATCAGGCTATGAATGTGTATGACTAGCTGTTATCAGTTACATGGTTGGCTGTCATATTATGAATCAGTACAAGTGAGTAAAGAAGCTGATGGCTAATCAGCTGATGCAAGTGTGATTTCACAGCTTTACCTGAATTTGCATAATTCTGTTAAACTGAATGGATATTGGTGAGATGTAACTAACCGGCATCAAGTTTTCCTGAGAAAGCTAGCATCACACGAATAACAGTAATCCACATCTTTCTCGGTCTTCTATTGATTCATTGTGATTATGTAACGTTTAACCATAGGGGTGAGGCTGAATGTAACTGAGCATGTTTCTACTTGTTTATTTTTTATCCCAGCTTCTTGTTTATCTAAAGGGTTACAAACTTTGCTCGCTGCTTTCTTTACTCACATCTTCCAAACTTTGAGCCAATATCAATCTTTATGCTTTCCATCTCTCCGTCCTCACTCGTCTGTATTTCCACCCTGCCTGCAACCCCGAAATAAACCCAAACAGAATTATCAAAGGAGCTATGGATTAGGCACTAAATGCTGGGTGTGCTGAATAGAGAGCTTTGAAGTCTGTAGGGCTTTGAGGCGTAAATGTCACCACTGGAATCTAAGTCTAATTTTCACTCCTTCATCAGCCTATGGCCTTGTCCTCTGTCCCTCCCAAACATCAGGTATGCAGGTTTCAATAGTTTATACACCCGTCTGCTCCATTTCATATTCCTTCTATACTGTTTTTTGGCAGGGGTAGGGATCAAGCAGTAGTGTGAAGGTAAATATGATGGATTATTTCAGTGATGCAACACTAGAGCCCAAAGATAAATGAGTGACTAAAAGCAGGGAGCTTGTCTGTGATTAAATGAAAGACCTGTCCACTACAGGGGTGGGGGTCACAGATAAGCAAAGGAAACGCCAAGGTCCTGACAAAGAGGAAAAGGAAGCCCGCAGAGTTTCCAGAAGCTATGAATGGATACAGAAGGGAGGATATGGAAACAAAAGGGATGTATTTTACCAACTAAGTGGGCTGGTAACTTCTGTAAAGCCTCCATAAACTGGATATCATTGTTTCGCAATAATGCTTTCAGACTTTGAGGGAGGTTTAGAGTAAAGTAAGTGAAAAGATGGGGAGAGATGATGGTGCCTGGTGTAACCAGGTTCCTCCTTTCCATGATGCATTGCACTGAATGAACTATTCCTCATTTCCATAAGCCCAGGAAGGCTGGTTAATAAGTGATTGGTATTCTGCTCCTGGCCTTGCCCGGCTCTTCGATAAGCCTTCCACGCACACAGTCAGAACCCTCAGCATGATCTCATTTCCTGTCTCCCCACCACCACAAACAAACGCCGTCAAAGGCACAATTGTTCTGCTTCTGTGAGCATTGTTGGTGGAACTGCTGTTTTTTCTCAGTAGTTCACACAAAACCAGAATGCCCGTGCACACAAACCCGTGCAGCTCTGTATGCCGAGGGTGTCTGTAAGAGTTCACCCCATACATTGTGTCACACACGCTCACAAACACACAGTGACAGAGACGTAGATGCACACAGCATAACCCGCCTGTGGAGTAGCGATAACTGGGACTAAACAAAGGCCCTTTAATGTCAGTGTAAGCCTTTGTCCTGGAGGGGGCTTTGTGAGTATGAATGTGTGCGCATCTGTATGTCTTTGTGTTTACACATGAGCTATGTGTGAATACTGTTTGTATTTGTATTTTGTTGTTTGTTTGTTTGTTTTTTGTGGGGGGGGGTGAAACTTTGAGAAAACTCAGATAACGTGACACTGAACTCAAGAACTGAAGAGAAGACTTCCATTGCAATTTTCTACTACTGTAAATAATCGAGCCCAACCCCCCTCCTTTTTCTTTTTAGTGAGGAAAATCATAGATCTGTTGACGATAATCAATAATAAAGCTCTGGAAGTCCAGACGAGAAAAATGATGGCTCCCAGATGTTTTTTAAGTCTGCAGAAGCACGGAGTTGATTTAACAGCAGGAAGACAGAAAATGAAAGCTAGCTTGATAGTTTAGCAGGCCCGGGTGAAGACTGGATAGTGCATTTGGCAGTCAGGGCACAGTATCCGTCCTTCTCCCCTGTCTGGCTGTACTGAGTGTAGTTCCTGGCAGAGTCGAGGGCCCTGTACCCTTCTGATAACTCACCCGCTTGGCTGTTCATTGTCTCTACATTCCAGTGGCTGAAAATGGAGGTCGCTTTTTTGTAAAAGCATATCAACATACATGAAAAGAGTGTCAAACCCTCACTGCAGACCAGGGAGCAAAGCGAGCCATCCACTACAATTAAAATGCTGAGCTTTATTCTGTTACTGAGTAAATGTGGCTTCACTCTTTACAGCAGTGTTACATTTCAAATTGCAAAGTTTAAATATGATAGGTGGCTGCTTTGTTGAAATGCTCGCGTAGTCACGTCACAGCAAAAAACTGAGGTGTACTGCCAGCTTAACATATATATGTATTTTTGAAACTTACAGGAAGAAACGTGAAGTGTGCAAACAATATATGGACATGTGAGACAAAGCCAGATGAGGCACGTGGCGTTTAAATAGCTGTGCAGAGTGCTCGCTGGGTTTTCTGCTTTTCCACCAGTCTTACTCAGCTGTACACAGGAACCCCTGCAACTCAATAGAGACAGCACCACCGCAAGAGGGCCTGGGGCCATAACAATCCGCACACTTCTTTTATCTGCAAGGACCCGTCAGATGGAGTTGAGTAGTTAGCTTGTCTACCTGCACAGTGTGAAAAATACGAGAATGTGCCAGTGCTGGCCTTTCTTACTCATAATCATTTCCCAAGTAGTGGTAAAACAAGATGTGGCATCATAACTTTTTCCTTTCTTTATTTCTTCCTGCTTTCCTCCTTCGTGTCACTGCTCTCTGACAAACACAGCATAATCATGTTCACATTGTACACCTCTGCTGTAAAAAGGTGAGTGGTTCGACTAGTTGCCACCTCAGAGTTTTAATCAGATATTCTCCTACCCCCTTCTATAATCCGATGATTTAAGCTTGGTGTGTAATATATATGTATTTAATATATTCACGGTGAATAAATCTGTCAGTTTTGGGACTGATGGGTTATATTGTAGGTTTTAAGGCCAATTGGAGCTGTCACATGTCATATCTGCACAGAAATCTACATATACATTTAGATTTTTTTCTTTCTCTTTAACCTTGTATTTGCTAATTTGATAGCAAGCATTTTTCAAATATGTCACCACTGTTGTTAGCAGAGTGTAACACACATCACTGTAGCTTGAGTTTAGTGGGTTAGAAACTGTGTGTTTGTGTGGTATGTGTAGGAGTACCACAGTACTCAGGGTTCACCCTCGTCTGCAGCGGGAGCTGTGATGCAGACAGACAGCTCTCTCTTCTGTGCTTCCCGAGGCTGTGCATGCATCTGTGTGTTTATGTACAAGTCAGAAGCAGGCCACCATACCTCGTTGGTGGCTGACCTCCGAGGACAGGTGTCCTTACATCCTTCAGCTGGCACACACACAAATGTAGCCCCTGTGCCAGTTTCCTGCATTCGAGTTAACCAAACGGACAGTTGCCTTGTGACAGAGAAAAGCACGCTTGCAGCCTGTGTAGCAGCACGCCATGATCGTCTGTGGGAGACTCCAGTCACAGGGTGTGTCTTTCCTGTTAGAGACAGGCCAGGGATGCAGGCAAAACCCACCGACAGGGACTAGAAAAACAAAAGGCCCGGAGTTTTCGATTGTCCTCAGTAGCATTTATGTTGTTTAGGGGAAATACTGGCAACATCACATTAAATTTGTAATCCCTCTGTAATTAAATGTGACTCCTCTGATAGCCTTTTGGATTTTGCAGAGGCACTGGTGCGGTGGCGTGCGTAAGCAGATGTGACTGCGTTTTAAGAATTTAATGCTGTGGTGTCACAGCTCATTGCGACAGCCCAAGAGACGAATAGTTGTGCTTCTGATTGTCAAGGAAAGCTTTCCGCTATGGCAGTGAGCATTTTCAGGTAGAAAAAGAAGGGGGGAGGGGGCATCTCTTACCCGTCATGCTCTCCACCAGCATACGTTATTGAAACCTGGGTGGTTTGTTTACCTTTTTATACATCACTGTGCTCCTCCTTACCCTCTGTTTTCGTTCTGGCTGAAAATTGATTTGGATTATTCCAACATGTTTTCTCTTTATCCTGTTGGAAACCAGTTTCATGTCAAGAGGATTATGTTGGCAAATTTGTTTCCTTGTGGTACAAAGCTCCACAGCCACTCACCAGTGAAAGGGGGGCCATGATAATAAAATTGTGTCAAAACACACTGCCATCTTCACAACCCCTAGCACACTTTCCACCTCAATTTCCCTTGTTCTTTTTCCACCATGCCCACCCAGACTACACCCTGTGTAGTTAATATTCTATTTTTTGTTTGAGATCATTTTGACATCTATTGGGGCAAGCCAACCTCACTGTCGTCTTTGATCGTGCTCTCATTGTGGTGAAGGGACAAAAAATACAACCAGTGCAGCTATTTTAGCACAGTTTCCAGTCAAATAGGTGGGAAAAAACTGAAAAAAAAAGAGGAACTGTATCTGCTGGTTACCAACTTTTCCTTTCCTACATTTAGTAGACAGCAGATTGTTTGTGTCAGACAAGGGAAAAAAATCTATTTTGGGTTAAGCATGGCCTGGTAGATCACAGAAAACACATGATGGACGGCACCTGCACGCGTACTTGCTTAAGTGAAGTGGACATTACACTGCATAGGGAACTGGCAGGGTGGGGTCAGTTTAATATCCTGTCAGACTGATATGGACTTTTGTGTTCTCAGACACAAATCCTCCAGTGTTGTTGTCGAGAAAAGTTCAGGTCTGTAGTGCAGGTGTGAAAATGGCTCCTGAAAGGCTGAAAGAGGGTAGTTTTGGCTGTGCGTGTAGTCTTTGTAGCAGAGGCGTGATATCCAACAAAGCTGAGGTCATGCTTTTTGAAAGCTCATGGAAACTGCTTATTGCTTATGAAGGGTTTCTCTGAGGTAAATAAAATGTAATTTTTTCTGTCTTTTATGTGTCTGTATATAGACTCACAAGATTTTCTCTCTCTTTTTTATTTTATTTATTTTTTTTTTCCTCTCTCTCTTTCTGCAGTATAACTTTGTGGGGAGAATCCTTGGCCCGCGGGGACTCACAGCCAAACAGTTGGAAGCAGAAACAGGATGCAAAATCATGGTGCGAGGAAAAAGCTCCATGAGAGACAAAAAGAAGGTAAGATCATCAGTGGCAGTGTGCCTGGTATATACAAGAGGAAAACTCATATTTTTTTTAATTTTCACACAATATTGCGAAAGTTTCTGGGCCAGTGGTCACACAAAAAGCTTCCCTCTGGTCTTGAAGAAACATGAAGCAGACACATGCTTAGCTAATGCCCAGTGGCTGCATCCTGATATCTGATAGTGCTGTTTGCAAAACGCTGCGCAGTGGAAAGTATTGAAGCCAGTAGTAAACCAGTCGGCCAAGGCCAGGGGCAGCCACTATTTCTGGATATACCGAGCTGACTTTGGAGACATATAAGGTCTCTACATATCCACAAAGGACTGAAGTTATGCAAAACAATGCCACCTTTTGCATTATTTTATTTACAAACTGTGCTCTTTAGGTAAATAAAATGAAATGATGTGAAACATTTTGAGCCCACAGTCATAAAAGACCTGGAGTATTGATGTTGTCTCTCTGCGCGAGTGACATGGACACGATTACTCCAATGAGACGACGTAGGATTTTCAAATTGATATACCATAGGTGTGTGTCCTAAAAATCTCAGACGCGGTCAAAGTCAGACGCCAAGTTTGCTGAAATTCCTATCATAACACAATCCCAAAGTATGGCTGACAACAAGACAACAGCAACAAAAATGCACCCTGAAGTAAGATTTCGAGTCTGTCAGATCAGGTTTAGTGATGCCCTTAAAATAAGAATACTTTATTAATCCCTGAGGAAATTGTGTGGAAGTTAATATAAGGACAAATTGACAGTTTTAAGATGTGTTGTTTCACTGCAAATTTTGCCCATCTGCCTCAAAGCCTCCTATAAAGGCTGCTTTTGACTGTATTTAATTAACTCATTATTTATATCTCATTTTTAAATTTTCCTTTTCTTTGTGCTCCCAATTGCTCATCATCATATCGGTGACTCTTTAGGTACACCTTGCTAGTACCAGATCAAGCCCGCTTTTGCTTCAGTAACAAGGCACTTTTACCCAGAGAACTGCCTCTCACTTTGTATTTTGTCTTTTTCTGACCAATTTCTGTAAACACTAGAGATTGCTATGTGGGGAAATTCCACAGATCAACAGTAGATCAACAGTTTCTGAAATACTCACACCAGCCTGTCTTGACAACAACAAACATTCCATTTTCAAAGTCACTTAAATCACCTTTCTTCCCCATTCTGGTGCTCAGTTTGAACTTCACCATGTTGTCTTGACCCAACTAAATATTTTGAGCTGCTGCCATGCGATTGGCTGGTTAGATATTTGGCTTAACAAGCAGTTATACAGGTGTACTTAAAAAAGTGACCAGTGCATTGACACAGTGTGATGAAAGCAGCTGTAATTTAACAGTTGCAGAAATGTCTTTTGTCCATGTCCAAATACTTACCTTTCTCCTACATAAAAAAAAAAAAAAAAAGTCCAACAGTTACAGAATAGTCCAATAGATCATACAGATTCCAGCTGAGTCATATGTTAGAGGATCCAGTTTGCTGCAGGCCCAGTGTTTTTGCTCCACTTTCTTTTTTTTCCCTCTTTTTTTTATGGCTTCTTTCATTCGTATTTTAATTTCTATCTTTCCTTCTCATTTCCATTTGAGTAAGTTCATTATCACAGAACAAGATGGAGATGCTCAGCTGCGGCGTCTTCTTTGGAATTAGATCCCGAAGTTGTTTAATGGGACCAAGCATGCTCACACATGTACCAACCCACACATCCTTTTGTTTTAGCTCATTACGTGAATCCATGATTGCCTCCCTTATTTCTTACTGTGTTAAAAGTTAATGACGTGTGCCAGTTTGTTTTGTGTGTGTGTGATGCTGTGATGGGACCTGTCAAGGCAAATATTACACACATAAGCAAGCAGGATCATTTCTCCACTTGATATTTAGAAATTAAATGATCTCATGTTCAAAATGCTTCATAAATGGTCCTGAATACTGTGTATACATAGAAAATCTAAGTAAATGAGGAAAAGGTTTTGTTTCCTCCTCCAAATCCATTATAGTTATTTTTTTTTTTTTTTTTTTTAATTTCATTTCTCTCTTTTTCCCCCCTAGTATTGTGCTATGATTTTAACGTACACCCATGTAGGGCTACAAAAAAAATCATTATTTGAGAGGATTACTTATCGAGACTAAAAACATTGTACATTTGTGGAATTTAAAAATGTTTAAATTTAAATTAAATTTAATTAAACTGAACAACAAATAAGTGAATGGAAAAGAAATTAGGTGGTAGGGTTACAGGATTGTTTTGATGGAAGTTGAGCTCACTAGTCTCCACTTCAGGAGTTTGCTGGTATAGTTTCACCTTTGTTGGGGAAAAGGCATTTGCTGGACTCATAAAAAGAGACAAAACCAGAACACCATTACAAAATTGATTGCAGCACAATAATTCCCTATTTCGATTATCTTTCTTTAAACAAAATTATAACTGAAGATTTAATTACATTAATCACTCAACACTCCACTAATGTTGTTTTTTTCCCCCCATTAATGTTGCGTTACAGTGCGTAATGAGGAAAACGCCTAATAATGTGACTGTTTTTGGATCCATAAATCATAATAGATACTATGAGATTTGTTTACAGGACCCCAAAAGCTTTGAAGCGTCTCATGGCTGTGGCTCAGCTGCAAATAAAGCTGCGTGAGGAGCTCCCAGTCACTGCATTCTCAACCTCAGTATTTTCAGCTTGATGCCCCGTGGCAGAAGAGGATGCCACGGCAGCAGCTTAGCCAGTGTGTTTATTCAGGATCCATTAGCAGCAGCATTTTTATGCTCTCAATAATTCAGCTGGTTACTCCCTCTTGGGTCGCACTGCCTGACAGGGAGTCAGTTCACTGGAGCTATGGAATGGGAAAGAGAAGTAAAGAACAATAGTGAGAGAAGAAAAGCAGAAAATAAAATAAGAGGGAAAGAAGCAGGTGAAGAGAACAATAGGGTAGACTGATGGATGACGAGTGATGGAGATTTTTGTAATCCTGAACATCTAATCACACCAGATTATAATTATTTGTTGTATGTTTATGTACCAACACATATCATGTTTTGTTTTAGGCTGCCTGACACAAATTTACGTTGCATTGCAGTCTTCTTTTGTTTGCTGTAGTATTTTGTGTGCAAATTAAAAACTGTAGTCATTTAATTGTTTCCAAGCACAGTATTTAAGCATAGTTAACAAATGTCTTTTGTCTAATGGTGCAGCATTGGGTTATTTAGAATAGAATATCTGAAGTAGAAATTGAAACATGTTGGACAAGATGGAAAAATAAAGTGATTTTCATGAATTTTCCCTAGAACAGCTGCATTTCTTGCCCCTAAGTAATAATCGAGTGCAAAGCGTTCTTTCTTAAATGTTAATTTTTTTAACATAAGAAAAAAAAAACATTAGAGAAAAATCTGTTTTGTGCCTCTGACCGAGTCACCATCGACATTTCCTCAGGACTGAGGCAAGATATTTCTGTAATGACACACTCTTTGTCAAATGAGTTGCAGCACGGCCTGTGATGTAACGATTGCAGGCCTGCACACCGTAGTGTTGACGCTAAAATGATGTTGGGCAGCTATAATGGACAGAGCCCAGCAGAAGTATTTTTATCATTTATGGTTTGGCATGGTAGGCAAATACAGAATATGAAAATAGTGAGCTTACTACAAATGTCTGTGTGTATGTGCAGGCATCTGAAATCCAGCTTAGGCTGAGACAGGGGAGTCTAACACATGAAAATAACTTGTGAGGTCTCTATAAGAGTGACTGGTACACGTAGATTTTTGCAACATCTCTTAATAGAGAAGTATGGTTGGAAAGATGAAAGATTTTCTGACACATTTGAGTAATTATTTTTCTGACAGCTAAAAAGGACTCTCTTTGCAGCCATATTCCAATCAGATTTTCACCTGACGTGGCAGCTTTGGTCTCTGTTTTCCACTCCCGCAGTCGCGCTTAATGCAAAACAGCAGCAAGAACAACTGCAATTAAATTACAGGTACGCTGTATCGACCGCTGCACAGGCAGAAAAGGGATTTCCCTTCCCTTTTGCAAAACCAATTCCCTAATTCTATTTTGGCTGCTACATGGTGAAATTACTTAGATGGCTGTTTTATTTAGAGTCGCACTAAATGTCCTTTCAGACTTGCACTTGAAAAATGTTCTCTATCAAGTGAATTTGCTTTGATTTGTATTTTTTGCTGATTGTCCCAAAACATAATGGCTAAAACTGTGCTATCAGCATGGTCACTGATGGAATAGAATCGGACTCCAATTTGAGCCATCAGCTTGTGCCAGCCCATAGACAGAGTCACACTACAGCTCCTGCATTTATTGCTTAAGAGTTAATATGTGACATTGGCAGTCAATACACTGAATTCCATTAGCCTGCTGGCTCTGCAGCAGACCTACTTGTTTTGTTTACATTTTAATTTATTTTTTTAGCTCCTCATCTTTGGATGCACTTCGATAGAGCCACAATAGCTTCTTTGTACTTAAGTCTTCAGAGTCCAGGTGTTACTTTAGTTGCCTTGGAGTTTTTCCTCTGCAAATAGCTTTAGGGGGTTAAAAGGTGACTGTCATAGAAAAGGACTAAGGCGGATATTTAGTGTTGTACATTTCTAAATTATATATAAAATCCAATTTAATTTGTGAACATTAATATTTGATTGTGGAAGAAGCACAGGCTGCCAGGCTGATTACACACCAGAAAAGCTGGTAGACATCGGGGCTGCGCCTTGGTTAACTTGGCACCATCCAACCGCAAAAGGGCACACTGTGAGAATAGCAGAGTATACATGCAGGTATTACGGCTTCATGCTTTCAGTGCACAGATGCTGGTGCATGGAGAGAGAAAGCAGTGAATAATTTAGTCTACCTTAATTAGTTAATATTAATGGCTGGTTATTAGCAATGTTTACCTTAAGCTGAACAACTTAAGGGAAACAATGTCGAGTCAAAATATCTGCCTGGTTCTTTTCTCTCATTTTATATTTATAGCTCTAACTCTTTCAAGCTGTTTTTATGTTTTTGAATTTATACTTAATCACTGTAATGACCAACTGTTAACAATAGTTTAGTAACATTAGTTTAGTTGTTGTAGCTAATGGATAAAATACACCCTAAAAACAATATGTCCCATTGCTTAGAGCCTGTGGGGTCACTTGAGGCCTGGTTTGCAATACACTGACTGAAGCCGAATACCTAATGGACACAAAGTGTCGCACAAAGTCACTTTGACTTTAAAATGAAATCAACATCCATATGGTATTGATGGCTGAGAGAATGATTTGTACTCCCTGCAATCTGAAAAGCCTTATTTGTAACGGAGTTGTGTTGCAGGCTGTTTTTGGTCTGTTTTGAGCACCCTTAATGTGATTGGCATTGAGCAGAGGGTGCAGCTACACTTGCCGTATTACCCAGTAATTCATGTCTTTGTTTCCTCTGTGATAGGTGGCTATGTCCTTTAGCCACAAAGATTTAAAGGTGACCTGTTTAGTAATGTCATGTTCAATCTGTCATTTTTGATCTTGTTTATTGATAAGTTGAGTTTTTTAACCACTGTCATCTACATTTTGGGGGTGGATATGTTGGTTTTCTGTGTTTATTCTGTAATCTGGCTCATTTTCATTTAATATGTAGTTATATCTTTTCCCCTCAGTGCTTACTGTTCTTCTCCAGCGTTGCTTATCTTCTCTTGTCCTTCCATGTCCTTGCAGCTCTCTGCTGCACCTGTTTGGCCTGCTTGCATTCAGCCTCAGTTGTTCTGACCTTAGTTGGGAAATCCTTTAGGATCAAAAGCAAATGGGCCGTTCAGAGTAGCAAAGGCAGAGTTGAAACAGTAGCTAGACTGTCAAATACCAACAAAATAACAATAAAATTGTGGCGCCGCATGGCCAAAGATCCTTTTGAGTGTACCTGACTGTAAAGAATAACTACTCAGATCATGAAATAAGTTTAAAAAGCCTACGTTGAATCACGATTTTTAGGACAACCAAAAAAGGGATCGTCAAAAATATCAGTGCTATATTTTTGTAACCTTTTAACATGTGGTGAGAATTGAGGCCTTAAGTTTTCTGAGAGGTGTGAAATGCAACGGGCTAACAGGTGCTGCACAGACGTTGGAAGTCGGGCAACATAGCTGACTAGCAGCCTTTCCCCTTGATCCTGTTCTTAGATGGTGTTTATAGATGCAATCCCCATGCTATTTTTTTCATGCTACGTGCTTTGCCAAAATCCATTGCCCTCCGGTACGTGGTTATTGCAGTGGCATTTGATGTTGGCCAGCATGGACATTGTCTTCAAAGGCCTTCCCAATATTCCTGGTAGGTCTCCTCTTACCTCCCCCTCCAGCCTTCCTCCTGTTTGTCATGCTGTCACATTCTCTCAGAGGCACACAGTGACCTTGTTCTCAGGCAGTCATGCTGGTGTGAGATGTGTGGGTGTACGCATCGCCCCCACCCCCCGATATATTTGGATAAAATCCTTACCAAATCTGAATCTGTCCGAGCTTTGGTGGTCACACTTTGCACACATATGTGCACGAGCATGTGACCGACTAATCTTTTTTTGGTTCCAACTTGAGCAGGAGTCTGTCAGTGTAAATACTTTTACGTGTCAGCCATGTGTTTTCATACTGTGTCCTGCATACAGTGGCAGCCCTTGTGGCCTTTCTGTCTTGTCCCCTCCAGAAAGTGCTGAGTCACGTTCCAGTCCCCATGTCCCCTAATAGGCCATAAGCAAACAGCCATGGTGAAATAATGGCCTGACTGCTGAAAACTAGCCCCCCAACAACCCTCCCACCCACACCCATGTGTGGAAAAGGGGAAAACGAGAGTGGAATATTGAACTTTCGTGTGTGTGTGTGTGTGTGTGTGTGTGTGTGTGTGTGTGTGTGTGTGTGTGTGTTGTAAAGAGCAGTGCCATGGCAACAGCTCTCTGTGGAGTAGAAAGCAGGTGGGTGGCACTCAGCTCAAGCTCTTAGTACTGTGCGTGCGTGCGTGCTCCACCTCACTTTGAGGTGCTCGTTGAGTATATTGAAATCATGTCAGGTGGACCCCATGCAGAGCACTGCAATGCATTGTTTGTAATTAGACATCCTTGCAGCAGTTCGCCTACTACTCAGAAATGAGCCGTGATCTGGAGTTGAGGTGGTTTGTATGGGCGGGAGTAAACGATACAGTATTTATGAACAACAGCAGGAGAGTATGCAGCTGACTCCTCAAGACTCTGACCTCCTTTGGAAAAACATTTCTGATTTTACAATGCAGTCAGATTCATTTTCACTTTACACGTTTTGTCTTCACGAACTGAAACATTTGAGCATTATTATCCCTTTTTCCCCTTTTTGATGCTATAATGTGGTGTCACACATCAAAATCTGAGGTTGTATCTTTTACAGACAACCTAGACCTCAACTCCTCACCTCAAGGGGAAGTAGTCTGCTTTCAAACCACTGGCTTTCATGGTTGTACGCTGACATGCGATCCAACCTCAAAAGCGTTTTAGAGCGCTCTCAGTGTCTGCTCGCTAGATTTACTGTCAGCCGGGCAACAAGAAGAGGGAGGAAAGTAGCTATGCTAAATTGAAAATTGATCCCATTTTTTATTTTTTTGCTGCAAATGTAGGATTTTTTTTGTCTGTACATATATCCCATTTTACCTTTTTCACACGACTTGGGTATGACTGGGCTTTTCATGGAGGCAACTGAAAACATAAAGCTTCTCTAAACTTCAGTCTGCCAAATTTCAATTTTGAGCCTGCTTCCTATTTAACTGTGTTGAAAGGCTATCTAGCAGTGATGGTGGTTTTGAATACAACCCATTTTTTCCTTTTAGATGCTGCTATTGCTAGTTTGGGACCCTGAGAGTACTGTGCTGCTGCCTTTGTAGGAAGGAAAACGACTCCTTCATCGAACCTTTGTTGCCCTTACAGTGTATGTCAAAATGTGTCAGAGGCAGATGCACACTCATGTACTTTCACATACTCTGAGCCCTAGCTATGTTATAATTTTATTCCAACAAGTGAAGTTGCTGCGGTTTAAAAAATAAAATAAAATAAAAATATCCCCATCCATCTCTCTCTGATCCATCCATCTTTCACTGATATTAATTGCTGCAGGGCTAGCTGTCATCTTTGTCTCTGCGAAGCGAGGGATCTATTAAAGAAGGGTGTCCTTTCAAAGTTAAAGCTAAATAGCTGACTAAAGGGCTGGCCCTGTCATCCCGCCTCTCTTCACAGGGCCCCGTCGTCCTCTGTGTATGCCTGCCTCTCGCCTCCACTTTCTCTGATATGCCGTGTTACTGCACTGGTACTCTAACACACCCACACTGTCACATTCACTCAACGTCTCTCTCGCTCTTCCTATTTCTCTGTCCAGGAGGAGCAGAACAGAGGAAAGCCAAACTGGGAACACCTAAATGAAGACCTTCATGTCCTCATCACAGTGGAAGACACACAGGCTAGAGCAGAGATCAAGATGAGGAGAGCAGTGGAGGAGGTCAAGAAGCTCCTTGTACCTGCAGTAAGTACATACTGTCCACAAGTTTATACGTACACATTTTGTACTCTGCCTCTTGCCGGTCGGATGGATGTATGGATGGATGCAATGGTAGCAGCTTGAGGTTTAATGAGAGATTTAATGTTCTCCATTTGAGTTTCCCAGAAGATGAAGGACTTATATTGACTCTAAATTTATGGTCCTATGAGAAGCTTTTGGTCAAAACAACAAGATTACCGACCTACATATGGCATACTACCTCTATCCCGCTGTTAGCATCCTGTTTACTTCCATATATAGTTGAGGAGAACAGGTTGGCTGTACCTCCAGCGGAGTGGAAAAACATAGCTAGCTGTACACACCTCCTGTGACTGCCACATTTCATCTCCGCTTCCCCTCTGCCAAGACTTCCTCTTACATGGTGCCACTGGTGATAGCTGCTGGTAGTGCTTTTGGCATGCAATGCATATTTTTGCTTTTAGCTGTGGTGACCAGGTGGGCAGGGCAGCTGAAGGCACAGGTTTACCAGCAGGTGGCAATGCACAGGGTTGGAGGTCTGTGGAAATGGGGCCAACCAATATCAGCCTTACAAGGTTAAACAAAGTGTTACTTGCATTTGTAACCTTGTTAATCCGCTGTCCTTCATGCATTCTATCGTGCTAATGCATAATTATTCCTACATGTGTGCTTCACATTAAGATTCTTTCGCCCGGGGAGGGACATACGCAACAAGGACAGCGTTTGTCCCAGTTGTAACTGTATTACAATTACAAGCATGTAATGTTTGAGTGTCAGAGTTATGATGCCTTCGATACCCCAAGAAAGTCAACATTTGTGGAAATGAGCTCAATAGTGGGAAAAAATTTGATCTGAACACATCAATATAGGGGTTATAAGATTACAGGGATATTCAGATGCACACCAGTAAGAGCTGTATGTTAATCAATCTGTCAAAAAGTAGCTGAACAAACTTCTCTTCAGACTTATAAAATGGAAACCTGAATCCCAACAGTTAAGTTGAAGTCACCTATTTAGCTCTAAGACCAACATGTTTGAAACTTTATATAGAAATTCTCATGGGAAAGGCTCTCTGAATCCTGGTGTTGTATTAGGAAAAACAAGCATAGACTATAAATTGCTATATTTTAATTCAAATGTTTACATGTGTCAGCTCAGGGTTATTAGTTATTTTATTGGGTCTGCCACATCAGGAAAGTAATTGTTAAAACAAATGGGGTTTACCTCTTTACCCCTTGAAGCTCCTTGAGTGCTTTCTCTCATATTTCTGGTCTGCTTATAGAACAAAATGACTGGGTGTGCATCAGAAGTTAGTGAGGGTAGTCTCTGCCTATGCAGCTACTGTATGCTTGAAAAGACCTGGAAACCATCCTAATGGTCGTCAAACCACATTTTTATTGATATATACTGAGGTGTCAAAACTCATAATGGGGGAGACTGTAAAATGTTGTTTTATAGTGTAAAGAGTTAAAACAAATCCTTGTCATTGCATCATTCTAGGGCCCTGAACGGTATCTTTTCGTTTAGACCAGTTTAGAGTAGGGCTGCTCAATTAATCGAATTTTAATCATGATTACGATCTGGGCTTTCAACGATCATTAAAAATGACTGAGCCGATTATTAGCCCCTCCCTCATTTATCCGTGACACCTTAAACGCCGGTCTGTGAAAATATTGTCGGGCATAAACCGGTCGATGGTGCAAAAAAGGTTGGAGACCGCTGACTAAGAGGACCCGAGGGAAGCTCGGAAAGCTAAGCAGAAGTTATTTGGAGAGGAGAGTGACTGCTGTTGGTTGAAAAGAGAGGTAAAAAAAAAAACTTCAGTGGTGTTGCACACTATTTTATATTATTTTTTAAAGTCATTATTCAATACGTTGTTATTGTTAACCCTTTAAAGCTGGTCAGAGCAGCACGCTCTGTTTTGTGTAGCTATTTTTAAATCCCTGTAGAACCGGAACCGCGTAAGCTAGCGCAATAATTTGTTTTGCATATGAAACCAGAGGAGTTGTGTTACATCTGATGCCATCAGCTTGTCCTAGGTCACGGTTTCCTTCCACATAAAGCTTTGCAAAAATTGCATAAAAAGCGCTTGCAGGAACAAAAACATAATATTCCAGAAACACGCTTTGCCGATCCAATCAGCTGTTCGTAACACTTCCCACAGTGAAACAGACGTCACCGCGAACTATCGCATGTCCGCCATTTCCTGCCCGAAACCGGAAGTGACGTCATTTTCGCGGAAAATGTAGTTTTTTACTTGTAGGCCTTAAAAGCCTATACTGGTCATGTTTGACTTTTCTGAATAGTTTCTGGGATGCTTAGAACTCGAATTGCACTGCTGGAAATAGTTTATTTTGATGCACCTGCTGTTTTCTTTGCAAATTTGCATCATAGGATTGTTTTTTTCGTTTTTCCTGCAGTATATAAAAATTGGTGTATCTCCAAAATAAAACTATGAAGACACTCAAAATAAATTTCCTGTTGTTGTAAACTATTTTTTGCAACTTTTTTGTATTTAAAGTTTTGAGGGATAAACCTAAAAAACAAAAAAACAAAAACGATTTTCAATTATTTTTTTTTGTAGTTTATTGCACTTTTTTGCAATTAATGTAGTTACTATGGACTTAATGCATACATATTATTAAAATATGGGTTATAACAGTTGTATAGCAACTTGAAATGCTCCCACAAATGGCACTACAACATGTAAAAAAAAATAATATAAGCTCTGGCGTACTTGGTTCTATGGTAGGTATTAAAGGGTTAAATAAATATCGTCAAATAATCGAGATCTCAATTTCAGTGAAAATAATCGTGATTATCATTTTTGCCATAATCGAGCAGCCCTAGTTTAGAGCTTCACGTCTGCCACAGGAAGCGGCATCATGCATCTCCTGTCTTCTGTGATGTTTCTAACCTGTCTGTCAAAGCGGTATAAGGCCCTTTTGAGACAGTGTGGAAGGCGCTTTAATTCGTGCCATCTTGCCGGAGTATTTCTTGTCTGTATTCGGCTTACTTGTCATTTGTTTAGGCGCTGACTGTTTTGAATACTGAAGTGTTTCACAGCTCCTTAGGGAACTGATATGACTTCACTGATACCACACTTAATTGATTTTTTTTTTTAACCTTATTGGTTGAATTCCCTTATTTTATTGTAGCAACAGTCAGTCAAAACTTAAAATGGATGCAGTGAGGGGGGGAAAAAATGTTGTTTGAAGTCAAAGAAGAAAAAAATTGCTAAGCTCGCCTGTGTTGTACGGATATACCATGCAGTATTTACCCTTGTAACATGTGTGCTGCCTAGCTGAGAAGCAATAGTGTCTAATGGATTCCTGTTTTAAGCCCAAGTTGTGTAGACAGATGTTTCGGCATATTGCTGGTGTTTCCACCCGTACTTGAAATGATCATTTTAAAGCCATTAAAACTAGCACTGCTATCCTTTTTTCTCTCAAATGAAGCCATGCTTTGCACCGTTTCCTCCTTTTCATCTTGACTCCTTTTTGTTAGAAGTTTCCAACAAAGTAGATTCATGAGTTTAACAACATTGTTTTTGCAAGACTCAACAGTCAGAAAAACACATTGGCATCAATAAAAAGAAAAAAGTAACCCAGGGAACATCCTACTCTGATGGATTGGACAATTTGGAACCGGTTCTCATTTCCTGACTTTAGTTTGGGGACTTGTAATTATGTACAGAGGATATTGAAAGACTTTTATATTCACAGTTGAAGATGAAGGCCATATCTGGAAGCTGCATTATTATAAGTAGAATGAGTCACTGGCACACGTGTCAACACGACACAGCAACACCTTTTAAGATAATGGCAGCTGCTCAATGTTAAAACTAATCCGAATCAAGTGCCATGAAAATAACTTTATCACTTTCCTAGAAATCTCTGTGCATTTTGCACCCTTACAAGTACATTACACACAGTCTTTTAATTTGGTACCTGAACCACTGAGTGGGGTAAAGAGCCGCTCTTTTATTTCTCAAACACAAGAAAGCTTCTTGCTCTTTTGAGACACTAATGAAATCTCTTTGCTCATAAAGTTTCTCTCTTAATTTGAATAAGAGTTTTATGGATCTAATTAATGACCAGATGCAGTTTGCCAAAGGCTATTTTTCCTTCAGGCAAAGCATCTTTGTTCATTTAACCATAATGAAAAGTTATTTCCATTAGTTAGACATTAGATAGATAGTGTTTTTTCTGAACCTATCAAATTTGCATATAAATGTTCTGATTTCTCAGGATCCATGTGTCCTGTTTTTGCTTTGGAATATAATGAAATAAGGGAAGCACATTTTCCTCACATTCATATCTATTAAAAAATGCTAAAGCTTGTTCGGCTAAGACATATTTTTAGTTAATACTCTACTTTATATTGACGCAAGAAATAAACCAAGTTTGACTTTGTTATAGATTTTACTTACCACAGAGGACTCTGACTGGCCCCTGGGTTCAATATAATTGTCTGATGTTCCTAAATACTGGGGCAGTGCATTATCTACCCAATAATTCTTAAGGGCTCTGCATTTCTTTCTTTCTTTTCTTCTGTTATTTCCTGCATCTGAATGCATACGTCTCGTGAGTATGTGTGGGACTGGGTGGCTGTAATGCCCTTTATCATGCTAAACTAAATTGGATTAAAGTATGGACACGCTGAGTATGCACAGTTCTAATGAAGGGCATCTCCTCTACGTTTGGCAGCGTAAAATCGCCTTTATTACATCGCACAGGACACAAAATGAGGTCATGCTTTTTATTCCCTTCCAAGGAAAAGGCTTTACTTGTCATTGACGAGGTCCCTGCTGCAGAAAGGAAGCAAAGAGGGGAGGATGCGGGATAACCAAAGGTTCTTCAAATCTGGCCTTAAATTGAAGTTAAAGGCTTTATAATAATAATAATTTTGCTCTTAAATAATCTCACAATTGACTGAATTGGGATTAAAAGCCAGGATGTCTGGCAGTGAAAATCCTCTCCTCCCACTTGCTTAGCCAACTAAACTCAGTCACGTTCATACTATTTATTTTTTTTAGTAAGAAAATAGTTTGTAGAAGCTTGTTTAACAGTAATGGTTTCGTTTAATTATTCAAAATGAAACTTTTTCCCCTAGGCTAAATAAGTGCATTTAACAGAAACAATATGAGCTTATTTCTCATGTAATTTTCTTAAAAAGCATGACTTGTAAAATCATTCGGCTCATTTGTGGGTTTGTATGATGTATTTACATTTTATATGTCATTTAGCCAGTGGCTGCTGCATTGCTCATGGTAGTTCTTCATCTTTGCCCCGTGTGTTGCTCTTTCACTCCTTAGTCCTGTGAACTCTTCAACTCTAAATGAACTGGGAGCAGGGGAACGACGGCAAGTTGAGAGGCAAAAGGAAGGGAGGCAGGGGGAGATTGGTGGAAGAGCTTGATTGAGCTACTCTTTCAAGTGTGGATTTACTTCACTGATCCTACGCTAGTGCGCACACACACATGCGCTTGCACAGAAAAATGCGTCCACGTGCGTGCGTTCGCATAGACACCGACAAAAATGCTGCTCTCATCTCTTGAGTCCTTCGTTAAGGCCTCAAACAGAGCAAGCAGCAGAACCCCAATGTACTTTCGGTAACCTCAGCTTGCACAGTTGTATGCATAAACCCTGACTGGCTCATTGCACTTCTCCCCACTATCCTTAGAAGGGCAGGAGAGCAAAGATTATCAGCCTATAGGAAGGCATTATCCTGTGATTGACAGAATATCATGGCCAATTAAGAGAGAGGCAAAAAATCCCCCCCAAAACCCTGATTTTTGTGTATGCCAAGATTATGTAGAATGATGTTGTCATCACAAATAAGAATTGGCTTGCAGCTGACTTGTGTAAACAGACATACGCTTAGGTCCAAATCCATCTGAATTACTTCCACATGTTATTAATGATCTACTGCTTACTTGTACTCACAACCTCAAACAAAGCATCGATGGAAAACGTTTTTTCTGGTGTGTAATGAAGTCTTGGCTTGGCAGCTGCACACACAGGGGGTGCCACAGCAATTTCTTTATAATCCCCATTAAATACAATAACATGACCTCTGTATGAAACATTTAGGCACGCCGCACCTTTGGCCACACCCCTTCTTAATCAGGCCGGTGTAGGTACTTTACTTTTCTTAGGAGCAAGTGCCTGCTGTGATATCACTGATTGAGATGTGGCCTGACTGTTTCACTGCAAGCTGTGTGGCAGACGTGGTCTCCAAATTATTTAGGAGATTTACTTTTTAAGGGCCCCGAAAAGCGCTATATAAATGCAATCCATTATTATTATTAATAACTATGTTAGCCAAGAGATGCATTGTGTAACATTCTGTGTATGAGAGTGTGCAGGAGGAAGGAAAAGAGAGCAGCAGTGTTGCCTTTTTTTTTTTTTTTTTTTTTTTTTAAACTCTGCATAGAGCTCACAGATTTCTGATACAGGAACTGGATGAGCTGTCTTAATGTTTTTGTTCCAGACATAAATGTGGGGTAGCTGTAATTCAGGAGGTAAAGCAGGTCGCCTATGAATTGGCCGTTCGATCGCTTTGCAGTATCACAGCTTCATTTATGGCGTGATCTGTGTTTATGGCTCATCTCACCAGAAATGCTAATTCATATTATAGATATAGCAAAGCAAGAAAAACAAAAATTGGGCTTACCTTCATTTTTAGTAGAGGAGTGAGTTGATATGTCCTGCAATGCACAGGGAATCCTTTCGTGAACCTCCAGTCTAGACACGATTGGCTAGTATGTTTCCTTGTTCGACTTCTGATTGGCTCTTTGGAGACCGGGTGAGACAGCCTGCATCTGTGCCGTTATGGATTTCGCCAATAATCTACTTTTTCAGATTCTTTGAGAGCTATATTTCTGCCTTATAGTGTGTCTGCTCAATCCCCAAAAAAACACTTGGCACTTCACTCTTTCTAACAAAGCAAAATGTTCTGCTGTGTAGTGATAATTGAGCTGCTTACAAAGTTTATACTATTTAGAAAAAGTGAGTCAATTCTGTTTTAAATTTCAGGCATTTTTATGACCGTATCTGGTCTACAGGCTCTCATGTCAGCAGGGTCTACATCTGATTCAGTGCAGTGACAGTAAAGCACTTACTGTAAGGTACCCATAGTATATTAATAGGGGTAGCCGGCTAGCTTTGATTCCTTTGACATTCTTACACACATACACATTGAACATCCAAAAAGCAGGCAGGGTTGTGTTTGAAAGGAGAACAGCAAACAGAGAAAGAAAGAGCTGGTTGGTGCAGGGGCACGTTGGCCCTGGGGAGCCGAGTGCATGCCTCTCTGAATGAAACTGTCATCGCAGAGAACAAAGTGAGCATGGTAGCTGCCTGAGCAGCCCATGGCCTTGAGCACTCCTCTCCATTTGTGGGATGGTGGAAACCCAGTCCTGACTCAGACTTACTGCTCCCTCTTGTGCTACATCTCTCTTACTTTCCACTCCATCCTACTGTTGTTGTTTTTTTGTTTTTTTTTTTAACTTTAGAAGTTCTAGTACACATAATGCAAAATAAGACATTGTTTTTAGTCCACTTTTCTCTCTTCAATT
Source organism: Maylandia zebra (assembly GCF_041146795.1). Classification (NCBI taxonomy): domain Eukaryota; kingdom Metazoa; phylum Chordata; class Actinopteri; order Cichliformes; family Cichlidae; genus Maylandia; species Maylandia zebra. The sequence goes on from NC_135185.1 coordinate 25,247,397, forward strand.
TTATAAATGCCTGAACAGCAAGCAGCAAAGTGAGAGCCCAGCTGGTTGTCATTTGGAGTCCCTTCATGCCAACACTAGGGTTCTTTTCCCCCCCAAATCCACTCAACCCCGTTTTTCTTGTTCCTGTCTCTTGCTCTCCTGAGTCTCCTGTCACTCTTCTCTCTTTTCTGTTCTCTCCTGTGGGCCACCTTTGAGAAAGAACATACAGTAGAGGGTGTTTTTGTGAAAGGCAGACAGATGGACCTTAATGGATGCCAAGCTTGGCTATCTGTGGGGTGTTGGGTCTGTACTCACCAGTATGCATCCGGCTTGGCAGAGTGTACAATGGCAGCACCATCAGAACCACTCAGTCTGGAAAGGCACAGAGAGAAGACAGTGCAGAACAAGCGGAGGTAGATTTGCACAGTAAAAGTGTGTTCTAGGCAGCAGTGTGCAGATTTTTGCAATCAATAAACACCTTTTTCTTCCTTTTTCTCTTTCTGGTTCTCACTCTTTCCTCTTTCTCTGTCAGCAGTGTATGACAAATGAGCACAAAACACCATCTGGCTGTGTCCATCCATGTGTGCCTCCCCAATTAATGATGTTTATTCTTTGTTGGGGCTACCTATCACGACCATCCTCTTTTTATTTACTCTTAATCTGCTCCCCTGCCTCACATTCTCAGCCATGCATGATATCGGCTATACCCATGAATAGAAGCTCACATTTCTTCATAATGTGTTTTGGTGATGCATGCACTTAACTGTGCTCAATGAACATGATTTCTAAAGAAAATACTCTGCAACAGGTGCTACGTAGTTGTGTAAAAGTATAACTTCATGGTAGAGTTGGGCAGATTGATCCAAATATTGATGGTATCGATACCAATGTTGGTGTTGGTATTGATCAGATAGGATGGATATGTTTTTTAAGTTTAATATTTAGCCAACTAAATTTGCATTGCATAAATTTGCACCTTAATGTATTGTTATTGGTGTTTGCAATACTGGCTCTGTATTTATGTGCAGTATCGCAAATGACTGGTTCATCATTTCTTCATATACTTTTACCTTTGTCTTCTTTAAGCTAGCTGAAAGGTCTGCAGTACAGCTACGGAATGAAAGGGCATCAGACTCACACATCGCATGACGTCATGTCAGTTCTCGTTCCATGTTTGGTTTGTCTGCATTTAAATGCGGTGAATGACAAAAGTAGCTATTATCTCACTATGCCAGGTAGCTCAAGTAGGCTTGCAGACGTTGCTTTCAGGTTGTGGGTATATGGTTTTAGTCAATCTGGCAGCCCTTCCTTCCCTGTAGGCTGTTATTACCTTCATCAGTCTAATGAAAGAGCTGGCTAGGATCATATTAACCTCCTGCTCTCCACCTCCCAGGACATCGCAGCTACAACTGGCTGGATTGCAATATTCAGTGCACCCATTATATAGATATATGTGTGTGGGTGTGGGTGGGTGGGTGAGTGAGTGAATGGTGTGTGGTCCCACCTGCACGTCAATGACGCTTCTCCCACATGAATGTTAATCATCTTTTTAATTGGCTTCCTTGACATGGTGACCCCTGCTAGAGACTGCAAGGCTGCATCACTGTGCTCCTGCTTCAGTGCAATTGTGCTGTTTTCTTGGTTTGGCTGTGTGTATGCATGTGTGTGTCTGCGTGTGTGTGAAGTGGTAGAGAATGTGGCCTGGAGGCACTGAGACCTCTGACTTCTAACCATCCTCTTGTCTTCCACTTTCATCATCATCCATCTTCAGCGCTCACACTCTTTACTCATTTATCCAACCTTTTCTGTGCCCTTGCTAATACATTTGAGACAAGTACCACACAGACTCGTATTGAAACCTTGTAACCAGGAGAGCAGTGAAGAGCAAACACTAAAATAGTGATGTATAAAGCAGCTCTGATTAATGGTCTAGATGTGATAAGTGGGTAATTGAAATGGAACACTTGAACTGTTACCACAGGAAACAGATGTGGATTTTCTGACACTTATGCCAATAATGATTACTAGTGCATGTCATTTAATGGGCTACTTTTTAAGAAGTGACCGTGATCGGCCATGTCAGGTTGAAGCGCTCTTTAATCAAGCGTGCAGACTGACATTTATACATCCCCTCCTCAAAGACTTTCCTTTTAACTTTTTGGATTGGCTGTATAAATCACAAACTTATCCCCAACACCCATTCTTCAGTAATACTTTACACACCAAATCAACAATGAAACACAGCCATCCTCCGTTTGGTGTTAACTTACTACATTTGAAAGCGGGCTCAGACAAGACCTTCGCTAACATTTCAGTACAGCGGGGAAAGCTGGGTATAAAATAAATGACCACACATCTGGAATCTCTGAGCCATTTGTTTTACCCAAACCTTCCTTCTGTGCCTTTCTAAGAGAGAAGAGAAGGAAATATTTCTGTGTTTATTACTTCTGAAATGTGCAGAAAGGGAAGCCATCAATCACCATGAAAGGCCAGCATTGTTGGCATATAAATCTGTTTGCATACATTTTAATTTCTTTTCTTCTTCTTCTCGTTTTTTTTCTGAGAAAAAGGTTTCCACTTCTCACCTGTAATTGTGCTGGTCTTGCTGCGCGTACGCTTGATTTTGTAACACTGCTATTTATTGTGTGTTCACAGTTGCACAGTTACATCAATTCATGATTTATAGCGAAAGACATTTCTTTCATTGTCGTTCTCATATTTTACTCCATAAAGTATGAGAACAGAAGTTCTCTTCTGTAGAAGTGATTGAAAGGACAAAGGCTATTCAATACTTTCTTCTATTCCTTTATCTGTTACTTGTTTGGACCCAGTTTTGATCATCTAGTTACACACATTCCTCCATTTTCTATCGCTCTACTATATGTGGTAATCGGTGAGCTTCTGTGTTGTGTGCCAGGTCCCTCCTCTCAGCTCAAATGCTGACCGGAGGGACTCGGTCTGGTCTTTCCCCTTAGGGATCCTCCCCTGCCATCTCTCCCCTCCACATCTCCATCTGCCCATCCCTCGTCATCTCCAGTTCTACCACTCTCCTGGGCGGCAGACAGGTGGTTCTGACCCTAAAGAAACTGTAATCCCGTAGGGAGCAACCTGTCTAATCTTGGCTACCTTCCCCGGCCTTGTCCTTTTCTTCTTTAATTTACTGGCCGTAAAGCTCAAAGGCAGGCAGGCAGACTTCTTCAACCAATTTGAGTTGAACTAAAATTGGCCATTTTCCCCCCTATATGTAGATTAAAATACAGGGAAAAACAGGGAACACTTCAAATAAGATGTGATGAAAATATAGAATAGTCTAACATCACATCATATAGCCAGGCAGCTCACTTATATTGCGTTTTGGTGATCTCGTCTTACATAACAAAGCACATCGACAAGTACAGATAAGGTTGAGAACACGTTAGAGTAACCTTACATAGTCTTGGACTAGTTAATGGTTACATAAATCTGCTGAACAGCTCTGTTCTCATGCTGTGCTCCAACTTTATCCTCACCGGTGTACTGAGACTCACCGCTGATAGAAAAGACGAGGGCCTGGAAGGCTTCGGCTTCAAAGCCTAGTTTCATGTTGGACACGAATATTCAGTAGAACTTTGGTTGTACACATAGATATTATTTTTATTATTTTTTTCATTAGAATATTATTTGATTGTTGAACTTTAACTTTATCTCAAGATTTAGCAATTTGGTCTACTCCTCGCTTCTCCACCCACATAAGCTTTTCTTATACATTCACTTTTAATGGCACCTTACGGATAGTTTATGCTATGAATTTAGTGTTGAAAAATACTATAGTTAGTCTGTCAGCGTATTGACCACAAACAGAACATTTTTGCAAAGAGTGAAGTAGCCTGGAATTAAACTGGGACCATATTTTTAAACAGTCTTAGTCTAGTTTGACTGTCAGCTGTCCCCACATCTGGAAAGAAGTTGTCAAATGGTTTTGATAAAATTCCTTGCATGTGTGCACCTACCTAGATGTGCACCTGTAGTAAGCTGCTTGCACACACTTAGTGACATATGAACAAGGAATAATGGTTTTGTTGCTTTGTATTCCACTTTCCCCACTGTTCCTTCATCGTCAGTCTGCTCACAGAGCCAACCACAGGAAATGTTGAAAACCCAAAGCAAGGAGAAGATTCAGATTACAATAATATTCATGCTGAATGGTGTGTTTCATCTCCTTCCCCACCTCCTGCTTGTTTTATCCCTCTGGCGTTCACCTACTCACGGCTGGGAAGAGTTGTGGAAAGAAGAAAGAAGCGCACTGCCATGCATGTGTGCTGCCATGCAAATTACAAATGAGAGCCAAGTAAATTGGATGTAAAATGAGGATAACTATATTCTTAGACCATCAAATTTCACAGTGGGTAATTGGTCAGTAATTAATTGTCAATATAAACTAGCTGAACAACCGAAGAGGTCTCATTTGTGATGGCTTGTCCTTTGTTGTTGAACCAAACTCGCCACACTTAGCAGCTTCTCTCTCACGCGCTCTCTTGACTTCTTCATTTCTCCTTGAAACCTCATCCTGTTGCTAATCCATCTAGTTCATTTTTTCTGTCTAAGGAGAATTAGGCCTGTTTCTTCTCCTGTCTCATTCATTTAGATTTCAGTCACCCATGATCCCCTGTGAGGGTGCATTCTGTGTACACAGGCACCACTTATGAAATTGCCTGGCCCACTTGTACTGTCCTTTTAATTTCAGTTCACACACATACACGTGCTCTTCGGTCCCCATCCAGGTCCCTCACATCATTGTAAAATAACCTCCTTCCTAATCCACCTGGTTGTGCTCGGCTCCTCCGGGGGGAGTTTCAAGTGTCCTAATACACTGCGCAGAAAGCAAAGGCGGGTAACAAGGCAGGCTGAGCAGCCCGGGCACTTTTAATCTGCCCTGGTCCTCCAGTGGTGAGGAAAGGGACCCTGCAGGCCCCTGGCCAATCTCTCTGCCGCTCTTTGAAGGTCCCTTTAATCCTTTTACAGAGAGGCAAGGAAATGCAGAAGTGTGCACATGGCTGCGAGTCAATTTCAGGGGAGTTGCAGTTAGAACTCTGTCTCCGACAACTCAGTGCTGATCAAGACTTGTGCACATTGTCTCTTTGCCACTTTGTCTTTTTGTCTCTTGCACACGCCACTTTATACTGTCCACCCACAGTATGTTCTGAACTTCCTCAGGGCCCATACCAGGGCCAAGCTGCAACATCTGTGAAGAGGAAGCACACACACAAACACGCACACACTCGGAGCTTTCATCTCTGCCTCTCCAGCGACAGTGTGTCCCAGTGTTTAGGCAGGAAAATAGGATTGTGTAGAGCTCAGCGCTTTGAAAGCCCAAAGGCTGCCCATCAAATTCAGCTCCTACAGGCTTTGATGCCTCACTTTGCCAGCCATCGTTCAAGTCATTTCAAACTCCATTCTCTCAGTCCCACCAGCCAGCTCTGGACTGATGGCTTTCTTGCCTCCTCCATGGTCTCTTGAGAATAAATGCTTTCCCTCAGATTTTTTTTTTTTTTTTTAAATCTCACTTGGGTTGGTTTGATTTGTTTATCGCAGGGCCCTTCTTTTGTCTTTCTCTTCCACGCTGCTTTTGTTTGTTAGGGGTGATGTTAACTTGTTGGCGATTGCTGACTGGTCGTCCCGTGGTAGAAGTTGAGTTCCGTTGCCTGTTTGGTATTTTTCTTCCAAACAGCTATGTTGAATGTGGTTTTGCATGAGCAGAGGATGCAGTCAACATCTGCAATACTGGCATACTAAATAAAACTAAATATACTTTTCAACAGTGCATTGTAGGAAGTGCTAGGATGCCTCATAGCTCTGTGCTACTTAGTGAATGAAATCATCAGAATCATGGTAAACCCTTTGCTTTCTTGTTGATGTTGGTAATTAAGAGTTATAGCACAATGAGTGAACTGAAACTTGTTCCTTTATTGAGAGTCACAGTTCTAGCTTTCCCAGGTTGCACTGAGCCAGATAACCCAAGGACACCCAAGGAAGTTGTCTTAAAATATAATTGCTGGCCTGCACATGTGCACATCCATCCAAATAGTTCCAGGGTTGAATCCACATCTTGCAGCAGGTACTTGGATCCCTGTTTCGGGAGAAAGCTCCAGTGATCAGCTCTGAGTCAGGATCTCTGAATCTGATGCAAATCCCCTAGCAGTATTTAAAGCTCCCAAATTATCCCTGGCCAAATCCCTTCAAGATATTCCCTGCTCGATTGGATGGCATTAAGGGATCGCAGCGACAGAACAATACACCGTCTGGCAGTATGCTGGAATGAGGGATAAAGATAGGGGCAGGAACAGAGTGCAGCGCAGAAGGGGGGGAAAATGAAATGGAAATGGATGAATAAGGTAGAGCTTGTGAGTGAAAATTGGGAATGTGGGAGCAGGCAAAGGGAATTTTATTGTCAGGCAAGCAAAACGAAGATGAGAGTGTTCAGGAGAATCCGACAGCTGTTAGTTAGGTTGTACAGCACGGTGGGACTGCACGATCCTTTATTCTCTTAGCTTGTAACGTCATTGGTTTGTCAAAGCTAGAGCAGGCCAACAAGCTTTAATTATATCTGAATCATTCTGTTAAATCTGTGTACATTTTTTTCTCTAGGTTATTCATATGAAATTTAATCTGCTTTTAATGCTGATATGTTACATGAAATACCAGCCCAGTTTCTAAGGATAAACATGATCACTCAGAATTTCTGCGTGGCTATTTCCCTATTACTGGAAAAGCTTTTCATGGAAAGAAAAAAAGATATATTTTTTAAGTCCTAGTTAGTTCAGTAAAAAAAAGTATTTCTGTTTCCCTTCTTATTTTCTTGTCCTTTCTCCTGTCCGTGGCAGAGTCTGTATGGGTCTGTCAGTTGATATTGATGGGGCTATCAGCAAGCACCAAGGCTGCCCACTTCGCTATTCTCCAGTACAATAAAAGGCTGTAATAAGCCCCATAGATCCAGTAACCATTTCCAGTTCCATGGCTCAGGCTGTTTCTACCACCCATACCTACACCACATGCTATGAACAACCCCAGAGAAGCTGTAGGAATAAAGTATGCAATTAAATTAATACCCTTTTGCAACATATGTCTTACATACTGAGCTACAACCGATGCTTCTCCAGACGGAGCAGAGTTGGCACTTCTGAGCCTGAGCTTTTGGCACTTGAGCTTTGTTATGAAGTAGAAAGAGAAGTATTAACAGAAGAGTTAGCGCCTCACTATATGTGCCACTTTCAACCGTACCTCGATAAGCTGTCTGATTGACAGCGATGGGGCGGAGCAGCCGTGATGCGTTTGTAATAATCTGACTGGAGTCAGGTTCACTTCTATGCTAATGAGCAAGTGTGTTGGTGGTTTAGCATGACTAATGGCGCACATCGCTAACAGAGCTGTCTGGTTGTGAGGACGGGAGCAAAGAAGTTCAGCAGAAATAAAGAGGCTTTACGGGAATGTTGTGAAGGCATGAGGCTGCGAGAAAGCAAAGTTGCAGGAGATTGCATTGTTAGTCTTTGGGGAAAGAGAAAATACAGTTGAGGCCTGATTCTCTTGGCAGATATGTTCACAAAAGCTGAGGAGCAAGGCAGAGGCAAGAAAATTGCCTTTGAAAGTGCAACAGTGAATTTGAAAAAGGGCAAACAGCACACTCTACTAGACCCTTTAAAGGGCCTTTTTTAATGAAAGAGAATAGATAAAAATGTGATGCCCATTTATAAGACTTTTTTTTTTTTTTTCCCTGTAGTTGATTGATACATGGTCTTGTTGCTGAAAAGTGATAAAGGTCTAATATGTTTTTATTCTGTGCGTGCATGTTTGTGTCTTTCCCTGGTGGAAAGACACACTTGTATATATGAGTGGCATGTTGGATTTTTTTTTTTTTTTTCATTTCCAGAGCATCTCTTTGACTTACAGTCTTGTCCATGAAAACACTGGAATTAGGTTTGCTGCACAAGTGTTTTCATTTCTTCCCCCCCGTCCAGGTTCCAAGTTTGCTTTAACTATCTTGCATTGATTAAACTTCTTGTCACTATTTAGTGTGGAGATGTTTTGAAGCTTGCTACAAGTACTCATTCCATCCTCTTCTCTCACACCCTCCACTTCTGGAGAGTGTGGAATTGTTGATAAGTCGTCTTGGCAGCATAGCAAGAGTAATCATTTCCCTCCAGATGTTAGAGTTTGGGAAGGAACCAAAAGGGAGTGAAAAGAGGGAGGGATACGGGGGGAGAAACCAGCTGCCGCCACTGCCAGTTCCACCCATATACATGAAGTCACCTACTCCTCCCTTCCCGAGACTCCCAATATCATCTCCTTCACTCCCCTCTGCTGAAAAACTTACCCTCCCTTCTCATTCTCAGTTCTACACATACTGCCTCCCTATACCCCAGGAGGCAGCTAGGGCAGGCAGTGTTTACCGCTGAGGTAATTGGAGTAGTTTGGAGACAGCCTGACCCTAGCCCTGCTAAGGTGTGTGTGTGTGTGTGTGTGTGTGTGTGTGTGTGTGTGTGTGTGTGTGTGTGTGTGTGTGTGTGTGTGTGTGTGTGTGCGCTCGTATACTCACATGTGTGCGTACGGCTGTTTGTGATGACTGGCAGAGAGGCCAGGGAAGGAAAGCAGGCCTTAGCCAGTGTCATCCCACTAGGGAGCAGACAAATTGGCTTTCACTACTCTGCCTGTCTTTTCTCGTTTCATATTCTTCAGCTATTCCTTTCTTCTTCCTACCTATCTTTCCATCTCTCCACCAACTCAAGGACAATCTTTCACGCTTTCTCTTGTACTTGCTCCGCAGCGCTTTTTCTCCTCCTGTTACCCTTTTGTTCCTTTCTGTATCTCTCACTGCTCATCATTTCATCTCTCTGAGCTGAGCTGCATAGACTGCGACTCTTGCCAGATATGAGCAAAAACTCCCCCTCAGTTGCAGTCATAGACATGAGGAAACTCATCCAACCTAATCCAGGCGCCTGTTGCATTTTTCTGTGGGTGAGAGGGGAAAGGAAAGGGCCTTCAATCGGGGTGTCAGGGCGAGAGTGAGTGTACACAATCATTCATGGGATGCACATGCAGTAAATGCCATTAAACACTATTGTCTAATAAAAACTAGCATTAGCTACAGTTTGTTTTCATATAAAAGGCTGACACGAGCTGTGATCAGAAGAGGCACGGGAGAGTGAAGCGTGACAGTAATTTAGCATGCATCTAGTGACCTCATCGCCGGGTTGTCAGGTAGGCATTGGGACATGGCTCACCTGCTTTAGCTCATCACACTGCCTGCTCCTCCTCCGCCACCTTCCCTCATCCCTCCGTCTTGCTTGTCCCTGATAGCTTTTACCGCTCTGCTGATTTCACAAATAGGCCTCATTGATTGAATCTGATTCTTGTGGATAGAGCAGCTTTATTGAGTGGCTTTTTCACTGATGGACAGGAGCGTGTGTGTGTCTGTGTGTGTGTGCGTGTTTGTTACACACATTCATGTGTGCATGTAAGAGATGATAAGAGAAAACTTCCTTTCCCCATCCCTCTCATTCTGTAATCCAGGAGCTATTCATCTCTAGGGAATTCCAGCAGCCAGATCATTACAGACACACACAAAGAAGCTCTCACACACACTTAGTGCAGCATCAGAATGAAGATTTTATTATTTATTGTGCATGCCGACTGAGGAGTCTGTTAATTGTGACGACACCTTGAGCAAGACAACATTTAAGTGTTAACTGCTCTCTCAGGTACCGTTCATCATTTATCTAATCTGTGCTTCTGCGGGGGGAAGCAACATGATTTCTGCAGTACCGTCTTTTGTTTCCTGCCCGTGTAAATGGCTGTGTCTTTAGCCATTTTGAGCCTGTCATTTTTCAGTTGTTGTTTTGCTCAAACTGTAGCACTAATACAACCAGCACTTCCCAAAACCTACTACAGAGAAAAGTGGTGGCAATGCTGCAAGAGGGATTTTGTGTTTTGATGCAGAAAATGAGCTTGTTTCAGATGTAAAACAGAAATGATCTGTCTTGCGTTTGGGGGGTTTAGTGAGCAAACTGTTAGAGGCTGGAGCTATATCGGCAGCCCTCCACTGAGGATGTACACATTTCACACACAGCAATGCACACCTCATCCTTGCAGCAGCAGCAGCATCTGTGCTTTTCCCCTCTCGCTGCCCTCTATTTTGTCTCTCTCCTCTCAACAGGCAGTGTGCCACCTATGCAGAGTTGGATGGATGGTGGCACCCCCTTCCCCTTGCACCCATTTAACCCCCACAGCCCTGCAGATCCATCATTGCTCAACACACACAACACATGTAACACCCACATCCCTGAATGCATATGTCCTGATCTGTAGCTTCCTACTAAGTAACCCCTAATCGTTTTGTCATATACTTTAGAGTCTCACCCCTGAAATGTGCTAATTATTATGTCTTTTTCTTTTTTAAGTCTTAGTCTGTTGCAACCAAACTGATGCTGTGTTCTTTGCACTAAGCTTGCTGGGATGCTATGTGCTCATTAAGGGCTTGATCTTAATATAAGAGACAGTTCATTTAAATTACAGTTAGAGGTTTTTCTGCTTGTGTGTAAAATAAAACTTGAATGCAAGTGTGGTTTTAGCAGAATTGGTATTCTTTATCCAGCTCTCCATGTAGGGACACGGGCAAGATTGTGTGATTTATTATTGTCAGAATAAACATATTGTGAGCTTTGAAAGTATTACACATGCAGCCCCTCGTCATGATTTTCCTCTGCAGTAGTTATGTGATTCATTTTGTATTTTTTTCTCTTTACTTTTCATCCCTCAATTTGACTGCCTTGATTATACTCTGTTACGGATACAGACCCGGCAGCCGAGTAGTCATTCTTCTAATATTTTATTTCAAGTCTTCTTGAAGTCCTCCACCCGGGGCGCTTGCGTAGTTGGTGCATTACAATGTAAATTCTCTCCACGGTTCCGGAAAACAGGCAGGTATGTAGACATTTGCACGAACCCTCATGCTCTGGGTCTGATGATGAAATTTACATCACTTGTACCCGAGCATACTTGTGGACGTGGGAAGCTTACGTTTGCTTAAGCCAGCTCCAGAGAAAGGATTATGGACTTTTAGGGAGACCCAGACACACACATAGAGGGAAGCAGGAGAATAAATGGTTGTTTTGACTTATGAGAGTCATTAGCAAATAACGGCAGGCTTGTCCCACTTTCTGGACTGCGCAAGGTTGTAGACACTATGATTATATTGACTTTGTAACGTAAGTAACTAAAGGTGATCCCAGAAATGGAAGAAACAGAGATGATATTGGATTTAATGTTTATTGGCAGGGCTTGTTCATTCACGTGTTCGGTTGTTTACGTAGAGATTGCAGCATCTAATTAGTACTGATTTTGTCTCTCTATTGAAGAGGGTTTATTGGTCCATGTTAGCGACTGACCTGGGCCGTGTTCAGTTAGTGTTGAAGCTGCATGTCAAGCGGCCCTTTGCTCACCTCCAAAGCTAATGGCGAGGGAGTAAAATAGTGCTTGGCTGCTATTTTAACACCTTGTCTTGACTTGTCTGTCATACAGCACCGTTCAAGCCTGTAGCTTGATTTATTTTATTTTTTTTTAACCAATTTCTGAATGTGCTAGTTAGCATAAGTTGTCATTTGATTAGATGTAAAATATTTGATTCAGAGGTGAATATTAGAACGCCATTTTGAATGAAATTAATGATCATTTAGATGTTAATTATTGGTAATGTAAAGCTGTTTGTTTAATCAATCAATTTCTAATTACCTGGAAAATAAAAACATGTCTGTTGAATCTAGGGCTGAACGATTATGGAAAATAATCTAATTGCGATTTTTTTGCCCCAATATTGCGATTGCGATGCGATATGCGATTATTTTTTTAAGGTCTTTGTCTTCTGTATTATTAAACAAAGACAAGCAATACATCATATAGTATGGCCAATACTATATTACATTAATTTTAAACTGTTCTTTCCTGGAAGACAGACCTCTGTTATGATGACATGAGGTGATGCATGAATTGATGACTGACATTTTTATTTAACTTCTTCAATCACAACAGTATATTTGAACATACACAATAGTTTATTTTTAGCTTACAAACATCTGAGCATAAAGTATTGACAAGGAACCCTGGTGTAAACATTAAAATGAAAGTCAGTACAATGTGCAGATTGCAGAAATATACATAAAAAAAATCAGTGGCTTTACCACACTCAGTTTTTCGACATCTGTGAACTACTAGACAGTCATTCAATTAAAAAATAATATTAAATAAATAAAACTAATAAATAAAAAATACACACATCTTACTGATCTCTGCAGTCAGTAACATTACACATAAAGTGCAAACATAATAGCAATTGTATAAACACACAAACACGCCTTTAAAGTTTAAAGGCGTGAAATTGGACGGTCTAGCCTTCTGAATCAGAAGGCTAGTTCTGATTAGCGTCATCGCTGTCTCGGTGGAGTTTAATAAACTCGGCCGTCTGCTTCTTGCTATCTAAAATATAACCAGACACTGGTGTAAATTCTCGACTGTCTCATACTTCTGTTTAATAAGTTTTCTGTTTGACGTTTAGTCAGCTGTGTGAAAACCAAGGAGGAACCCACCCGGGGGATTAATAAAGTTTTATTTTATCTAATCTAATAACTTTAATCTCAGCCAAACCGATTTACTCACGAACAAACAAAACACTGAAAAAAGCCCAACAATAACATTTTTAGGTTGTCTAAGTGACTTATATATTACGTTTAACCCGAGCAGCGAAACTCCGCGGTGATCTGAAAATGATGTGCCGGGAGTTGTGCCGTTCTCGGCCGCATCAGTAACCCTCGAGCTCCCGGCTAGCTGTCGAGCTGGTGGGTAGCAGACGCCTCTGAAAACGTCGAAGCACTTTTGCAAATATGGGATATCTTGATAAACCGAGCAGATATTTGATGTTTACACAGCTACTTTCTCGCCTGAAAATATGTTAAAAGTTTATTTTGTGACCCAGAAAGATTAGTATGAGTAATTTTAAAACTTAGTAGCGGCCGCCATTGCTGGAAACTGGAGTTTGGCTGGGCCGCGCTATGAATTCTGGGATATGGTAGTAATTTGGACAGCCTTCGGCACGTCGCTGTGACGTAATCGGTCTACAAATGCGGCCTCAGGAGGATGCAGCCCATGAATTTGGACATGTCCAGAGTATAATCGCAGCCTTTGCGGTTAGAAAATTGCACTTGATCATGTCGCGATATTATCGCAAATGCGATATATCGTTCAGCCCTAGTTGAATCACTAGTTATTGTTTGATCAGCCTTTGCAGCTTGGAATAATTCTGTGTCGTTTTCATGCTTTAAGACCTCCCTATTAAAAGAAAAGAGAGACAGATCACAGTGGAGGTAGCGAAGGAAAAGAAATTTCCTTGCTTCATTAATTGGCAGCTCTGTGGTACACTAAACATGCCGTGTGCACACAGACACACACACGCAGACACACTGTTGAATGCTGTGACTGCTCTGAAGCCACAGCTTTATATTTAGTCAAGGGAGACCAGCCTCTGTCACTTTTTCTCTTGCTTAACCTCGATCTTTCTCTTCCTCTCTCGGTGGCTGTGTTGAAGAGGAGTCTCAGGGGAGGGCTTAACTCTGAGCCCTCGTTCTTTTTCCGTTTCTTTCTCTCTCTCCTTCCACGTCTTTTCTTCCCTTATCGTCCTGTGAATGGAGCTGCAGGCTGTTGTTGAACTGTGAATTAGTCCAGGAGACACACTCTGCACCTAGACAAAATAGAGAAACGGAGGAGGTTCAGTATCTGCCTTTCTGCTTTCATTCCTGCCACCCTGACAGGTTTGCCTTACTCTGTGCACACATGAGGCGTTTAAATGCTGGTGCAGAGTGTATGTGCCTACGAGATGAACTAGTGAGGGAACAAGTGTCACAATTTTACCTTGAACCAGCAAAAGGTATAAAATCAATAACTGACTTGAGGTTAACCTGAGGTCAGCAAGGCTTCACGTGCACCCTCGGTTTTGTGAATAAGCCACGTAAGACTGTGCCTATATTATGACGTACAACCTGGAAAATCACAGGGAGGGGTTTGTGTTGTCATGGTTATTGGATGTTCGGTAGCTTAAGGGGAAATTAAGTTTGGGTGGGGTGGGGCGAGGTGCAGAAAAGAAACTGGGAGGAATGGATGGGTGAGTGGGAGGAGGAAGGAGGGGTGCTATCTTAATTGCTTTCCGTGAATAATTTCAGTCCCCTAATTTGGCGATAATGACAGTGGCTGCTGCTTTTGTATTTATTTATCCAAACATTAATTGACAGGACTGACATTAGCCAGTGCGGTTATTGCGCATTTGATTGCGCACAAGGGAGCAAAGAAAATTACAGTAATTATCATTCTGATATGGATTATGAATATGCATTCCCACACTTAATGTCTCTGTCAACATTTTAGTAACAACAAGGCACTCTGCCACGACAACAGCCCTTTAGCTTATCTCATATCTGCTTCCCTAAACCCAGTCCAACCAGTGCTTCTGGAGAGCAGATGACACGTCGTGTCCAAATGATTTAACGGCAACAGCCAGACATGCGGTTAGGTGAAATGGTCTTCATGTGGATTGTTTTAGTTGTCCGATAGTTGTCGGCTCATGTTAATTAATGTAAGGTGTGTTAATGTGAGTATTAAAATGTTTTGTTTTTTAACAGGCGGAGGGAGAGGACAATTTGAAGAAGATGCAGCTGATGGAGCTAGCTATTCTCAATGGGACATACAGAGATAACAACATCAAAACACGTAAGCGAGCTGCAGTGAAAAGCAACCGCATCCCCAATTTCCATAATCCATCAGTTTTCTTCCATACATAATAAAAACCTTTAATATTTTAATGATATTTTTCCAATATTTCCCATTAACTCATACTTTTGGTTTTCATTAAATAAATGTGCAGTCAGCTCCACTGTGTGCATACATCATATTATCTCTGACTATGAGCAGACCTCTTTTTCAAAACTGTTTTCCAACCATAAGTAGGAATACCTCTGTTCCATTTTTCTCCATATTTCTTGTCCTCTCCGCCATCCTTTCATCCACCCATCCTTTCCCCTGCAATCCACATGCATTCACCCTGTTTTACTCGCTCCTGGCAGACTTTAAATATTAAGCACATTGCTGTATTTCACCTGCTCAGTTCTGCATGTCAGTTGCTGATTCACGTGTGTTTTGTAATCACCAAATTATGTTTGAAAATGTAAATCATATACAGCCCCAATGTTTGACTTAATGGCAAGTTAATCTGAACTTGTGCATGTGATTATTTTCTTAATAATTAATCAAAATTTAATTAAAAATGTCTCTAAAAATTGGTTATTCTGTACACATTTTTTTTTTTGTTAATGAAAGTTTAAGCGATTAATTTCTTTGTTGAATTTTTCTCGTTTAACATCTGCCTAAATGGGAGCCATGATGAAGTAGCCCACCACCCAACTGCAGTTACAAAAGCACTTTATTTAATAGGCTTCCCTTTGGGGAAGCTTGTGTGGCACAGCTTATAGAACATGCTAATGCTTAGCCTCTATAAGAATTATATTTGTATGTCCATTTGTCATCCAACACAAACTGAGTGCTGACTTTGCAGAGGATGGGCATTTCTTTAAGTTTAAATGCTCCCACTCTGACCTCCACATCAAGTTCAAAATTCTCCTCATTTTGCTTATTTATTTATTTATGCCATAAAAACTGCCTCCTCCTCTATATGAAGTCAACAGCTCTGTTTCTGTTGGCATGCGTGTCGTTTAACTCACCCATATCATTTCCAGTAGGTGAATGTGTAGCTGCTGTGGTGATCGGTCTGCTTCAGATGCACTGGGATGATGGCGTTATTTCAGTATTTTTGTGCTTCTTGTGTTTTGGTGTGTGGGGTGATTTTATTTTTTTAAATTTTGTTTGGCAATGTTGGCAAAAGATTGTCGCTTTTGTGGTTCACCACCATGATCATTGCATGGACTAATTTTCCCTTTTGCTCCTCTCCCCTTTCTCTCTATCTCTCTCTGCCACTTCCTGTTCACCCTTCCTTTCCCCCTTTCGTATTTTCACACTTCACTTTTCATCTGTGATATTGTTCAACCACACTACACTTTATCTCTTGTCCTCTTTCTTTCTGTTCCTGTCCTTCACTCTCTTGCTTATGGCAGCCACCCTTGCGTTCTCTCTTGCAGCGGCGGCAGCAGCCGCTCAGGGCCCTCGCCTCATAGCGACCTCCACAGGTCAGGTGTTGCCTCCCCAGGCACTGCGGCCTCAGACGCCAGCCGGGGCCCCCATCATGAACCTCATCCGGCCCACTCAGATGGCTGCCATGCTGCCCAATGGCACCCCCACCCTGGTGCCTCCCACACCGGATGGCGGGCTTATCTACACCACCCCCTACGAGTACCCTTATGCCTTGGCACCCACCTCCCTGCTGGAGTACCCCATCGAGCATAGTGGGGTTCTAGGTAAGAGAGCCTGGGGAAGCATGGGTGCCGCAGGTACAGCGACCAGCTTTAGCCAGCCTGGACAAGAGGCCAGCTTGTTTTACCCCGGAGCTGGGGTGCTGGACGCGGCTTCCATGAGCCACAGTCAGGACTTGTTGAAAGGTAAATATGTCGTGTCCACCTGAGGATCAAAACAGACAAACTCACAGGGTGGATGTACTGATGAAGCTCTTGGTGATGGGATGACCAGCTATGTTGCTCATGGACACTTTGTTAAATGGCAATGGGGGGCAATAATTACCTTGTGTGAGGGCCAGGCTAATGGGAAGTTCTCTATAGACTAAAGATATTCACTGTTTAGTTACGTTCTTGCCAAACAGTTGCGCTCTCAGGTTTATATTGCCTCTTGTCTGCAAGGTTTATTATAGGTGGACTTGCACTTGCCTCAGCGTGAAACGAGGCACACTGACAGTAACACACTCGCATACACGCAGGTCTGCTCCCTAACCCTTTCATGCACTGGCCTAGAGGTTTATTCAGTCTGGCGGCAGATCCCCTTGGATTTCTGCAGCTTTTGAAATTATTTCTCTGCGCTGTTGTCTGCAGGCAGGCCTCAATGCCTGCAGATAGTCCCTCTCTCACTCCCACTGGGGATGTTCATTAAATTCCCCCACTCACTCCCTTTTTTCCTTCTCTCCATTGTCTTAGCTCTAGCCCCGTTGAACCGGAGCGCTGTGCTAACACCTGACGCTCCACTTACTTTTTGTGTCAGAAAAAAAGTCCAATATGGAGGGGGGGTCTAATATATGTTGTGTTTATCCCCGACGGTGCTTTAAGCTCAGCTCATCTGCTACCAAAGAAGAAAGAACTAGGTTTAGGCCTGGTACCGTCCCCATATGTTATATTAAGGCTCTAGTTAACACAAAAGAAAAGCCGTTTCCCGCGTTAGGCAGGAGAAACCTTTGTTAGCCGCTTTCCAGATTTAATTTGACACTGCACTTCACTAATGTTCACAGATTCATTTGGCAGCAGCAGACACAAGTGTGGTTTTAGCTGACCTGTGTATTTGAGGTGCCTCTGGGAGTCATGTGTAGAACAGACAGGGGCAGCTGACTGGCTTTTCTCTCTTTAACTTGCAGGGTTACACCAGCTTAGTGCATTTTATTTACTCACACTATCGATTGGTGCTTTCAGCAACACAGGGCCCCGTGGAACACGCTCCCTCTCATACTCGCGCGCGCACACACACATACTCACAGACTTGGCTCAGTTTCCTGCGCTACTGTATCTAGCCACCAACGGCTTCTCTGAGAATAAAGAAATGTCAGGCCATCTGCTACTTCAGAGTAGTGTAGTTAGCTGTGTAGTCATGGGCCAAAAAAATCTGCTCTTGATAATGCCAGAAGAAAATCTTTTTTTATAACTTATTTCGCATGTCCTCGCTTCCTCTGGGAAATGTTTTTCTATTTCATTTTTTTTGTTGTTGTTTTAAATCCATGCACACATCTGAAATTTGTAATACTTGAACATAGTGTGGCACACAAACAGTTTTTGTGATGCATACGAGGCGGTGTCAACCGCTGCAGTAGAAAGAAATCAGTTGTGACAAATATAGGAAGGAAATGACAGCCTGTGCCGCTAGTGAGCAGATTGACCTGGAGAGAAATGTTGAAAAGGGAAAGAGAAAATGAAGGAGAGAGGGAGAGGCAGGTGGTGTCTGGCACTATTCAATTACCATCAGAGCTGTATTGGATTTCCCCACCTTTCAAAATGAAGAGACAAATTTCTCTCTGTTCCCCTTTTGGATCCCACAGGAAGAATCACATTATTTTTCTAGACAGCCCTGGAGCCTGTACCCTTTACCTACCACCCCATCCACCCACATATATAACTCTGAGCACTGTGGAATTTTAGTACTTAAGTTATGAATTTTTAAATACCAAGTAAATCTCCAAAAAGTTGTATAATTTTTTTTCTACTGCATTTTTTCTACATGTAAAAGGAAAAAAAGAAGACGTGCTTGTGTGTATATGTACTATAATCTGTATTATGTTATTCTGTGTATTGTTGTGTAATCCGAGCATTATAATGGTTAAAATGTGAATGTTATCACTGTACAAATGACTGTTTTTGCCCTCCTCAAAGTGAACGGTTTCTAACCCTGTGGACCTGTTACAATCTAGGTGCAATGGCTACTAAAGTGAGACGGCATGACACGCGGGTCCATCCTTACCAAAGGATTGTGACCGCTGACAGAGGTCAGTTTAGTCTCTTAGCTACACTTTGATGTTGACTTATGCATTTCAGTGATTATTGTATTATGCCTCGATGCCTTAGTTGGGAATTTCTACATTGTCTGTATTGCATTTTGTTTTGTTTTCCTGTCCCCCTGCCACCTTTCCTACCCCGTATCGCCACACGCCAGCTAAATGGTTGATTGTGGTATGCACATTTTGTTTACATTTAGTACTTAACATATGCAGTATGTGCAGACTGTGTATATGTCAAAGCTCAGGCAAAAGTGATGTTGAAAGGTTTGGGTTTTTGCAGCTGTGAAGCCAGGACAGGTAGTACTTTGCAGGCAGTGTTGAAAGTGTATAATGACATTCCTCTGATGTGAGATTAGAGCCTAAAATGGGGCAGGCTTGTTCCCATACATGATTTATCTCCTCGACTCATAGGGAGCAGAGAAAAAGGAGACTCATTTCTATACTGTATCGTAAAGACATAGCAGGCATAAGGCAAGTGGCCGTGCTGCTACCAGGCCCCATTTCACCTTGAAATTTACATTTATTTTTGATTTTTCTCTGAAAGATAGGCACGCACAGACATAAGCTGAGGTAGCTTGCATTCTCTCCAGTGTATTGCAAATATATTGAAATAAAGCTAAAGTACATTTTTAATATTTCAGTTGTACATGAGGTACTGTCATTTTATATTTGAGCATTTTATATCAAATGTATTTATGGTTTTGTGTATATTTATATTCTATAAAAATATACTGCTAAATAAAGAGAACGAATCGGAAAACAGCGATTCATCTATTCATTGCACATATAACACTAGTCTTAGTTATGCTTCACATAACTCTAGTTATTAAGTCTCCTTAACACTAATCACACTGTTTGGAGCTTGCATTCCAACTCGAACGACACTAAAACACTAGATTTTTGTTACTTTGTTTGTCTGTTCGACCTCTCTTTGCTTCTATTTTTGGTTTTGGGGGCAATGTGCGCTTTATTTAAACCACCAAGCTACCTGATTCAGGGTGGGGCTTAGTAGTTTGGATCATGCCGTTGCGGCGCCATGATCGCAGTGAGATTAGCTGGGTTCACCTCATGTTGGCAGGGGACTAAGAGCAGGGGGCGACGTAAGAGATTGCATTCATTTTATTGTTAAAATGATGTCATTCCAGTCTCTTCTTGCTGACACTAATATCCTTTCTATCTTTTTTTTTCTGTTTGTTTTGTTTTTGTTTCTAACCACCTAGCCGCCACCGGCAACTAACACATGACCTTCTGACCTCTGAACTCTTCACCCAATGACGAGCCGCCCCAAGCCTGCCTGCTGATCAGTTAACTGGTAATTGCCTTTTGCTAGCCTCTCGGACGCAAGTGTGAGAGAGAGAGAGAGAGAGAGGCGCCTGCCCGTACAGTTACCCTAACACATTCTGACAATAAAAATAAAAAAAAAGAAGAGAGAAAAAAAGTAGAAACCAACGCAGAATCTTCACAGAAACACAACGAAAACCCAACAAAGTTGTGTGATATTCATAAATATTTTTTTCCCTTTGTTCATTGAGTTCGATTCCCATTCTTTCTCTTTCTTTTTCTTCATGAATCACACACTGGGTGGACGTGTTTGTGGTATGACTCATAAATCTGCACTGAATTACATAGCAATAAAGACTCCCACCCCACACACCCCACCCCCCTTCCTCTAATTACTCTGATGTGGTGACCTCACTTGTATGAATCAAAGTTGAGTATTTATTTGACGCAAACCATTTGGTTTCAGAGTAATGGCCCTCAGATTGACAGCCCCTCCTCCCCTCCCTCAAAATATAGATATAAGAGCGTCTACCTGCTCCCACCCTGTCCCAAAACCCACCCACGGGGAGAGAAAAAGAAACAGAAGGAAAGAGAACATACACTCACATTAACTTGTTTAATTTCTGTCATTTTCACGTGTAGTTCAGTTGTTGAGCTCTAAGATGTACTTTTGAGCTGACACATTCTGGGTGTGCCCTCTAAACAGCTTTCTGTCTTTGTTTTTATTTAATTTTTTAAAAAGCATGGCTGAAATGATTGCTAAAGGAGCTTTTTATGATTTATGTGTTTTGTTTTTCTCCTGTCTGTTTTTAATGCTTTTTTTTTTTTTTTAGTCATTTTCTCCACTTGATTTTGTCCTTTTTTTTTTCCCCTGTTGTTCATATTTGACTAATTAGCTTTTGCTTAAACCTGACCAGCCAAAACCAAGGCGAGGTGGTTAGCTCTAAAGCAGTACGCCAACTGATGTTCAAAGCAGGCTGCAGAAGCTTAAGAAATGATGAAGGGCAAGATGGGAAGGTCCCTACTTGGGCTGATGGTTCTTTGTGTGTTTTTGTGTGTGTTTTTAATTAATACTACAATGAAAGTAGGGTGTGTTGAGGCTTCGGGGGGAGGGAGAGGGAAATTGCCCCCCCATCCACACTACATCCACTATACAGTGCCTGATGTATTTTGACAAAAAAAAATCTCAATGAGTTAGCTGAGCTGTGATCACAAAGACAAAAAAAAAGTATTAAGTGTGCATATTTAGCCAAAGGGTTTGCCAGTGAATTATATATCTGCAGTTATGCATCTGTCTCACAGAGGGCTCTCTTTGTGATTTTTAAGAGTTTAAAAGGGTGTGAATTTTTAGTGCCTGCCTTCAGCTGTAACAGCCAGCCAGCCAGTCAGTTTAGATGATTTCTCACCCATTACTGCTCTGTTTTCTTTTAAGGTGAAGAGATGCTAATCAACACTAAATCAACATGTTACACAGTGACAGCAAAGGGGGGAGGGGGGCACTTTGAAGTTCTGTACATAAATGCTTTTGCCATGTTACCTGGATTCTATATTAAGTTGTTTCATCAGCCACGTTGCCAAACAGATGTTTTATTTTGCCATTTTTTTCCATCTCCACGTTTGACTAATTCTTTTTAAATGTATTTTAAGTTTTAACCCCAGTTTGAAGACTTTACATGAGTTGAATCGTGCAGTTGGCATAATCTGAGCCTACTTGCATTTTTGTGTTTTGTTTTTTTTACTGATGAAATTTCTTTTTTCTTTTTCTTTTTTCTTTTTTTAAACTCGAGGTAAACGATCCAAAAGCGCATCCACAATGTGTCACACCTCCCTGTGATCATAGTCTAGCTTCTGAGCCCACAATCTTTTAACTCTCTCAAGAAAAAAATAGGATGTGAAAGCCATGCCTGCCTGTTCAAATTGCTTTATACATACGTCTTATATATATAAATATATATATAAATATATAAAAATGTAGATATGTCATTGCATATTCAAATACAGAAGAGAACAAAAAAAAAAGATAATTTTACAGGGTGCTGGAGATGAGAAAAAATAAGATCTATTTTTGGCAATTTTAGCTTTTGATACTTTACTTGCAGTTACAAAATCAGAAAAAAATAAAGAAAAAAAGTTTAAAACCGTATAGGGGAAATGGGGGGGGACCAAGTGGGGAAGGGGAGGGGGAGAAGTGCTGTTGACCTTGAATATGATTGGAAAAGGAAGACCAAAACAGTCACGACCCTTCGGAAAGTTAGCGAGCATCAGAGTGAGACGGACGCCTAGAGAGCTTAAAAAGATCAAATCAAAGTGCCTTATCGACAGTGGTTTCTGTTTTCTAGTATTCCAGTTGTGTTCAATAATATCCAGCACCCACCAAGATGGCGCAGAGAGGAATGGCTGGTGTTACACGCTCTGAAAGGTCGAGCAGGGTAGCCGCCACCGTATCGTGGCGTTACCGAAGTTATTCTATGCAAAAAGAATAGCAGTCGTTTTGACCAGCTACAAACATGTGCCATGGTTTTGTCTTCCTGAAATGATTTTTTTTCTCTTTTCCTTTTACCTGATGGCCCTTTACTCTGCTGTATGAGCAGATTGTGTTCTCTGTTTTTTTAATTATTATTATTGTTATTTCGATTCTAACGATCAAATGAGATATTGTCTTGATTTTTGGTGACTTTGACTAACTTCCTAGAACAAATTGAACTGCCAGTCGTGACCCAGTAGTCTGCCGGACTTTTTTTTTTTTTTTTTTTTTTTTTTTTTTTCCTTTTTTATAGTTTGTTTGTTTGTTTTTATTATGAGCTAAGAAAAATACATGATGTTCAAGGGAGTGGATGGAAGAGCGAACAGCAGGTGGGGAGGGTCGTCCCCACTACGCCTGTTTGTTTTTGTTTCAACAGCTGCAAACTGAAAGCATCCAGTCCACGTCTCTCAGCGTCAGCTTGACAACAAACTATCAATACAATCATGAGGTTTAAATTGGACAGCTGAAATGTTGGAATAATGAAACAAGCGAGGCCCGCTTCACCGCCAAACAGTTCTCAGCTGTTGAAATAACTGACAGTTTATTGCTGGAAGGTGAAATAATATTAAAATCGAGGAATTCTTAAATCCAATATAACACTTGGCGGTTTTGGTTTTTTTTGTTGTTTTTTTTCCCCCTCTATTCATAGCTCTTTCATCACGCTGTTACAGTGAAAGGTCAATGAAATATTCTTTTTCAGTGTTATTATTTTTATTAAATTGAAATGCAATATTAAAGTGGAGCAAGAGATGGTTATTCGGCATTTGACAGTATTAAGAAAATTCCCTCTGCAATGTTACAACTTGCTGTGTCATTGTGAAAGGCTGGATAAGACCATCAGGGGAAAGGTTGACTCTTATGCCTACCGTATTCTCTCTGGCCTGCCTACTACATGTATGATAATGTAATTAACAGCCATTGTTACAGGTTTATAATGTATTTTTCTAATCTCATTTTATATGTATATTAATCATGTTTCTGAGTGCTTTTTTTTTTCTTCTTCTTCTTTTTTTTAAATGAAACCCACTGCAACCCCCCTCGCCCTTAAACAACCCTCTCTCCTCCTTCTCCCCCGCCCCCTCCCCTCATCTCTTTTACATCTTGAAAACTGTCTCTTGTGGGGAGTGTTGCCTTTTTCCCTGTTACGTTTTGTTTTGTTTTCTTGCTGATTCCCAGCTTGTTTAACTCATTAGCTACTTTATTAGTTAATTTTTTTTCCTTGTCACGAGTATTTTTACATGCTTGCATTTAGTTTTCATGGTGTATGCTGTTATTTTTTTCTTATTAACCTCTTGGCATTTATTTTAATAAAACATTCTTAGTAAGAATTTTACTAACTTGCTGATATTTTGTCTTGTGTTTATAACCAGTTTCATGAATGTATTACCTCTGGTCTGGTTCACGGACTAACACGATTAAAACCAGTTGTCCTGCCACCACTTCCACTGACTGACAACGCACATTACATGAACGCGTGTGCTCTACATAAAACCACACTACACACACGCACAGATCTAACTGGAAACTGCACGAGTTGATAAATGTCCCTCACTGCCGCTCACGCGCTCTCACCTCTGTGCTGACAACAAAAAAAGAAACCAACAAAAAAAAGTCTCTTCATACTTGCACCCAACACTGCTGCTATGTCTTGTCGTCTCTCTCCGAAGCAACTTTTTGTTAGTTGTCCTATCCGCCTGTGTCACTGACCCTCCGCCGCCCCCTCCGTGAGACGGCAGGAAGTGTCGCCCTGTCTGAAACAACAAGCCCCACATTGCTCGAGGTCACGGGTTAACCTCTGGGTCGGCTGTTCTCTCTCCAACGAGGCGCGCACTGATTAAAAAAACAAATACATCTCCACACGCAAAGTCAAAACGTCCTAATCCCCAGAAGATAAAACTCCCATTTCCTCCCTACACACACACAGACACACACACACTATCTCTAACCATTAGTTAGTGCAGGACTAATTGCAAGCTGTGCAAAAATACTCATATTAGTCATCTCAAAGGGATTAATTTTACTGTGAATGTGAAGAGCAGAACATCTCATCACTGCACATTATAGATGTAGTGAGTTATTTACAACAGACACTCGGGCGCGGGGGCAAATTTATAGATGGCAGTCGTGTGAACGTCTAAAGCTGTATTTTATTTTCTTTTTTCCCCACTTTCCCTCTATTGCATCCCTGGCTTATTATGCCTGGATTGGAGCATTACTGTTATCACCAGCTGTTGCCTGTTTGGTGAACACTTCTCCCCATTCAGCTTATTGATATAACGGCTAATACTAGGCCATTTGGGAGCATCTATAACGCTTAGACACACACCAGTACACCACGCCAATATGAAGTGCTCTGGGATCAAAACAACCGTACTATTTCTTCCAGTGTAAGAATGCTGATATGGCTTTCAGCTTGTTAGTATTTATCACCTTTTTTCTGTCCAGGGTGGATTTTCCTCGTCTGAAACACTGCCAGTGTGTGTGTGGTTTCTTTTTTGTTTCGTGTTTTTTCATCCTCCTGCTGACATTAAACTCGTCCTGGGGTTCATTGAGCTTTCTTCTCCTTTTTCTTTATTCAGCTCTCCCTCCACTCTTTACTCGAGGTATTGACACTGACACACAAGCAAAAGATTAACTTCATTAATCCCGATTATTACTTTAACCCGCTGAGTTGTTGCCTCCAGATCATTATTTTGGGGGGGGTTTTTCCTCCTTTTTAATATCTGCAGCAACCAAAACAACTTGGCCTTAACTTGTTGTAATTCTCTTCTTGTCTCAGCGAGCGGAGAGCAAGAATTAAAGTGTCTAACATCAAAACTAACATTTCTCGACTTGTAAAATTAACATTAACATGTTTTTATTTTACTTTAACCTTTAACACCTGCTTATACACCAGCAAATAAAGGCAGACATTACATTACAGGCAAGCCAAAAAATTGTAATTTTATTTTTTTCGCTGTGCATTTTTGATTGTTAGACATAAGCTTTTTATTTATTAATCTAGGATTGGCCTTTAATGTGGTTTTTTTTTTTTTTTTTTTCGATGGGCTTGTCTGTGTCGTAATGAGCAATTTGAGCTAAACATCCGTCCACTAGCTGTCACAAGCCTTGCCTTTTTATATGTCGGAGAGGTTTTCAGTGGCTCCCGTCAACAAACGAGCTGATGAAAAAGACAGTGAGCCGGTGGGAGTTCTTGTCTGAAGCACAGTAAACTACAAACGCTGCCTAAAATACCGCGGCTGTGTTTAAAAAGTGCCTTTTCTTTCTTCGATTGGAAAATTATATATTTTTGTACTTTATCATTCAAGTGCCAATTTTCTGCCTCCCTTTATCTCACCAAAAGCTGCTGTTTTTATTCTTGGCTTGTTGAGCACACAAAACTAAATACCCAAGCACAATGCACATTTTTTTTTCTTTTGTTTTTTTTCTTTAAACTGGGAAATTTGACCAAAAAAAGAGGGGGGAATTTGGTCACAGATGTTTCCCACCATTAAACTTTGGCTTAATGGGTCCTGTTTTCGATTTGATCCACTGAGAACTTTCTAATCGGACCACAGTATGCAGTGAACTGCTGCTGGTTGCATACTGCTGCCATCTCTGGCAGAGTTCTCACTGTCTTTTCCAAATCTGTCACAGGACATTCAGTGGATTTATCTACTAACTACCTTCTCACCTGTCAATCTCTTTTTCTTCTTCACCTCTGTTTAACAAACATTCCTCCAATGAGTTAAATGGCAGGTTTAACCAATCAGTACTGGTCTCAGCGATGTAGCACTCAGGTGGTTGAAAGAAAAATGCTACCAAAATACAGAAATAAATTCGCCCCACTGGATTTTTCTTCCTTTTAAAAAAAAATAATGATATATATATATATATATATATATATATATATATATATATATATATATATATATATATATATATATAAAATATGCATTTAATAGTATAAAACAATTTTTTTCCTAAAAAAAAATACTAGTATGATATATTGTAAGTTTCTCATCCATTTAGTGATGCAATATCTGTGAGATTTCCTTTTTTGTGGAGTTGTAAGTTTTTATGTGAAGTAGTCTTTATTTTGTTTTGTGTTATCTTGTTTTTTATTATACGGGGTTAGACTGAGAATTTTTCAATAGGGTGTAAAACATGTAATGCCAGTTTTTGTTGCTCACACCAAAAAAGAGGAAAAAAAAAAGAATAAATATGAGGAGAACAAATGTCATGTGTGCAATAAAGAACGATATTTACAAGCTTCCCTCTGACTGCTCTACCTGGACTCGTCCTTTTCACACTTTTTATCGGTAACATCATTTCTTTGGATTTGCTGTGACTTTGGGGAGTTGAAAAGGTAGGTAGGTGTGCTATACTTACAGGAAGTTTAAAAAAAAAAGTGAGGGTTCAGATCCTGGAAAAATAACTCACCTAAGCCTTTAAAGTGAGATCAAGCCCTCTGCTGGATTTGAGTGTGATGTTGGTAAAATGTAAAATGCTGACCTTCAAAGAGGGTCACACAGTTAAAGCTTTCTCTCTGGAGACGGCATCCACACTGACTTTTAAAATCTGTGCTGACTACTGCTGCACCAAATCCTCGCGCTTCACTCCTGTCTGGTCCAGTCAATCGTTCTCGACCGCTAGTAATCAGGCGTGACAGGTGACACCAAGTATACTGGCGTCAGGTTAAAAAGTTGACACTTCTACAGCAAACTGAGCAGTGATACTATTTAGAGGCGGATCTGTTTTAATAAAGGCTGACGATGCGGAGTGATGTGTCATCTTGTCATTGCTGCACACGGCGAACTCATCACGAGGTCGACCGCTCGCTAAAAGGCTGCGTGTCGTACTGAATGAGCAGCATGCAGTGTTTACATACTCGCTTCCTATAAATAGCTGTGTTTCACTCATTAAATGTCACGCGTGCGTCTGCCAATGCTTTCAAGACTGCAAGGGGTTAGATTATCTTACCGGTGTGTTTAAAATTTAATACGTCACGCCTCTGCTGCCATACACGAATTGATCTTTGAGTTTTATGTTTTCCATTTTAAACATAATGTTTTACTTGGAGTCCTGGAGGCCACTTAACCTTCTTAACAGCTATAAAAGGAAAGGGGAGGAGGTTGTAATCAGTAGGGTATTTTCTGACCTGTTGGAGTTTTTACTGTTTTAATTGTGCAAGACGTTTATCTGGTTTTCACTCAGTAGCACTTTAATCCAAGGAAGATGGTTAATATTTCTGTCTGCAGTCATTTATATTTGATGGGATGGCTCTGTGGTGGGGAGAGCAGCAACAAGGACCTCCTGCACAAAAAGCACCAGGCGTCAACACTGACCGCAGGTATCTCATTAAATCAGATACAGCATGAGGAGTTGCCACATGTATGCAGAACTGCAGGCACTGAAATGCCACATGCTAAATGAGATTTAGCCAGTCTGCAGCTGAGCCCAACTCTGTGAACAATATGCCTGTTTTAGTGCTCATGCACAGGCCACTTTACTAGGTACACCTAACCAGCCAATCACATGGGATTCAAGTGTCCACATGATGAAGAACTGTGATTTAAGTGAGTTTACGTGGCAGTTGGTGCCTGACACACACAATCATTTCTAGGGTTTACAGAGAAAAATAAAATGTGAGCCACAAACATATCTTGAACATCTCTGAACGCGCAACAGCCTTAAATAAGCCTTAAAGCAGATGGGCTACCGCACAGAAGGCCACACCGGGTGCCACCTATCAGGTAAGAACCGGAAAGTGAGGCTACAGTTTGGTCAGGCTCACCAAACGTTGATAATCAAAGACTAGAAAAATGTTGTCTGGACTCGATCGTAGGACCCGAATTTGTGGATCCATCCTGCCTCGGTTCAGGCTCCTAATGGTGTGGAAGATATTTTCTTAGCGCACTTTAGGCCTCTTTGTACCCACTGAGCATCATTTAAACACGACAGCAAACCTCAATATTGTTGTTGACCATGTTGACCCTTTACCACAGTGTACCCACCTTCTAATGGCTGCTTCCAGCAGGATAACACAACATGTCACAAACTGGTTCACTCTACTTAAATGTCCTCCATAGTCAGCAGATCTCAATCCAATAGAGCACATTCGGGATGAGGTGGAACTGGAGATCAAACGAGCAGCTGGAAAATCTGCGAGAACTGAGTGATGCCCTCATGTCAACAGGAACAAAATCTCTGAGGAGTGTTTCCAGCAGTTTGTTGAATTCAGGCAACATATTGTAAAATGTCTCATTTGGAGTCATTAAAATGCCTGATGGTAATTTCTATGTTTTGTCACATTTATGCATTGTGCAAGTTCAGTTTGTGGCAAACAAAATAAGATATCACTTACATCTTTTCTTTGTTTGACTTTAAAAAGAAAAAGGGGGGGGAAAAGTCCTAATTTTAAAAAAATATATGGTTATTTTCAGAGTAACACAAGTTAGAACCGTGGTCCTTAAACAGTGAGCGAGTAAAATCATCGAAACCCCCTAATTTACATCCATAATGATATCAAAGCTCCATGAGTTATTATCTAAATAGTACCCTGTCAGGTGCAGATGACGGCCTTCAAAATTAAGGTAGGAGCTTAAAATCTCGGCTCTTCCTGGAGTCGTATAAATAAAAATCTTTGTCGGGCCTGGAGGCTGAAAAGAGAAGCATAATCCCGTCAAGAGAATGACTAAAGGTATGTATGCTTACACATTAATCTGCATTTTCATTCTGTACACACGCCAACTGGATGTGAAGTGGTGTTTCCGTACACAATCAGCTCACGGCAAGCCCAGGTGGAAAATTAAATTCATCAAAACAAACAAGAGTCCCTCTCCTTTTCCTATTTCATGGAGCCAATATAAGATGTTTGCTGTTGGCTGCTGGGCATTCTCCCAGGTATTTACCCTGATTATCAAACATATCATGTCTACTGTAGGTTACTGAGGAAGGCCCATCTGCTAAAACCAGAGAAATTTTACAACCTGCAATGAAAATGACCCATCTTCGCTGGGTAATTAGAGCAATCTACAACTTCTGGGTGCTTCCCAATGACTTATTGTCACCCGTAAGTAATAAAAACCAATGGGTTTGAAGTGGGCGTCTCATTCCAGCTCAAACTGGCATCTCTGCAGGAAAAATCTAGATCACAAGGCATCTTTTTCTTTTCTTTGTCTTCTTCTGTCGTCCTCGCGCTGGAGCACAGAGCTGCCGCAGAATGGGACGGCAAGTTCACGACTTTCAATGTCACGCAGGAAGCTGCTGGTGGGGAGACAGAAAGAGAGCAGAGAAGTGGAAGGGAGGAGAAGGAGGAGGAGAATGCCGATGGTGGCTTTGGCCTCCGGGAAGACGCATCAAAGGAGCATTTGTCGCAGAGACCAGCTGGGAGTATAATCAGAGAAAGAGAACTGGAGTTCAGTATATGTGTGTGTGCGCGCCTGTGTGTGTTTTTGAATGAGGAGAGTGGAAGGGCTGCATCAGTGGTGACATATGAACCGGCTTCCTGTGGAATGAATGTAGGGCATTCATCAGGGTGCAGCTGTTTCTCCCTCTCTTGCTGTGCATGTGTGTGTAGTGAGTTGTTTTAGTGGGTGCAGTTGTTGTAGGTTTCAAGCTCAGACTGATGAATGAAACTCTATAGTTTTTTGGGCACCTGTGCAGAGTGACACAGTCCAGCAGCTGGATTGTGGTCATCCTGAGACAGCGAGATAGCGGAGAGCACAAGATCGCAGAAGAATTACTTACTTGGTGACAGACGTGGGTATTTCTCCCTGTCTCTGAAATCAGTCGCTTGGTTTCGTTGCACAGGTGACAAAAAACACAGTAGGTGGCACACGTGTCACCAGATCCCCTGCTTTCAATGTCTTCATAATAACTTATTTTGAATTATGCATCCAAATGACTAAAGGCCCGCTGACATTTTCCTCGTCAGCCACATACGCACCGATGCAAAGATGTCGCTACAAGACATCAAATTGCAGAACCATCTGTCACGGCGCTCTAGTCTGGGCGAAATGATGAATCTTCGTCGCCAATCCAACAGGCCTTCCCACTGCTTTTTGTGCTGTTTCTGTGTTGAGCGATCTAGACAGGTGTGAATACTGCAGGCCTGCTGTGTCACCTATTGCTGACAGAGGATGTCTAACTGGTGTGCGTGTATGTGCGATTTCTTCTGTCAGATCTGTCGCTTTTCTGTCCCCGCTGACTACATGTCCCCCACCTCAAAACAGTTTAAGAATGGGGGGGAAAAATATAGTGACACGGGGCATTGCTGCATTCACGTCAAGTTGAGTTTACTGTAAATATAAGTTGTGGCGGCGGAGCACAAAATAACAGGGTATGTCAGCCAGACTGCGATAAAGAGATGTGCAGGACTTTTGGGAGGAGGATGGAAACATTTCTACTATCGAGGAAATGTGTCAACACAGCGAATCAGAAGACATCGGCAGCCTAAGTGGATAATAATATGTGTCATTCCAAGTTTTAGCAGGTGAGACATCTTTTAGAAAAATCGTCTCCCCTTTTATCAAGCTGAACTTGGCCCCTCTGGAGCTTTTTGCAGGTGACAATCCCCTCAGCTTATTTTCTTCTTGCGACTCCAAAAACATTTCCAAACCACGGTAAAAAAACAAACAAACCTTAGTTATCTTGAATAATTTTGAACGACAAATTGATATTTTCACTTGCTGCTAATATTTAGTTTAGTTCAATTCAATTTCATTTATTTAACCAAATCACAGCAACAGTCACTTGGAGGCAATTTACATTGTAAAGTAATTAGTATTTAGTATTTTAGTATTTATTTATTTATTGTCATTGTCAAGAACAATGAAATTGCGTTTGGGGCTTCCATACAACCCAAAAAAAAAGAAGAAAATAATAAATACCCCTTAAAACCCAAGTGTACATATTTAACCCAGTGTGACTCCAATGCAATAAGACAATCCTTAGCAATAATGTTCGTAGAAATTCAGACAAAGACCTGAGAAACATGACAAAATACAACAATGCAACCCATTCAATATTATTGTACTGTAAGATATGATATCAGATATGATAGTTATCTATTTAAGAAAGAGGGGGGGGGGGGGGGGGGGGGGGCAGGAGGGGGAAGAGAATAAAGATATGATGCACCAATGCAGACCAGTTCATTGCTATTAAGAAGTTGGATATGGTTATTGTCCGTGAGAGGGGGGCAGAGAGTTCAGGAGCTTCACAGCCTGTGGATACAGGCTGTTGGCCAGTCTGGATGTTCTGGCCTGTATAGACCTGTACCTTCTCCCTGAGGGCAGCAGATGGAAAAGGTGGCGCGCAGGGTGATGTTGGTCCCGCAGGATACTGTGCACCCTCCTCAGACAGCGAGTGGGGAAGATATTACTGATCTCTGGCAGACTTGTTCCAATAATTCTGCCAGCTTCTTTCACCACCTGCTGGAGTGCTTGCTGATCGGCCTTGGTGCAGCTGGGGAACCACACTAGAAATCCATACGTCAGAACGCTGCTGATGGCACAGTTGTAGAAGTTCAACATCAGAGATCTGGGAATGTGTGCGCTCCGCAGTCTCCTCAGGTAGTAGAGGCACTGTTGGGCCTTCCGTACAACTGAGGTGATATGGTTGCCCCAGGACAGGTCCTCGGTCACAGTTACCCCCAAGGATTTAAAACTGCTCACCCTCTCCACCGCCTCACTACCAATGAAGAGAGGCAGATGGTTGTTATGGCCCCTCTTCCGGAAATCTACAATGATCTCCTTGGTCTTTTTGGTGTTTAAGACCAAGTTATTGTCGTGGCACCATGACTCTAGTTGTTGCACCTCTGTCCTATAGTTTGTCTCATCATTGTTGGATATAAGTCCGAGCACTGTAGTGTCATCTGCAAACTTAACAATTAGATTGGACGCGCAGGAGGAAATACAGTCATGGGTGAAGAGAGTGTATAGCAGAGGGCTCAGAACACACCCCTGAGGGGCACCGGTGTTAACCACAAGGGTGGAAGAGGTGTTCTTACCCACTCTGACACTCTGTCTACGGTTAGTGAGGAAGTCCACAATCCAGTTGCACAGAGAGGAGTTAAGTCCCAGTTGGTGGAGTTTGGGACGGAGTTTGTATGGCCGGATGGTATTAAAAGCCGAGCTGTAGTCTACAAAGAGGAGCCGTGCATAGGTGTTCCTGTGTTCCAAGTGCTTCAGTAATGTGTGCAGCACTGTGGCGATCGCATCCTCGGTTGACCGGTTCTCCCTGTATGCAAACTGGTGTGACTCCAGGGATGGTGGAAAAGCAGCTCTGATGTGTTTAATGACCAGTCTCTCCAGGCATTTGGCGGGAATGGGGGTGAGTGCCACAGGTCTGAAATCGTTCAGACATGTGACATTTGACTGTTTTGGGATGGGAACGATGGTTGCTGCTTTGAAACAGGATGGTACCAGTGAACAGGACAACGAGGTGTTATATATAGAGGTGAAGACGTCCGCCAGGTCCGCAGCACAGTCTTTTAGCACCCGGCCCAGCACTCCATCCGGCCCGGCCGCCTTCCTGGTGTTAATGCTCCGGAACACACGCCTCAGCTCATGAGTGCTCAGGACCGGAGCAGGGTCGGTTGAGGGGAGAGGGGACAGGACAGGGTCGGTGTTCTCCCTGTCAAAACGGGCATAAAAGAGATTTAGATCCTCAGCCAGAGTAGAACTGTCGGCTGAGGGTGATGGTGTTCTTCTTTTGTAGTCCGTGATAGCCCTGATGCCCTCCCAGACCTGCCTTGGGTTTGTGTTGTTCTCAAACCTGGCCTCGATACGCCTCCTGTGCTGCTGCTTGGCAGTCTTGATGCCTCTTCTCAGGTTGGCCCTGGCAGCACTGTATGCCTCCTGGTCCCCGGATTTGAAAGCGTTGTTCCTCGTTCGAATAAGTTGTTGAACTCCGTGTGTCATCCAGGGTGGATTATTAGGGAACACACGGAATCGTTTCCAAGTTGTTACATTGTCCACACAGAAACAGATGTAGTCCAAGACAGTGGAGGTGTAACTGTCCAATGCGTGTCGATTGTCAGTGTCCTGCACCTTGAATACATCCCAGTCTGTGCAGTGGAAACAGTCCTGAAGCATCGGAATAGCGTCCTGCGGCCATGTTCTCACGGTTTTGGTTGTAATCCCAGTGCTCTTGATCTTTTGTGTGTATATTGGGTGTAGCAGAAGGGAGAGATGGTCTGACAGACCCAGGTGGGGATAAGCCTGGGCTCTGTACGCATTCGCCATGTTGGTGTACACCTGGTCCAACGTTCTATCTCCTCTGGTAGCACACTTCACATTACGGTGGAAATTGTGAAGTACAGATTTCAGGTCCGCGTGGTTAAAATCCCCAGCCGCAATAAAGACACTGTCCGGGTGTGCTACCAGGCTGTTATTGATGCTGCTGCTCAATTGTGCTAACGCTAGCTTAGCATTAGCATCTGGTGGAATGTAAACAGCGCAGATGTAAACGGCAGAAAATTCCCGAGGGAGATAGAATGGACGGCACTTTAACACCAACAGTTCTACCTCTGTACTGCACAGTTTTTCCGTTACCGTGACGTTCGTGCACCAAAGGTTGTTAATATAGATGCACAGCCAGTCTTCTTACCCGAGTCCGCAGACCTGTCGGCTCGATAGGCGGTGCGGCCTGCTAGATCGATAGCCGCATCGGGAATGGCGCTGTCCAGCCAGGTTTCAGTGAAAATCATGCACGAACAGTTATTAAAAGTCCGTCGAGTGGCGATCTGCAGTCGTATTTCATCCAGTTTGTAACGGATTGAACGGGCGTTGGAGAGGAATATGATCGGGAGTGGTGGTTTAAACGGACTAGTCTTTAGCCGTGCCCACAGGCCTCCCCGCTTGCCTCTCTTCTGCCTCCGCTCGCAACGTCTCCTCCTGCGGCTTGCTGTTGCGGGTAGCCCCGGGGGTTGCTTAACGATCTCCGGGGGGATGAGATACTCGGATGTTAGTTGAAGATCTCCACGGCTTAGTTGTAGTAGATCATCTCTGTTGTATTGAAGTAACCCCAGACTGTGTGAAATAATACACAGTACCACCAAAAGTGCAAAAGTGTACCAAAAGTGCAAAAGTGTAATTACTATTATATTAGCCATAATACTGAGAACCTTAGACAACATTTGGGTGACAACGTTTCTGGTTCCATCCTCATAATGTTTACTGTGATACATCCAGTGATGCTGTCCTGGAGTCCAGACAAATGGCACTTACAATCTACGATGTTAAATCTATCCTTTAATTATTTTCTTCATGCCTGTATCATCAAGTTACAGACCCCTGAGCACAGGTTTTGGTGAGCCCCAGCCAACATGCCAACATGATTTGATTACTTCAGTAATGAGACATGCTACTGAAGATAATAAAGTAGTAGTAGATTATACTGTAATGTGAGATAAAGACAAAGTGTAAAAAAACAAAACAAAAATATCACATAAAGTACTTTTATTAAATTGAATTTGAAACAGCCAAAGTTCTTTTTAAAATGCTTCTTACAATCCTAATACTAGTGTAAACATACCACGGCAGACCCGATGACGTGCACGTGAACATGCTATTCAGCACACTCTATTGACACTTTTACTACCTCACAGTTGCTGTCACAAACACACAACAACAGCATTAAACAGTCAGCATAGACTTGAAGCTGGCGAGGCATGATGCTGCTCAGGTGTGTCCACCTCCCCTGCAGCAGCACTGTAGACCACTCCCCACCACAACTATGTTTAATGTAAGTGTGTGTGTGCACACTTACCTGTTGTCTTCTTCCTGTATCATTTTCTCTGTCTGGTTTCCTGGTGATCTTGTCCTCCTTTTTCTCAATTCAGCGCCTCCTGCAAACACTATATTCTCGCTCTTGGATGGGTGTTGAAACAACAATAAAGAAGAACTTTTGAGATGTGTTCACTTAGGAAAATGATATTTTCTTAAACAAAAAACACCCAGCACGCCCCTGCGGGCGGTTTATCCTTCAAGCTCGGGTCCTCTACCAGAGGCCTGGGAGCTTGAGGGTCCTGCGCAGTATCTTAGCTGTTCCCAGGACTGCGCTCTTCTGGACAGAGATCTCCGATGTTGTTCCCGGGATCTGCTGGAGCCACTCGTCTAGCTTGGGAGTCACCGCACCTAGTGCTCCGATTACCACGGGGACCACCGTTACCTTCACCCTCCACATCCTCTCGAGCTCTTCTCTGAGCCCTTGGTATTTCTCCAGCTTCTCGTGTTCCTTCTTCCTGATATTACTGTCATTCGGAACCGCTACATCGATCACTACGGCCGTCTGCTTCTGTTTGTCTACCACCACTATGTCCGGTTGGTTAGCCACCACCATTTTGTCCGTCTGTATCTGGAAGTCCCACAGGATCTTAGCTCGGTCATTCTCCACCACCCTTGGGGGCATCTCCCATTTTGACCTCGGGACTTCCAGGTTATACTCGGCACAGATGTTCCTGTACACTATGCCGGCCACTTGGTTATGGCGTTCCATGTATGCCTTGCCTGCTAGCATCTTGCACCCTGCTGTTATGTGCTGGATTGTCTCTGGGGCATCTTTACACAGCCTGCTCCTGGGGTCTTGCCTGGTGTGATAGACCCCAGCCTCTATGGATCTTGTACTCAGAGCTTGTTCTTGTGCTGCCATGATTAGTGCCTCTGTGCTGTCTTTCAGTCCAGCTTTGTCCAGCCACTGGTAGGATTTCTGGATATCAGCCACCTCCTCTATCTGCCGGTGGTACATACCGTGCAGGGGCCTGTCCTTCCATGATGGTTCCTCGTCTCCCTCCTCTTTCTTGGGTTTCTGCTGCCTGAGGTAGTCACTGAGCACTCGGTCAGTTGGGGCCATCTTCCCAATGTATTCTTGGATGTTCGTTGTCTCATCCTGGACTGTGGTGCTGACACTCACCAGTCCCCGGCCCCCTTCCTTCCGCTTAGCGTACAGCCTCAGGGTGCTGGACTTGGGGTGAAACCCTCCATGCATGGTAAGGAGCTTTCTTGTCTTTATGTCAGTGGCTTCTATCTCCTCCTTTGGCCAGCCTATTACCCCAGCAGAGTACCTGATCACGGGCAGGGCGTAGGTGTTGATGGCCCGGACCTTGTTCCTACCGTTCAGCTGAATCCTCAGGACTTGCCTGACCCTCTGCAGGTACTTGGTGGTTGCAGCCTTTCTAGCGGCCTCTTCATGGTTCCCATTCGCCTGCGGGATCCCCAGGTACTTGTAACTGTCCTCTATGTCTGCAATGTTGCCTTCTGGTAGTTCAATCCCCTCAGTTCTGACTACCTTCCCTCTCTTTGTTACCATCCGACTACACTTCTCCAGCCCGAATGACATCCCTATGTCATTGCTGTATAGCCTGGTGGTGTGGATCAGTGAATCGATGTCTCGTTCACTCTTGGCTGACAACTGCTCCGTTCTGTAGTCGGTATCCATAGCCAGTCTTGTCAATGATCGCACTGAGGGGGTTCAGGCCTATGCAGAACAGCAGTGGGGACAGAGCATCTCCTTGGTAGATCCCGCACTTGACGGTGACTTGTGCTATGGGCTTGGAGTTGGCCTCTAGTGTTGTACACCACATACCCATTGAGTTCCCGATGAAGGCTCTCAGGGTCCTGTTGATCTTGTACAATTCTAAGCATTCCATTATCCAGCGGTGGGGCATTGAGTCGTAGGCCTTCTCGTAATCAATCCAGGCAGTGCACAGGTTGGTCAGTCTGGTCTTGCAGTCTCGGCTGACTGCTCCGGTCTATATATATATATATATATATATATATATATATATATATATATATATATATTAGGGGTGCAACGATACACAAAATTCACGGTTCGGTTCGGTTCGATACTTTGGTGTCACGGTTCGATATTTTTTCGATACAAAAAAATGTTCATGCATTTTTAATTTGTCATTTATTAAAATTATAAATATATATTTTAACTCAAAAGTACAGTTTTTAAATTTAACCCTAACCCTTGTGCGTGTTTTTTATTTTGACAGCGAATGCGCACCTGCGGACCACTTATGTGCAGCCCTGGTTATTTAGCTCGTCATATTGCAGCCACAGAAATTCTTTTGTCCATGAAACCATAAAGCTGCACTTTCTTTTTGCCTTATAGTCTGATTTGTCATAACTTCTCCGTTTTGTGGTAAGCTTTTTTTTAGGCTGTCACTTCTTCACCCTGACCTGTCTTATTTGGCTCAGCAGAACTGAAATGCTTTTACACACTCACTCACATAAGCTCAGCGATTCTCTGTGCGATCAACCTCTCACATGTTTAAGCTTGCTGCGGGAGATTTCACTTGTCATGTTTGCATAGTAAGCTAACGATTAATAAGACGATGTCAGAGGAATTGGTGCACAAATTATCATCACTCACAGATCAGTGCTGTCGCTCTCTATACACAGTTCGCACGATTGCAAAGTGAAAGCAAAAAAACAAGCGCAAATTCAAACGCGACTTCAATATGTCACATATTGACAGTGGCTCACCGATGCCAATGACATAATTACCCAGCTACATTTCTGAAAGAATGCAAAAGCATTGACATATATTTTTCCTACAATAGCCCGACGGGCAGGGAAGAGATAGATTTTGGTAGCCCGACTGAAAAAATCGCTAGCTCCGGGACGTCGGGCTAGCGATATTGCAAGCCCTGTATCTGATTGAGGAATCACTCATCTTTGGAAAAGAGAGTTTATTACAGAGAAATGGCTCTTTCCAAAATAAAAGCTATACTATCCGCTTCTTCTGGGCTATATTCTCAGCAGCATAAGGAGAATCATGTGCTAACAGCTGTCTAAATGACTCGGCTAAAGTTAGTAGCATGCTTGCTTTTTTTTGTCTGCTTCCACTTGTCTTTGCACTAGGATGATGTCGGCGTAAATGTGCAGTCATATTCGTCGTGTTCCCACTAGTGCTTTCAGGTTAATCTCGTTGAAATGACCTTAACGCCACAACACGGCAAATCTCCGTTAACGAGCTACCGCCGATCGCTCCGTGCATGGGGCTAGACGGCCAAC
This sequence comes from Maylandia zebra, assembly GCF_041146795.1. Classification (NCBI taxonomy): domain Eukaryota; kingdom Metazoa; phylum Chordata; class Actinopteri; order Cichliformes; family Cichlidae; genus Maylandia; species Maylandia zebra. The sequence goes on from NC_135185.1 coordinate 25,285,918, forward strand.
ACGTTAACGAGCTAACTGCGCTAGCACACTAGTTCACACCAATGTAATTGAGCATTGCATGGCACATCCAACATACTGTTTTACTTTAGTCCATGACTCGCTTACCTTCAGGGTCATACGTCACATGAAAACCAAAATAATTCCAAACGCCAGATCTGAATGAGGGTGGGGGAGGTGCCCTGCGCTCTTCCTTCTGACTATGCTGTCTGTGTTGAGCGCTCAGTGGATCTGCGCTGGACAGTGCAGCCTAGGCGGAGTAGTCGAACACAGATTCACTGAGCGCTCAACACAGACAGCATCGTCAGAAGGAAAATTGATAAAATAAATTACAAATGTTGTATTGTTCGATACATATGCGTACCGAACCGAAAGCACTGTATCGAACGGTTCAATATCGATACGAATATCGTTGCACCCCTAATATATATATATATATATGTATATATAAAGAAGGTACATAAGAAATACAGCAAGCTGTCCATACCTGAGGCCTTGGAAACTGCCAAGCAAAGACTCATAGCCTTGGCCAGCCGCTTGAGGAGGTACACCAGAGAGATAGAAGGCAGGAGAATAAACCAGCTGTTCTCCACAGAACCAGCAAAGGTGTACTCTCAGTGGCAAGGGATATATATATATATATATATATATATATATATATATATATATATATATATATATATATATATGGCATTTAAAGGAAGATACAAACAATCAATTGTTACACAGTGAAAATGCAATGAAAAATAACCATAATGGGTGTTTTATATATATATATATATATATATATATATATATATATATAAAACACCCAGCACACCCCTGCGGGCGGTTTATCCTTCAAGCTCGGGTCCTCTACCAGAGGCCTGGGAGCTTGAGGGTCCTGCGCAGTATCTTAGCTGTTCCCAGGACTGCGCTCTTCTGGACAGAGATCTCCGATGTTGTTCCCGGGATCTGCTGGAGCCACTCGCCTAGCTTGGGAGTCACCGCACCTAGTGCTCCGATTACCACGGGGACCACCGTTACCTTCACCCTCCACATCCTCTCGAGCTCTTCTCTGAGCCCTTGGTATTTCTCCAGCTTCTCGTGTTCCTTCTTCCTGATATTGCTGTCATTTGGAACTGCTACATCGATCACTACGGCCGTCTTCTTCTGTTTGTCTACCACCACTATGTCCGGTTGGTTAGCCACCACCATTTTGTCCGTCTGTATCTGGAAGTCCCACAGGATCTTAGCTCGGTCATTCTCCACCACCCTTGGGGGCATCTCCCATTTTGACCTCGGGACTTCCAGGTTATACTCGGCACAGATGTTCCTGTACACTATGCCGGCCACTTGGTTATGGCGTTCCATGTATGCCTTGCCTGCTAGCATCTTGCACCCTGCTGTTATGTGCTGGATTGTCTCTGGGGCATCTTTACACAGCCTGCACCTGGGGTCTTGCCTGGTGTGATAGACCCCAGCCTCTATGGCTCTTGTGCTCAGAGCTTGTTCTTGTGCTGCCATGATTAGTGCTTCTGTGCTGTCTTTCAGTCCAGCTTTGTCCAGCCACTGGTAGGATTTCTGGATATCAGCCACCTCCTCTATCTGCCGGTGGTACATACCGTGCAGGGGCCTGTCCTTCCATGATGGTTCCTCGTCTCCCTCCTCTTTCTTGGGTTTCTGCTGCCTGAGGTATTCACTGAGCACTCGGTCAGTTGGGGCCATCTTCCCAATGTATTCTTGGATGTTCGTTGTCTCATCCTGGACTGTGGTGCTGACACTCACCAGTCCCCGGCCCCCTTCCTTCCGCTTAGCGTACAGCCTCAGGGTGCTGGATTTGGGGTGAAACCCTCCATGCATGGTAAGGAGCTTTCTTGTCTTTATGTCAGTGGCTTCTATCTCCTCCTTTGGCCAGCCTATTACCCCAGCAGGGTACCTGATCACGGGCAGGGCGTACGTGTTGATGGCCCGGATCTTGTTCTTATATATATATATATATATATATATATATATATATATATATATATATATATATATATATATATATATATATCAAGCTGTATGCCAAGAGTGAACGAGACATCGATTCACTGATCCACACTACCAGGCTATACAGCAATGACATTGGAATGTCGTTCGGACTGGAGAAGTGTAGTCGGATGGTAACAAAGAGAGGGAAGGTAGTCAGAACTGAGGGGATTGAACTACCAGAAGGCAACATTTCAGACATAGAGGACAGTTACAAGTACTTGGGGATCCCGCAGGCGAATGGGAACCATGAAGAGGCCGCTAGAAAGGCTGCAACCACCAAGTACCTGCAGAGGGTCAGGCAAGTCCTGAGGATTCAGCTGAACGGTAGGAACAAGATCCGGGCCATCAACACGTACGCCCTGCCCGTGATCAGGTACCCTGCTGGGGTAATAGGCTGGCCAAAGGAGGAGATAGAAGCCACTGACATAAAGACAAGAAAGCTCCTTACCATGCATGGAGGGTTTCACCCCAAGTCCAGCACCCTGAGGCTGTACGCTAAGCGGAAGGAAGGGGGCCGGGGACTGGTGAGTGTCAGCACCACAGTCCAGGATGAGACAACGAACATCCAAGAATACATTGGGAAGATGGCCCCAACTGACCGAGTGCTCAGTGAATACCTCAGGCAGCAGAAACCCAAGAAAGAGGAGGGAGACGAGGAACCATCATGGAAGGACAGGCCCCTGCACGGTATGTACCACCGGCAGATAGAGGAGGTGGCTGATATCCAGAAATCCTACCAGTGGCTGGACAAAGCTGGACTGAAAGACAGCACAGAGGCACTAATCATGGCAGCACAAGAACAAGCTCTGAGCACAAGAGCCATAGAGGCTGGGGTCTATCACACCAGGCAAGACCCCAGGTGCAGGCTGTGTAAAGATGCCCCAGAGACAATCCAGCACATAACAACAGGGTGCAAGATGCTAGCAGGCAAGGCATACATGGAACGCCATAACCAAGTGGCCGGCATAGTGTACAGGAACATCTGTGCCGAGTATAACCTGGAAGTCCCGAGGTCAAAATGGGAGATGCCCCCAAGGGTGGTGGAGAATGACCGAGCTAAGATCCTGTGGGACTTCCAGATACAGACGGACAAAATGGTGG